>NW_027411755.1:75130449-75767230 GCF_047663935.1 Musca autumnalis
TGATTAAAATGCAAATTTAAATAAGCACTATATTCAGCATTAAATTCAAATTCAAATTCAATTGCTTTAGTGAAATATCGTGTTCAGTGGTGGAAACAAGAATTGCAGAAAACGATCGATTATGAAACGAGTATGGCGTTATGATATTATTTTGCTTCAACTGTACTACCAAATATTTTTATTTACATCAAAAAACGTGTTATTTGCTTAAAAAATATATCTTAGTCCCGATTTAGAGTTACCTAATTTTTTTCGCGGCTATTGTCAGTTTGTAGAAGAGAGAGTCGAGGAAAACTGAAACACTTTGCCTCTCAGTACCTTCTCTCTTCGTCAAACTGACAATTGTCGAAAGTACAATTGTCTAATGTGCATCTGCTTCAAAGATCGTCCTAAACAGTTCAAAACAAAGAAATATTTGCCATTGAACAAGGTGATAGCAATAATAGTATTATAAGTTTGAACCAAAGCCATAAAGTTCTGTACCTAACAAACAGCGAGACGAAGTTCGCCGGGTCCCCTAGTATAATAATATTTACTTACAATTGTTACTTATAATACAATTGTTGATAAGCACACTTGGAAAAAATTTCGATGACAACGGTTGTCAACCGAAGAATATGAATTTATAGATGGCCTAGGAGCACCTTACCTCTCACAAAGGCTCTATAAAATCACACTTTTTATTCAGAATAGAATCACTCTTTTTCTCAGAAAGTCTCTATAAAATCACTCCTTTTCTCAGAAAGACTCTTTCTCTCTAGAAGCACTCTTTCTTTTAGAATAGGTCTATAGAAGCGCCCTTTCTTTCAGAAAGGGTCTATGTTGCAACCTTTCTTTCAGAAAGGGTATATAGAAGCAGCCCTTAAGGACGAATACTTAAGGTCGTCTACAAAGATGTCTTTCAAGTCTATGAAGACGACTATGGAGTCGTCTATAAAGACGACTATCGAGTCGTCTATAAAGACGACTATCGAGTCGTCTATAAAGACGACTATCGAGTCGTCTATAAAGACGACTATCGAGTCGTCTATAAAGACGACTATCGAGTCGTCTATAAATACGACTATCGAGTCGTCTATAAAGACGACTATCGAGTCGTCTATAAAGACGACTATCGAGTCGTCTATAAAGACGACTATCGAGTCGTCTATAAAGACGACTATCGAGTCGTCTATAAAGACGACTATTGAGTCGTCTATAAAGACGACTATCGAGTCGTCTATAAAGACGACTATCGAGTCGTCTATAAAGACGACTATCGAGTCGTCTATAAAGACGACTATCGAGTCGTCTATAAAGAAGACTATCGAGTCGTCTATAAAGACGACTATCGAGTCGTCTATAAAGACTACTATCGAGTCGTCTATAAAGTCGACTATCGAGTCGTCTATAAAGTCGACTATCGAGTCCTCTATAAAGACGGCTTTGGGATCGTCTATAATGACGTCTTTATAGACGACCTCAAGGTCGTATATAAAGACGACTTTGAAGTCGTCTACAAAGACGTCTTTGAGGTCGTCTATTAAGACAACTTTGAGGTCGTCTGTAAATACGGCTTTGAGGTCGTCTATAAAGACGGCTTTGAGGTCGTATATAAAGACGACTTTATGATCGTCTATTAATAAGACTTTAAGGTCGTATATTAAGACGACTTTATGGTCGTCTATTAAAACGACTTTAAAGTCGTCTATTAACACGACTGTAGGATCGAATATGTATACGACTTTACAGCTTTTACTTTAGCTTCATAGAAGATTTGTGAAAGTTCATAAGTTCTTCGCCCATGGCATACCTAGTTCTGCCTATAACAACACATTTCCCTAAGTATTCATTGCAATAGGAATTTCCATAATGTTTTATTCAATAAAATAACAACAACAATAATGCAAAAAAAGTATTTTGCATTTTACTTCTGTATTTGCAAATTATGTTATGCCCAACAACATACTCCACCCTCTAACTCCTCTCTCCACCTTTTTGGTAGCATTCGTTTTTCACTTCGTTACTTTCCATAGAAATAGAATCGCATAAGAAGTAGTCATGCATAAAATTGAAAAGTCATATTTGCTTTTGCATTTCTTGTAGAAATACCCTTTCACCGTGCTCCCTTCTCCATGCCCGAAATGTCTAACAAGTATTTGTATAGTGTCAAAGGTAGCCGAGCATAAATAGAACCTTTGTAAAGTACCAACCCACCGATCATGATTATGGTGAGAATAGGGAAGGAACTTCATCATGTGGATATTTACGGAAGCTTTTTTCGCATTCGCAATGCCTAGAATGCACTTCAAGCAAAAAAGTGTAGAAGAAGAAATAAATCACGAAACTGAATAATAACATAACCTTAGGAAAATGTGCAACAGACAACAACGAAGTATACTCAAGAGGTTTTTATTTCGCTGTTATTGCTGTTGTTGATTTTGTGTGCTGGTGGACAGACACGTATTACAAGGAGGTTTTCCCTCCTTTTACATTTTTATGGTTGGTAAACAGCAGCTACCTATTTTTGCCTTTTAAGCTTGAAACTTTTTTGCGCGCGCCACCTTCCGCCTTTGGCGAATTGTATTGTTACGTTGCGCTGTTTGATTTCGAAACAGCACGAGGCAGCAAATATCACATGTTCGGTCGTTTCTAGTACTCTTCTTTTTCGCTTGCGGATTGAAAAACATGTTCATTCCATTGCTTGCTCAAGCGTTCTTAAAATTCCCTTTAACCCTTTTATGGGTAAAGATATAACCGGGGGCCCTATTTGTCATTTTACGTTTTCGAGGTGAAATTTTTTCTTTAAAAGAAAAGTGGATTTCCCCTGATGAATACAAATATTCTGTAAGAATACAAATATTAACTCATGTAACAATCGTGGATTTTTTAAACGGTGTTTCTCTAGACCCTTTCTGAAAGAAAGAGTTCCTATACAGACCGTCTCTTAAAGAAAGGGTGCTTCTATAGACAATTTCCAAAGAAGGGGTGCTTCTATAGACCCTTTTCGAAAGAAAGGGTGCTTCTATTGACCCTTTTCGAAAGAAAGGGTGCTTCTATTGACCCTTTTTGAAAGAAAGGGTGCTTCTATTGACCCTTTTTGAAAGAAAGGGTGCTTCTATTGACCCTTTTTGAAAGAAAGGGTGCTTCTATTGACCCTTTTTGAAAGAAAGGGTGCTTCTATTGACCCTTTTTGAAAGAAAGCGTGCATCTATTGACCCTTTTTGAAAGAAAGGGTGCTTCTATTGACCCTTTTTGAAAGAAAGGGTGCTTCTATTGACCCTTTTTGAAAGAAAGGGTGCTTCTATTGACCCTTTTTGAAAGAAATGGTGCTTCTATTGACCCTTTTTGAAAGAAAGGGTGCTTCTATTGACCCTTTTTGAAAGAAGGGGTGCTTCTATTGACCCTTTTTGAAAGAAAGGGTGCTTCTATTGACCCTTTTTGAAAGAAAGGGTGCTTCTATTGACCCTTTTTGAAAGAAAGGGTGCTTCTATTGACCCTTTTTGAAAGAAAGGGTGCTTCTATTGACCCTTTTTGAAAGAAAGGGTGCTTCTATTGACCCTTTTTGAAAGAAAGGGTGCTTCTATTGACCCTTTTTGAAAGAAAGGGTGCTTCTATTGACCCTTTTTGAAAGAAAGGGTGCTTCTATTGACCCTTTTTGAAAGAAAGGGTGCTTCTATTGACCCTTTTTGAAAGAAAGGGTGCTTCTATTGACCCTTTTTGAAAGAAAGGGTGCTTCTATTGACCCTTTTTGAAAGAAAGGGTGCTTCTATTGACCCTTTTTGAAAGAAAGGGTGCTTCTATTGACCCTTTTTGAAAGAAAGGGTGCTTCTATTGACCCTTTTTGAAAGAAAGGGTGCTTCTATTGACCCTTTTTGAAAGAAAGGGTGCTTCTATTGACCCTTTTTGAAAGAAAGGGTGCTTCTATTGACCCTTTTTGAAAGAAAGGGTGCTTCTATTGACCCTTTTTGAAAGAAAGGGTGCTTCTATTGACCCTTTTTGAAAGAAAGGGTGCTTCTATTGACCCTTTTTGAAGGAAAGGGTGCTTCTATTGACCCTTTTTGAAAGAAAGGGTGCTTCTATTGACCCTTTTTGAAAGAAAGGGTGCTTCTATTGACCCTTTTTGAAAGAAAGGGTGCTTCTATTGACCCTTTTTGAAAGAAAGGGTGCTTCTATTGACCCTTTTTGAAAGAAAGGGTGCTTCTATTGACCCTTTTTGAAAGAAAGGGTGCTTCTATTGACCCTTTTTGAAAGAAAGGGTGCTTCTATTGACCCTTTTTGAAAGAAAGGGTGCTTCTATTGACCCTTTTTGAAAGAAAGGGTGCTTCTATTGACCCTTTTTGAAAGAAAGGGTGCTTCTATTGACCCTTTTTGAAAGAAAGGGTGCTTCTATTGACCCTTTTTGAAAGAAAGGGTGCTTCTATTGACCCTTTTTGAAAGAAAGGGTGCTTCTATTGACCCTTTTTGAAAGAAAGGGTGCTTCTATTGACCCTTTTTGAAAGAAAGGGTGCTTCTATTGACCCTTTTTGAAAGAAAGGGTGCTTCTATTGACCCTTTTTGAAAGAAAGGGTGCTTCTATTGACCCTTTTTGAAAGAAAGGGTGCTTCTATTGACCCTTTTTGAAAGAAAGGGTGCTTCTATTGACCCTTTTTGAAAGAAAGGGTGCTTCTATTGACCCTTTTTGAAAGAAAGGGTGCTTCTATTGACCCTTTTTGAAAGAAAGGGTGCTTCTATTGACCCTTTTTGAAAGAAAGGGTGCTTCTATTGACCCTTTTTGAAAGAAAGGGTGCTTATATTGACCCTTTTTGAAAGAAAGGGTGCTTCTATTGACCCTTTTTGAAAGAAAGGGTGCTTCTATTGACCCTTTTTGAAAGAAAGGGTGCTTCTATTGACCCTTTTTGAAAGAAAGGGTGCTTCTATTGACCCTTTTTGAAAGAAAGGGTGCTTCTATTGACCCTTTTTGAAAGAAAGGGTGCTTCTATTGACCCTTTTTGAAAGAAAGGGTGCTTCTATTGACCCTTTTTGAAAGAAAGGGTGCTTCTATTGACCCTTTTTGAAAGAAAGGGTGCTTCTATTGACCCTTTTTGAAAGAAAGGGTGCTTCTATTGACCCTTTTTGAAAGAAAGGGTGCTTCTATTGACCCTTTTTGAAAGAAAGGGTGCTTCTATTGACCCTTTTTGAAAGAAAGGGTGCTTCTATTGACCCTTTTTGAAAGAAAGGGTGCTTCTATTGACCCTTTTTGAAAGAAAGGGTGCTTCTATTGACCCTTTTTGAAAGAAAGGGTGCTTCTATTGACCCTTTTTGAAAGAAAGGGTGCTTCTATTGACCCTTTTTGAAAGAAAGGGTGCTTCTATTGACCCTTTTTGAAAGAAAGGGTGCTTCTATTGACCCTTTTTGAAAGAAAGGGTGCTTCTATTGACCCTTTTTGAAAGAAAGGGTGCTTCTATTGACCCTTTTTGAAAGAAAGGGTGCTTCTATTGACCCTTTTTGAAAGAAAGGGTGCTTCTATTGACCCTTTTTGAAAGAAAGGGTGCTTCTATTGACCCTTTTTGAAAGAAAGGGTGCTTCTATTGACCCTTTTTGAAAGAAAGGGTGCTTCTATTGACCCTTTTTGAAAGAAAGGGTGCTTCTATTGACCCTTTTTGAAAGAAAGGGTGCTTCTATTGACCCTTTTTGAAAGAAAGGGTGCTTCTATTGACCCTTTTTGAAAGAAAGGGTGCTTCTATTGACCCTTTTTGAAAGAAAGGGTGCTTCTATTGACCCTTTTTGAAAGAAAGAAAGAAAGAAAGGTTGCTTTTATAGGCTCTAACTTGAATGATTGACTCCAAATATGATTTCAATTTCTTACTTGAAGCAATGAGTAATTGTTGCGATGTAGTGGTAATTGTCTTTGCTTAGTAGTGTTTCCGTTTTGGCAAACAGATGGCCTTGTGGACTGGACGTCTGTATAACAATATGTGGCATCATAGTATCAATTCGCATGGTTGTGATTCCACCTAATAAAATTTTACAACACCTAGAATTCAGACCCTATGATCCACAGGAAGTGAAGGATAACAGAAGAAAAAGAATTACCTCAAGCAATAAGTCATTGTTGTAGCATAGCGGGAGAGTCTTTGCTTGTTTTAATTTTGACAAATAGATGGCGTTGTAATTATCCTTGCGATGTTCTCTAAAGTTCGTACAATTTAAGTGAAATTCTTTAAGGATTTATAATAAATTCATTTGTAATACCACACAATTATGTAAAGCTATGAATGATTCTGTCCGCTGTATGGTGCTCGTGCTGATAGTCCTTGCTTAAGCAGTATTGTTCCTTTTGGAATGTAGATGTCGTTGCAAATCATCCTTTTGAAACGTTCTAAAATTAATACAATTGAAAGGCGTTTTTTAAGGATTCAATATAAACTTACTTCAGTATTTTTAAAAAATAAATGAGACTCTTTAAGAACCCAATGAATAACCGCAACCGCGTTCGCCTTAAGTTCCAATGGTATTATATTCAAGTATTTTTAGATATTCTATTTTTCCTCAATTTATTTGAAATATCTCTATACCTTCAAATGACTCTTCAGAGACCTGCACACCTTAAATTTATCTCACTAAACCACTGCGGGTTAAGAAAAATGCAAAATGAGACACTTGGAAATGTTTAGATTTATTTCAATTTTAATTCTTGCCGACAATATTAGAAGCACATTGCTTAAAGGCAAACGTAGCAAAAGAAAACGCAAAGAAAGAAATTATAGAAGATTCTTTGCTATTTCCATTTCACATTGTTTTATATTTTTTTTTTTGTACCACACAAACCCCCAAAGTATTTTTTGAAATGATTCACTTTACATCGTAACAGGGACCCTTTGTTGTTGCTTTTAGTTCTTGGTAAAAACCACGATATGACTTGTGTTTTATTTTAATTTTTTATTATAACTTTTGTGGTAAAATCATCAACTAACCAACCAACCAGACAATCAACTAAACCAACATTTAAAAATAATATATCCATCTAAAGACAAGATACATACCAAACATATAATTCAGTCATGGATTTCAGTTCATTTGAAAAGAAGACAAAAAACAACAAATATTAATATCGGATCAAGTGAATACACACAAAGTTGCTAATTAAGAAATCAAATAAAAGTGTTAAATAATTTGACCAGTTATGAACAGAAATGGCACAAAAGAAACCATCATCACCAAGAAAACCGAATAAAAATAATTTATTTTTAATTTTTCCAAAATTAACAATATCTGAGGTAATATTAACAAATTGTACCCCATTTTTAAAATTTTGAAATTTTTTTTAATAATTGTGATATGACTTTCTGCCTTCTAGGTATGTAAGTAGTATGTGAAAAAAATAATATTTAATAAGAAAGTTAGTTCGCCCGTTCCGAATCTTCCCCGTTTTGCTTATTCTTGGGTTAAATTTAGTAATTCAAATTTCACCCTCTTCCTGTCAACCGATTAATCTGAAATTTTGTATACACTTTGGATTTTGGTGACAATACAATTATGTTTATTCATTATCATTATAAATTCAAGATGGCGGTCGCTACAAAATGGCGGATAACGTAGGTTGTATCAAACGCCTCAATATGAGTATCAAATGAAAGGGCTCAACAAGCAGAATACAAAATACTATAAAAAATTTAAATCCAAGATGGCGGACGCTATAAAATGGCGGATAACGTAGGTTCTATCAATCCCATCAATATGGGTATCAAATGAAAGGGCTCAACAAGCAGAATACAATATACTATAAAAAATTGAAATCCAAGATGGCGGCCGCTACAAAATGGCGGATAACGTAGGTTTTATCAATCCCATCAATATGGGTATCAAATGAAAGTGTTCAACCAGTAAAATACAATGTACCAAGTAAAATTAAAATCCAAGATGGCGGCCTCTACAAAATGGAGGATAACTTAGGTTTTATCAATCCCATCAACATGGAAGGTCTCAACAAGTAGAATACAATTTACGATGCAAAATTGAAATCTAAGATGGCCGCCGCTACAGAATGGCTGACAACAATTTTTTATCAATCCCTCCAATATGGGTATCAAATAGAAGGGTTTGACAAGAAGAATACAGTGCACTATACAGTACATTTTATACACCCGAAAGCCATACAGTTTCTAGCTAAGTACAATTACGGGACGGCTGAAAGAAAAATGTTGCCTTTAATACTATCATGGGCTTCTACAATACATAAAATGCAGGGCAGCACTGTGGATCACGCAGTCGTATACTTAGGTGCGAAACTGTTTGAAGAAGTCAAGCCTACGTGGCTCTTAGTAGAGTAAGATCTTTGCAGGGACTACATATAGAGGAGGACTGCAATAAACTAACGGACAAGAAATCTTGAAATGATGAAGCACTAAATGAATTAAACAGAATGCGAAATAAAAACTAAAAACTGGAAAATAAAAATAGGTAAAAAAAACTTTTTAAGTTAAACTGTTTTATGTTAAACATACATTGCAATGTTTAAGATAAATGTACTAAAAACAAAAAAATAATAAAATAGATACAGTCGTGGGAATTATAAATATATGCATAGACTAGACTAAAATAAAACCATGGGGCACGTCAATTGTCTACAAATTATCGATTTAATGTGCGATAGAAGAATCGTTTAATTCGTCGTTAGGCAGTTGGCCCGCAGACGCTGAGGAAATTACTTACTATTTTCTTGCTCATGGAAATTCCAATAGTTATACACTCCATGTAAATAAAAGAGATGTTTCAACTAGTTTATCGTTGGACATTCACACTGCTGCCTGGCGAGGAAGCGTTTCACTGCTCGTAGTTTGTCTTTAATCGACAAAGTACTACTCGCTCACCACTATGAAACCCTAAAACTCGCTTATAATCGAGCTTGCTAGCTTGTTTCCACATTCTAGACCTACTTATCACACGTCCATCGTTGTCGGTTGAACAACTGCCTAATTATAGTGTAACATTACAAAACAAACATTTTAATCAACGATTATAGACAATTGACGTGCCCCACGGTTTTATTTTAGTCTAGTCTATGCATATATTTATAATTCCCACGACTGTATCTATTTTATTATTTTTTGGTTTTTAGTACATTTATCTTAAACATTGCAATGTATGTTTAACATAAAACCTTTTAACTTAAAAAGTTTTTTTACCCATTTTTATTTATATTTGTTTTGTACGTGCGGTGAATTTGCAAGTCCTTGCTTATTGAATATCGAATCTTGATGATACTTGTGTTACCAGATAATAACTTTAATAATTGATATCGACGTCTTAATCTTCGTGATGGTAATTTATCAGATTATTATTGGCAGATGTACCAAAAAGAATTTAAAATTACTCGCAGAAAACAAATATTTGGAGCAACAATAACTATTTTTACCAACAAAAAAATATTCAAAATTTGGAAATACGATAAAAATCATTTACAATACCTATGGTCCTCACAAACATCAACACAGCTATAATTTTTACAAAAGTATTGCCTGGTTGCTGATGTTTTTATGTTTGATGGCCAGAAAGTGGGTATATTGTTGTTTATTCGTCATCACTGTTTTATACTGATTGTATATAATTCTCATATACATTTTCCAAAATAACTTTAGTGTAACATACGACCAGATTCCAAAAAAAAACATTTGCTTGGGGCTAAATTCATCATAAATAAAATTACATAGTTACAAGTCATGATCAAAACGACAAACAGCTATTAAAATTTCAGCACATTCCAAGTTATCTTAAACTGGGTTAAATGGAAAAAATTGAAACTTTTTTCGGGGAGGTACCTAAAACAATGGACTAACATAGAATCTAATTTTGGGAGTCATTTGTTTCGACAGTTTTCGTGCCGACCAGTCAAATCATCGTGGAGAATGTTTGTAGAGGCCCTATGCTCCTCAAGGAGTTAAGCGGAAAAGAAGAAGATGTCAGATGTTTTAAATACATATTTCGATGTTGAACGGTTGGACCAATGACAGTCTCCCCTTTTGGTAGTAGTTAACGTGCCCACCATTTATGTTACACACAGAGAAAAAAATTTGATGGATACAACAATATTCGAGGAGCAAAATATGTTTCGTGAGTCCAACAATCGTTTTAATTAATTACAACAATTGTTTTTGTTATATCCAACAATAGTTGTTGTCATATCCAAAAATTGTTTTTGTCTGCTGGACAATATTATTCTCTTTTCTTCGACAGTTTTATTCTCTTCTCCCGGTATTCGATGCCGTGGTGAAAAAAAAAATAATTTTGGTGAGTTTCATTTGTATGAGACTTCCTCATATATATTTTTTTATTTTATTTTTGTTTTTTTTTTTTTTTTTTTTTTGTGTATGTACACCATGTAATTCTTGTTTTTATTTGTTTCTACTGTCTCATTCTTCTTTGTGTTTTGATAGTTTAGTTACACCACATTCTGAGAATTCTTTTCTTTTCATATTTGTTGTGGTCATATGGTATTCGTTATGTTGGGTGAGGTGCTTGGAGGATGAGCGCAATGGAGTAGTTATGTTTCTTCATTCAATTTGTTGTGTTTGTCAATGCGCTTAATATTATACGTGACATTTATACCAATGTTATGTGGAAAGTGTTTATGAGAAATATATACGATCAAATCAAACATGTCAGTAACAGGTTTTCTGGGATGACAATAGTTTTTGTAAAAATTCTAGATTATGATAGTTCCTACCATAGTTGTTGTCAATGATTTTTACAGTATTGAGGAATTTCGCAAGTGGTTTTTGTTTTGTATGTTTGGAGCAAACGATGGCATTTTTGGATTTGCAATTGCAATGCTTGAACAAAACAAATGAAATGTTGGAACAAAAATTGATATTGTTGTTTCAACAAAAGCGAAGAATATTTTTTCTCTGCATGTGGTCACCGTAGAAAATTTTGTGCGAGAGGTATCCAAAGGAGTGGACCAATATAATCTATTCGAACCTGATTTATGTCTTGAAGAAAAATTCGATGTGCAAATTTTGGACCAAATCGGTTACTCGTTTGAGAGCTATCGTGGGGCAGGTACCCGAAGGAGTGGAACGATATGGCCCATCTTCGAACTTGATCTAAGTTTGGACAAAATATTACGAGGGGCAACGTTTGGAGCAAATCGATTAATACGTTTGCGAGTTATCGCATGCTCCAACCAGCCGGACAGACAGACAAACGGACGGGCACGACTAAATCGACTCCATGTTTTCTGAAAAGGATTTCATCCAAATATAGGTGGGGTGTAAACAATTTTAATTTAATTATGCGCATTTACAATCGTATCAAAGTGTTGTTGTGGTTGTAGTAACGCATATATTTTTTTCTGGTTAACTGTTTCTGGCTCCCCTGTGTCCAGATTCAAAAATTTTGCAACCTAGACTGAATGCTTCCATAAAGAATCATAAGGGGAGTGGGTTTAGCTGGTCAGTTAAACCAAAGCAGCGTATCGTGCGTTTGTCACAAACCGGTACCCCAAGTGCTGCCGGTCAGCGACGTGAGAACCTTATTCCTACTTCTGATCATGTCGCAAATAGCTGTGACTTTCATGGGCGACTTAAACATACTATCAAACGTTACACACAATATCTTGGGGTAGTTAGTGGTCGGAATCTGGACACCATTGGCTGATATGTTCGCAAGGAGCCTCATTTCAGCCGTCCAGGTAGTGAACAGTGTGGCAGTGGATTTAGCGGCTGATATTTTCATATCCCTCAGATAGAAGAAATGCACTAAGTCAGTTATACAGACATTTAACAATCATCCATACACAATAAGATCTTTGTGCTGTCTGGATGGTGTGGAATTACAGTTCGAAGAAATCACACCGCCTCACGGTGGTCGAAAGCACTGATCTAGCGGCGCAAAATTCATAATTTGCAAACGAATTGAGATGCGTCAGTTAAATTTTGCATAAACTCAGCTTGTACCTGTGGGTAATAATGGGCCAAATATGAACAATATCGGCTAATGTTTTGGTATAGCCCCCATTTAACGGTACCTTCCGATTTTCGGTATTTTGAGCATTTAAGCCACAATTTCGTAGCAAATTAGCTGTAATTTGGTACTTAGGGTTCCTAGTGGTCACAAAATATTTCCACCAAAAATTATGAACATAGGTCCACGTTTTGATATAGCCCCCATGTAACCGTACCTCCCAATTTAAGCTATTTTGAATATCATGACCACATTTTTAATTCAACTTGGCTGTAATTTTGCATTCCGTGTTCTCACTGCGTATAAAATCTTCTTGCAAAACATTTTCAATACGGATTTATGTTTCGATGTAGCCCCTTTTATGGTACCCCCGATTCGTTGAATTTTTACTTGTTACCCCATATTTAATAACATATTTAGCTATAATATGGTATTATAGTGTCTCCAGGGGTAGAACTCCTTCTTGCAAACATTTCTCAAGATAGGTCCATATTTTGATTTAGCTCCCATACAAATGCACAGCTAAATTTGTGCGAATTTCATGCAAAATCCCTTATTTTAAAAGTGCAGTCATCATAAGATTTGCAAATATTTGCAGCCCGAATGTGGGTATTCAGTATCCAGAGAGTCCAATTTCATTCCTAAAAAAATAATCGGACCTAAGTTCGGCTTAGTTTACAAGATGCACTCTATGGAACAAGCGCGCACAACCCTAAAAAAACTAAAAAATTAAATTTTTTGAAAATTTATTGCTATATAACTAAGTACCTCCAGACCCCAAACTAATTTTTATAATTTAAATCACACCCTCTGCTATTAATTAAAAATATATCTTGTACATTTTCATTACGAATTTATTCAACATTTAAACAAATATGAACTTAATTTTTTGAAACAATTTTTTAAAATCTGATGCAACAAAAACTCTTGTATTTGATAGTGAATAACTGAGTGAATATTTACAACAACAAAAATGAAAAAACAAAATTTTTGTCTGCAAAGTGTCTATAATCGATACAATGGAAAATATTTCGCAATTTTATAGTGCGATTTTTTAACTTTCGCGCCGCTAGATCAGTGGTTTCGACCAGTGTGCGCCTTGGGGAACTTGCTGTTTCATTCTACGAGTCTTCGACTTCTTATTTCTGAATTACACAAACGACTAGCTTCCACACATGAATACGATAAGTCTTCTCTATATCTTCGAATAACTTGGCAGTTTGATGGTATCGAACGCCTTCAATAGGTCAAGTGCCACCATGACTGTTCGGTCTCTCGGCCTGTTCTGGTTCATTCCTCTACTGATATGTGTGGATATGGAGTGTAATGCTGTTGCAGTATTATGCATTATCCGCTCTTCATCATGGGAAGGAGTAGTGGCTCCAGAATCTTCGCTACTGGCGACATCCTTGCCTGGCGCTTTAGTAGCGGAACATCCTGCCTTTCTAGGCTTCTGCTACAACATGGGTGGCTAACGATTGGTTGAGGACACTTTTCAAATACTCAACTCCGGGTCCATCCGTGTGATTCCAATGCTTTGGATGATTTCGGTTTTTGGATGACGTCTGCAACATCACACATCATAAATTGAGGGGGTACTTCTTTTACTATCACTCTCGGGTGCTCTATAAATTGACGGTTAAAATAACACGAGCACCTCTTCGGATTTGTCACGGAAACGCCGTTGAAAGAAACAGCCGTCCTATCAACCTTCTTTCCCGGATTCGAAACTGATTTAACTGTTGCCCACAATTTACTTAATCCTGTACCTTAAATGCTCTAACCACTTCTTCCGCTTATGCTCGCCTACTAACCAGTTGACTTCAAGAATAAATTCTCTAATTCTTCTGTATTCAATGTTCAAATCACATTACAGCTGGTTTAATGAATTCAATCGTGGCCGGCCCTCGCCAACAAACGAAGGTCGTCAGGGTCGCCCAAAATCTATGCTGTGCGTGAACGGATAATGCGATGTCGCCGAGTTATATACCGTGAGATAGAGACATCTTTGGACATTTCCTCCACCAACTAATATTTGATATTGCATAAACAACTGGCCGCAAAAATGGATTTTTCTCGTTAGATCCGGCAAAATTGGACAATCGCTCAAAAAAGGTTCTTGTGGATAGTTTCAAAGAAATTGTGCATAAAATCGATCGCGGTGCTTCGAACGACGTTTATAAGATCGTCACAGACGACGAATCTAGGATCTATGCTTAGGAGCCCGAAACAAAGCAGGAATCGGCCGTCTGGGTCTTCGAAAACGAGCCAAATCCAACGAAAGTTGTTCATATAAGAAGCACTTCGAAGCAAAAAGTCGTCTGTTTCTTCGGCTAAACTGACCGTGTGGCGACTATACGGCTTGAGAAATGTAGGACGGTTAATTCTGAGTGTTACACTACAATTTTTTTGCCTAAAGTCTCCTGGGAAATTCGAATCGTTCTGCATCATGACAATGCGAGCTCTGACACATCGATTCAAACCAGCGCTTGTTTGACCGGACAAAACGTGGAATTGATGGGTCATCCGCCGTACAACCCTGACTGGGGATCCAATGACTTCATTCGATTCCAGCACATCAAGAAAAAAAGGCGGGGTCAACGATTTTTGTCGCCTGAAGGTGCTGTAAAAGCGTTCAAAAAACATGTTTTGAAGGTGTCTTAATCCGAGTGGAAAAAGTGCTTCGCCAATAGGTTTGAGCGAACCAAAAAAGGTATAAAACGTGCTGGAGACTACTTAAGAAAACAATAAAACCGTTTTTGATGGTAAATATTCGCGTTTTCATTGTAAGGCCACATAGTTATCGTTCAGCCCTCGAATTCGCAAAAAGATGCCTATGAGTGTTTTCTTTCAGCCCAATTATAATTTTGTACCCATTCCGTTCCGTCCATTTAACTCTTTTTTAAAAAGAAAAAGAAAACAAGGAGTGTATATTTTCAATTAAAAAAATAAATTTTTGAAAAAAATAATCAATTTTTTTAAACATTTTATTTTTGTAGTTTATTTATTGGGTTTAGTTCGGGTTTGGTGATAAATTTTGGGACAATTTTTGAGGGGATGCTTCGGATCCATTCAGACATGTCATCTCATAAATAAGCTAAAACAACATTTAACAAAGATATAACGCTAACTTCAGATGCCTTACAGGGTCTTCAGCAGAAACTTCATCACGCCATAACTAGGAAGTTCGACTCACGGCAGATCTGTCCTTCGGGATTCTTAATATACTCACCAAGGGCTTTCATCCCCAAAAGGAATTATCTCTGCCACAAAATTTCGGTTCACAGTGTTATTTTATTTTTAAAAATTTACGAACTTATGGCCAATAATTACTATTCAGTTTGTACAATATACAAAAAAGTAAGAGCAATAAATATTATCCAATTTTTTTCAATTTAAATAGGTCAATCAAAATAAAAAATATTCAAGTATTTTTCAATTGTGTTTTAAAATTATTATTTTTCTTTCTTATTCCAAAACAGTGAATCATTATATTCAATTTTCTGACCATTCTAATGTAATTGTGTCTTATTCACGTAAATATGTATGTATGCATGCTGATTTGGAGTCTTGTTTCTGAGTATTCAGTTAGTCAGACAATGTATAAACTTAAATTATATCTGATGAATAGCTTTGGATCCGATTACTTAATTGACGTCAATCAAATAATGTGACACATTAAATACTCACTTACATTCAAGAATAACCAACAACAATGTAACATTTCAACAAGACAAAATAATATAGGAAAATAAAGAGGGTTTGCAATGAATTCATACGAAGCATAAAAATTCTTAAAACATGAGTAAAACTATACTTTTTGAAAATACAAAGCACGTATGTACATTTATAAATATCCAAGAAATTGACAAATTGTCCAATAAATGTCGAAAGAGAAAAAAACAATGGCAAAATGTTTAATTTAATTTTATTTTTCTGAGATGTGTGTGAAATTTAATTACAGCTATCCATCCAACAATAATCTTGACCTTCCCTTAGGGATTTATAATTATTGTGGACACAAAAAACATGAACTCAAAAGCAAACACATAACAAACCAATTTTATGGAATACGCCCTGTAAACATTTTTTTAATAAAACTCCTGGGAAAACTATGTGTCCCATACAATCGTATTACTGGCAGGATACCACTCTTTGCTTTGTATACTTTTTTTGCTGAAAACTTCCTGTTTTCTAGAGTATTTTAATTTACTTTTATTACAAAGCAAACATTACCACCACCCTCACATAATGGTGGTTATTAAATATATTTCACTTGTTTTTTTCATTGTTGTTGAAATGACAACATTTTTCATATTTACACTACTCTACTCTAGTGGAAAAAAGGAAGTATGTAGTAGCAAAAAACGACGACGACGAATTGTTTGCAAAGTAAACGACATATTTGTGTTAATATTACAACAGTGCTGACGACAGCAGCAGCCGCCGCAACATCAGCATTGGTAGTGACAGTGGCAGACAACAAAGTTTAGAAATAACATCCACAACAACCACATTATTCATTATTTATTGTTGTTGTTAAGTTCCTCTCACAACATAGACAACGCCCCAAATGTGGTATTATTTCCTTCAAGCCAAACTTCCTTTCTAGCCAACGCAACAACACCAACAAAATCTTCACTGATTACTCTCCCCGCAGTTAATGGCACCTCCCTTCCTGTTGGTTTTCCTTTGTTATGCCTTTCACTGCAAATTGTTGCTCCAGTTTGTGTCCATAATCAGTCGCAGGTTTTTGCATTTGTTTTCTTCCTGGAATTGCCACAACACCATTTCCCAGAAAATGGAAATATATGAAAAAATGTTCTCTTCTTTCAAAAATTATGCTTGAAAATTGGGCTGAAATGCTTGGCCTATCAAGGATTTTGGAAGTAATACCGATCAGCTCTGTAATTTAGTGATCAGAATTACGACAACACTTGGATTTTTAAAGAATATTTTCCAGGCATTACCACAACACTTGGATTTTTTAAAGAATATTTTCCAGGCATTACCACAACACGGATTTTTTAACGAATATTTTTGCAGGCATTACCTTAATACGCGGATTTTTTAAAGAATATTTTTCCAGGCATTACCACAACACGTGGATTTTTTAAAGAATATTTTTCCAGGCATTACCACAACACGTGGATTTTTTAAAGAATATTTTTCTGGGCAATACCACAACACGTGGATTTTTTTAAAGCAAAATTCCCAGGCATTACAACAACACGTGGATTTTTTAAAGAATATTTTTCTGGGCAATACCACAACACGTGGATTTTTTTAAAGCAAAATTCCCAGGCATTACCACAACACGTGGATTTTTTTAAAGCAAAATTCCCAGGCATTACCACAACACGTGAATTTTTTAAAGAAAAATTCCCAGGCATTACCACAACACGTGGATTTTTTAAAGAATATTTTTCCAGGCATTACCACAGCACGTGGATTTTTAAATGGTTTTATTTTTAAAGAATATTTTTCCAGGCATTACCACGACACGTGGATTTTTTAAAGAATATTTTTCCAGACATTACCACAACACGTAGATTTTTTAAAGAATATTTTTCCAGGCATTACCGCAACACGTGGATTTTTTAAACAATATTTTTCCAGACATTACCACAACACGTGGATTTTTTAAAGAATATTTTTCCAGGCATTACCACAACACGTGGATTTTTTAAAGAATATTTTTCCAGGCATTACCACAGCACGTGGATTTTTTTAAAGCAAAATTCCCAGGCATTACCACAACACGTGGATTTTTTTAAAGCAAAATTCCCAGGCATTACCACAACACGTGTATTTTTTTAAAGCAAAATTCCCAGGCATTACCACAACACGTGGATTTTTTTAAAGCAAAATTCCCAGGCATTACCACAACACGTGGATTTTTTAAAGAATATTTTTCCAGGCATTACCACTACACGTGGATTTTTTAAAGAATATTTTTCCAGGCATTACCACAACACGTGGATTTTTTAAAGAATATTTTTCCAGGCATTACCACAACACGTGGATTTTTTAAAGAATATTTTTCCAGGCATTACCACAACACGTGGATTTTTTAAAGAATATTTTTCCAGGCATTACCACAACACGTGGATTTTTTAAAGAATATTTTTCCAGGCATTACCACAACACGTGGATTTTTTAAAGAATATTTTTCCAGGCATTACCACAACACTTGGATTTTTTAAAGAATATTTTTTAGTCATTTCCTTAACACGTGGATTTTTTAAAAAATATTTTTTTAGTCATTTCCTTAACACGTGGATTTTTTAAAAAATATTTTTTAGTCATTTCCTTAACACGTGGATTTTTTAAAAAATATTTTTTTAGTCATTTCCTTAACACGTGGATTTTTTAAAAAATATTTTTTTAGTCATTTCCTTAACACGTGGATTTTTTAAAAAATATTTTTTTAGTCATTTCCTTAACACGTGGATTTTTTAAAAAATATTTTTTTTAGTCATTTCCTTAACACGTGGATTTTTTAAAAAATATTTTTTCTAGGCAATACCTGCGTGTAGCGGTATTGTGTAATTAGGTAAATAAATCCATAAGACTTCTTAGCAAACGGAAAATGTCATCCTAAAAGTATGCAACATACATGTGGTGAACTATAAACAAACAGTTGGGGGATTCAAAAGTTAAAGATTTAGCAAGGATTCAATTATAATAGGACATCGATATTCACCGTCATCGCATATTGGACCGATATTTCTAAGAATTTTTTTCTCAGGTTTCTGAACCATGCATTAGTACGGGTTGTATCAGTGTTTTTTAAGTGTTGTTGTTGTAACAGTGTGAATTCTAAAAAGGTAGAAGTTAAACAATTCCGGAGATATCACCCTCCCTGGGGAAGTCCCTGTTTCACTCTATGGCGTTTGGACGTTGACTGGCGACCACACATATATTTAGTGACCCAAGGTTTCAAAGAAGGCCGAAGGGTAGTATTCTCGATATCCTCAAACAGGTTAGCAAGGCTGACCGTATTAACAGCCTTAGTCAGGTCCAATGCTACCATAACTGTTTTTTGGCACGGTCTGTTCTGTTTGATACCTGCTGTTGTGGTACTATGCAGTTTCCGGAGCCCGTGTTGATGATCTGCAACTGGATAACACGCTCTGATACTGGCAGTAACGACTTAAGTATCTTTGCTATTGGTGACAAAAGTGAGATCGGCTTGTATAATTCACCTTTGCTGGCATCCTTGCCCGGCTTTAGTAGCGGGACCACCATGTCCATTTTTCAGACTTCGGGAACAATGTGGAGAGGCTAAAGATAGGTTGAGGACCTTGCTCAGATATTCGACTCATGGTTCATTCCCCTGCTTTAGCATCACCATTGAAATCTCTTCAGGTCCAAGCGCTTTGGTTAATTTTGCGCCTCGAATAAAATCTGCCCATAACCCATCGTAAATTGTGGTGGTTCCTTCTCGGCCGGAAGAGGCCGTAAACGACGTAAAACACATTAATGTATTGAGCACCCTGATAGCTCAATAATTTCTCTGCTGAAATAATCTGTGCAACTCTTCGGATCTGTCACAATCACGTCGTTAAACATGACAGATGTCCGATCATCCTTTTTTCCTGAGTTCGATTGTCCACAATTTACTGCTACCGGTTCCAGTGTTGCTGCATTTCGGATGCTCTAGACACACTATCCGATTGTGCTCACCGACAAATCTATTGACTTTCAATGCCAGTTCTCTGACTCTGGCGTCGCTAGGTTTCGTACGGCGAAGCTCATCGCCATCATTTGCTAATCCGGTCGCCTCTGCTTTGAAATTAGGTCTTATTTCAGGTATTCGACCAGCAGGAATATGACTAGCGGCTGCATCAGCGGTGATGTCTCGAAAATTACTCTCTGCTACCCAAACATCAGAGGTATTGGGGAGTTCTCAGAAATGTTGGTTGCTCAATTTTCTTAAACCTTGTCAATTGTCTTTCCCATGGTTAAGGAAAGTATGGCGTTCAGAGGATATGAAGCCGACAGGTCTATTCGTCAGACCAGCTGACACGTTAGATATGTTAGGCGAGCTATGTCACGAACTATGCAAAATGTTTAGCTCCATTTGATCAACCAGCACTATGACTATCTGGTCATTCCCTAGGGTTGATTGCCAGAACTCATGAGGCACAAAAGTGGCCTGATATCCGGCGAATAACGCGGGGCACAGCTATTAATCGGCAGGATATACAGCACTATACCTCTCTGATCATTCCCTAGGGTTGATTGTCGTAACTTACGATGCGCATTGAAATCTCCTAGGATCAGCCAGTTATCACCTTACAACAAAGGTCTGATGTCAGACGAATAACGGGATATACAACTATTAATCGGCGGGATATACAGCACTATGTCTCACTGGTCATTTCCTATGGTTGTTTGCCAGAACTCATGATGCGCATTAAAATTTCCTAGGGCCAGTCAGGCGAATAATGCGGAACACAACTATTAATTGGCGGGATATACACATTTAGCAGATATATCTCGGCATTATATCTTTAGCGCTACCCCCACACAATCCAAGTATGGGTCACTAGAGTCGATCTGAAACGAGATACGTCTGTACTGTTCAGCTTCGTTACCTGAATCGCCGCGACCATTATATGTACTCCGTCGACTCATAAAATTCAAAATGTAATTGAGCATGCTGCTGCGAAGACCATCGCAGTTTAACTGCGGGAATGTCACATTGTCAGGAACTGGAATACATGGTGTTAAAGACTGCGGCTGGTACTACTGTTGAGGAGATTATGAGGGCATTTCATAATCCGCAGTACGAAGCGACATAATCTGGGATGACAATAGTTTTTGTAGCAACGTTAGGACATGTTCGAGAGGATTATTTTTTTTAATTTGCCCCACTCTGTGGTTAATGATAATTTCTCGTAAAATAAATTTCTCCAATAAAAAAAATCCTTCCAATTCCTCTGGAAACGGTGTAACTTAAAAAATGCTATTGTCATTGTTTTTTGTTCGCTATTTTGTACTCCTCTTTCTCTCAGAGTCTGTCCACATTGCTATTATTGTTGTTGCTTTTGTCCTGTCATTCTATAGTATATTATGAGTAGTTGATGATGGTCGTCAATGTTTTGTTGGTGTTCACAACTTTTGATTGTGTGTAAATCGAGCCTAGACTCCAACGCCTGGTATGTTGTTCCTTCCATTTATTTCACTCTTTGCTTCATTTGACACAACATGTATTGCGGCTACGCAATTTTTCTCCTTGTTTTCTTTTTTGCTATTGTTGTTTCCATGAAATAGGGTCAGTCAGTATAATTTGCACAAGTAAGTATTTTTTATGATAATGTCTGTGGGGGTGGGTGGGGAAAAAGAGTTTGGAATATTAGAAAACCAAACTAAAGAATAAAAATAAGAAACTGGTAATGTATACCAAACTGACAACTAAATATGCCGCCAAATATTTGTAATACTTTGCTAGACATAACACATAAACCAAGTAACACGGAGCTATCCTTTCATAGTTTCCTTTCTCTTTGTTGTCGCTCTCTCCCCAGCTCACATACTCCAATTAGTGAATTTAGTACAAAAAAGGAAAGGAATTTGTTTCATTTTTCTTATTGTAGTTTTTTTGCCATGTTGGCAAAATATGTTGTGAACAAATTTCTTTGAAAGGCATGTCAAAGATAAAATTATTATAAACATACTTTCTATTCCAAAAAACCACCCCCACCCCTCCTCTTCATGGCATCATGTACTTTGGAAATTCCAGACAATCATTGCGAAAAAACATGGAAATTTTTTCTATTGAAATGTTTATAATTCAAAGAAATTTAGATTGAATTTAGTGTTTATGGAGGAGAATGGAGTATAATGTGGGACTTTTTTCACGTTGTTACACAGCATTATGAGGTCGGGAATTTTATTATGAAACATATGGACAAATGTATAAAATCATACATATGATATGATATGATATGGAGAAAATACAAAAAATTAAAATACCTAGATTTTTAATTTGTTTTAATTTGTCGCCGTAGGATTTCCAAAGCTTTGGCCAAATCGGATACTCAATTGGTTTAATATTGGCAAATAAAATTTCCTAATATGAAATAAAACACCTTAAATAAATATTTTATTACTGACAAACTGTCATTTTTACTTTAAGCTTGGTTTAGGTTTATATGAAAATGGCAACTTAAATCTACTGGATTTGCTAAATGATAGTGTAAACGTACTGTTATTCTTCTCTTGCATTACAACAATGGCGCTGCCATTCGTTTTTAGGGGTGTTTATAAACTATAGTTGATGATGATGTTGCCATCAGTTGATATCAGTTATAATTCGCACAGCAAATATAATTTTCTAATATAAATATAAACATATATAATTTTCTAGTAAAAATTTAAACACCTTAAAATATTTTATTAGTGACTGTAATTTTTTACTTTATTCCTTTCTTGTGTTACAAAAATGACGTTGCCATTCGTTTTTATTGGTGTTTACTTGATGATGATGTTGCCATCAATTAATGATAATAACGATCAGCTGTGATCTGTTGTCATGTTGAATCAGCTGTCGTTGATTCACACAATTCGCAAGTTATGGTGCTCTTCAGTTGTTGTTGCAGATGCTGGGCTGGCGGCAGTCGCCGGCCGAAACACCATCGGTTTCGGGTCAATCCGGTACGTAAGAATCTGTTGCCGAGTGATTGCATCAACAGATTTGTCCAAGGCACTAAATTATCTGAAACAGGTTTCATTCAAATATACTTTGACCATTATTTTAACGAGGCACATTACCCTAAAGGATGAGGCTATAAAACAAATGAGGTACAAATGTACAGTTGGTCCGATAATTATACTACATGCATACATTTTGTTTTTCTTCGCAGTTTTATTTCGAAAGGCACCTTAGGTGAGAAAGTGGTCTGAAAAGCATTATTCAGCGCTTGACTTCCCGAAGCGTCAAGTTTTTAATGATGGGGTTTTTTTCCTAATTTTGCATCTCCTAGAAATACATTTTAGTTTACTTCTCCCAAAGTAGGTATATCTTTTTTAATATGTTAATCTTCTTCTCTTTGCAGAAAACATGCCGTTTCCCAAAGCTGGAAGATTGTGCCCACTTTCATTATGAACGTGTTCAGCTGGGTCCCCTCTCCGTACGCTTGGTTGATGATAAATCCGAATTACTAAACAGCAGCATAGCCTCCCAATCGATTGGTGGTGATATTGCCGGCAGTACATGTTCCACCTCCCAGGGAGGACCCTCATCATTGCGTACCTTTTCGCCCTCATCCTGTTGGTTTATCATTAAAGTTTTTCCCCATCGTTCAGATCCATTCCTGGTTAAGCGTTCATTTGATAATATGCAAATGTTGGATGAAATGTTACATCGCTGCGTTTACGATCGTAAAATAAGCGGTCTCAAACATCTTTCCGAAGTGGACTTTAAAAATGAAGAAGAAGTCGAATATGCTGTGGCCAAATATTTGGAACGTTTTTCCAAAATAGCCTCAGACTCGTTAACATGTGGTACAATATTGACATGGCTGCAGCTGGACAATAAGGGCCGGAGATTGCCATTGGCCGATGATGATACAATGCGAACAATAAATACACCCGCGGTGGGAGCCGCATATGGTGTACGACGTTATCAGGCCCAGGCTTCAGATGAGATATCCATTGAAGTTGGAGATATGATTTCTGTTATAGATATGCCTTCGCCGGCCGAATCCATATGGTGGAGGGGGAAAAAGTCCCACTTACAGAAGTCTCATTATGAGGTTGGATTCTTTCCGCAATCATGTGTGGCCACAATAGGTGATAAGATACCACGCCACTTTCCAATGCCAGCCCCTCTGGTGGGTCAAGTTGAGGTATCGCCCACAAAACCTGTTCTTCGAAAACATGGCAAACTCATTGCCTTCTTTCGTTCATTTATCCTCTCACGGCCTTCACGTCGGAGACTTAAACAGAGCGGCATTTATCGGGAACGTGTTTTCTCTTGTGATTTATCGGAACATTTACTCAACAGTGGCCAGGAGATACCAATGGTATTGAAATGTTGTGCCGAATTTATTGAGGAACATGGTATTGTTGATGGCATTTATCGCCTATCGGGTATTACATCGAATATACAAAAGCTAAGGAGGGCTTTTGATGAAGAACGGATACCAGATTTGGGTAATCCGGAAATGAAGCAGGATATCCATGCAGTTAGTTCTTTGCTGAAAATGTATTTCCGTGAATTACCCAATCCTCTGTGCACCTATCAGTTATACGACAACTTTGTTGAGGCCATACAAGCGAAGAGTGAAAGCAACGAAAGGCTAAGGCTGATGAAGGAGACTGTTTTGAAATTACCACCACCACATTATAGGTAAGGTTTTAATATTCATTCCCCTGAATTTATGGATTTCAATAACTCTTTTTGCAGAACTCTCAAATATCTCTCGGAACATTTAAATAAAATTTCCCAATATGCAGAACGCACTGGCATGACAGATAAAAATTTGGCCATTGTTTGGGCCCCAAATCTATTACGTTCTCCAGCCTTAGAATCAGGCGGAGTGGCTGCTCTTCGTGGTGTCGGTGTCCAGGCTGTGGTCACAGAATATTTAATACGCAATTGCCATCTCATATTTGATGCCTTGGAAGAGGCTGCTGTGCGACTCAGCTATATTGCCACCCAAGGGGCTGTGCCCACCTCAAGTAGTGCGGCAGCAGCAGCAGAAAATCGCATGGATTCCCTAACCGATTGTGAAAGTTTATTAGTTGAACAACGAGAACATGATCAAAGCACTGCCTGTGTTGAAAGACCCAAAAGTTTAAGCGCTGGTGGCCCCAAACTTATTAGCTTGGAAGAGGCTCAAGAACGTCATTTGAAATACGATGGCTTCGATATGAAACAATCCATGCCCATAAACATGATATCTAGTGTAAATTCAGGCCAAAATATTGGCTCCTACATAGAAGTGGGTGGAGGACCCTCCAGTTTACCGGATAAATATCACACGGTATTATCTGTGCCACGCAGCTGGCAAAAACGCAAAACTCATAGCTGGAAGTCATTGTTTTCACGCAATCAACGACCCGTTAGCAATGGAGCGGCGCATGATTTGAAATCTTCCATTGTTGTAACTGCCCGCATTGATGATGATGATGATTCACACTCACCACCACCCCGGCACAAAGACACACCGCAAGTAACCTTTGCCGATGCCGATTGTATAATTGGTGTCAATGGTAAGCCATCGAAGAGTGCATTAATGAAACGTGAAGAGAAACACAAATCAATTGAACTCTTTGAAACGTCACGCTCCTATTGTGGCGAACCAAGCAAACCAATTGAGGTGTGTGTACGTTCCAATTCCATTGATAGTTTACGTACGGCGGGTCATTCACGTTCCGTATCGCATGATTCATACTTTGATTTATTGCAGTCGCCGCAAAGGGGCAATGCCACAACATGTCCTTCAAGGTAAGTGGAATATTGATGTGAACAAATTTAAAAAGTTTTTAAATTATTTTTCTCTTTTTCCTGCAGAGAACTTTCTGAGTTGGGTCTCAACTTTGATCGTGAAGAACCCGAAATGCGTATATTTTCTGAAAGTGAATCTTTGGTCAGTTCGCCAAGGGTAGGCAAGGAAAATATACCACCCTCTTCAGGCTCCACCTCGCGACGCATAATGCGTGCCCGACCAGAAGAATTTTCCAGTCAAACTAATAGTGTTAATCCAAGCCCCAAGAAGCAACCACGTCTTAATCTTTTGTTATCACCAAGTTCGGCAGGGGCGTCAGCAGGAGCCGCCTCAACAACCAGTACAGCTAGTCCTTCAAACAACGCCCCAACAAATTGGTCTCAACCCAGTGAATGTCATGGTGGTGAAACCTGCCATGAACACAACAGTGATGAAAGTTGTTGTAAACGCTATAAACTGGAGGATCAACTTTCCGATATACAATACATCGATTGCGGTACACCTGAACATACTGTGCCTAACCCGCAGACTTTGTATGCCAGTGTACAGGTACATGCGCCACCAACCAGCCAACAACCCCCATCATCTTCTCTGTATGGTGGTTCATCGACAGAAGTTACTACCACCACACCAACTAGACAGAGGCAACAAGTACCAATGGATGCCGCCCAAAAGACTTGCTCCAACTCAAATACTCGTTATAGTTATCCATCGGTACAGCTGGGTTCGAAGCGTAAAGATCAAGACAATAATAAATCATCCGTGGCCAATACAAAGGAACGTTTTAGTTATCCTGGAACTGGTGTAAGTAATGAGCGACGATTGTCTTCTAAGGAGACATTTGCCAAAATGCTAATCGAAGAAGTTGAAGCTGCTGCTACGGCCGCTGCCCAGAAAAAAGATGAAGAATCTCCACAAATGAAAACAAGGTAAGTGTGCTACAAGTCTCTTGTATTTAGGTTATTGATCAAGGGTCAAAGTAATAACAGGGAACTATCACATACATATGTTCCCACAAAAATCCCCGCAGGGACAATGAGACTTTTTTCATTAGAATGATCTGTATTCTTACATGTTTGTTCATGATAATTGAGCTCATCCTGAAAAGTTGTACACCTATCTAATGTCATAAATCGTATCTTGTTTCTTTCAGAACTGTTTCCTTTAGTGCCAATCAATCGACCAACTCCAATAGTTCTTCACCCAAACTATTAGCACCTACAAGCAGTGTTAGTGGTGGACATCATTTAACAGCCAGACCCCAATCGTATGATCTGCTTAAAGTTAAAAATCGTAATAGTTATTGTGTAACAAATGATGCCCTGCAACAACAACAACAACTGCTGCGCAGTTATTCTGGCGATATAACCAAAGAAACTAGAGATACGCACAATCAGAAATTGTCACAAAATAATAGTCATCACAATAATGAAATGGAACAATCGAAGTTGTCTGTGACACCTTCATCGCCCATACAAAGTCCACGATATTCACTGCTTGTGGGTGGGGATACAAGTTCCGAAAATAGTTCAGCTGTAAATACACCACAACATGATTTGGATCCATTAATGGTGTCATCGGCAATGTCTGGCATTTCAGGCATTTCCGCTGCCTCATCCAATCAAATGCAACAAATGTTATTGGGTGTGGATGCGGGCAGTTATTTAGGCACCTCAGCAGAGAGTATAGGATCTAACGTAAGTATACCCTCTTCCTCCACTTTGCGATTTGGAACTGCATTGAATAATTTCAAAATTCATTTTCTAGATAATTGAAAAACGTGATATGCAAGCTTTGAAACGTGAATTGTCGCTGGACCTAAATCCAGTAGGTGGTCCCAAGCTAACAGCTGAATCTTCAATACAACGCAATCATAATTTAATTTCGCCCAACTCTAATTTCACTGATAACACCAGTCAATCGGTAACACCCAGTGAATATGGCTATCAAAATTTACAACGCCAGCTGAGCATGCATTCTCTCATTGAAACAGATGAAAACTCACCAGCCTATGAGGAGTATGAAAATACACCCAGTAATCTTAATTCACCCCTAAAAACCTTAGCTAGTCCAATTAAATCTACAATTAGCATTACGTACAATCTTAAGAGTCCCACTAAAGAGAGACCAATAAGTTATTCGCGACACAAGGAAGAGAGACAACAGTCATCACATTCCACCAAACCTTTGTTGGAAACATCATTCGACGAAAACACCGTCTATGAACAGGTGAAGTTCTTTAGAAATTCTGTTACTGAAGTAAACCAGTTGTTGAGTGAGGATCGCAAGTATCCACAAAAAGAACTGGAAAATTTGGCTGAAGTTGAGGAGCTGAGTGAAAGTGAAAAAGATTCCGATAAGGACACACCCATTGACACTCATGGCGAAGACATACAAATGTCCGATGAGGAGAAATTGTTGTATGAAAATGTTGAGTTAAGAAAGCCCACGAGTGTTTATGAAAATCTAATGGGCGAGGAAATGAAGGCCCTGCTCAAAGAGGAATCCAGCAACCCGGATAGTTATGAAGATCCTGAAGTGGAATTGGATAGTTTGGATAGCATTAAAGATCAAGAAACAGAAACTATAGAGGTGGCCGCCAATACTGCAAGAAGATCGCCTTCCAATTTTAGTGTTAAAGAATTGGCTACAAAATTCGAAGTTTCTCCCGTAGAACAAATGCCAGCTTTTGATTTCTCTGGCAACAGAAGTTCTTTAAGAAAACCCAACACCTTAAATACAGCTACTCATCCCGAAAGGTCTTCAAAATCGCATCATCATCACCAACAACAACAGCAGCAGCAAACCGCAAGCCTCAAACAAAAACTTAACAAAACCCAACAAATCACCAGATCTCTAGATGAAAATGCTTTCATACGAGAATTTGGTAGTAAAAATCTACAGGAACTGAAAAGTTCACAACAGCTGAATCAACAGTCTGCCGCCAATGAGGCAGGAAATCGTAGAAAAAGTTTTGATTTTACCAGACCCAAAACTTTAAATCCACCCAAAAGACTGCCTGGCATGCCCATTACTGAAGAATACTGTGCTTCCAAGGCCAACAACGATAAGACAACGCTAAAGATTGATTTACCCAAAGAGAAGAATTTCAACAACTCTTTGGACCACGATTATGAAAATGCTGACTTAAAAATTACCCCCACAACTGAAAATCGCATTTCTCTAATACAAAACAATGTACATCCAGAAAATACTGCCGATCTTAATAATTCCAATATTTCAACATCACCTACCAACACCAGCGGTGGCACAGGAGGAGGAGCAACGACGCCATCAACAAATCTTAAAGTCCTATCCGGTGTAAAATTGGATAGGGAACGCATTGATCGCATAAAGGAAGAACGTCGCCAGCAACTCACACAAAAATACCACGCTGACTCATTTAAATCGAAATCGAAGACAGATTTAAATCTTACCAAAAATGAAGATGATAAATTCTCTCCAGACAATACATCATTGAGAGTCAAATCCAAATCTCGTGCCGATATGCGTACCTTGCAGAAAGATATGGATAATCTAAAGGAATTTGGTCGTAATCCTCCCTCATCAGCCGTATCAGAAACCACATTAAATACTCAACATCGTGTGCGCAGCATATCCGATGAAAAGAATCAAAATAGTTATGATCAAACAAATGCCAATAACGCTGGAGTTGGTGGTGATTCATTTATTAAACGTTCACAACATTCTCTAAATAAAGTCAATACAACGAAACCACCCACATCATCAGCATCATCAACATTGACAACTTCGACGACAACGGACCAAGAAGAATTCTCGGCTCGAGCTACAGTACAAAAATTTGAACGTAAAAGCATGGATTTTGCTAATGGTATTAATTCAACCACTGCACCATCTAGGGAACGTTCATCGGTGAAATCAACGCATGAACTGGGCTCAACAGGTCTTTCGCCAGCCACACGAAATAGTATATCATCCAAGTAAGTGAAAACATACATTTGTAATAGTTCCTATGCTTTTCAGTAGATTTTGCTTGATGAATTTCGCTCCAGTTTATTGCCACTTCTCAGATGGTAAAAAAGGACACATATGGTTTTTTCGCGTGGCCGTTATTGGAATAGGGCCAATAATTTATGTTTAAGATTCGTGATTTCTGTACCCATAAATTGTTTTAGGCTGTTCTTAAATAACACCTAAGATATGTTAGAGTTGATAACAATCAATTATTTACTCGTTTATTGGAGCGGAGGAGCTACAAAGGGTAATATTCCTTACAGGACCCCCATATTTTGCTCTAAAATCATAAAAATATTAACTTTTTCGATCGGTTTTTTGATGTTTTCTTATTTTTGATAGAAGTTTAGCACATTTTTTCACAATCACAAATATTGATATTTGCGATATATTGGAGGTCTTTATGTGGCACTATCTTCGATTCTGGGCCCATCTGGGTTTTCAGCCCCATTAACTCTGGAACGGGAGGAAAAATTTTAATTTTAGGTGCAGGTTTATTCAGTAAAGCAATGTTAGGAAGGAAAATTAAAGTTTTCCCTATGATTTTGGAGGTCAAATTAAAATTTCCCAAAGAAATTTTGTTATTTACTTAAAGTGGCTCTATTATTACGCACACCTCTTTACGGGCTCTGTCCTGCCTAATACAAGGACCACCCCCAAATTGAACAAATATTGACTGAATTTTATTTATGGGATAATGTTCCTATATAAAAATGCAAATTGCGCCATAACACACTTTTCAGAAGCGATTTAGAAATGTTTGATGCGTTGTAACTTCAGTGGCTCTATTATTTCGCACACCAGTGTATCTCGGTTTTTTTTCGGGATCAAGACCATTCTTCTTGTCCCAAAAGCTCTAAATACCCTGCCTGCGCTTACTAAACGACTGATGAGCACGTATGAATTAAGTATCCCTAGTACTTTGGACATAGTGAAATTTCTTCCAAACGAACACCAAGTTGTAAGTTGTAATGACTGATTAGCACGTATGAATTGAGTATCCGTAGTACTTTGGACATCGTGAAATTTCTTCCAAACGAACACCAAGTTGTAAGAAGGTCCATATCGGACAACACTGTCGGGTAACTGCTTCATACAAATTCAGATTTTATCTTAAGGTCTGGTCTGCTCGATGATTGTTCTGAAATTTGAAATTTATGATGGAATATATCGATCCATTCCTTCAGCTGCAATTCCGCATAAGTTTAGCATTTTTAAGCTCTTAATCACATGTTGAAATTTTAACAGTGAGTTGTCGTTGTGATCTTTACTACAACATATACTTATCAATAACGCAGTTGTTTTTTGAACACAAGTGGAAATTTTTTCCACTACGTTTAGGGAAGTACGACTGATTTTTTTTTCTAAAGGAAACCAGTACTGCGATATGGGCCCTGAAATGTCCCAATTTTTTGGATCACTTCTTCATACACCTCTCGGATTAAGCTTTCGTAGTCTTTGTTACAACTTTGTAATTTTATTTTCCATACTTCTTTCGACAATTGCCCCAATGTTCCAAAACCCCAGCTCAAAGGTAATTCTTGAAATATTAGAAGGAGTATGTTTTCTTTGACTGCGTTTATTGGGTCTGTCAGTGGAATAATTAGGCCAACTATTTATTATACCTACCGAGCAACGCCTAAAAATTGACACTAGAAACATCCAAAAATTCTTTTGTCGCCTTCAATAATAGTACGTTTACAAATAACCGAAATAAATAAGCTCACAGTATTTCAAAGGTCAACTCCATTGTGTATGCATCAAAAAAATCCTTATATAGAAGGTTAGCCATTCAAAATGCTCTAATGTAAACATGGCGTTAATAGCATTTATTTTTAAAATTAGAGATCTGTCCACTACCCCCGTTATTTTTTTACAGCTATAGGCTGAGGGAAACGCCTACTGATTCTTTTTTACTTCTTTTAACTATACAAACAATTAATTTTATTTTAATTCTCCTTTGCAGCCGTGAAAAAATCTCACCACAATTTTCCATACGTGATGTAACCGCCATGTTCGAATCTCGTTCACAAAATCAGCAATAAGTAAATGATAATTTTTATACCATAAAACATTTATGATGATAGTTTAATTCATAAAACACCAAAAGGTGAGAAACTCTCATCTCCAACCTTGGACGTCACACAATAATACTAATAAACAAAAAAAACATTAAATATTTATAAACTTATAATAAACAATTTTTTTGTGAAATATAAAAAAATATGTTTTATATAAGATGAAATAACAAATATTAATTTAAACAAAAAATAGTATTAAAAATTAAAAAAAAAACAAAATCAACAGAACATCACACTTAACAACAAAATCACTTAACATAAACGACATCAAAAATGATATTAATATTGAAGAAAAAAAGAAACTATAAATATTTATATTTCTACTAAAAAATCATAACAAATATTCTATATAAAAAGCTAAGATAATATTATGGATTATAAAATTTATTATAACAAGCAAAAACAATCCAAAGATGTTTAAGTATCAAACACAAAAACAAAACAAAAAACAATGAAAAGCATTTCCCTTTCATTTCTTTGTTGATATTCTGAAAGAAAAACATTTATTTCAAGTTTATGGACAAAACAAAACAAATATGACACATGGGTTGATGAATTTAAGGACTATAAAGTTACGAAGTCAATCTAAAGCAAAACAATATTTTCAGCATTGTTTGGAAAATCCTATGAACATTTTCGTAATGTTCTTTGCATTTCTATCATAACATTATATAAATGCATTTGTAAACCAAGATAAGAATAAATTTGAAAATAAGTTGAATAATTTGTTTGATACCATTCATTTCATCCCATGTGTTCTTTATGTAAATTAGTAACAGCGTCTTCTTCATTCTATTGCTACTTTTGTGGAATCTCTCTTATAACCACAAATTTATATTATATAAATTTGTTCCAAATAAAAAAATATTGACTTTAACTCAAAAACTCATTTAAAACAAAAAAATGCAATATACATTTTCTGTTGTTAGACTTTGTTTTAAGATCTTTTTTTACACACACTTTTCTAAGCAATTTTGATTGATGATGACTTGTTTGTGAAGATAAAACACTTATTTTATTTGTATGATTATTTTTATTATTAAATATTGTTAAACATTAAATTTTAGTTGTTTTTTAGTGTATAGTTAAATTTAATTTATTTTTGTTATTATATAAGCTAGCTTGAGCATTTAAAAAGCAAGTTATTTTATTTGTTTTTGGAAGACAATGGAAAATTGAGAAAAAACTTTGTTTTTTTTTTTTTTTTTGCTAATTTATTTTTTCTGAACACACAGAGAAAAAAGAAATATTTTTATACATTTATTAATCTTAATCTAATTTAATAATTGTAAATTTAAAATTTATATATTATTATTACTATTATGATTTTTTATGTACATGACAATTGCAACAATTATAAACAAAAAAAACTGAAATAAAATTTTAATTTTTATGCAAACATTATGACTAAAAAATTATTGTTTTTTTATTTTACATTTTCATAAAAATGTTTTATTCGAATGAATTTATAATTGGATTTTTTATAATATTTTTTTATCTGATAGAAATCTGCATTGCCAACAATGATGTTTGAAATTACGCCGAACTGCAACAAAACAAAATTGTAACACAGAAATTAAATTTTCTTCATTTATATAAAATACAATTTCAAATGCAAAATACACCCACGAAATTTGAGGTTATGGACTATCACTAATTTGAAAATTTTTTATTTGTAAATATTTGTGAGTGAAATATACTAGAAAAGAAACTCATCTTACATCACAAATTGCTGTTTTATGTAGCTCAATGATGGCAAAGGGCTGTCGTTCGTAGTACGACACCACTTCAGTCTTTTCTGCATTTTCACAATACGTACAGCAATTAACTCTGTAATTATCCATCGGCCATATATTGCAATGGCCAATAATGTATCCGGTCTATATGACAACAAATTTTCGAGTTGTAGCTAACCACTGTTTTACGCGCCTAGTGTGAAGTTCTCCTGAAACCTAGTACAATTAAACTACTCTTCGTTCGCTCCTCAAGAATGAACAGTCCAGGAATACAATCCATATTATCTTCTAGGATTAGTTGTTGTAACAGATCGCCTGAACTCAAGGGTGCTTTCCTGAAGAATATACACCAAAAATGGAAAAGAAAAGGAAAAATATATTAATTATGTATTGCATAGATTTGTTTGGTTAGATAGGCAATTGAACAAATGCGAAGTATAAGGGATCGAAAAGCAGGAAGGGTATCGTTCTCTATAGGAATTGAGAAATTGAATGGATCTGTTTGCCTGGGAAGTTGCCGCTCACTGTCCGAAATTGTAGGAGAATATTGATTTAGGAGTTTATTGCATCTATATCCACTTATGGCGTCGGAGACGGCCTGTTGATGCACGGTTTTCATGTAGTTCGATATCGACAATAGGTTGACGTCCAATAGAATGTCGTCTTGCTTGCCTTCACGATAGCCTGGTGGATCTTCCATCACAGTGTGATGGCTGGTAACATGCCACCAGGAACTGTCTAATCAGCAACACATCGTGTTGCCTGATCCACATTTGATTTGTGACGTTTGCAAAATCCTCCATTGCGAAACACTTAGGAAGCATGTCCAGACCGGGACAGCATAGCTGAAGACACAGCCGCCAATGACCTTGTATGTCGCTATCAATGAATCCTTATCTTTGCCCCAGGAGGTGCGAGCTAAAGCTTTTAGGGCTTTGTTCTTAGATTTGATTTTGTGGTTGTATGGGTGACGTGCGAAGATTGTCGAAGACTATCCCAAGGATTTTAGAATTATGAGCAGTGCGGATACGTTGTAACTGTGGCTAAATAGTTGAAAATTTTAGCACTTACGTCATCGCTGAGTTTCCATGTTCTTCTCCAATCCAACATAAATAGAAAAATTATTCTTTCAAAACTCCAAGATTTGAAAAAATATTCTTTAAAAACCCTACGATGTGAAAAAATGTTCTTTAAAAAATCCAAGATTTCAAAAAAAGTCCGTTGAAAGCTTCAAGATTTGGAAAAATATTCTTAAAAAACTCGACAATTAAAAATTCCACGATTTGAAAAAATGTTCTTTAAAAACTCCAAGATTTCAAAAAAATGTCCTTTGAAAGCTTCACGATTGGAAAAATTATCATTAAAAACTCCACGATTTCAAAAAAATATTAAAAACTCCACGAATTGAAAAATTGTTCTTTAAAAAATCCCAGTTGTGAAAGTTTTTTTAATCCACGTTTTAAAAATTGTTTAATCCACATTATGAAAAAGTTTTCTTCAAAAAATCCATGTTTTGAAAAGGTTTTCTTAAAAAATCCACGTTTTGAAAAAGTTTTCATTCAAAAATCTACATTTAGCTAAAAAATCTGCAATTTGAAAAAAATTCTTTAAAAAACTTGCGATTTGAAAAAAATTTCCTTAAAAAATCTATGATTTGAAATAATTGCTTTTAAAAAATCTACGATTTGAAATTATTGTTTTTAAAAAATCTACGATTTGAAATAATTGTCTTTAAAAAATCCACGATTTGAAATTATTGTTTTTGAAAAATCTACGATTTGAAATAATTGTTTTTAAAAAATCCACAATTTGAAATAATTGTCTTTAAAAGATCAACGATTTTAACCAGTTTCCTTTAAAAAATACAAGATTCGAAAAAAAATTTCTTTAAAAAATCATCCAAGATTTGAAAAATGTTCTCTCACGGGTGCCACCGTGGTGCAATGGTATGCACGCCCGCCTTGCACGCAGAAGGTCGGTGGTTCGATTCCCCGGCCAGGCAACATCAAACATTTTTCAACGGTGGCAAAATACCCCTCAGTAATGTTGGCGACATTTCCTGAGTATTTCAGCCTTGTAAAACTTCTCTACAAGTGGTGTCTTAAGACACGCCGTTCGGACTCGGCGATAAACAGTAGGTCCCATATCATTGAGCTAAATATGAATCGGGGTGCACTCATTGATATGAGAGAAGTCTCCCTTGTCCCGTATGGGATGTTGTGGAACAGTGTTTTTTTTTTTTTTTTGTTTTTTGTCTCTAAAAAATCTACGATTTTAACAAATTTTCTTTAAAAAATACAAGATTTGAAAAAAAATGTTCTTTAAAAAAAGTGCGATTTGAAAAAAATGTTCTTTAAAAAAATCCACGATTTGAACAAATTTGATTTACAAATTCCACGATTTAAAAAAAATTTCTTTAAAAATCCACGATTTGAAATTTTTCAAATTCAAATTTCAGCATAGTTGTTTATGGCATCTGCGACTGTATCTGTGTGAATGCTATTCAAACCTGCTGATTTTGTGGCTCTCTCTTGTTCCCTCCCTAAGGTGATTAGGATGAGACTCGACGTAATACCCGAGCAGCTACTGTAAAAAAAGCATGACCTTTTGTTGCCGCACTAGAAGCATCTTGTAATACAAATTTCCGAAGTTGATATGCCCCTTCTCAGAGGTTTATGACAGGTTTGAATGTTACTCCTTGCACTTATATTCCCGGACAACACTGTTGTCACATAGCTTACCACTCATCCGACTTTATATATATAGTCAACAAGGTTTATTTATCTGCACCGAAGTGCTTCCGGCTGGGGAACTTGTTAATACATCTCAGCTTGTCGCAGATAGCTGTGAAATGTGCAGTTCACTTCTGTGCCCATTTTCGCAGTGCATGTGGTGTACAGAGTGGCTGTAGATTTAGGGGCTGATATTTTTGCAAGTTCTTGGCCCGAAATTTGTTGGTAAGTTGGTTAAATAGGAGATACGTCTGAATGATTATTCAACGTTTCAAACTTGGCCAGAGGGTAGTTTGCTCGATGTCCTCAAAAAATGTGGGATTCTTGACAGCATCAAAGACTTTTGATAAGACGAGCGCCACCTACACTGTCCTATCGCACGTTTTGTTCTGGTTGAGATCTCGACTTATATATGTGGAAATGGTACAAAGCGCTGTGTTTCTTAAGGAACCAGTGCGGATGATCGCCAATTGGATAGTTATTTCTGACACTGGGGAGGAATAAATCATCAAGAACCTACGGACGACAAAAGTGAAATGGGTCTGTATGATTCACCTTTGCCGACATCCTTGCCTGGCTTCAGTAGCGAGTCCACCCTGCCCATTTTGCAGGCTTTGGGCAAGATGCGGGTGGCTAGCGACAGGTTAATAGGTTTGATGAGATACTCAACTCCCGGCACATCCAGCTGTTTCAGTACCCCGTCAGTGCCTAACGACGTCGTTCACAATGACATTTTCAATATAATCCATTCTAAATGGTGGTGGTTCAACCTCGGCTGGAAGAGATCTAATGCGACGTAGTATTATCCTCTTATGTCGATTGAAATAACTTGCGCACCTCTTTGGATCAGTCAGCGTAACATCGTCAAACATGGCTGAGGTCGCATCTCCCTTCTTCCCTGGGATGGAGTTGGGGAGTGATTTAACTGTGCCCACTATTCACTTATTCCGACTTCAAAGTTGCAACTCTTGAAATGATATAGCCACTTTTCCAACATGTGCTAACCGAGCAACTTATTAAGTTCCAGTGTCAGCTCCCTAACTTTGGTGTCAATGGGGTTGACTCGACGAAAGTTATCAAGACGAGTATTTGATCAGTAGGTATTAAACGAGTGGCTGCAGTTGTGAATGTCTGCTGGAATGTCTTTCCGGCTTCTTTGCATTTATATCGTCCTCATCAGTAATTTTAGACAACGCGGTCCCAACCATGGTACCATCAGCCCAATCAATGAAAGACAAGAACACAACACAACAAATACTACATATACCCGTGACAAAAGTGTTTAATAGTTCAAAAAGGTACAACCCTCACCCTCTCAATCTACTCAGCTTCCCTGAGTTAGCTGTATCCTCCATCCCAATGTCTCATAAAGCGGATTGTAGCAATATGGCGCCCAACGTGTTATCATCATTTCAATGTTCTCAATTCCAAAGCAGATTCCAAAAACTTCACACTTACTTTTATTTTCGGATTTGCTTAGTTGCTGAAATGTCTTAAATATGCCCTTATGTAGTCTTCAAACTTCAAACTCTTCCATAGTTTCACCAAATATTCATTTTAATGGCGGCCATTAGAAAACTGACAAAAAAACATAATTTTTTGCATTGCAAATATAATGAGCAAATTATCGGGTATGTTCTGAGACACACTTCACGCCTCAAACATTTTGTTACCCTATTTAGGTTTATTGTTCGAGAATTTTATGGACGAACTAGGGTGTACTCTTCTTTTTAAATACCCTTATGAATCGTAGCCCCAAGAAATTCGCAAAAATAGGAGTAAATGGGGCGAACAAAATGCTTGAGGCGTGCAGTGAGAGGTGAAGTGTGTCTCAGAACATACCCGTATGTTTTTGTTTATGTGTAAATACAAATAAGTGAAAAGAAAATAGAATGTCTGGATCCATAAGAATTGATATGAAGATTAGGCGAGCCCATACCTTACGTGGAAATCAGATAATGCATTTTCCGATCTAATTGAAATAGTATAACCTCGATTATTTGGTGCGTGATTAATGGCAGCTAGCCATCTACAATTTGAAGGATAACAAAGGTAAATGAAAGTGAAAAAAAAAACATTTAAAAAAATTATGGGAAGCTTAGAGAGTTGTGTTAATGTTTCATTTACATCCATGTAGAACAATGAAATATTTAAATAGCTATTTATAAGAAATATTTTTTTAATGTATAGGATACGAAAATCAATAAAAATAATAAAGTTATTGTTATTATATAATAAATAAAATTAAATGATATTTTGGAAAAAAAAAATATTAACGAAAAAAAAAAACAAAATAAGAAATGCATTTCTAGAAGCAACACCGACAATGGTGACTAAGGAAAATTGAAAGGGTTACAAGTCGCTACGCCTAAGAAGTCACTAATGTTATATGTCGATCTAATCACTTTTGGTTTTGTCAAATGAATGTAATTATGCTAAACGAAGTTATACCCTATAAAAAATAAACATAATTACAAATTCCATCAAGTCTCTTAACTTTTTTACTATAAACAATTAAACATATTATTATCTCCTTTTAAGAAAAATAAAACTAATTAATTTTGTTATATTTTTTACTACAAACTATGGGAACCAATCGAACATAACCAAAAGCTTATAAAAAGAGTGAATATCTTTTTTCAAGATCTTTTATAAACCATAATGAAACAAAAATTTCAAAAAAAAATGTATTAAATAACATTTACACTTTTATTTGTCTAAAAATAGATAAACAATTTACATGCATACACTTATACTTAAACACTTCAACTAAATGTAAAACAGAAAAAAAAAATCCTTATTAAAAACAAAATACCCAAACAGGACTGCAGGATGTTGCCAAATTTTTATTTAGACAACCACTAAAGGAAGTAAAATGATAAAAAATATTTTTTTGTAATGATAACCAACAAAATAAAGCTTTAATAAAAACAATTTATAATAAAAATAATTTGCTAATGAAGTATTCATAACTAATTATTATTTAATATTTAATAAATAATATAACAACAACAAAGATTTGAATATGAGAGTGAATCAATCTTTAATAAAAAAAAACTGTTTTATATATTTGATATGAAACTTAATATAGAAAGTGAAAATTAAACATAATATAATTCATTGTTATAATTTAAATAAAAAACTTTTTATTTAATTTTGATAAACTTGGTTTATGTAGAGGTAGATTCGACTGTACTTTTATAAAGTTTGTCATAATTTTTTTCTTTTATATTATTTTTTCAAAGCGGACTTCGGTTCGGATTACAGCTACCATTATAAAGATTTTAAAATCGCCATGGTGTAAAAATTGATACTTTACAACTGTACTGAAATAAAGCAAAAGGATCCACAGCGGTCATACTTTTGGTAGTACCGCCTGTATAAATTGACCATTTATAGAATACTGACCTGAATAATACAGTATTTTTCGATACGCAAAGTCGTCGTTCAACGTCTCTCACCTTCAAGTCATATTTTACCCAATTCCCCCTACTTTTGAATGAATCCCCACTAGCTCTAGTGACTAGAGCTGGCGATATTTTGCCAGAACTATCCATATTTTATTTTTTTTTTGGGCTAATATCGATAGTTACTTTTTCTATCGATAATATCGACAGTATTCCGCAATTAGTAAAATTGAAAAATAAGCAATAGAATAATGCCATAATCAAAACAGAATTGAAAAGACTTCAGTCATTTTTATACCCTCAGCATTTATGCTAATGCTAGGTTTATATTTACGAAATCCACTCGATTTCAACTGTCAATTCCATTGGTTAAACGTCAAATGAAATCAATGGATTTCAGATGAGTTTTCATTTGACGTATGCGCAAAGGAATTGACAGTTGAAATCGAGTGGATTTCGTAAAAGAAAACGTAGTATGACGAGCATGGTAGTACGAACAAGGTAAAGTAAATACTACAACAAATACAACTCAACAACAACTACATAGAAAATTGTTTTTGTTTGTAATGTTAGTGTCACCCGTATATGTAGGCAAAAGAATGAAATGTCTATAAATTATTGGAATTTAAAGAACTAATATTTTTCGCGTTTCATTAAATATTTTGAAAAACATCAATGTTGTTGTTGTTCTTGCGGCCCCCTTTTCGGCGGTAAAATTTTTTTTGGGTGAAAGTCCATACTTCCTCAAATAATGCCCCAAAATTAAAAAAAAAACCCCTGCCGGCACCATCTAAACTGGGTAGTACGTAAGATAACTCTCTAATGGAGAAACCGATTTGATCCAAACGTTTTACATCGTATTATTTCTTACAGCCTCGATTTTTTTTTTGTCCGAAAATTAACTACGTCGGACCAATCTTTCGGGTACATCCCGCACAAAGTTTGGAAAGAGTTTAGTTTAAGGACTCGCCTGGGATCGTTTTTAAATTTTTGTCAAGATGTTGGGTATGTGGCCTTAGTTAAAGCGGTTCAATTTTTTAGGGGGCAAATCCATACTTTATTTTGTTTTGTTCATTTAATTTGTAAAATAATGATGCGTTTATGCCCACGAGATTTTAACACTTTTCACTTAAATTTTAAAAATGGTTTTTAATGTTTTTGTTTATAGAAACACGCACTTTTAGTACGTTTACATATAATTACAAACCCACTGGATTTCAAATGTCAATTTCATTGCGTATACATCAAATTAATTCTCATAAAAATTGTTAACCCACCAAAAGGTCTAATAGTACGTTTATATATAACCGGATTTAACAAACCCACTGGGTTTTAAATGTCAATTCCATTACATATACGTCAAACAAATCCTCATAAAGAAGGTTAACCCTGCAAAAGGCTATAATATAAACATGGCCTAATGTTTACGGCGTTTTAAATTAAGGAAATCCCCTTGATTTCAATTGTCACTTCCATTGACATTTAAAATATACCATTTTGATTTCAAGTACAGGCGATTGAAAACTAGTATCGATACTATCGATATTTTATAAGAAATATCTAAACTATCGGATGGTGCTACTATCGATAGTTTGCCAGTTCTAATGCCCAATGTCTATAAACAAATGCTGGGTTTACATTTACGAAATCCATTCGACTTCAACTGTCAATTTCATTGCTTAAAAGTCAAACGAAATCCAGTGTATTTCAGATGAGTTTTCATTTGACGTATAGGCAATGAAATTGACAGTTGAAATCGAGTGGATTTCGTAAATGTAAACCAAGCATTATGAAAATTGCTTGTTGGTCTGTGTTTAGACACACAAATTTCTCGGGAAAGTAAATTGAGTTTTTGGGAGAGAGCGGAGAGGAAAGAGCTCCTCAATACTCTTTCCTACCCCCTATTGCCTAAAAACTGAATTTACTTTCCCGTGTGTCTAAACACGGACTTGGGTGACTCCTAGTGATAAAGTCTATGTTGGCCAACAATCTTTGCGGGGTAATTCTTCTACTTCCTTATTTTCAAACTTTTTGCGTTTTGAGAACAGACCGATCCTTGTCAACTATGCCAATATCACCGCTATTGAATCGCGCCAACCATATTCTTTTTGAGTTGGCGAGTAGCAGCAGCCGTTTTCTAGACAAAATGAGTTTTAATGACAGTTGTTATCCCGTCAAAACGCCATAATTGTTTTTAAGATGTTTTTAAAATGGTTATGTTTATTTAATTATAGAATGTTGAGCGTCTATACTCTGAATTCCTTATATCCGGGTATGTGAACTTGAATAAATTACACAATTTTAATCAGGACCCCAAGAAAGAACTTTGATTATATACTACCAAAAGCAGATACATATACATACGTATATATGTATGTCTCGATTCTGTTATTACAAATTAACATTTCGTTTCAAAAAAGTTCATATTACTCTGTATTGAAGTTATATGTATCTGCTACTCATACAACACATATGGTCTGTTTTAGAACTGCAAGAATCTACTATTTTTACGATATTATAATAAGAAAACTTGTTATCGTAGTAATAAATTGTACATTCTTGTAGGTTCTGGAACAGAGCAATATTTATATAATAAATAATAACTTTATAAAATGCTTTCAAATATTAAAACAAAAATAATTACACTCTAATAAACTAAAATTTGAAAACAAATTACATTTCAAATTTACACTACATAAGTTATAAACACACAAATATAAAAAAGAAAAACATTTAAAAAATTAAACTTTGTATTGCTAAAAAGAATTAATCTGGTGTTCATCAGAAAAAATTGAAATTTATTTAAAAACAAACATAACACTTAAAGATATTAGTAATTTTCTGTGTAGTTAAATTTTCTGTAAAAAAACATTTTGTATTATAAAAAATCAAAAAAAAAAAACGCAAAATTTAAAAGTATTTAAATTTTCAATTGTTTATAACAACTTAAAATTATTAACATAACAAACATACAACACACAAAGAATATTACCAAACAGCATTGAAATACTAAATACTACAACTTATTAATTTTCATTAGTTTACAACAAAAATACATACATTAACTAAACTCTTTTCTGTATCTATATAAACCAATAACAACAATAATATTATTATGAAAAATATAATAAAGAAGTTATTAAAATATGGTCGTTTTAATGGATATGAATTTAATGGTTGGTTTTCTATTCAACCAGGTGCCAAACTGTTAAATTAAAACATATTTAAAGCAGGGATGAGTGAAAAAGTAAAAGCGATTACACTGTACAAGACAAAAAATAATTACAAGATAAATCGGCCAGATTATGAAAGAGGACCGAAAAAAAGAAGACACGTGTATCGGCGTTTTGAAAGTTTACGTCGTGAAGTAACCTAAATAGGCGTGGCAAGTTCCGCCCATTTCTACAGGTTTTGAAATATTCGACATCCGATTCCTTGCATTTTAGGTATAAAGTGTCTTTGGCAATATTACTGACAACAATGCGGGGTATCTTTTTATGAAATAAATTAACCCTGATGCGAGTCACTAAAGGGGTCTTTTTGGCCTGAATGGCTCTCTCTTTAGAAACTTTTTACACGACAAATTTGAGCGAGCAAAAATGTGCAACATGTTTGCCGGCTTCTGATTCGCTGTCACGCCGACTTTGACATTTGTTCCAGATTTTTTGACGTTTCTGCCATTTTTTCGTTCCCGTACATTTTGGAAAAATGTGTGTGTTGGACTCATTTTCGACAGTTTGCTCTTTTGACACTTTTATCATTAAAAAAGTACTGGAACGAAGCTATTGTTTAGTTTCTTACTTCTTTATTTCTTGCATTTGTTTGTTGTTGTAATTACGTCATTAGTGCGCTTGTCCACTGTATTGATCTTCCCCCATGTATGTGAGTCTGGTTGTTCGCTTAGTGCGAATGTGCGTCTGTGTGTTCGTTGTACAGATTCGAGGTATTGCCAGACGTGTTCTAGAGGACTCTCGTGCTAACTAGAGGCAAGCTGCGTGCTTAGTAATTAAATTCGGTTCCGAATAAGTGTAATAAATTAAATAAAGCATTGTAGAAACGTAATCTAAAACGAACCCTGCTTTATTTGGAACAAATCGTATCGGGGAATAAAACAACGTCTACACGGAGATCAGTTAAACCTAATTCCGTAACAATTGGTGTCAGGAAGTGAGATTACTATCATCCTACAATGAAGTTTAAGGATCTACGAGTGGAAGACTTGAAGAAGGATCTAAGTAAGTTGGAGTTGTCTTCTACTGGCAACAAGGCCGAACTACAAAAACGCTTGTTGGAAGAGTTCGAGCGCCGTGGTATGAACATCGATGAATATGAGTTCGACAGTAAGGAGGAAGTCGAGTTATCGGCAATCCAGCGTTGAGGAAGTTTCGTCGGTAGCTACCAGGGGTGACGATTTGAAATCAATGCTGGCTATGATGATGCTGCAAATGAAATCCGACAACTGTAAGATGTTAGAAGAAATGTCTAGAAAGAATGAAGAAACTTCTAGAATTATGATGGAAATCAAGGCAGAAAATTGTAGAATGATAGAAGAAAATTCCAGTAAAATGATGGAGAAATTAGATGCTAAAATGGAAGAAAATTCCAGTAAAATGTTGGAAGAGATATCGAGAAAGAGTGAAGAAAATTCCAGGAAATTAGAGGGAAAATTAGAAGAGAACTCTAGAAAAATCGCTAAGGGCATGGAAGAGAAATTAGAGGTAAATTCTAGAACAATTAACGAGAAACTCTAGAACATCACGATGGTGATTGAAAGAGAGTAGAAAACGTGGAGGTACAAATGAAAGAGTTGGATAAAAAGATTTTGTCTGTTGACGAGAAATTTCTGGCCCATGACGAGAAATTTGTGAACCTGGAGAAGAAAATGTCGGAACTGGAAATTAAAGGCGGTCCAGTGAGAGCTATTCATAACACGTTAAAAATCAAGCCTCCAGACAGTGGCTGCTAGAGACTCTTGGAACGACAACGACAAGGCGGTATCACTCCTTATGGCATTGAAGCGTGATGCTGCTGACGTATTACAGAGTATTCCCGCCGCTTCTAGGAACAACTATGGAGATATAATGGCTGCTCTTGAACGTAAGTACGGTAGTGAACACAAGCAAGAGATCTACCGAATGGAACTGAGGGGAAGAGTTGGCTTATCCAGGAGAGACACATCCATTGGTAGACCGCATAAAGATTGAGACATTTGCTAGTGGTATTCGTGATCCAGAGATATAATTTGCGACGTATGCGGCACCGATGGGAACATTCGCAGAAACCGTGTCATTTGCCCTGGCCCAAGAAACCGCGAAGATGCTGGTGAAACCTAAAGCTTACAACGTGCGGAGGCTGGAAGTTGAGGACAACAATTCCCAGACCGTTGTCAACCTGCTGAAAGATGCACTAATGCGTGTGAAACGAGGGGCTGTTAGAACGAAAAACTTGTTATAATTGTCGGAAAATTGGACACATGGCTCGAGAATGCAGATTGCGACAAGCAAGGCCCAGATCAGCCTACCGCCTTCAAAAGCGACGACCAATTGGTGGCCAAGAATCTGGAAATAGACACATCAGGGGAATCAAATAAAGTGAATTCCGTCAATCACGAGGCGCCGCTGGCAGAGGATGAAAACGATGGTCCCACAATTTCTATAGCCATAGTCCAGCAGGAGAATCACAACCTAACGGTTAACGGCTTCATCAATGGTGTTTTGCGTACCTTGACATTGGACACCGGTGCAGCAAAGTCCATTATTAGACCGGATTTGGTAAGAGGAAAGGTATTGCCGTTAAATGGAGTCAAATTGCGGACGGCCACAGGCGAGATTACAACGGTGCATGGAAAGGCTACCAAAGGCTAAGTATGGGTAGGAAATCGGTAAATTTCGATTTTATAGTGGCCGATATCGTAGACGAAGTTATACTCGGCGTAGACTTTATGATTGCCTTCGATATCAACCTGGACATAAAGCACCGTGTGATGACTTGGTCCAATGTGGAAATACCGATAAGTGTGGGCTACAACGAGAAAAGCAAACATCGCCCAAAGGCAGAATCCAGCGAGATCGCTGTCGATGTCCGTACGCTGAAGGTGGAAGCCGCCGACAATTGGCCCGTAGGAAAGCGGAAAAGTCCCGCAACGAGGGGGAACAAGCGAAGATGTAGTTTAATTTCCGTTAATTTAAAAATTTGAATTGTAACGTAAAGTTTTATTACGCAGTTATTTAAGCAGCAACAACTACCATGTAGAATTCTCTTCATCATTCTAGTTCTCACTTTACCTCTCGGTTATGTACTTTTGTTTGTTTTGTCATAATGTAATTATTGTTTAGTTTGTTACTACTTTATTTCTTGCATTTGTTTGTTGTTGTAATTACGTCATTAGTGTGTTTGTCCACTGTATTGATCTTCCCCCATGTATGCGAGTCTAGTTGTTCGCTTAGTGCGAATGTGCGTCTGTGTGTTCGTTGTACAGATTCGAGGTATTGCCAGACGTGTTCTAGAGGACTCTCGAACAGGGAGATTTTGGGGTATAAATACAGAGGGAACTAGCAATGACGAGTTAGTTGTGTTTTAAGCGTTGAACTGAAAAGATCGGTTAAAGAATAGCTGCGTGCTAACTAGAGACAACCTGCGTGCTTAGTAATTAAAGTCGGTTCCGAATAAGTGTAATAAATTAAATAAAGCATTGCAGAAACGTAATCTAAAACGAACCCTGTTTTATTTGGTACAAATCGTATCGGGGAATAAAACAACGTTTACACGGAGATTAGTTAAACCTAATTCCGTAACAGTATATTGTTCATAATCGTGTTGTTTATTGTTATTCCGATGTTTTCCCACATATTGACTCCTCAAATATTTTTTGGGAGTACAAATTAAACAGAACAGGTGATAGTATGCACCCCTGCCTTACACCTTTTGAAATTGAAACAATTCCAGCAAGTTCACCAACTACATGAATGTTTGCTGTTTGTTGCCAGTATGGGTTTCTGATGCATTTTATATCGCTATCATCTAACCCAATTGAAATCAAAATGTCAATTAAACTATCAATTTGTCGTGGCTGACCGTGTCGAATGCCTTCTCGTAGTCGACAAAACATATGTAGACACCTTTTTGTACATCGCGGCAGTTTTGTATGAGTACATTCAAACCAAATTGCGTTTTTCCCATATCGCGTATTGGCTATATGCGCCTATGTATTCTCTTTAAAAATATTTTTAAGCCATGACTTATTAATCTATAATCTCCGCACGTCTTTGCATTATTTTTCTTGGGAATCGTAATAAACGTATGTATATTTTAGCCAACCTTGAGGGTATTGTCCTGTTTCATAAATTTGGTTGTGTAATTTCAAGAATAGTTGTGTATTTCTTTCATCTAGTAATTTAAATAATTCAGATGGGACTTCATTCGGCCCGGTAGCTTTGTTGTTTATAGCCACAGTTCTTTGTAATGCGTATTCCTCTAAAATTGGCTTCTCTATCTGCGTTATGCATTTCTGTTCTTGTGATATCTGTGAACAGACTTCTAATGGCATGACATAAAACGAAAAAATCATTCGCAAATTGGAAGAGAGTACAGGCTTCAGAATTCAAGTAATGTAAACTGGCAGTATATATATTAAAGAGGACGGGACTAAGCCCACTACCTTGAGGAATGCCATTTCGAATTCTTATGCTTTTGTCGCCTAACATTAACGTACGGCTTTCCATTCCCTGGTACAACCACTTAACGATATGGATATTAAATCCTTTTTCAAACAAAATCAATGCTAATATGCCTATATGCTAATATGCCTATATGTTGTCAAAAGCTTTCTCAATGTCTATACAGGCTCCCACAACCGTTGTACCGGCATTTCTAAGAATCTAAATTGAATTAACCAGTAGTGGGATTCTGTAACTCATTTTTGCTGTTACCGACAAAAATCGGTAAAATAAAATCGCAAAATTATGCCTAAAAACATAAAGAAAAGTTGGCATCACTGTTTGTGTCGGTAGAGGCTAGCGACTACTTTTTATTTATCGTTAACTTACCGAAAAATTTCGTTAATTATCGAAATTATAAGCATTTTAATTTTACCGACAATTATCGATAACAGCAAAAATGAGTTACAGAATCCCACTACAGGTCATTTATGCATTTGGAAGTGGATTTACCAGGGGAGAAAGCATAAGATCTCCATGGTATGATTTCGTTTTCCTCAACGTGATGCTGCATTAACGCTTTAAGCGCTCCCTCCAAGATTTTCTGCACTGTACACATTAGTGCTACCGGCCTATAATTTTTGACAACTGACAAGTCTTTACCTTTTTTGGCATAGGCGCTATTCGAATATTTCTCCATTCCTCAGGAAACTTCCCTTCACTCCAAATTTGCTGCAAAATCCCAAAGTACTTTATCCGTTCCTTCTGGTTGAGCTTTTCGATCATCGAATACAAAATTAAATCTGGTCCTGGGGCCAAATCCGGGTTTATACTTCCAAGACACTTCTCCATATCTGCCGCCTCAAGTACAGGCCTGATTTCAGCTATCTCTCCGTATGATAAAGGTGTCGGCTCGCTCCCTATAACGATGTGTTAATGATATGGTTCAGAAATTCTTCATTTTATTCTTGGTCCCAAGAATTATTGATCGGCTTGACCCTCTGATATTTCTTGAGATTTTTCATTTTATGCCACATTTGCCTTAAAATTGTTGTTGTTCTGTCTAGCTATTTGTCCATATAATGTATTTTCCAGCGCCACCGACTTGAGTACGTCTTCCCATTTTTTAGTGCTCTCATATACCTTCTCTGCGCAGTTCTTTTATTATACAACCTTTTGATGCTGTCGTTCCACCATCTTTTAGGTACATACTTGTTATTATTGTCTATCACCACTGTATTTTCCGTTCTGACTGCCTTAAATGCTTTATGAACGTCATTGATATTGTTGCCAATATTAAGATTTGTTATATCATTTAGCATTATTTTTTTAAGTAAGACCTTAATATTACTCAGAGGCACACTGTTCCCTTCAAGTTCTATTGTGATTGGCATATGATTACTGCTGGTTACTTACCACTTTACACCGAACTAAGCACTGTTAATAAAAGTGAGATCTATTGCCGTCATCGTATTTTCATTTAAGATGAATTTCGGTTCCCCAGAGTTGCAGCATACAAAATGGTTCTGGGACTCAATTCTGTTTCTATAAAAATATAAAATAAAAAAAATTATAAAGGAAATGAATGTCAAATGAAAAAAAAAATTATAAAGAAAATAATTTTCATTTCAAATTTTCATAGAACAAGAATCCAGCCCCTGCTCTGCTAGTCTACTCCCCAGAAGGATCAGTATTTAGGTTACCCCAATGTGTTAATTTCGCATTGAAATCGTTGGCAATCTTAAGGTCGAAATCTTTTTCAAAATACCGGCTATAATATGTTTAAAGATATGTCTATTGGTGTTAGGAGGGATATAAGCAACATGTAGATTAATATTATTTCTCAGATTTTGTGTGGTAATCCCAATTATGTCAGTACCTTGTTCAAACTTCAGCAGAGAAACTTTCATGCTACGCATCACGTAGATCCCGAAACCGCCGTATACGTCGCTTCTACTTTTCCCGTAGAAGTTATAATTAGTAATATTAACTAACCTAACCCATGTTTCGATTAGAAGTGCAACATCATAATTGCCATTTTCAAGGTGTAATTCAAGCAAGTCTTTATTTTCTTTTTTATTAATGCTTTGAATGTTGTAGTACTTTTAAGATATTTGATATAAAAAATAATAAGGTATATAAAAAAGATAAAAACAGAAAAAAGGTATTATATTATGTGTTATATAATGCAAGAAGTTAAGCAAATCCTCAACCTTGTTTATCTTATTATTTGGATTTTGTAAAGCACTACCATACGGAAGTTCAAATGTTTCCCCATCATCAAGAGCTTGACGATACTCTTCCATGTTTCTACGAGGATTTTCCTGCTCTCTTTCTCTATTTAAGTTCCTTTTCACAAGGAAACTCTTTATCTAAAGGTTTTCAATTGTCAGCATACGTTTTAGTTGATATTCCACTTCCCTAACTCTAAAATTTTTGTCCCATTGCTTGTGGTCCCCTTTACAATTGGGACATTCGGCAGGTAAGACACATTGCTCATTCTTGTTTTTAGATTTGAAGCATTTATCATAGGGCTGTATTTTTTGTTTACAGTGGTCAGAATAGTGATTGAAGCGATAACACTTAAAACACTGTCCAAAGGAGACAAAGTGTCTAGCTTCCTTTTTGGTGTAGTTATAGATCCTAACGTCCTTAGGTATTTCTAACCCTTTAAAGAATATTTTGATTATTAGTGTTGAAATGATGTTGTCACTATCTTTCCTCGTCACTCTTAAGATTTTAAGGAATTTTACGTCTGATTGTATTATATTCATTAATTCCTTTTCGGGTATGTCCGTGCGGACACCAAATACCATTCCTATTTTTGACACTAGGTGCGAGAATATCTTCGGTTGAAATCCTGCTTCCTTAGGATCACTAGTGCTTGCAAAAATATTGGCCAACATGCTCCTATTAAATAAAACTTTGGCCCGGCCAAAACCGACTTTTTCTAATATCTATAATACCCTTGAACTCTCTTCTTGGTCGGCACTGTCTTAAAGTGGTATTTTCTACGGTTTCGGTCGATTCCATACTTTCTTCAGTCTCCTTGTTTCCTTCTATTCTCACTTTTTCAAAGTTTCCGTCTTCATGCCTTTTGTCTTCAGTTTCCTTTGTATCAAACGTTTTCTGTTTTTTTATCGTCGTGTCTGATATTAAGTATGTCTGGTTACCCTAAAATTTGTACCAATTGTTGCTGGAAGTCATCTGTTAACACAAAAGTCCAGCAAAAGAGAGCAATTCGAGAGAGACATTTTGACAGCTCTTTTACTGAGAGTTTGCAAATTCTTGATGGACAAATTTATTCTAGCAACCACTGCAATTCTTCTTCTTCCAGAAAACAATCAATCATATGGTTTTAATTATTCGGTGATTTATGTTTGTGAAAATTAAAAAAAAAATTTATTGTGGAAATAGCAAGCCTAATTGTATTATTTTTGCAAAGTGTAAAAAATTCTTTTTTGGGGTATTTTATTTTTAAGGAAATATAAAATTTTTGCTTGCTTTGTTTCCTTTAATGTATTGGGAAGTCAGCTGATTGCTTGCGGGTTTTTGCAGGTGTCTGTTTACTAATTGTTTCTTGACAGGTGTCTGTTTACTTTTACATTTTTCTTGCAAAAGAGAATAAAAGGTCCTTACTCTCCGAGCAAGTTCTTGCTGGGAAAGTAACCAGACCAATGGTGGGCAAATTGCGAGAGACTCATGTATTTTTTACACTTTTGTGTATGAGGCCCAGCATTTCTGCCCAACAATGAACCAGACAGACATATTACTTCTGCTTCTGTCTCTTCTTGATTCTCTCCCTTCTCTAATCATTCATGCTGCTCTCTCTCTCGCCGGCTATGATGGAGGTGGTGGCTTCTCTCCCTCCTCCATTGCTTCATATGTACAGTGACACAGAAAAGTATGCATACACCCTACAAAAATGCAGTTTTGGCTAAATCGTTGGGTTTTTTACAGCAACAACTGCACTGTGTGGCTCCTTTGTGACAAAATAACCATAATTACACAAATTTATTTTAATCTAATACGTATATTTAATACAATTAAAGAAATTCAATTTTCACAACACAGAAAAGTATACATACACCCCAAGGAAATACGAGTATTATCGTAAAATTTATGGAATTAGAAGCAAAATTTATACATTTTTTAGTTTTGGCTATAGATGGGATTCTACCCGGTATTTACCCAAAATTTGGGTAAATACCTTTTAAATACATTTTCAGGGTGTTTATTTGGGTATTAAAAAAAAAAAAAACAAAATTGAAAATTTTTATTTGTCAATCGGCTAAAAAATTATTTCAAATAAAATTTAGAACCGCTAAAAAAGTATTGTACCTGTATAAAATACACTAATCTATCTGATTAATCTGTTGATAAGGTATGCGTTAAAATGTGAAGACTGTTAAAAATGGAAAAATAAAATTTGATCGTTTTTAAGATGGGAAGACCTAAAAATGAACGAATATGGAAGCATTTTGCAACAAATCCAAGCAACTCAAAGGCAGTTCTTTGCAGATACTGCAACACGGTTTACAAATTCCCAAATGTTAATAAAATGGCAAAACATTTGGTCAACTGCGTCAAGTGCCCAATTACGTTAAGAAGCGAAGTAAGTGAAATGATTCCAAGTGAACAGTAGTGGGATTCTGTAACTCATTTTTGCTGTTATCGATAATTGTCGGTAAAATTAAAATGCTTATAATTTCGATAATTAACGAAATTTTTCGGTAAGTTAACGATGAATAGAAAGTAGGCGCTAGGCTCTACCGACACAAACAGTGATGCCAACTTTTCTTTATGTTTTTAGTCATAATTATGCGATTTAATTTTACCGATTATTGTCGGTAACAGCAAAAATGAGTTACAGAATCCCACTACAGAACACCCAATTGCAAAATTCGAACCACTACAGTGATGTTTCAAGCGCATCAACTTCCCTTCCACCATCAAACTCGAGCCTCAAAATATGCGATGACTACGAAGATAGCCTTGAAGAGAAACTTGCCAGAGCAATTATTGTATCTGGAGCTCCTTTTTCAATGGTTGAGCATCCACTTTGGCAGCAATTGTTCGAAGAATTGAATCCTTCATTTAAATTACCAAATAGAAAGACACAAGTTTATAGCTCTCACTGGCGATAATGCTGGGAATATGCAGGGTGCATTTAAAGAGGTTCAAAAGGTATATCCTCAAGTAGTACTTGCCTTAATTTGCTCAGCGAAGACTTTTTAAAATGTCCCACTGTGAAGAACTATTTTTTACTAGTTATTGATATAATCAAAACTATTAAATACAGTAAGGTCCTTTCATGGACATTTGCTAAGATCTGTAAAGAAAAAGGATCTGGAGAACAGCTAAAACTCCCAGTTAAAACGAGATGGGGCAGTTATGCTACTTCATTAAAAAGCTTAGTGAACAGTAAAGTATCCCTTCAAGCCTTGGCTGTTCATGAAAAAATAACCCTGAGTCCAACAACAAAATCATCATTACTCTCGGAAGATTTTTGGAACACGTTAGACATCAATTTACAACTCTTCCAACCTATAGCTGAATGGACAACCTTTTTCGAATCAAATCAACACAATATACATCGTGTGAATTTTGCATTTAAAGACATTCGTAATAAGCTGCAAAATACATTAACAGCAACAAACGAAATTAATGATGACGAAAAAAAAGAATTATTGTCATCCTTTGACAAAAGGATGAAAAAAAAAACGATTAAACCCATACATTTGGCAGCAAGTTTACTTGACCCCAATAGCGTTGGGCATGACTTAAATTCATCTGAATTTTTAATTGCGATGGAATTTATTCATGATATGGGTTTAAAATTTAATGTAAATGTAATGACGGATCTAGCAAACTATAAAGCTAGAGAGGATCTATGGTCAAAAGATTTTGTATGGAGCTGCGTACAAGAAATATCTCCTACTACATGGTGGAACAGTGTTTGCGTCACAAAAGAACTTACAATGATAGCGGTTCGTATTTTGACTGCTCCATGCACATCAGCAGCCACAGAACGCTCATTCAGCACTCACAGTTTTATCCACTCCAAAAAGAGAAACAGATTAAGTGCAGATACTGCTGCAAAAATATGTTTCATATCTCACAATTGGAATCTCTGCAATAGAGCGAAAAATCAAAGGTGTAATTCCCAGAAAAATATATGCCCTGAGGAGGAAATCTTAAATTTATCTCCAATATTGGATGAATCACCATCCACGTCCAGTGGTATTACCCACTCTACGTCTAACTCTTCCATAATTTGTATTGGGAGTGATACTGATAGTGACATTGATGTTATGATCTAATATTGCAAAAATATTTTGTTTAAATAATATGTTTAATTGTTCATTTTAACTTGTTCTGTATGCCGTTTAAATGTACATTAATAAAATTTACTATTAAATGGACCATGTAATATTTCAGACTGAATTTTGTCCTAAATTACTTATATAATAGTTTTTACCCACAATTTGGGTAAATACCTGGGTATTTACCCAATATGCCCAAAATAATGGGTATTTACCATTTGGGTATTTACCCATTTCCCATCTCTAGTTTTGGCGAATGTCTCTGGGTGTCTGAGATATATTTTAGAGAAAAGACAATAATTTTTGGAGGTCAAATGCCGTTACTTTTACCGTTACTATAGGCGCGAAACGTTTCGTATAATTGTACATTTCTGATTCAATTAATGCCCAAGGATTGTGTCAGACCATATTGCAAAGCAATTCAATGCATTTTGTATGTAATTTGCGCCAGGAATTCCGCGGAATATATTAACTTCCTGAGAAATTTGAGGAAAAACGTGCATTAATCGACGTCCAGGAAGGAATATTTTGCTCAATAACAACTCCAAAGCTTTCTTGGGTCTCAAGATTTGCAATCTGAAACTAATTTTGTGCTTTTTATAAAGTACAATACCTAAAAACCCAAAAAATTAAGCAAGGGTCAGCTTTCACGAGGCATATATGAAATTTGACCCTAAGTAACGGCATTTGACCCCCAAAAATTATTGTCTTTTCTCTAAAATATATCTCACACACCCAGAGACATTCGCCAAAGCTAAAAAATGTATAAATTTTGCTACTAATTCCATACATTTTACGATAATACTCGTATTTCCTTGGGGTGTATGTACACTTTTCTGTGTTGTGAAAATTGAATTTCTTTAATTGTATTAAATATACGTATTAGATTAAAATAAATTTGTGTAATTATGGTTATTTTGTCCCCAAGGAGCCACACAGTGCAGTTGTTGCTGTAAAAAACCAAACGATTTAGCCTAAACTGCATTTTTGTAGGGTGTATGTATACTTTCCTGTGCCACTGTAACACAATTGAAGCACCACGAAACACAATTGCCCAAATGTAACGGGATAAAGTACCGCAATTATTCTGGAATTTTGATGTACCAATTTGTCGTTTCCAAGCCACTGACTTTTTTGATATACTGATGTTAATATGCCAAATTTGCTTTTTTCACAGAATTCTCCGTCAAATCTTTTTTTACCAATAGCAACTTTTTTAATCAGGTTTTTTTATGTTTTGTGCCAGCACTTATTTCGAGAAACTTGACTTTTTAACTTTGTTGTTTTAACACTTTATTCGTTTAAATTTCAAATTTAAAAATTCTATTTATTTTGCGTCTTATTTTGCCTTCCAACGTCGAAGTGTTTTGAGGTTACGCGCATCAGCGCGCAAATTTCCGATCACTGCACTGTGATATGCAGATTCTAATTTCTTCAATAAAATTACTTTTGTACTGTTTTTGATTGCTTTTACGGAAACAGCTTGTTTTGAACGATTTAAGTTTATATCCTCATGTTTAAAGTATGTATACTGTGCTATATATTAACTTCGACCCCTCAAGATGTTGAGTTTATGCGCCTCTTCTGAAACCAGTTTTTCTCTTTATCTTCGTAACTCAGTAGTCACACGCGCAAAATTTGCTGCGTAACTTTCTCTTATGTTACACGCTAAAACTTTCATACGAAACTTTCCCATTATTTTGGCGTTCACAGATCGAGTTCCATACAAAAGTAATTTTATGAAATTACTGTAATGGGGAACTCGACCTAAGAACGCCAAAATAATGGGAAAGTTTCGTCGCAAATTTTGCGCGTGTGACTACTGAGTAAGGTACAACTATACACCACGGCGTCGTAAGACCGTGTTTAGACATTCAAACTGGAAAGAAAATTTTTCTTCTCAATTTCTTTTAAAAATTTCCTTGTTGTTTAGACACGGAAATCATGTTTGTGTCAATTTTATAATTTTTCTTATTCTTCTTCACACTCATTTTCTCACTGCGCCGTTCAAAAACAAAGACAAAGCAAAATTGTAATGAAAAGTAAAAATGGACATGAGTGATAAACAATTAATTATTAAAGAAACCCTTGAATTGCATTTTAATTTTGATATTTCCACATATTTCAAATTGTTTTTGCTTAAAAAAAATAGTTTTTCCTCTAAAAGGTTTTTTTCAATTGTCTTCGCTGTTGTTTGTTTCTCGACAGAGAAAATGAAATGAAAGAAAATGCAAAAACAAATCTGCAGCCAACTTCAGGTTGTATACGAAGAAAAACGAAACAAAACAGAATTTGCCAGTACAGAGGTGTGTGTACCCCCTCTTATTCCTCTCTACTCCCTCGCCCATAAACTCAATTTTCTTTCCCATCAACTTTCCCAGTGTAAACACGGACTAAAAGAGAATCGAAAGTAGTTCTTTACAAACAAACCAAAAGAATAAAGGAACCCACTTATATGTTAGGCAGTAGTTCCGTTATCTAACAGCTACATAGATGTAATTGGCACTAAGGGAGAGAGAGCAATTTAGAGGCATTAAGGCCGAGGCACATACGATACAAACACATGAAAAAAGTGTAAGTGATGTCAAGTTTCTTCTTGACACTCAACGGATCGTATGTACAGAGCCCTTTAAAAATATAATTTTATATTAAAAGCTACCCCCTGTTTTTGTAAAAAAAAAAAATATTATTTTCACACGAGTTGTCAAATTTTGTAGATCGATTTACTCTCCTTAGAGTAAATATAGAACGCTGATTTTTGAATGAGGAATCCTTAACTATATATATAACGTATCCACGAAGAGTTAGGTATGTATGTCATCTAGGGGCTAAGCTACGGATGCCCAAATTATTACGAATATTGACGAACGAACAAAAAATAGTTACAAAAACAGGGGGTTAATTCCAAAAATAAATTAATCCGACAAGAAACGCTAATGTAAATCTTATTTCAATTATGCATAACGTACCTTTTGACGATTACTACTGTAATTACTAGACATCGCTTTTTTGCATTTTTTTTATTTTTATTTCTCGATTAGACTCAAATTTGGATCTAGGCGTTTTTGCGATATTTGGGGTCATATCAAAATTAGGGATTCACAGTGAATTGCAATAATCGGTTTTTCGATTATTCGGTTTTCGTCAAAAACTTAAAACTCGATTTTCGGTTAGTCGATTATTTGAGAGTGTTCTAAAAGTTGACTTTCGATTAATCGTTAACCGCCGAAAATCGATTATAATCGAATATAATCGACCATTTTCGTTGATGCGATCCGTGATGGTTATATGTATAAAAAAATACCGCCAATTATGCGGTTTTAGCACACCCAATAGTCAACTACGACTAATAGTCAACCACGATTAATAGCCGACTACGAATAATAATAGACTACGACTAATGGTTGACTACGAATAATAGTTGACTCCGTCTTCCGAAAGTCGACTAAGAATAATCGATTTTTCGATTTTCGCACAATCAATAGTCGACTACGACTTTTGGAAATTTTACGGTTAATAATCGATTAATCGATTAACCGAAATCGATTTTACGTATCCCTAATCAAAATTAAGCTAGGTACACATTGCCATTTTTGAATGACAGCTTTGCTCAAATAATCGGTTGCTTGCCAGTGTGACCGTTCAATTTCGTCATTCATCATGCAACCACAAAAAAATTTGTGGTTGTTGGACAGTCAGGTGTTGGTTGTATGATGGTATGATAGTGTGAACCAAAAATGTCATTCGAGGAATAAATTTGCAGCGTAAATATCAAATAAAAATGAAGGATTCGTGTGTTTTTATTAAATTTAGAGAATTACTATTGGAATTAGCAATACACGTGCTCATAGTAAAGGAAATTTGACGATGCAGTGAATGGAATAACAAGGAAAAAAAGCAAATGGGCAAATGGTTCTGTGGATGACGACAAAACAAAAAGGAAATAAAAAATAATTTAAAAAAATTAAGTTTCAGTGTTTTATTTAGAAATGCACTTAAAACTAGAAAATAATTTGTCGCTTAGCCTCAATAAATATATTCTTTCTCATGATGGAATCTCTCAAATAAAACGCTTGCATTTGAATTAAAAATTGTGACAATATTGAACGGCAAGCGTTTTATTTGAGAGATTCCATCATGAGAAAGAATATATTTATTGAGACTAAGCGACAAATTATTTTCTAGTTTTAAGTGCATTTCTAAATAAAACACTGAAACTTAATTTTTTTAAATTATTTTTTATTTTTAACTTTTTAGTAAATAAATTTTTTGACCACTGAGAACAAAATTATAGTCAATGTTGGCCGTAAATTTAGATAAAAACTTTAAAATGCCTGAAATCGTGTAGTACCGTTATATAAAGGCTATACCAAAACCAGGACTTATGTCCATAACTTTTTATGGGGAAGTTTCTGTACCATTGGGAACTCCAAATTCCAAGTTACAGTCAATTCTGGCTAAAAATGAAGATAAAATCCCTAAAAAACTTGAAATCGGGTACTACCATTATATGGGGGCTATACCATAACCTAGACCTATGTCAACAATTTTTGGTAGAGAAGTTTCTGTAACATTGGGGACTCCAAACGCCAAGTTACAGCCAATTCGGCCTAAAAATGAAAATAAAATCCTTAAAACACTTGAAATCAGACCATACCGCTATATGGGGGCTATACCAAAACCTGGACCCATGTTCACAATTGTTGGTGGGGAAATGCCTGTATCATTGGAAATCCCAAATGCCAAATGACTGCTAATTCGGGCAAAAATGAAGATAAAATCCTCAAAATACCTGAAATCGGGTGGTACCGCTATATGGGGGCTGTAGGAAAAATTGGGCCCATATTTATGTATTGTCTTCCAAATCTGAAAAGTGTGCAAAGTTTCAGTTCGATTGGTCATCTGCAACTGCGTTAAAAATGTGTTACTAAATTTGAACTAAATCGAGTGGTACCGATATATGGGGGCTATAGGAAAGATCGACCCATATTGGATTTTGTTTCACATTCATGTATTGTCCTCAAAATCTGAAAAGTGTGCAAAGTTTCAGTTCTATTGCTCAACTGCAACTGTGTCAAAATTGAGTTACCAGATTTGAAATGCAAGTTAAATAAAACACCGTTAAAACACTGTAAAATGGACCAATCTTTGTTTTATTTTTATATTCATGTATTGTCATCCAAATCTGAAAAGTGTGCACAGTTTTAGTCCGATTGGTCAACTGCAACCGTGTCAAAATTGAGTTAACAGATTTGAAATGCAATTTAAATAAAACACTGTAAAAATGCTAAAAATGGACCAATATTGGTTTTGATTTCATATTCATGTATTGTCATCCAAATCTGAAATGTGTGCAAAATTTAATTCGATTGGTCAACTGCAACTGTGTTAAAAATGAGTTACCAGATTTGAAAAGCATGTAAAATTGAGCACTGTGCATCACTGTAAAGTGGGGTACACACGATCAGTTTTGACTGTCAGTTTTGCTCAAATAATCGGTTGCTTGTCAGTGTGGCCGTTCAGTTTTGTCAGTCATCAGGCAACCACAAAATATTTTGTGGTTGCTGGACGGTTGGACAGTTATCGATAATTCCGAAAAATCGACAGTCAAAACTGATCGTGTGTACCCCGCTTAAAAATGAACCAATATTGGTTTTGATTTCATATTCATGTATTGTCATCCAAATCTAAAAAGTTTGCAAAGTTTTAGTTCGATTGGTCAACTGCAACTGTGTGAAAAATGAGTTACCAGATTTGAAAAGGAAAATACTGGAAATCGGGTGGTACCGTTATATGGGGGCTATAGGAAAAAAAGGACCCATATTGATTTCGGTTTCATATTCACGTATTGTCATCTAAATCTGAAAAGTGTGCAAAGTTTTACTTCGATTGGTCAACTGCAACCGTCTTAAAAATCAGTTACCATATTTGAAAAGGGGGTTAAGTTAGACACCGTAAAAACACTGTAAGAACGGACCAATATCGGTTTTGATTTCATATTCATGTATTGTCATCCAAATCTGAAATGTGTGCAAATTTTAAGTTCGATTGGTCAACTGCAACTGTGTGAAAAATTAGTTACCAGATTTGAAAAGCAAATTAGATAAAACACTGTAAAACAGTGTAAAAATGGACCAATATTGGTTTTGATTTCATATTCGTGTATTGTCATCCAAATCTGAAAAGTGTGCAAAGTTTTAGTTCGATTGGTCAACTGCAACCGTGTTAAAAATGAGTTACCAGATTTGAACTAAACACACACCGAAGCAAGTTAAATAAAACACTGTAAACATAAATTTGTGCATTGTGCTGTTGGAAAAATATAAAAATCTCCCGGAGTTTGAATTGTATGTGTTCGGTACTAATAAATATGGAAAAAGCTATACATAAAACCAAATTGTGAAAGGAGTGAATATAATAAAAGGAAAAACGAGATGGTTCCGTGGATGACAGAAGAAGAAACAAACAAATTCGTGTATTGTGCCAATGTAAAAATGTGCTTAATATCGTCCAGTGTCTAAATTGAAAGTGCTATACTAATAAATTTGCTGTATTAATAAATAAATACTTGTAGTTTTCCAAATTCATTATATGTGTATTTTTCATATTAATGGGAAGTCATGGGTCGTTGAGTAGGGATTTTCATGTACAACATTCCCTAGTGAATATAAAATAGCCATATATTTATTAATATGCATCATTTAATTGTTTTTTATTTATTTGTGGTTGTGAGCACCCATATTTATTGAGCAAATTTTATAATTTGACTGAAGGTTTGGCATCCAACATGAATGATAGTGTGACCGCTCCGTAAAACCCAACAAAACTGAAGCAATCGATATTTGCGAAAAATCGTCAGTCCAAACTGACAATGTGTTTATGCAGAATATGCATTAAAAAAACATCAACATTACTCTCTGTAAAATACTCCAGACTTAAGCAATTATATGATTGAATCTTCAACTATATCAAACAGCGAAGGCACGCTCAAACGGGAATTTTAAAATTCCAACAACATACTCACAGGTAACTGTGTTGATGTTATTTCAACTTACAGAAATCGATGATTTCTTAGTTGAATCATGCTGTCAGCTTGCAAATATTTTGTTCTGGTGTTTTTTGGGAAAGCCGAAAAGTGAGCATCGCTCTCATTAACATGAGAATACTGATGCTTAAAGAGTTCAGGTTTCACTAAAAAAATCATCATTTCAAAAACTGAAGAACCAATTGATAGCTCCCTTAGCCGGGATGAAATCATGATATTAGTAGCGATCAGTAAATTTTGCAAGCTGTCAGTGCGTTTTGTAACATTACTCTCAAAGGTAATAATGAAGGTAAGCCAATGAGGGAGAGCAAGGAGTCGAGTTCATCACCAAGTAGTCATCTGTACCCAGATGGCTGCAAAAGCACATTATTTCAGTCCCTTAAATAAATTTAAATATGAACAAAATGTAAATGGCAAAATGTAAAGAACAGTTTGACCTTTAATTCAACGCATAATGCGGGCAAATAGCTTTAACCATACCTGAAGTCGTCAAAAGGCCAAAAATCGAATTTTTCATAACTTTCAGGCCCCAGTAGCAAGTGTTACAGCCCGTTTCTGTATGCCGAAACGAAAATGTGTGCGAATGAAACACGCCCAAACTTTAGAGTTTGAAATATTTTTATCTTTGCTTTTGCTTCAAAACTAAAATCAAATTAAAAAAACACACAAAAGTTTGGGCGTGTTTCATTCGCACACATTTTCGTTTCGACATACAGAAACAGGCTGTTAACATATTGCAGTTGTGGTTAAACTTTAAAAATCTTAAAATCTAACCAAACTAAACATTAAACACATAAAAATTATCTTTGAGTTAAAATCAGCCTAATGCAACAATATTAAAACAAAGAAACATATTGAATTTTACATAAAATATTTGACAATTTAACAAATTTCATATTTTTTAATGGTCCATATTTACATTAGGCGATTTTCCTTGCGGCAATTGTCAACTTGACGGGGAGAGAGGTGAGGCATATGATAATCCTTTGCCTCTAAACACCCCCTCTCACCGACGAACTGACAATTGCAGCAAGGAAAATTGCCTAATGTAAATATGGACATAGTTCAATAATAAAAAAATTGTATTACAATATACACCATATTTTGGGAAGGGGTCTTAATAACATAATAATCTGGTAAAAAATCGACGCTAAACGGCCAAAAATCTTAATTTAGAACACTTTGAAGATTTTTGACGATTTTTTCCAACTTAAATTGTCAATTTTACGACTTATATGGCGATTTTCGGCCAAAAACAGCATATTTTCGCATATTCTGCATATTTTCTACATATGCAAATATGTTACAAAAATACAAAATATGACGCTGTTATTGAAAGGAAGTTTGGTCCAATTAGAATCTTCGTATCTTTATTATTAAAAAATATGCAAATATGCAAAATCCGACGTCTAGAAATGACATACTAAGTATGTACAGTATAGTCTCGTTAATCTGGACACTCGTTAATGCGGACAAGCGGTAATCCGGACACTAGAGCTGTTTACATTGTAGACTTTGTATCCGGACAACACATATTTAACTTACCTCGATAATCCGGACATCAATTTTTTTCCTATCTTGAGCGTCGGATTCTTATCCGACTTACTCAACAATCTGTACAATTTTAGTAACTTCTTGTAATCGGCTAAGGTCTTTAGCATTGCAATGTAGAGTAAACGAACAACATCCAGTAACAATTTGTAAAAATTTTGAGTAAACGAACACAGATGTTAACAACATAAAGTACAAGCTAACATTAACTTGGCATTATTTTTTGTAATAGTGCCGAAGGTTCATATCATAACTACAAGTAAGAGTATACAAAATAGTACAAATATAGCATAGCGACATCTACAATACCATCAGTGACTGCAGCATGAATGGCAATGTCAGCAGTGTTGCTTACCATTAAAAAGACAAATGTTCAGATATAGATGTCGCTAAGTTAATAAATAAATAAATAAATAAATAAATAATGCCTATTGGATATTACTGCCATACAGAAAATACGATGGATTTTGGAAGGCGTCACAAAAACACCTATAGGTGAATGAATTATAGCTGCATGCATAAAAAGCATGAGTTTGGTTGCGGATTTGTAGTTAGTTGGAGGACAAAACATTTGGTTTCAAGCTTCACTATGGTGTACAAAAGACTTGTTAAAATTCAAATAAAACTTTTATTTGGGCTTCTGATATATTTTACGAGCGCTTAGAAGAAGCCAGACCTCAGATTTATCAGCGAGAAAGTGGGGGGAGGTGGTAAGTTTTTTGGTGGGGATGGGGCAAGTTTATTTGGGTGTGGGGTATGTTTTTGTTTGGTGGGGGGAGGTGGCAAATTGCCCCCTTGACCAAAAATAATGAAAATGAAAAAATGTTGTGTAGCGTTACGAAAATCTATTATAAGGGGTTATGGTCACTTATTGAGCATGAAAAAAGTAATTTTTCATGAATTTTTTACAAGAAATCTACAAAACATTTTAGACGATTTTTTATCGGAAAAGTCACACCTTGGGCTACATACCTTTTGCTTTGTTTCTGTGGAAAAATGTTGCATAGTTTTCTGACTGTTTTTACTAAAGCAGTTTGCCGATTGTAGTTCGAAAACGAATAAATCGATCAGCATATATTTTTCTGGGCTCATTACGAACCCAATAACCTTGTCTTTTAGTGAAACGGAATTGAAACATATCAATTTAAACAAAAAAATGTAAACTTTTAAAATCAAATTGTCGATATTAACGAAAAAACTATAGTTGTTCGGCCTCCGTAAACAGTTTTTTAAAGTCCCTTAAACACAAGATTTATGTGTATAATAGTCCCACAAAAACATATGAAGATCGGAACATCCGTTTTCGAGCTACAGTGGGAACCGTTTTCAAAAGTGACACTTCGTTTTTTTAATTTCTACGCGTAGTTACCTATGAGTTCATAGATATCCCCCGTGCAAGCAAAATTTCATAATTTCAATCCATAGGTAACGTTACCGGGTCGAAAACGGCCGTGTTACTTACACCAAGGATTTTACTGGTTGATCGTTGCCAATGTGTTAAAAATTGTAAAACACTTATATGTAGCAATGTTTTTACGAAATCATAAATGAAAATCACCAATGTTTCCACATGTTTTCAAAATTTACACGCCTCGGTAAATGGCACGTAGAAATTACCAAACGCGTAGGTAAAGATAACTACTAGGTAGCTACCTACCCGGTTACCTAGGGCTAGAAATTACGGACATAAGCTGGGTACACATCGTCAGTTTTGAATGTCGATATTTCGCAATTATCGATAACTGTCAAACCGTCCAGCAACCACAAAACATTTTGCTGTTGCATGATGAATGACAAAAATGAACGGCCACACTAGCAAGCACCAACAAAGCTGTCATTCAAAACTGACAATGTATACCCAGCTTTACTTTAAAATGAGACTGTCGATGAATCGTCTAAGAAACCAGGGGATGACATCGACATGGGTTTACTCAAAATCGATGAATAAATTATCGATGTTGGTTCACCTCTTGCAGAAGAAGAAGCAGAAGTTTTTTGTATTAGTAGCAAGAAAGGAACTAACGAAAAAGTGAGTTAGCCGTCAGTTTAAAAGTGAGATCGTCAATTTTGTACTTACTTAATCTTTTGAATTAAATAAAGTGAATACCGCCAGCGTCTAGTGAATTAAAAGATTTTTATTTAATTTGTTCTGAATACAATATAAACCAACAAGTATACTTGTATAACAACAAGTTGTACTTGTATAAGTATACTTATAAGTATCAACCCAGCAAACCAAAATCGGAAAAAACATCAGAGTTCGGACCGAATTCGGTCCGAAAGTCGGATGAAACGTCCGAGTTCGGATCCGAATTCGGTCCGAACTCTGACCGAAAGTCATATGGCGTGGTTGACGTGTTCTCTGACCGAAATTCGGATGAAAATCGGATGTTTTAACCGACTTTCGGACCGAATTCGGTCCGAACTCTGATGAACTATCATATAAATTTCTGATTTATTTACCGACTTTCGGACAGCTATCGGAAAGTAAAATTCGGAAGTAAAATCTTATGAAATTCGAAAGTGTTTCAGTTAAGAAATATCCAAATCCTATAAAAGTTTATCTACTATAAACATATTAAAGGTTTTAATATCATCTTATGCTGTGTTAAATGCGGAAAACAAACTGTGGAGAACAACGAATTTGTCAACACGATCTGTGGAAATACATGTCTTCACATGCAAAAAATGTTCATACACATAAAAGTGTTAAGAAACTTAACTTTGGCCATATACAAATATAAAACATAGTAGCGGTATTCACTCATGATGGTAGATTTACAACTCTTGTTAATGTACTATATGTACCAGGGTTTTTTAAAACGAAGTGTGAATGTCTTTTTTGTGAATATCGTAAACAAATCAAAACATCTTAACGTCGTCGTAAGTCTATATTTTAGCTGCAGTTTTATTATACTTTTTCATAAAAAATGTTTTTTCTTTATTCTTTTTATTTTTCCCATTTTTCTACCAAAAAAACAAAACTCCGACATAAAATATAACTCACAACAAAGTGATGGCACAACAATCAGCTGTTCTACACCCTTGTAAAAGTACAATGGAATGTTTACAATACTTTTAGGTCGAGTAAATTAACAACCCTGTGGTAAATTAAACTTTCATGTATTTTGTTGTTGTGGTATTGTAAACACTTGTAGATCTACAATATTAACAAGATGTACAAGATCTACAATGCCACTTTACAAACATGAGTGAATACCGCTAGTGTTGAAGTTTGACGAAGAAAATCTTTACTTTCATTAACTTCACAAAAATAAAGAAATATGTATGCAACCGATCACTATGAATAACATTTAAACACGATCATGCATCAACACGCATAACAAAAATAAACCAAATTTGTTCTCCTATAAAGAAATTAAAACCCGAGCACTCAATTTTTCTTCGTACTGCATCAATGTCGGCACATCAACAATTACACATTTACAATGTGCGAGCGAAACATGTACTATTCTTTCTTTTCGTCAGACTAGTCGGACAGAGTTCGGACCGAAGTCGGTCAGACGCCTCAGAAAAAATTCCGACTTTGAGCAGACGTGTCGGACGTCCGACATTGTGTTTGCTGGGAATATATTTGTTGTGTGTGTTTGTGCTACTTCAAATTTCTTATGGTTTCTTGTTACGGTACAACAACTACCTTACATATCTTCGGTTCCAAAACTGATTTGTAGTTCTTGAACCCCTTTAAGACTTTTCGACTGGAAAGGAACTTAAACAGAGAAAATAAAATAAATATAGATTCTTTAAAATTTGCAAGTGGCTATAACCCCTTAAAGGTTGTTGTTAGTTGATTTTATATGAAATATTGGCACAAAGTATACAAATTCAATAGAGAGAGTTCACAATATTTAGGATACAATTTTAAATACATATGGTAATATTCAAAAAAGTTTTACAATCGTTGAAGTTGAGGTTTACCATTTAATAAGTCGCGAACTGTTAATATATTTTATAAAATATGAATATATTTATATTAATTGAAGTGTTTTAGCCACTATCTCACAATATGGACCATAACAAATTATTTTCGTGGAAGCTGCGTTGGTGGTAATATAAAAAAAAAAAATGGGAAAAATGTGTTGAAGTAAACAAGTTTTTTTGTGTTCTTTCTTGATTTCTGGCCAAACCACGCAAACTTCAAAACTGTGCTCAATGAAAGAACTAAAGAATACCCCTTGGGCAACATGGTTCTAGTGTATGACTTTTCGATATATACACTGCATCCCCCTAAAATCGATGCTGACATTTTGAAGTTTTGATTTCAGTGTTTTTCGATTTTTTCTTATAATTAGAGGGTGCAACTAGATAATAATCGAAATTAGTATATACGATTGTAGAACTCGCGATTCCACGTCGTTCGATGTATATCTTATGAGTGCGCTCCGTACAGCTTCCTAGTAATAGGAGTCCAAAGGCGAACATTTGGTGCGTAAATTTTCTGAAAAACCTATTTTTTGGCTTTAAAATTTACAACTGTCGTTCAGATACCCCTGAACCCCGCGTGATTTTAGTTTTTTTACGTGCCGGATCTAATAAGCCATTCCGCGTTCAAATCCATCCACTAAAACGCCGGATATAGATACCCTGAAAGTAGGAAAATCTGCAAAAATATATTTTGACAATACCGCGAATTGAACCGCGATTTTCTTTGATTATTTTTACAGAAATGTAATCCTTTATACGCGATTATAATACTTGCCAAAAAGGTGTGTCACAAATTACAAAGATTCGGGAGTAATATCCCTATTTATTCCAAAATAGAATGTGGTGGCACATCCGCAGTTCTTGGCGAATCTGTCTAAAATAATTTATATTGACGTATTTTTAATAGGCGGCCATTGAAATCGGATGCACCTTATAATCATATGCACATCGCGTAATTTTTGCCCACTTGAAGGTTTTTTGAATAGTAAGATGCAACTGATGCCACACTTTGGCCGCTGAATGAAACATGGGAAAATCCATGCATATTGATAGACATGGACTCCCTGTATCCGAAAATCACGTGCACCTCAACTGATTTAAACGGATTCTCGAATTATACGGTTTTTAACTTCTATGTTTTTTCTTTGATTGTAATTTCAATATTACTCTCTACTTCTTATTTCTATTGCTTATCACAGAAAGCAAATATACTTTCACGATGACTAATTACTTTTCTTGTAGAAGTTTAAGCAAAATAGTTCAGGATTTGTATGGAAATTTAGCGAAATAATAGAATAACTCCCAAAATTTTTTTTCAAATTTTTCGTATTTAACCAAAAAATATATTTTTGAAATAATTTCCAACAATAAGTTTCCGTTCTTTGTTGTTGCTGTAATATGCAAGTTATAAACGCGATCTTTATAATTTTGGTCTCACTTTTTTCTACGCGTCGTCTAGATTATGTACGTATTTTTAAATTATTTGTTTAAAGATTTTTATGGACTCTGAGTTAGAATAAATAACATTTACTTCATGATTTGTTCAATATTTTTTGATTTTCCGCGAAAATAAAAATAAATTTAGCAAGTATTTTAGCATCTACGCATAGATATCAAATGCTGTTAACGATTCATATATACATGTTCTTATTACAACACAATAGGAATTTTCAAATATTTTTTCTTTATAAGAGATTAAAATCCTCCATAACTTTTGAGTGCAGCATCCAATTTTGTGAACGCGAACAGATTTGAAACCACGATTTTTTCGTAACCCATGTAGCAAAAATAACGGATGTGCTCGCCAAAAAAATATTAATTTTTTTTCTATGGAATTTTAAAGGAAATTTGAAAATTACCATATGCACTCCTACTCTGCAAATATTTAAAATTGTATTATATTTAGAATTGAAAATAGGCAATTTTGGTACAAAGTATTTAAATTCAATAGAGAGGGTTCACAATATTTAGGATAAAATTTTAAATATTTACTCCTACCCAGCAAATATTTAAAATTGTATTATATATAGAATTTAAAATAGACATTATCATACAGGTCCACGTTATGGTATATTGCAGAATTTTACAACCACAAAGAATTGCCATTGTTTTTTACATAAAAAGTATTTCAAACAGCTTAGCCTAATTTTTAAGAATATCGGCTGCAATACAGATTTTGGGATTCCTTTTAGTTGGAGAACCTCCATGTAGAAAGTGTTTAATATGTATCCACGTTTTAATCTAATCCCTATATAACTCTGTTCGCAAGTAGGTCGAATAGAGTTATACAGGTGTTTAATATGTTGCAGGCCACATTTCGACCCGAACATAACGCGATTTCTATGAATTAAATGACTTCAAAAAATTTAAATATTTCCTATGTAAAAAATATTGCTTCAAATGTTACATGGTTTTGACAAATAACAATCGATACCTATTGAGCCCACATAATTATTCGCTAATAATAGGCAAATTAATCAACAAGGACTCTACCCTTTCTGATTGACCACTTGTGAACTTTTAAACAGTTGAAAACCAAGTTAAACAAGTAAAAAAGTATTAGTCGGCTTTGCCGACAGAGATATACCCTCAGCCTATATTAGGGCTGCTCATACAGCTACAAATATATTTTGTTATTGTGTTGGTTTTGAAACACAAACATTTTGATAGTTTCCCAACATACCATTCAGTCTGATTTTATAAAATTTACGAAAAACAATTCGTATAAATACATTATAAAATTACACGGATAACCTAATAATTAGCATACACATTCATTGTTTTCAAGAGAATCAAGTTTTGTTTATTCTCCAGTGGCTACACAAGAATTTATAATTCAAATATGATGTTTTGTTCGAGTAATGTTGGTTTGTTGGGTTGTCTTGTGTTATGGAAAAAATGTGTGTATTGAAAATCTTCATTTCAAAAACAAAAGCTCTCTTTTTCAATTGTGTGAGTGAGCAAATTGACACACCCCGGCAGCAGAAGTGCGCCCTTTGAGCAGCCCTAGCCTATATGAATCGAAACTTTAATATACTTACAGAATTTTGTTGCTCTTTTTGGACATTTGAACATGCCGGAAAAAATGTGGATTAGGATTAAAGTTCAAAATGTTGCGGAGGGGGTACTTCAAGGAAAGGACCTACATAGTCCATTATGGAAGTTGATCTTATTTTGGGGTTCATATCTTTTCGATTGATATAGCGTCCACCAGTCACTTTAGTGGGTCATAGTATAACTTTTGGATCAGTATGCCAGGAAGCATGGACTTGTGCACGGAAAACATAATCTCGCTGTAAACGGGACCACAACGAACAGCATTGATATACATTTCCCAAAGATCTTCGAACAGACTCTAAACTGCAGACATAAATGTTGAACTTTTGGGGGGAGTTACAATAGGAGAGGATCGATATGGACCATTTTAGAAGTTAAACTAAATTTGGACAAAATATTAGGAGATCAAATGTTTATACCAAATTAGTTGCCCCGTTCATTTTGACATTTTTTAAATATTGCGGGAAATACCGATATTGCACATCTTCGAACTGAAAATAAGTTAGGACAAAATATGACGAAGACCAAATTTTGCTCCAAATCGGTTGATCCGTTCGAGAGTTATCTTGCGCTCCTACCACTACACACGGTGTCATAGGGGGTTTTTGCACCATTCAGCCTATTTTCTCAAGAAGTATGGACTTGCCTCTGAAAATACCCTTAAAGTGAATTTATCCGAAATTTTGTGTGGGAGGTACCCGAAGGAGTGGACCGATTGAGTCCGTATTGGCTATACAACCAAAATAGTTTCCCCAAAAATATATATTCAGGGAGTTTTTATAATGTTGTGGCCTTTTTGGACGAACCATCTTGCAAATAAAAATATTGAAACTTTTTGGATATTTATCTTAAGGATTGTAGACATTCCGAATAAATACAAACGTTTTGCTAATAAATTTAATTTAGATTAAAGAGTGGAAAAGTTTAAACTTTTGCGGAGACCATACCTGTAGAAATGGAGCGACATAGTTCATTTTGGAAATGGATCTTATTTTGAGAGTCACACATTTCGATACTTACCGCGCCCATAAGCTACTTTAGTTGGTTAGAGCTTTGCCAGGAAGCATGGATATTTAAATGAAAAGTAGGATATCGCTGTAAATAAGACTAAAAAATTATCAAATGATCCTCGAACAGTTTTTAAACTGCAGTTATGTCGAACTTGTGTGACGGAGGTACCGGAATATTTTGTCCATACATATTCTCTTGGAACTTGATGTACTTTACGATGTTTGAAGGAATGGACAGATATAATCCATATTAGATTCGATCTATGCATGGAAAAAATATTGAGATGTGCAAAGGTTAGACCGAATCGAATATACCCTTCGAGTAATATCGTACGCACCATTTTAGAGAAAATTTTATGGTGGAGGTACCGATATGACTTAAATTAAATTTGTACAAACTGTTGTGAGATCCAAAACTTGATATGTTCGAGAGTTATCAAGAGCTTCAACCTGTCAGACAAACAAGAAACAGACGGACGGACTGTGCTGAATAATTCGTCCAAACGAATATCGATATCCAATCATATGTGGAGTCTATAATCCTTATTTCAATGAGGCACATATGTACAATCGTATCCAAGTGTATATAATATCGTAACAATAAAGACTGAGGGAACAATTATACTTCGTTGATGATAAGAAAAAAATCAAGAGACGCACAAAAATGCATTTTGCTTCATTATTATTTCAATTTTGGCGAAGGCAGCGAAACAAATTTCAAGATGTAGTTCACGAAGGACCGTTCATGCATTTTATCCAAAAGACATTTTTTCATACACTTCCATTCCCACAATACTGAACTCGTTATTTTTGTTTTCACTGGATGAGTGTAAAGCCTTGAGACCTCATTAGGGAATTCATATTTGATGGTGGCATGATGTGACCTGAAGAAGTAATTCAGATATAATTTCCGGGCGTACGTCTCTGCTCTAAGCTGTTGGTATCCAATACTCGCGAAGACGAAGATACCACAATCCAATCCCAGAAGGGTATTGAGTGTATTCAGCTGTAAACAGGTTGAAGAATAATATGGCCGCAGGAGCCGATGGCTTACCAATCGAACTGCTTAAGACTGGAGACGACATGCTGATAAAGTGTACCCATCAGTTAGTTAGCACCATCAGGCAGGAAAAACGCATACTCTACGATTAGAGTATCCTGTTCCCCGTCCACAAGAAAGGGTATAACACTGTATGCTCTAATTATAGGCGCATATGTTTTCTCCCTATTGCCTACAAGATAGTGTCAGGGCTTAAGACCTGACAAATCCACAATCGACCAGATATTTACCCTGCGGCAAATCCTGGAGAAGACCCAAGAGATGCTGATCGACACCCACCATATTTTTGTCAATTATAATGCATCATTAGACAGCCCTCCTACGTTCAAAAGTATTTCAAGCCATGTCTGGCTCAGAGCTCATTCGGCTTGTTCACAGCCAAAAGAGGTTTCGTACAAGAAGACAGACTTTCAGTGATCTCTTCAACATTCTGTTGGTAAAGGTTATACGAAATGCAGATGTTGAAAAAATGACATAATATGCACAAATAGACATATGTTATACCGACGACGCTGACATCATGGACCGACCAGTAAAAGAAGTAACCGGTGCCTTTCGAAAGAGAATCTGGTAAAATGGGTCGGCGGAGGCTTTTTCGATTCCGGATTGACCTGGAACCAAACAACATCCGTGTTCGCTTTTCTGTGTTGGGAGCATAATGTCTCGGAATGCCTGCTCCTGATTCTTTTGCTCCGTGCCGGAACGGAGGAAACCCCAGGACCAATAACCCCATCTTCGGTGAGATGCAATAGATATTGGTAGTGGGACTGGCTCTAATGACCTGTACATGGGTGTAGAAGTCAGGTGTGGAACAGCCCATGTAGAGTTGCTGAACATATACATCTCGCCAATAAATAGCTGTACTCCAGGTTATAGACCCAACATTAGCACGCTTTTGGAGGGCCCTAACCGTCTGGTCTTGGGAGACTTTAATGCTCTCCATGAGTTGTGGTATTCGGTCCTCGGGAACAACCTAAGGGGTATAATGCTGGGTGAGCAAATTGATAGCTCTACGTTTCGCACGGTCAATCAGGATGGCCCTATCAGAATTAGCGGAGAGTGTCAGAGTTCGCCAGGACGTTCCGGAGCATCATCACTGCTGCAGACGCACGTCATATACTCGATAGTCTAATACCCGAAGTGAAACCAAACTTCCCAGCAGATGCGACGGGATTAGTGACGAAGCTCATCGTCATGCCATCCTCAGTGACCTCAGAGTCTGGCAGCTGACACTGAAAGTTAACAGGTCGGTCGGTGAGCATATACGGAACAAGTGGTTAAATCATCTGAAGAGTTGCAACATTGGAAACGGAATAAGCGAATCAACGATTATGTCATTCTCTAGCCCTGAATAGAAGGAAGATAGGTATTCAGTCACGAAGTCTGGAAAATGAACAGGGTGGTCGCACTTCTGAAGACGGGCAAGGATACTAGCAAAGGCGAATCGAACAGACCGATTTCGCATTTGTCGCCCGTAGCAAAGACCCTTGATGCTTTAGTCCTTCTCAGCGTCAGAAATAGCTACCCAGTTGCCAATCATCAGCACGGGTTTCCTAAGCAGTACAGTGCGACGACAGGCCTGCACGCCATCTTCAAACATATTAGTCGAGGACTCAACCAGAGCATGCCGTGTGATAGAATAGTGATGGTGGCACATGACTTATCAAAAGTCTTTGATACTGTCAAGCACTCCACGCTGTTTGAGGATATCGAACAAACCTCCGACCAAGTTTGAAACGTTGGATAACAAATTATATGTGTGGTCGCCAGCCGTACGTGGTATTCAGGAGCAAGAAGTTCAAGCCCCGTACAGTGAAACAGGGAGTTCCCCAAGGTGGGGGTGATATCTCCGGAATTGTTTAACCGCTACTTCTCCTGTATTCCGTCACCTCCAGACGGCATTAAGATCATAACGTATGCCATTGTACGATCTTGGCATCAGGTACCTTCTCAGGAGTCATTTGTGAAAGGCTGAACTTCTATTTGACTGATCTTACCACCTTTTTCCACGTGAGGAATATGCGAATATCCTCCACTAAATCTACGGCCACTCTTTTCACCACATGGACGGCAGAGATGAGCACTGAGTTGAATGTCGTGGTCGATGGTAGCAGAATAAATGCACAAAACGACCACGAAAACGTGACAAAATCGATTAGTTTTCAATGAGAGCCGAACCTAAAATTTTCTGAGCGACATTTTTGCAGAACATTTCGAAGCTGATAAACGTCATCTTATGGTACTTTTATAGCAGCTCTTAAAATAAAGGACTGAAAGGACATTAAAGGAAGCGAGTTAGAAGGTCAAAGTGCTCTACGAAAATAATCCTCATTCGATTTGTCATCTAAAAAATAAGCTAAAACAACAGCGAACAAAGATATAACGCTAATTCCTGACGGCTTACAGGGTCTCTAGCAAAAACTTCATCACGTCATAACGCGAAAGTTCGATTCACGGCGGATCTGTCCTTCGGGGTTCTGAATATACTCACCAAGACCTTTCTTCCCCAAGAGGAATTTTCCGTGCCCAGACTTTCACCTCCATTTTGTTGCACAGTGTAATAAAACACGATAAAATTGGGAATGAAAAGCGACAAACAGAAAAGAGTGGAAATCTTTTCTTAGTTCCGCATATAGAACAAATGTTTTGTGGAACGTAACATAAGTTAGTAATTTAGTTATACATTTAACTTCTTTAAATTTCTAATCAAAGATACAATATCCGTATGTATGTAAATATCTCCATTTACCAAAAAACAAACATCTCGTGTTGCGTTCATATGCTAAATAATGCCTAGTTAATCGCTTCGTGCGTGCGTTTGTTTTTTTTTTCTATAAGAAAATCCAGGACACGTGCATTCCTTAACCACAAATTCCCAGGAATCAATCAGTCAAAGGAGCAGCATCTGATGATTGTTCATTGTAAATTACAATAGTCGATAATGGCGGCATGCAACCAACTTCCGTTGTGGGATTAACAGTTTTAATTTTTTGTCCGACCCATAGGTCGGTGTTGCATTCCAATTACTGCACTTTATGTCAGCTTAAAATCACAGACAAACGCTATGCGTTCTTCTTGTTTTTTATTATGTTAAATTAAATATAATTCCCAGAAATCAAGAAAATAACACTTGCTGCAAGAGGCAGCCACTTAGCCATAGCTTGTTCTGGTAAATAACAAAAGTGTGTCTAATATCAGGTTACACACCTTCTTTGTAGTAATAAAAAAGTGTAAACGAAAACACAACAAATCTTTTTTGAAATTAGCGCACAGTAGACACACACTGCCATTTCACTCAACCCCTGAGAAATTTGAGCGGAAGAGGGCACGTAGAAAAGAAGCTCATTTAGTTTGATTCTGTGGAAAAATTAACTTATATTATCCTGTTTTAGAGCATAACAATGGTCGATGTTGAGGGATATCTAAAGTTATTCCCCTTTTGGCTAAGGGTGATTTAGTTTAACGTTATGCCATTCTCTGTAAGGAGGCAGTTTGTTGCTATTCTGATTTTGTTATGTTTCTTTGTGTATGTGTTTTTTATGTTTCCCAAAGCATCAGCCTCCTTTGTTCAGACAATTTTTGACATATTGTTGCCTTAATGTTGTGCCTGGAATCCTTGGAATTGTCATGTAAAGTAGAAACTTCCTTTTTTCACTCCATCCCCTTTCTGAAAAAAGGTCATAATTCAGTCGAAGTGTTTGTCTTCTGACTGGTGTTTTTCACAATAATCGGGTTAAGTATGTGCTTGTTATAGGGGAACAGTACTTGAGACGTGAGATGATATCAAATATTTTAAAGCAAAGGAGCAAAAGCCGCTTCTCAAGTACACTTCGTTGCCTCTTTAGAAATGGAAATGCCGACAACTTTAATGAATGATATAGTTTTTGTAGCAAACTGATGTCGGGACAATGCTTAAGACTTTGTGTCAGATACAAAGGCAAATCTAATTCAAAGGTTCCTAGTTAAAACGGTTGTTGTTGTAACAGTATACATATGATATGTCATATGTTCGTTTTTCTGCTTAATCTGGCTCTGGGTCTATCTATTTCCAATTCTGGGAATGTGGCTGCTTCGATGGGTTGTAACCACAATGCTACTGCAGTTAGTTGAATAGATTTGGCAGGGTAGTTGAAAAGGTGCAGAGTGTCGTAAGGGCCTGTGCCGCATTCTGAGCAGAACTCTTGCATGGTGTCATCGATCCTTGCCCTATAGGAATTTAGACGGCTCCACCATCCCGAGCGTAGTTGAGCCAAAACCACATCGGTTTGTTGTGGCAGCTGGCGCTCCTTAGATGCGATAAACTTCTAGTTTTTAGGAGAACGCCACGCCCACACCTTTCAATATTTTGACCTAATTTTTTAGTTTCCTTAGTTTCAATATGTTTACTATCGAATTCTATTTAGAAATAAACAATCGGTGACGACAAACAATTTGGATTTTGGCCAGGAAAATCTATTTCTGAACCACAGTGCGGCAGTCGGTTATGTTCGACCGTCAGGGTACGTATTTGTGTTCGAACATTTTTTTCACCATGGAAGCGTTAATATATCCCAAAATGGCTGCTCCGACCTTCTTTGGTCCGTGCCGAGATGGACCTATTCCGTTTGCAGATCCACTTCCAACATATGTCAACAACGGTGAGATGTAATGGATGTATGGAAAGGGTGCACTTCCTAGGCTGATTGGGTCGTATTTGCCTCCAGGACTATTGTGATAGGAGTTAAAACCACAGGTTTTTGTTCAGCGCTCCGTAAATACATCATTCCTGCAATTCAAATACAACAAAGTCAGCGAAATTTTGAGACTTTATGAGTCAGAGGTATGATGTTCCTCCGCGATCCAGGAAACAAAGCTCACCGGTTCAGACCATCTCCCGATCATCGTCTCCGTTACCACCCGACTTTTTAACCTCTGACCGCCGCACTTTTCAAAACCTGGAACTGCTGATTGGATAGGTTTCAGAGAATGTACCAATCATGGCTTCAGAGAGCTATCCGTTCCCTTAGATCCTCGGGTAAATGAACAAATTTTCCGCGACAGTATCAAAGCTGCAGCCGCTCGCTTATGATCGAGTATACGAAATCAGACCAAATTTCCCAGCAGAGGCGACAAGACTAACAAATGAGCGGGATGAGCTTTGTCGTACGAACCCAGAAGATCCAAGAGTTAGGGAACCTATTCATGAAGTCAACAGACTAGTAGGCAAACATAACCCAAAAAAAGTGGCTAGACCACCTGAGGCAATGCAACATTGGTACAGGATTAAGTAAATTGTGGGCAACGGGTTATCACCCTCGAATCACGGCGTGACAGTGGCATATTCGATGAAGTGCGTGTATTATTTTAACCGACAATTTATATAGTACCCCGAGAGTGATAGGGCGAAGGGGAGTATGCTACGCCATATAAGACACCTCCCAGCCGATGAGCGATGTTACAAATGTCATCCGTAACGCGGAATCATACAAAGCTCGAGCCCACACGGAATATCAATGGTTATGCTTAAGCAACTGGATGAACCCGGGGTTGAGTATTTAACAAATGCCATCAATCTATCGTTAGCCACCCATATTGAACTAGAAGCTTGAAAAGTTAGCATGATGGTCCCACTGCAGAAGCCAGGCAAGGATAACAGCAGAGGTGAATCGTACAGGCCGATTTTCTTCTTGTCGCCAGTAGCAAAGAAGTTTCCCAGTTGCCGAACATCAGTATGGATTCCGAAAAATACACAGCACCAGAACACATATATCAGTCGAGGACTGAACCAAAACAGGCCCTGCGACCCAACATTCATTGAGGCTCTTGACCTATCCAAAGCCTTCGATACCGTTAACATGCCAAGCTGTTCAAGGATATAAAGAATACTTCCCTCAAGCCGTGTTTGAAACGATGGATAATCAACTATATATGTCCAAGATCTGTAGAGTGAAACAGGGATTTTCCCAAGGCGAGATTATATGACCTGAACTGTTAAACTTTTACCTTTCTGAAATTCCACACCCTCCAGACGGCATAGAGATCGCAATGTATGCGGGTGATTGTACGATCTTGGTGTCGGGTCCTGTCGTCAAGACGATGACATATGTGATAGGTTAAATATCTACATAGCTGACTTAGTGCAGTTTTTCCATCTGAGGAATATGAAAATATCCGCCGCTAAATATACTTCTAAACTTTTCGCCATCAGGACGGTTGAAATGACGCTCCCCTTGAACATATTGGTCGATGGTGTCCTAATCCCGACCACTAACTACCCCAAGATATTGGGTGTAACGTTCGACAACGTTTGTTAGTCGTCCGTGCCAATCACATCGTGTTTGTGACATGATCAGAAGTAGGAGCAAGGTTCTCAAGTGCTGACAAAGAAACCTTGTTGACCTCTTATAAAGCAATAGACCGGTCTGTGGTAAGATATGCGGCGCCAGTGTGGAATGTTAGCGCTATACAGTGGAATAATATTAAAAACGTCCCAGAATGCCGCACTACGGACTGCATCAGGGTGCCGCCTTATGACACCTGCGGGCCATCTCTATGAGGAGACGAAGATTTTCCACCGCTACATCAACACAACAAAATGTTGCAGAAGAACGCAAGCTGTTAAGGGAAACACGAGTGGTTATACAGCCGCCTCAGTTCATATTGGGCACGACTTGATGGCGCACATACCCTGCATGTGGATTCATGCAGGGAAAAAAATATGATTGATCCAACAATATTCGAAGAGCAAATATGTATTGTAAAGATATTGTTAGATTCCGCAACAATCGTTTTTGTTAATTACAACAATTGTTTTTGTCATATACAACAATAGTTGTTGTCATATCCAACAGTAGTTTTTGTCTGCTGGACAATATTATTCTCTTGAGACTAATGCCAGACTGTGAAACTGGCACTGAAAATTTTCACATTTTACAGGGGTTTTTAGATCGAATTACCCACTACAATCAATATAATAAAGTGACTTTAGTATGGAACTCGAACTAAGAGCGCATAATTTCATGAAATTAATTTCACTGTCTACAGGGGGTCTTACTTCGACAATTTTATTCTCTTCGCTCGGTATTCGATGCCGTTGGTGAGTTTTGTTTTTATGAGTTCCTCTTATCTTTGTTTTTTATCTTTGTTCTTTTTTTGTATGTACACCATGATATTCTTGTTTTTATTTGTTGCTTCTTTCTCATTCTTCTTTGTGTTTTGATAGTTGAGTTACACCACAATCTGAGAGGTGTTCTTGCTCATAATTTGGGTTTTCATTTTATATTTGTTGTAGTTTTATGGTATTCCTTATGTTGGGGTAGGTGCTTGGAGGATGAGAGCAATGGAGTAGTTATGTTTCTTCATTCAATTTGTTGCCTTTTTAGTTAGACCTGGAAAAAAACCTGGCCATGTGTAGTGTTTGTCAATGCTCATAATATTATACGTGACCTTTATACCAAAGTTATGTGAAAAGTGTATATGAGAATTATATACGATCAAATCAAAAATTTCAATAACAGGTTTTCTGGGCTGACAATAGTTTTTGTACAAATTCTAGATTATGATAGTTCCTACCATAGGTATTGTCAATGATTTTTACAACATTGAGCAATTTCGCAAGTTGTTTTTGTTTTGTATGTTTGGAGCAAATGATGGTATTTTTGGATTTGCAATTGCAATGCTTGAACAAAACAAATGAATTGTTGGAACAAAAATAGATATTGTTGTTCCAACAAAAGCGAAAAATATTCTGCGTGTAGGAATCGCACGACACGCTGTATTTGCTTAGCTGCCCACCTAAAACCATTCACCTGTCTCCTACTCCTGCTCTGATAAAATTGACTGAATTAACCCTAGGATCTGACATACATGTGTGTATCATGAATGATCATAACAAATTTAGTTAGGATATGGCTAGTTACTTCGATTTCAAGGGTTAATTCAGTCAATTTTATCAGAGCAGGAGTAGCTGCCATCATTAGAGTATTTAGGACCATGCCAAAACCATGGATGTTAGGACTCGTATGTCAGATGTATATTCACTGGACAATAGCCGTAGACTATCCTCGCATTTTCACATACAATATCAGGAACCTATGACTTATCCTGATGACGTTATTTTAGTTTATAGTACTAAAATACGTAATTTTTCAAAGTCCGATCTGGGTTTTCAATATTTTTTCCTATATATATTCACCATAGATATATCAAAAACAGTTTGGAGGAACACACATAATCTTCTGAAAGAATTTATTATCAAAAAACTTCAATAAAATATATTTTGTGATCGCAGATAACGAAAATGTGAATAAAAACTGTAGAATATGATCCTAAATCATATATAAAAAACGAAAGCTTCTGGAGATGTTAAATATAATAGCTACAAATTTCTTTTGTTCAGAGACTCCTAGTGGAATTAGATTTGGAACATTTCTTCTTCTGACACAACCCCCAAAAAGTGAGGTATTTTAGGAGATTTTGACTCAGTATGGAATAAATTTTAATTAAGAGCCTAAAAGTTTAACAATTAATTTCTACCTATAATATCTAATTTTGTAACGACATTTTATTAACGAAGTATTTTACTCAGATATCTAGTTTCTTCTGGAACTTACAATGAAATTTTGTGTAGAATATTTCTTCTTTTAACACCTTTCGTCTAGAACTAAATTTCATGTTACTTTCATGCATAAACTCGAAAAAAGAACAAAACCAATTTATTCCAAAAATATTTTGGTGTTTTGTTGGAAAACTTGATGTATATATTTTCTTGATATATATTGCAAATATATATTTGATTTATTCGGCGACTTTTATTAAAATTTGATGGAGATTATTTTTGTCTTTGACGTCTTCTATCTAGAATGAAGTTTTATGGGACAAAACTTAATAAACTCAGGTAAAGTACAACAATAACCCTAAAACGTGATTTTACTTTTGGCAGATTCCTGGCGTTTAGGTACGATTTACATTTTTGGTGTATTCGGGGACCTATAGTAAAATTTTATGACAAATAATTTTGTAGAATATTTTGATCTGATACGACCACATTTTAAAGAAGAAAGATACCCCTCATTGTTGTCAGAAATATTGCCAAAGACACTTTATACCTAAAATGCAAGGGTTCCAAGGAATCTGATGTCGAATATTTCAAAACCTGTAGAAATGGGCGGCATTTGCCACGCCTATTTATATTACTTCACGACGTAAAATTTCAAAACGCCGATACACGTGTCTTCTTTTTTTCGGCCCTCTTTCATAATCTGGTCGAACTATCTTGTAATTATTTTTTGTGTTGTACAGATTTATTCTTGACTTTATTTCGAAACATATATAATTTATATTTATTTGTAGTTTTCAACTTCCACAAGCGTCTTGCATACCATAAACAACTTTGGCAAACTCTTTCTCTATGTATTTTTGCATCGGGTTGTGCTCGCGAACCCTTTTACGTCACATTTTTTTCGGGGGCAACTCTATACTTCCTGAGATAATGTCACAAAACTTCTAAATAATCCTGTCCGCATCGACTCAAATGACTGATGAACACTAAAACTTATGAATTGAGCTTGCGATTTTACCAAAACATTGGAAATCGTAAAATTTCTTCCAAAAGTAAATCAAGTTTTCAATATAGTGTATATTGGGAAAAATATTCTGGTACTTTCCTCAAAAAATTCAACATTTTAGCTTAAATGTAGTTTACAGCGATAAAATGATTTTTGAGAGCAAGTCGATGCATCCTGTCATGATAGTCCAGAAGCTCTAAAAAATCCAGGTGACCAGCTAAAAGCCGGCCTATAACTCTGCCTCTTAAACGTTTAAACATTTAAGATTAAGAACAGATGAAAGCTGTTCGCGGATAATTTTTAGACTTTACTTCAGATAGTTCTCGCAGTACTTATTAAAACAGGGATGTATTGGGAAAAAACAACGTATACACGGTTTGCTGATACCCTTTTACTTGCTAATTATAATTTTTTCGAAATTCAAAGCGATTCACTTTCGAAAGTACATACATATCTTACATACAATCATAGTTTAATTATGTTCTCTTACCATTACCCTTGTCGAATAATAAGCATTTTTCCCTATGACATTTATTACAATTTTGTGATTTTAATCTTTTTGTCGCCAAATTATTAGCAACTTATTGCTCTTAATTTGCTGTGTAACACCCCACAATTACATACTTTTAAATATAATTACGGCTTTCCAAACAATCAACCAAACCAACATGTACTCTTATATAGACGTGGAGTTTTTTTCCCTTGAGCACTAAACCAACCACTCACTCCACACAAAACAACTGAAAATGCCAACATTCGCAATCAGGAAAAATGAAATAGAGACGCGTGCCGTATATTAAATTACACTACAATTATGAATAGCACACGACTCGATGTGACTCTCTCATTCCAAACAAATTAATCCCTTAAAAACGGAAACAGTAACCAGTCGACAAAACAAACCGATACACCCGAAACAGCAGTTGTCAGTCCTTGTGTAACCCACAAAAAATAACTGCTGCTGGGTGGTTGGTTGATTGACTCTGATTGACAAGTTCAAGGCAAATAAACCCAACACACAAGCCATTGTCACAAAACAATGGCAGACAGGCAGGGTAAGTCAAGGGATTTGTAATGAGATTTTTCGGAAAAGTGTAAAAATCTAAAACGGAAACAAACAGGATATAAGCAACACCCACCCACTCATATACAACGAACCGGGCAATGTTAAATTGAACACACAAACACTCACATTTGGATGAATGAATTGAATTAGTTGTAGTTTTGAATTAAACGTTTCAATTAATTGGACTTTTTACAACAAATTATTTATCTTTGATCAATGGTTAAGTGAGGGATGTTACTGCACTAAAGGGGTTGTGATTTGGGATAATTTTATTAAAAGCTGATAATAATAAAATTTTTGTACATTGTTGTTATATTGTAATTTAATTATAGGTTACAATATTTTAATACATATATAGATTTATAATACAGCTTGTATGAATGGTTCGGTTACTCTGGGGAAGTGTTTCAGCAATTCTGCATTTAATTGACAAAAATTATGATGTAATCTCTACACTTGTGTTGTATTAGAAAATACAAGATTTGGAATATATAACACGATACATTTTAAGTTTCAAGTATTTTTTCTTATTTTTAGCGTTATGTAGGCTAAAGGAAGCCACAGCCAATACCACTGCGGCGGGTTCTTTGATACCGGATTGACCCGGAACCAAACAACATATGTGTTCCGACAAGCGACTTCAGTGTACACATGTTTATATTTGTATCGTTTTTCTGTATTGAGGGTGGCATATTTCGGTATGTCTGCTCCGGATTCTTTTGGTCCGTGTCGAGACGGAGAAAACCCCAGAACCAATTTTTATGTCATCAGTTTGTCACATCCGCATCCACCACACTCAAACTTCGGTGAGATGCAATAGATGCCGGGAGTGGGTGTAACTCAGGGGTTATTGTGGACTCTACGACTGGGACTATGTTGCTGCATGCTGCGTGAACACAGAATACGCGACTTCCCCGCAGTTTTCTCCAATCGCAGCCGCAGTTAAGACCAAGGAAATAGTGGATTTCATGAGTCGGAGGAATATCATGGTGCAGGAAACCAAGCTCTACAACAACTGAAGGATGCAACGTACTGAACAAGGATCGCACCAGAAGTAGAGGTGGGGGACCTACAGACCTATCTCGCTTGAGCTTGGCTCTAATGACCCGTATATGGAATATATGGGGGTAGCAGTCATGCGTGGAACTGCAGAGGTAGAAATGCTGAACGTATACATCCCGTCGATAAATAGCTGTACTCCAGATTAAAGGCCCAACATTAGCCCGCCTTTGGAAGGTCATAACGTCTGGTCTTGGGGTACTTTAATGCTTATCATGAGCTGTGGCATTCGGTCTTCGGAAGCGACCAGAGGGATATAATGCTGACTGAGCAGAATGATAGCACTACATTTTACACAGTCAATGAGGATACCCCTACCAGAATTAGCGGAGAGTGTCACAGTTCTCCAGACATAACCATCGTGTCAACTGGTTTAACAAATGACGTCATCTAGTAACCGATGGTTTCTCTTGGATCAGACCATCCCCCCATAATTTTCTCCATCAGCAGACCGCTCGATCTCATCACCTCTGAACGCCGCACTTTCATCAATTATGGGAAAACTAATTGACTGAGTTTCAGAGAGTTCACTAATCGCAGCTTCAGATATCTGCCCAAACCCTTCTGATGTTCGGATAGTAGAAAGGACGTGGCGAGACATTATCACTGCTGCATCCGCTCGTCATATACCTGCTGGTCGAATATCCAAAGTGAGACCAAAATTCCTTGCAGAGGCGTCGAGAGTAGCAAATAAGCGTAATGAGCTTCGTTGTGCCAATCCCAGTGACCCTAGAGCTGGAACTGGAAGTTAACAGGTTGTTCGGTAAGCATAGGAGAACAAGCGGCAGACTCAGGGAGCTGACACTGGATGTTAACAGGTCGGTCGGTGAGTATAAGCAGAACAAGTGCTTAAATTATCTGAAGAGTTGGAATAATGGAGCCGGAATAAGTGAATTGTGGGCAACGGTTAAGTCGCTCTCGAACACTGAAAATAAGGAAGATAGGACCTTAGTCACGTTTGGCGACATTACGCTTACTGATCCGAAAAGTGCGTAAGTTGTTTTAATCGGCAGTTTGTCGAGCACCCCGGGAGTGACAGGACAAAGAGAAGAATACTGCTTCGCATTAGGCCATAGATGAACAATCGCCTTTACGATTTCGCACGATTTGCCCTACAAATACTCTCTTCGTGTTCCGAGCTCTTTCTGCCAGAGATCAACCACCACAATTTACAATGGATGATGTTGCGAATGTCATCAGGAACGTTAATCTTGTAAAGTGTCGGGCCCTGATAGAATCTCCATGTTAATGCTGAAGCAGCTGGATGTGCCAGGAGTCGAGTATCTTACTAAAGTTCTCAACCTGTCGCTAGCCACCAACATCGTTCCCGAAGTCTGGAAAATGGGCAGGGTGGTCCCTCTACTGAAACCAGGCAAGGATACCATCGTACAGACCCTAGAGGCGTCAGAAACAACTATCCAGTTGCATATCATCAGCATGGATTCCGTAAACTGTACAGCACGACAACAGCGCTGCACGCCTTCTCTACACATATTAGTCGAGGACTCAACTCAACCCGCCTTTGATACTGTCAAGCACTCCACGCTGTTTGAAGACACCGAACAGATTACCCTCCGGCCAAGTTTGAAACTTTGGAAAATCAATTATATATGTGGACTAGGAGTAGAGGAACAAGAAGTCCAATCCCCGTAGAGTGAAACAGGAATTTTCGAAAGGTGATATCTTTGGAACAGTTTAACCTCTCGTGTATTCTACCCTCTCCAAACGGCATTGAGATCGTAAGGGATGCGGAAGATTGTACGACCTTGGCGTCAGGTACCTTCCCTGGCGTCATCTGTGAGAGGCTGAACTCCTATTTGAGTGATCTTACCACCTTTCTCCATGCGAGGAATACGCAAATATACGCCACTCGATCTACGACCACTCTGTTCGCCACATGGTAACAAACTGAGATGTCACGGTGCGCCTGAACCAACTTTAAATATAAGGTGCTTACACCTGGGAAGTTTTGGCGGATTCTGAAAAAGCAATGTTCAGAGATGAGAAAAATAAAAAAAAACCAAAAAAAATGCCGAAGGGTTTTTTAATTAAATCGTGGTCAAAGTTAAGATTTTTAGCTTTTTTTAGGTTTTCACGATTTTTCTTATGTCCTATGGAAATGGGACCATAGAAAGTGTTGTAGCAGTGAATTCTCTACAATATTGACCTTTATAATATGTTGTAGCTAGGAAGATTTTCTAAAGGATTGACCTTTATAATTTGTTCCTAGGTTTTACCGTTTTTGTGATATCGAAGTACAAATTGGGACAATGTACAGCGGCCAATTTTACGAAAAACCTGGCCAAAACTACGAGAATAAATGGATTCAGACCTTTCCTTGGGTTCTTATGTTTTTCGGGTCACTAGTTTAATTTTTCGTATTTTTTAACCCTCTGACGGTTATTAAAGGGGTCTTTTTGTCCCTTCTCCCATTAAATGTGATCGTATCAGAACAAAATATTCTACAAAATTTAACTATGGTTCCTAGAATATACCAAAACTCTATATCTTACCTAAACTCCAGAAATATGCAGAATTATAAACACGTTTTAGGGTTAAGGGCGTACTTCATGTGGGTTTTGCAAACTTGTCATACAAAATATCATTTTAGAAGAATGGCTTCAAAGACAAAAATGTTCTCCGCACCAAAGAAATTAGATCTCTATTTGCATTACATACCAAGGAAATATCGGTATCAATTTTGTAAAAAAAACCAATAAACTTAAATAGGGATGCAAGCTTCTACAATTTCTACAGTTTTGGAAATATTTGAGTTAAGATCACTTGGAATCCTTGCACTTTAGGTGTATGGTGTCTTTGGCAACTTTGCTGACAAGAATGCGAGGAATATTTTTCTTAAAAAATAGCCGTAGTGCGAGTCATAAAAGGAGTCTTTTTGGTCCCTTTTTCCACAAATCTTTAAAATCTCCTATAAAATGTGATAGAATCAGATCAAAATATTCTAGAAATTTGCTCGCCATAAAATTTTACTATAGGTCCTATAATTTATCAGAACTCTAAATTATACGCAAACACCAGAAAGTGACCGTATACTATATTCTGAATCGAAGAAAATCTGTACATATCTGCAAGACAAAATATCACATTAAAACGAAAAGTGCGTACACATCCCAACTCGATCTTACGATCTCGTACTCAACTATTTTCATCATTCATTGTGAAAATTGACTTATAAAAAATCAACAAGCACGGACATGAATTAATAAAACAACCGCACTTCATTGGCGACACTGAACATTTTAAATTCGTTTCACACATTTACAAAAAACATATTTAAAAGCCGCCCAATAGAAAATGGAATCGTTGATGACATTTTCGTCGACGAATCATTAACGAAATATTATAAGTTGTCATGCACGACAAGGTGCATGACCATGTCTTGCAATCTGTCGTGGCAACAAACCCAAAAATTTTCAAAAAAGCGTGCTATGAAATGATTGTTCACATATTGAACGAATATAAAATTTTTATTTTGTAATAACTGTAAGATAATAAAGTTATCAAATTCTGAAATCGCTTCAATGATTAAAGATTTTGATTTTACCAAAGAACGGTAAGTAAGAACAATTAACATATTAAGGAACTTTAAATATAATTTAAGTTATTCTTTTAATACATATATGTATGTAGGTTAAAGTTATGGAGAATGCTGTTAATTCCAGCGGCTTTAAAAGATGCGGCATTGGTATAGGGTAAGATTATAGATTATATTACTGGTTATTGTATTTATTCATAATGTGTTTTTTTGCAGAATCCGTAAATAAAGGAGGTCGGTTGTGGTGAGAAAATGAGGCGCGGATAAGGTCCAAAAAAACTGTATCGGAGAATATTCAGGAACTAATTGATATTAATGTAAGATCAAAATTGTAAAATACATATTACATATTTTTATAATGTAATAAAAATAAAAATTTGACACACGACAAAAAAACGAAATTGTCTTTAGTAGGGTCGTTAATGACAAATAGCAAGACAGTGTCTGTAAAACTGTCGTCAACGAAATAACGGGTTTTTTGTCTTCCAAGTCGTCATCGACGACAGCTTCGCTTACCCTGTCGCCCAAGTTGTCGTGCATGAATACTGGGACACTTGTGTGAAAAAGTCGTCAACGATTCCAAAGGGCTGTCTGCAAAGAGTCGTGAACGAATTAGAAATGTCGTGTACGATTCATCAATGTTGTCTTAAAGACACTTTCTATTGGGCGTTGTCTAATTTGGATATTATAATATTTTAATAAACAACCACACCTATGAAGTTTTCCCGAATTCTGAAACGACAATTTTTATAGATGAGAAAAATCAAAAAACAAAAAAATCGACGGTGCGCTTTTTAAATAAATCGCGGTCAAATTTCACATTTTTAGAGTTTTTTAGGCTTTTACGATTTTGCTGGAAAACCGCATTGGAACACAAGAAAATGTTATAGCAGTGAAAATTCTCTACAAGATTGTCCTTTATGATAGTTTTTTAGGTTTTACCATTGTTGAGATATTGAAGTTTAAATTGGGACAATATCGTCCTGTATCGTCTCCTTACAAAACAATGTCATGACCGCAACTTCCCAATTTAAACTTATAAATCTCAGAAATGGTACAACCTAGGAAAAAATTACCAAAAGTACCAATTCGATAAGACTTGCCGTTCTCAAGCAAATCGTGAAAACCTAACAAAAAAACCTAAAAATGTGACCTGAACATCTATATCTCAAAAATTTTAAAATCTAGGAAGAAATTATAATGGCCAATCCTCTAGAAAATGTTCACAGCTACAACATTTTATTTAGCCCAATTTCGATAGGACTTGCGGTTTCCAAGCAAAATCGCGAAACCCTGAAATAAACCCAAAAATGTGAACGTTGACCGCGACTTATTTAAAAATCAAATCCCTCCAGCGATTTTTTCTTGATTTTGTATTTTTCTCATTTATGAACATTGCTGTTTCAGAATCCGCAAAAACTTCCCAGGTGTAAGCGGTTTTTATTTAAAGTAAGTAAAGGCACAATGTACATGACATTGTTCTATAAGGAGGCGATACCACCAGTGGATTGTCCCAATTTGAACTTCTATATCTCAAAAACGGTAAAGACTGCGAAAATACTATTAAGGTCAATCTTGTAGAGAATTTTTCTCCGCTACAATTTAATTTTCTCTAATCCAATTTCCATAGGACTTGCGGTTTCCAAGCAAATGCCCTCCGGAGATTTTTATGTTTTTTCATTTTTTTTATCTATGAACATTGTTGTTTCAGAATCCGCAAAAACTTCCCAGGCGTAAGCACCTTCCATTTAAAGTTGGTTCAGACGTCCCTAGTCGGTAGCCTGCTTGGTCGTCGAATATAAGTGCAACTCAATGCAAAAATATTAAAATCTATCTGAAAGCCGCTCTGCAGGGTGCCTCCTCATGTCTTCACACGCAGAAAAATATATGTTAGAAATATGTTTGGATCCAAACAAATATTCGTTTGGGACTGATTGCAAACAAATATATGTTTGGATCCAAATATAATTTGTTTTTGTCTAAACAAATATATGTTTGCAACATTTTGTAAAATATCTCAATTTTGTTTGTTTTGTTTATTGTTGAAGATTCAATCTCATTTGATTGCTTGAGTGGAGTATTCTCCCATTGGCTCAACTTCATTTATTACCCTCTATTACAGAGAGTAATGTTTTTCAAAACGAATCAAAATATTCTGCAACATGTCAGCACGTATCAACTAAGAATTTTTTTTTATTTGTTTGGGTACCATATTTTTTATTGGTGAAGAGAGGATTTTTGTCAAAGAGAGTAACAACAGGGCTCTCGTGGATGCGGAATGCTGTTTTATATTAAAGAGCTGTGTGTATGGTGTAATAGGAGACGCAGAAGCATTGGCTGTGTATACTGTATAATACGCGTGTTTCGTGCTTTGTTGTTGTTAACCAACGTTGCAAGCGAAGAGGAAAAGGAAAAATGGTACTAATTATGGTGTTCGTTTTTTCTTCAGTCTTTTAAATACAATCATTGAGTACAGACGGTAAAGTGAGTGAATAAATCAGTGTTTTGTCTTTTCTTAAAGAAATTGTGCTTTTAGTAATTTAATTGCCCAATATATTTTATAATTGAATCAAAAAAGTGAATGGAAATATTTTATTGGACAAGGAAGAAATCGCATTTAATATTGGTAATTACATCAAGACATTTTTCATATACATACATATGTATATTTGAAATAAAACACCACCATTTATGTGTGTATATGTTAGAGATAGCCAGTGAGTGGTTGCTGAGAACAAGTGAGCATACATTTCAATGTGTTTCACAATGACATTTACGCTCCCTTGCTCTCAGAATGCGCCCACTGGTGCATGTGTTTGTTTTCTGTAGCTTTTGGGTTTGTATTTGTTTGCACCCAAACATATAATTTGTTTGCATCCAAACATATAATTTGTTTGCACCCGAACATATAATTTGTTTACAGGACCCAAACATATGTTATGTTTGGGACTGCTTGCAAACAAATATGTGTTTGCTGCAAAATATGTTTGGGACATATGTTAGAGAGGCATTTTTTCTGTGTGTATTTAACTGATCTTACCACCTTTCTCCACACAAGGAATATGCAGAAGTTAGAACAGAGTTGAATATCATGGTAGATAGTAGCGGAATTCCAATCACTAAATACCTCAAAATTTTAGGAATCACATTCGACAGATATCCGACGCATGCCGCACGAACCAACTTTAAATGTAAGGTAGATTCTGAAACAGCAATGTTCATAGATGAGTAAAATCAAAAAAACTAAAAATTGCAGGAGAGTTTTTTTTAATAAATCGTGATCCAAGTTCACATTTTTAGTGGCTTTTAGGTTTTCACGATTTTGCTTGGAAACCGGACGTTCTATTGAAATGGGATTAGAGCAAATGTTGTAGCTGTGAAAAGTCTCTACAAGATTGAACTGTATGACTTTATCCTAGGTTTTAAATTTGCATTCCGTTTGTAACACATCGAAATATTCATCAGAGACACTATAAAGTATATATGTTCTTGATCAGGGTACAATTCTAAGTCGATATAACCATGTCCGCAGAAATTTCCCAAGTGTAAGCATATTCCATTTAAAGTTTGTTCAGGCGCCTCAAGTCCCTAGCCCTAGGTAGCACTTGGGGTGCAGATAAAGACATCTTTTTGAGCAGATATAAAACGATAGGTCTGTCTGTGGTATGATATGCAGCGCCAGTTTGGTCCGCGAATATAAGTGCAACTCGATGGAAAAATATTCAAATCTGTCAGAATGCCGCTCTGACAGGGTGCTGCCTCCTCATATCTTCAGGGACCATCTTCATGAGGAGACAAACATTCTTCCAATACAGCAAGACAATGGCATGCTTCCGTTGCAGTACGTGCTCAAGTTTTACCGTGAGTGCCATGCTAATCACCATATGGTGGATAGGACCCCCACACTCAGGCATATCAGGAGGGATCTTCATGATCTAGAAGGAGTGGTCCAACGTTACAAGAGAAAACCCGTACATAAACAATCCTATCAAGCAGGTTTAAATATCATTCACAGGGATGGATCGATGACAACCAGAGCCATATTAAGCAGAAGAATAAACTTACAAACATAAAATAAAAATACTGTTACAACAACAACAACGTTCGTTCGGAATCGATGGCTTGAACTAGTTCGTCCATAAACGACACCACTCTAGTTGCTGCTGCTTTTCCCTTAGATTTTTATACCATACACCACTATGTGGTAAGGGGTATTATGTGTTAGTGCATTTGTATGTAACATACAAAAGGAAGCGAGATAGACCCATAGTTCTTCTAGGGATATACATAGAATCGCTTTCTGAGTCGATTTATGCATGTCCGTCCGTCCGTTCGTTCGCAACATACAGGTCGCATTTGTTAACAGATTTCGCTGAAAATTGGGGAATACCATTTTTTTAGCCGTCGGAAGATCAAGTTCGAAGATGGGCTATATCGGTCCAAGTTTTGGTATAGCCCCCATATATATTTTCGGCCGATTTCACGTATTTTCTGTAACACACACGCTATATATGTCCGATTTCGATGAAATTTGGAATGTTTGACTGAATTCAGTCTAGAAATAAATGTGCCAAATTATATCGAAATCGGTTCAGATTTGGATATAGCACCCATATATATTTTCGGCCGATTTCGCGTATTTGCTGCTCCAAACACGCTATATAAGTCGGATTTCAATGATATTTGGAATGTGTGACTGAATTCGGTCTGGAAATAATGTGCCAAATTATATCAAAATCGGTTTAGATCTGGATATAGCTCCGATTTATATTTTACATATTCACAGTGGTGTAGGGTATCATATAGTCGGCCCCGCCCGACTTTGATCCTTTCCTTACTGGTTATGTTTATAAACGCCTAGAACAGAAATGGCGCAGTAATGTAAATCTTCCCTGAACTTTTTGGATACCCGAAAACCTCCATCTACATTTTAATTGTCACTCCTTATGCTTAATAATAACATTATTACAAATATTTTTGAATACCTAGGCAATTAAATGGCTAATTTAATTTAACACAAAAAACAAGGACTCCAACTGTGTCACCAACGCCTTGCATACATTAATTCGCAAGTGATTGGGAATTATTTGTACACATCAAACATATGCTCCCATGAAGAAAACAACAACTAGTTACCACCATTCAAGACAATAAATAATAACGAAAATAAAAACATCAAAGTCACGTGAGAATACTAATTTCATTAAAATTACCAAGGCAACCTAACGATTCACTTGAATCACATCCAGCTATGGTGCTCAACCCAGTCAGTACTCGTATAGGCTAATAGACACAGCATGAGATCGATGTGTTAAAAAAGTTCTCATAAATGTTTTCCATCACACCGATGATGCTGATGATAGTCCTTATCACTTTTAAAGGACTACTGACGACGTGATACTTTTAATAAAATTCTACCTAAGGCTTTATTGAAATTATGTTGCTCTTGTTGTTGTTAGTGTTAGGGTTGGTTGTTAAGTTTGTATAACAATAATATCTTAAATCAGAGATTGTTAACATCATTAAACATGCATATTCTATAGAACAGGAGAGAACAAGTTGGGTAGGGGAGGTGTTGTCACAGCACAGCAGTGCAACGGAGATGTTTTTTTTTTAATTTCTTTGTGAAGCTACCCTCGTTCTTCATTTGTTCACTAATAAAAAAATAAACTCCTCCTAATAATAGACAATCAATCCACTCGACTTCATGCGGGTTAATGAATTTTCAACGTCACAGCCATACTTCCTAATTGTCAGCATACGCTATAGTGTTTGGACAGTGGTACAAAGTGGGTATAAATATTTTAAATCAATGAAAACATTATGACTACCTTGCTGCAGAGTGAATGCGAAATGGACGCCACTGTCGGTTATTTTGCGTAGGTTGTTCATTGACTTTAAATGCCTACATGAAGCAGTATATCTTAGTCTTATCTTCCCATAATAGGCACCTAACGGAGGAAGGCAGTATTTTTACCTAGGTATTCAATAATATTTGTAATAATGTTATTATTAAGCACAAGGAGTGACAATTAAAATGTAGATGGAGGTTTCAGGTAACCAAAAATTTCATAGACTGCGCTTGTAATCATTGTATTACTAATTTTTCCTTGGTGGCTATAAACTATTGAATACAGGTTAACCATCTTTAACAATTCAGATAATACATTTGCCAACAACAGTATTATCCGCGTTCATTTCCCATCCAAAACCCTATAAAGAGAGTATGACAAATCCCCAGACCATGATATTTCTGTTCTAGAATAATCGCCTAAACCCAAAAATTCTAAAGGAGAAGCAGTAGCAACTAGAGTGGTGTCGTTCATGACGTACGTTGTTGTAACAGTATTTTTATCATATGTTTGTAAGTTTATTCTTCTGCTTAATCTGGCTCTGGTTTTCATCGATCCTTGTCATATAGGATTTCAGACGAATGCACCATTCTGAGCGTAGTTGAGCCAAAACTACTCTGATTTGTGGTGGCAGCTGACGCTCCTCTGCTGCGATAGATGGGAACAGTTTTCCGAGGACCACATACAAACGATTGTTGTTTATGGCATCTGCAATGGCATCCCTGTGAATGCTACTTAAACCTGCTTGATAGGCTTGTTTATGTACGGGTTCTCTCTTATAACGTTGGACCACTCCTTCTTGATCATGAAGATCCCTCTTGATTTGCCTGGGTATAGGGATCCTATCCACTATATGGTGATTTTGATGGCACCCATGGTAATACCGAAGCAAGTTTTTCCATCGAGTTGCCATACCACAGACCGACCTATTGCGTTATATCTGGTCAAAAAAGATGTCTTTATCTGCACCCCAAGTGCTACTAGCTAGGGACTTGAAGGCCTTGTTCTTACATCACGATGCGCCTGAACCAACTTTAAATGGAAGTTATGAGATTGGCTTTGAACGCTAACACGTCGTGACATCTTCATATGTTTTCGGGTTCAAATCCCAGCCGGGCTCAGTCCTATGGAAATGGGATTATAGAAAATATTGTAGCTGTGAACATTTTCTACAAGACTGACCTTTATGCTATTTTCGTTGGTTTGACCGTTTTTGAGATATAAAAGTTCAAATTGGGACAATTCACTGACGGTATCGCCTTCTTAACCCTTTCTATCCTGATTTCAACGATTAGTCCACGAAATGTATACTTTCCGAGATATGTGCCTCGAAAGTTTCCCCTTACTTGGATTTATTTTTTTTTATACCCTCAGCATTTATGCTAACGAGGGTATATGGTAAATAACAAAAATGTTTTGCAATCGATGAATCCGAGTTTCACCCTTTTAGAATTCGCGAACTGTTAACATATTCTATAAAGTATGACTACAATTCTTTAAAATGAAGTGTTTTAGGAGGGATCCATAATGTCGACCATTAAAAATAACTTTCGTGGAAGCTGTGTTGGCATCAATGTAGAAAAATGGGTAAAAATGGGTTGAAGCCAACAAGTTTTTTTATGTTCCCATGCGATTTCTGGCTTAACCTTACATTTTATAGACCTATTCCCAAAGAGTTAATCACAGAATGCTCCATGGGCAATAAGATAGGTGTGTATGATTTTTCGATATATCCACTGCATCCACCTAAAATTTATGCTGACATTTTGAAGCCGGAATTTCGGAGTTTTTGAATTTTTTTAATAATCCGGACGCGCAAGGAGATAATATTCCAAACTCATAACACGATTATAGAACTCGTGATCTTACGTCGTTTGGTGCATATCTCATGAGTGTGCTCCTTACAGCATCCTAGTAATTGGAGTCGAAAGGCCAAATTTTCATGCGTGAATTTTCTTACAAAACATATTTTTTGCGTGTAAAATTTACAACTGTCATTCAATTTCCTTTGTACCCCGCGTGAATTTAGTTTTTTTTACGCGACGGATCTAATGAGTGTATCCGCGATCGAATCCATCCACTAAAACCGCGGATATAGATACCCTGAAAAAAAGGAAAATCAACTAAAATTTATTTTGACAAATCCGCGTACTAAACCGCGATTTTCTTTAAAATTTTTTACATAAATGGAATCCTTTACTCGCGATTATAATATTTGCGAAAACACGTGTCATAAAAAAACAGAGATACGCGAGTAATATGGGTATTTCGCCAAAAATTGAATGTGGAGGCACATCCGCGGTTTTTGAAGAATCTATTTGAAATAGGTGTATATCGACGTATTTTTGATGAGCGTTGATGAAACCGGATGCGCATCATAATCGTATGCACATTGCGCGACTTTTACCAACTTTAAGGTTTTTTGCAGTGCATGATGCAACTGGCGGCACACAATGGCCGCTGAGTGAAACATCGAAATATGCATAAATATTGAAAGAGATTGATTCGCTTTATCCAAAATCGGATGCGCATCAACCGACTTTAACTAATTCGCAATTTCCAGGCTTTTTAATTTTCATATCTTTTAAATGATAGTAATTTCAATATTACTCTTAATTTCCTATCCTTATAGTTATCACAGTATGCAGTTAAGCTTTGACGATGGTAAACCATATATATTGATAAAGTTTTAGCAGAATACTTTAATTTATATATTAGATTTTAGCGAAATAGTTGGATAATACTCAAATATTTTTTTCTAATTTTTCGAAACAAACCAAAAAATATATTTGTAACAATATTTTCCAACAATGAGTTGTTTCTCTCTTGTTGTTGTTATAATATGCAATTTATAAAGCCAATGTTTATAATTTTGGTTTCACATTTTTTTACGCGTTGTCTAGTTTCTGTACGTATTTTTATACCCTACACCACTATGTGGTAAGGGGTATTATGTGTTAGTGCATTTGTATGTAACATACAAAAAGGAAGCGAGATAGACCCATATATCCTTCTAGGGATATACATAGAATCACTTTCTGAGTCGATTTATGCATGTCCGTCCGTCCGTTCGCAACATACAGGTCGCATTTGTTGACCGATTTCGCTGAAAATTGGGGAATACGATTTTTTTAGCCGTCGGAAGAACAAGTTCGAAGATGGGATATATCGGTCCACGTTTTGGTATAGCCCCCATATAACGGTACCCCCCGATTTGCGGTATTTTGACGTTTTTAGCTACATTTTCAGACCGATGTAGCTATAATTTAACATTTAGGGTTCTTAAGTATCAATAACCTTATATAACAAAAGTTGTGGACATAGGTCCCCGTTTTGGTATAGCCCCCATATAACGGTACCCCCGATTTGCGGTGTTTTGACGTTTGTAGCTACATTTTCAGACCGATGTAGCTATAATTTAACATTTAGGGTTCTTAAGTGTCAATAAACTTATATAACAAAAGTTGTGGACATAGGTCCACGTTTTGGTATAGCCCCCATATAACGGTACCCTCCGATTTGCGGTATTTTGACGTTTTTAGCTACATTTTCAGACCGATGTAGCTATAATTTAACATTTAGGGTTCTTAAGTATCAATAACCTTATATAACAAAAGTTGTGGACATAGGTCCCCGTTTTGGTATAGCCCCCATATAACGGTACCCCCGATTTGCGGTGTTTTGACGTTTGTAGCTACATTTTCAGACCGATGTAGCTATAATTTGACATTTAAAATTCTTAAATGTCAATAAACTTATATGACAAAACTTGTGGACATAGGTCCACGTTTTGGTATAGCCCCCATATAACGGTTCATTTAAGTTCATATTTTCGTATAGCCCAGATACCTCCGAACTAGCTGTTAATGACATTTGAAGTTCCCACGTTATGTACCGATTTTCGGTATTTTGAGGATTCTAACTACAATTTTTAACCAAATTAGGGGTTATTTGACATTAAAGGCTCCCATCAAAAACTGTCAACATAGGTCCATGTTTTATTATAACCCCTATATAACGGTACCTCCCAATTTCTAGCCCACCAAAAATTGTCAACATACATAGTTAGATATAGGCACCATAAAAAAGGGCCTCCCGAATGAAGCATAAATGTACATAAACATTATCTGACATTTTAACGTACCCACTTAAAGTTGGGGACAGGAATGAAAATATTGAATGAATATTTTATGGTGGAGGGTATGAAAAGTTCGGCCCGGCCGAACTTAATGCTTTTTTACTTGTTTTTAATTTAGTTTTTAGAGGTTTATACGGACTCTGAGTTAGTATAATTTGAATTTATTGCCAGATTTTTTTGATTTTCCGCGAAAATAAAAACACATGTTGGAAATTTTGGTGCATCCACGGATGGATATCAAATGCTGTTACTGATATATGCTTACATTTTCTCAATACAAAAAATAAGAAATTTTAAAATATTTTTTTTTTATAAGAGGATAAAAACCGCTATAACTTTTGCGCGCTTCGACCAATTTCGTGAACGCGAGCAGATTTAAAACCAGATTTTTTTCCTTTAACTATATACCAAAAATCGTAGATGTGCTTGCGAAAAAATTTTTTAATTTTTTTCAAATGGAATTGCAAAGGAATTTTGTTATTTGCCATATACACTTTCATAAGGGCAAAATGTGCCCCATCGAAAAAATGGTTTTAGACCCCCAAGTATGTTTGGACGAAATGTGTTTCAGACAATTTGGAGTCGATTGAGCAATGTCCGTCCGTCTGTCTGTCTGGCTGGCTGGAGCGCACGATAACTCTCGAACGGATGAACCGATTCGGTTCAAATTTTGGCTTTCGTAATATTTTGCCCAAGAAAAGTACAAGGCCGATATTACTGCCATACAGGAAATACGATGGATTGGGAAAGGCGTCGCAACAACACCTAAAGGTGACGCACTGTATTATAGCTGCCATGACGTAAAGTATGAGTCAGATAGCCACAGCATATTCCACTCAACTAGCCCAATTGCTTAATCAAAGCACTCCTCATCCCGATAACATATCAGCGCAATGGCGAAGCATCGCCCACTCCATGCAAACAGCCGCAAAATCCATACTTGGATACCAGAGGCCTCCACCAAGGAATCCATGGTATGATCAGGAGTGTCGTGCTGCCACCGAAGAGAAAAATGCGGCATATAGGGCTACTTTACAATCCGTAGCAACGCGTAGCGCACGAGAGAGATACAGGGAGAAAAGGGAGGGAAGGGAGCAGGGAGAAACGTCTTTTCCGCAGGAAAAAGAGAGGGATGGAAAAGCGGGAGTGTGAAAAAATCGAGATGTACAGGAGCCAGAATGAAGTCCGAAAATTCTACCAAAGAGTCCAGCATCAAACTGATGGCTTTGGTACAGGCACATCCTCCTGTAGAGACCAGCAAGGTAATTTGGTAACTGATACAGATAGTGTATTCAGGATATGGAAAGAACATTTTTCAAAACTGTTGGTATCCAATAGCAGCGAAGACGACGAAGATACCACAGTCCCAATCCCAGAAGATGATATCGAATGTATACCGCCCAGCCAAGATGAGGTAAAGACAGCAATAAATCGGCTGAAGAATAATAAGGCAGCAGGAGCCGATGGCTTACCAGCCGAGCTGTTCAAAACCGGAGGCGACACGCTGATAAGGTGTATTCATCAGCTAGTTAGCACCGACGATTGGAACCTGAGTATCCTGTGCCCCGTCCACAAGAAGGGAGATAAGACTGTATGCTCTAACTATAGGGGCATAAGTCTACTCCCTATTGCCTATAAGATCGTGTCAGGGATATTGTGCGAACGACTAAAGCCAATGGTCAACGAGATAATTGGACCATACCAATGCGGCTTTAGACCTGAATTTGGCATCCCCGCAAAGCTCATCCGTCTTTGCAAAATGACTTTAACTGACACGAGGTCCTCAGTTAAAATAGGAAAGAACCTCTCCGAAGAGTTTGGTACCAAAAGAGGTTTCAGACAAGGAGACAGCCTTTCGTGTGATCTCTTTAACATTCTGCTGGAAAAGGTTATACGAGAGGCAAACGTGGCACAATCTACACCAATAGTCACATGCTACTTGCTTATGCTGATGATATAGACATCATAGGTCGATCAGTAAAAGAAGTAACTGATACCTTTATGAAGGTCGAAGGAGAATCTGCTAAAGTGGGTCTGGCGGTAAACGGTGAGAAGACCAAGTTGATGGTGTCGACGCGCAATGCGTCCATTGAGCTCGGGCCGACTGTGGAAGTTGGTTCCTATAATATAGAGGTAGTAAAAGACTTCGTCTACCTCGGCACCTCCGTAAACACAACAAACGACATCAGTTGTGAAATAAAAAGAAGAATTGTATTGGCCAACAGATGCTACTTTGGTTTAAGTAAGCAGTTTAAAAACAAAGCCACATCTCGTCAAACAAAAATAACGCTCTACAAAACACTGATACTACCCGTGCTGATGTATGGCTCCGAAGCCTGGGTACTTGCGCAAGCAGACATGGCAGTGCTTGGTGTGTTTGAGAGAAAAATTCTTCGAAAGATCTACGGACCAATCTGCGTTGACGGTGAATATCGACGTCGCATGAACCACGAGCTGTATCTGCTGTACAACGACATCAATATTGTTAAACGTATCGAGATGCAGCGATTGCGTTGGCTAGGCCATATCATAAGAATGAACGATGATGACCCCGCTAAAAAGGGGTATAAGCACGGACCGCCAAGGAATAGATGGCGCAAACAAGTGGATGATGAGATGAAAAGGCGCAGTATTCCAGAAAGCGAAGCAACAAATAGAGAGAATTGGAGATCTTTTCTTAGTTCGGCCTATAGAACAAATGTTCTGTAATGGGCCAGCTAAGTAAGTAAGTAATATTTTGCCCAAACTTAGTTTAAGTTCAAAAATGGGCTATATCGGTCCACACCTTCCGGTACCTCCCACACAAAAGTTCGAAAATGTTCGGAAAATTTGTGCGCACGATAAGTCTTGAACGGAGTAACCGATTTGGTCCATACTTTGCACATCCTGAAATGTGTAGCAGACTTAGATAATGTTTCAATATGGACTCAATCGGTCCACTCCTTCGGGTACCTCCCACAAATTTCGGAAAAGTTCAGTTTAGGGCCATCTCTCGAATCGCTTTGATTTTTGTTTTAACAACTTGTATTCACTGCCCCCAATACGACGGTAGAAGTTTCATTAGAGGCAAGTCCACACTTCTTGAGAAAATAGCATGAAAGTTGCAAAAACTCCTATGACACCGTGTGAGGTGGTTGGAGCACAAGATAACTCTAGAACGGATCTGCCGATTCGGTCCAACATTTAGCCTTAGTAATATTTTGTCCAAACAACTCAACTCCTTCAGGTACCTCCCCCACAAAAGTTCAAAAATGTTCGGAAAAATTGTTCGTAAGGTAACTCTTGAAGGGAGTGGCCGAATTGGTCCATACTTTACACATCCTAATATATCTACCAGATATAGATCAGGTTCAAATATGGACTATATTTGTCCATTTCATCCGGTACCTCCCACACAATTTCGGATAAGTTCACTTTAAGACCTGATATCGAATCACTTTGATTTTTGTTGAAGCAACTTGCATTCTTTGCCTCAATTACGATGGTAAAAGTTTTTTCAGCGGCAAGTCCATACTTCTTGAGCAAACAGCCCGAAGGGTGTGAAAACGCCATAGGCACCATATGTAGTGTCTGGAGATCTACTTACATAATGGTCAACGTCGATCCATACCTTTTAGTACTTGTTTTTATTATTTTTTACTTGTTTTATTACAGAAAGTTTGTGCCCTCATGATCACGACTTTAAGAGCATTTTTTGTTTGCTTAGCCGAGATTTCCTCCTGTCCATATTAGAAAGTCATAAATCCCGGCCAAAGACCGGCTATTCTCTCTTGTAACATTGGACCTTCTTTTTTATATTCTATAGAAGTCCTCTACGGATGAGATCTATTCTATAGAAGCCCTCTACGGAGGCTTTTTCTTATATAGACGTCCTCTACTGAGGTCTTCAATGAAATAGAAGCCCTCTAGAGAAGGCTCCCACATAGAGGCCCTATGTTCTATAGTAGTACTCTACGGAGGCATTATATTATTTAAAAGTTCTCCACGTAGGTCTTTATTTTATAGAAGCCCCCTACGGTGGTCATTATTCTATAGAACCCCCTACCGAGTTTTTCTATTCTATAGAAACCCTCTACAGACCCCTGTACTGAAGACATGAGGAGGCAACCTCTTGCAGTGCCCAGAGTGGCATTTTGACAGGGTGACATTTTGACAGCCCCCTACGGAGGTTTTCTATTCTATAGAGGCCCTCTACAGAGCCTTTACTGGAAGAATCTTTGTCTCCTCATGTAGATAGTCCACTAAAGACATGAGGATGCAAACTCTTGCAGTTCCCAGGGTGGCATTTTGACAGCGGACGTTGCACTTATATTCACGGACGACACTGACGCTTTTCTGTGGTCAACATGGCTTCTTTATGTGCAGCCCAAGTGCTGCTGACTAGGAACTTGTTTCTAGATCTCAGGCTGTCGCAAATACTGTTGCATGCGAGGACGACGTGAACATGCTGTCGAATGTGACCCCTTGAATCTTGGTGTAGTTAGTGATCGAAATTCTGCTACCATCAACAAACTCAGTGCTGACCTTTGTAGCCAGAACTTCTGGTGAACAAAGATTTAGAGGCGGACATTAGCATATTCCTCAAGTGGAAACATGTGGTAAGGTCATTCAAATAGGAGTTCAGGCTTTCGCAAATGTCATCAGGGAAGGTAACTGACGCCAAGTTCCGCACACGTTCTGATCTCAATGCACTCTGGAGGGGGTGGAATACAGGAGAGGTATAGGTTATACAGTTCCGGAAAAATCACAACATTTAAGGGAACTTCCTTATTAACACTACACAGCTTGGTCTTCATATTCCTGAACTCTACGTACGCTTAGCGGAGAATAGCCTGCTCAATATCCTCAAACATCGTGGAGTATCAAAGACTTTTAATAAGTCGAGCGCCGCCACTTTTCTATCGCACGGCTTTCTCTGATTGAGTCCTTGACTTATATGTGTGGAGATGGGGTGTAGCGCTGTTGTCGTGCTGTGCTGCTTACGGAACCCATGGTGATGACCGGCAATTGGTTAGCTATTTCTGGCGCTCGGCAGGAGTAAAGCCTCAAGAGTCCTTGCTACGGGCGACAAAAGCGAAATCAGTCTCTACGATTCACCTTTGTGGCATCACTGTCTGGCTTCAGTGGCGGGACCACCCTGCCCACTTTCCAGACTTCGGGAACGATATGGGTGGATAGCGACAGTTCAAGAATTTTGTTAAAATACTCTACTCCCGACTCATTCGGCTATTTCAGCATTACCATGGAGATTCCAACAGGGCCCAACGAATTGAATGATTTAACGTTTCTAATGGGCCCAAGGCTTTGGATGATGTGGCGTTCCTAATGGCAGCAGCAACATCATCCATTATAAATTGCGGGTGTTCCTCTTCGGCAGGAAGAGAGCCAGTGTGAGCCTCTCTTCTCCCTGTCATTTCCGGGGTGCTGGACAAACCGGCAATTGAAATAATTTTCTTACCTCTTTGGATCAATTACCCTAACGTTGCCACAAGTGTTTGAAAACTTATTTTCTTTTTCCCAGGGTTTGAGTGTGAATTAGCCGTTGCCCACAATCTCTTATTCCGGCTCCATTGATGCAACTCTTTAGATGATTTAACAACTTGTCCCGCTTATGCTCATTTACCAACCTGTTAACTTCCAGTGCCAGCTCCCCGACTCTGGGGTTGGCTCGACGCAGATCATCACGCTCATTTTGTAATCAATTCGCCTCTTCTAGGAAAGAAAGGGTGTTTCTAGAGAACCTTTCTGAAAGAAAGGGTGCTTCTGTAGAACCTCTCTGACTCTTTCTGAAAGGAAGGATGCTTCTATGGACCGACTCTGGGGTTGGCTCGACGCAGATCATCACGCTGATTTGGTAATAAATTCGTCTCTCCTGGGAAAGAAGGGGTGTTCTTATAGACCCTTTCCGAAAGAAAGGGTGCTTCTATAGAACCTCTCTGACTCTTTCTGAAAGAAAGGATGCTTCTATGGACCCTTTCTGCAAGAAAAGACGCTTCTATACACACTTTCTGAAAGAAAGGCTGCTTCTATAGACCCTTTCTGAAAGAAATAGTGCTCATATAGACCCTTTTTGAAAGAAAGGGTGGTTCTATAGACCCTTTCTGAAAAAAGGCTGGTCTATAGAACCTGTCTGAAAGAAATACTGCTTCTTTAGAACCTTTCAGAAAGAACGAGTGATTGTATAGACTTTTTCTGTAAGAAAGGATGCTGCTATAGGCCCTTTCTGTAAGAAAGGCTCTTTCTACAGACCCATTCTAAAAGAGAGTGCTTCTATAGGCCCTCTCTGAATGAAATAGTGACTCTATAGACATTTTCTGTAGGAAAGAAAAGATCCTTTCTGAAATTATTACAAGGAATCAATTTACTTCTCATCGCTTGAATTATTCCCTCTGCACCACTGTCTTTTCCACAAAAATTGTCATTATAACAAACCCTTATCCATTATGCTGGTGTGGTGGTGACGAATAAACATGTTGTGGTTCACGCTAAAAGGAGGCAGGAGCAACAGCAACTTGATTGAAGACAAAACGCACGATTTGTGTTTTGTGTGGACAATGGCACTTTGATTTTTATTGAAAAAAAGAGAAAAGAAAAAATTCTCGCGCGGTGAATAATCATGCCCAATAATAACATTCATGATTGTATCACGAAGCTGACTGATGAGAGTAGGTTGAAAGCAACAAAAAGGACGAAAACTTGTCGTAACTTTTTGATTTTACAAATTTCACATGTTGATAGGTCACGTGTTGACAATTAGTCGAGCATAAATATTTACCCATGGCATCAATAGCAGTAATCATAAGATGTGTGTGGAGTTATAGTTACGGAGGAGGCAAGAAACATGTTGTGTTTAAAAGAAACGTTGGATGTCAAGTGGATGTCGTGTAGGATAATTTTCAAGGGGCAGATTTCGTATGATTAGAAGTACTGGAGCTTGTTTAACTTGTCATTTGTCAGTTTTGGCGTAATATGTTCAAATTGTGACAACCACATATAATTGGGGGATGCAATGCGGCCTTAATTGACGATTTTGGAAATGAGAAGAACATACACCAATTAATTTAGGAAACAGGGTACAAATATTAATAATATTCTTTAACTTAAAACAATTGGTTTAAGTTTTCCGAATAGTCATTTGAAATGGAGGAAATTCTAATACAAAATTGCAACAGATCCAGTTCTTTTTGATGTTTTCATCAATGTTCATTTCTTGCTATTCCGTTACGAACGCTCTAACAAATTACGTCACACAGTGTCACGACCGTGGCCAAAAATGGTAAAAACTAAATACTTCGTTGAACAAATTTAATGATGGGGAGTGATAGAAAACATATTAATTAAGAAAAATCTGAATTTCGGTACTGAGTTTTGCTATATGAGGATTTAAATCCGACAATTTTAGTTAATACGTATTTTTGTGTGTTTTTTTCTAAAACTAATAAATTATATTATGCGTTAATATTTAAAATTTAAAAGTAACGGTCGCTGCAAAAATGGTTCCTAAGTTCTCTTGGGATGTAATAAACTTGGCTACACTTTTGTTTGCATGTAAATATTAATCATATGGTGTTTACATTTACCCAAACATGTATTACTAGGTTTATTAATTTTCTGAAGCAAATTTTAAATTGAGTGGAGTGGGAAAAAAATTGTATAAAAGTGTATATCGATATTTTTTGCTGTATGAGTAGTAAAAAGTGAGTACATCAAATATATAAAGGTCCCAGCTGCAGAGGTTTGCAGACGAATGTGTCATTTCTCTTTTTCAGCGACCACCTCACTGAGAGGATACCCCCTTTTTTACCAAATCGTTTTGCGGTGTTGGCTATAGCCCGAAAACGAATGAACCGATCATCATACATTTTTGTGGGCTTATTAAGTACCTAATAGTCTTGCTTTAAAACGAGAGAATTTTTAAAAATATCAATTTTTAAAAAAATTGTGAGCAGCGAAAATCAAAATTCGATTTTTTACAAAAAATTTACCTTTTTTGACCACTAATCGGTCACAAAAATTTTTAAAGGAAATTTCTCATATATAAAGACAAGAGTTTGATATATTCAATATACTCACAAACAATATGAAGACTAAACGCCAAATTTCAGTCATATCGGGTGGATATTGAGGCCACAACACTCAAAATACCGAAAATGAGGAGGCACGGTTCTATGGGGGCTATAGGAAGACGAGGATCTATACCGACATATTTCTGGCGGAAAGTTATAAGTCCCCCAACGGAGACTTAATACCAATTTTCAGCCATTTCGGTGTGATAATCAGGCTAAAACCTCCAAAATACCGAAAATCGGGAGGTACCGTCCTATGGGGGCTATATGAAGGCGTGGACCTAGCTGACAAATTTCATGGTGAAGGTATAATGCCCCCTACGAAGACTAAATACCAAATTTCAGCAATTTCGGTGTAATAATGAGGCTAAAATCTTCAAAATACCGATAATCGGGAGGTACCGTTATATGGGAGCTATATCAAAACGTGGACCTAAGCCCACAATTCTCTGTTGGAATGTTTGATACCTCTGCCGAAGACTAACCACAAAATTTGAATAGTTTCGGTTGGTCATTGTGTCTTAACCATTCAAAATACCGAAAATCGGGAGGTACGGTTCTATGGGGGCTATATCAAAACGTGGACCGACCAACCCAAATTTTTGTCCTGAAGATTGTAAGTCAATAATAGGTACGTGTACCAAAATTGATGCACCTACGACAACTCCTTCTATTTTTGGCCACAGTTAATATGAACTCGCGACATAGTGCGTCGTTTCTCTAGGGTCGGTCAATCTCCCCATAATTGTCTCCATCAAGAGACCGCCCGATTTTATCACCTCTGAACGCAGCACTTTTATCAATCATAGGAAAACTAATTGGTCTGGTTTCAGAAAGTTCACTAATGATCGCTTCAGTGATCTGCCTAACCCTTCTGATGTTCGGGTAGTAGAGAGGACCTTCCTCGACGAATACTCGAGGTGAAACCAAATTTCCCAGCAGAGGCAGAGGGATTAACAAATGAGTATGATTAGCTTCATCGAGCCAACCCCAGAGACCCCTGAGTGGTTGCAATATTGGAGCTGAAATAAGTGGATTGTGAGCAATGGTTAAGTAACTCTCGAACCCGGGAGTAACAGGGCAAAGCAAAATTTCAACCTGTCGCTAACCAACGACATTATGCTTGAAGTTTAGAAAATTGGCAGAGTGGTCCCGCTATTGAAGCCAGGCAAGGATGCCAGCAAATGTGAATCAAACAGACCTATTTCGCTTCTGTCGCGCGTAGCAAAGATTCTTAAGTGCTTATTCCTTCCTTGATGACATTTATGGAAGGCTGAACTCCTATTTGACTGATAATACCGCATTTCTCCACTCGAGGAATATGCAAATATCCGCCACTAAATCTAAGGCCACTCTGTTCACCGCATGGGCTGCAGAGGTGATCCCTGAGTTGAATCTCATGGTCGATGGTAGCAAAATTAACTAACTACCCCAAGATGCTAGTAGTAAATTCGACAGCATGTTCACCAACCCTATATGCGACTGCTGCGCTGTAGAAACAAGGTGCACAAGTCCCTAGCCAACAGCACTTGGTAAAGTAACCTTCTTGACCACATATAAAGCAATAGGTCGGTCAGTGGTAAGATATGCCGCGCCAGTGTGGTCCGCGAATATAAGAACAACGCGATGGCAAGCCATACTTAGAGTTACAACAAGGTGCCTCCTCATATGTTCAGTGGACCATCTACACACACATGCTTTCGTTGCAGTACTTGCTCGGACTTTGCAGTGAAAGCCATCCTAATCACCATATGGTAAACCTCCCCCACTCAGGCATGTGAGGAGGGATCTTTAAGATCTAGAAAGAGAGGTCCAACGTTGCAGGAGAGAAGGAGGTTTAAATAGCATTCACACAGATTCAGTCGTAGGTACCACAAACAACTATCGTGTGAATGTGGTCCTTTTAGAACATCTCCCATCTATCATAGCTTAGCTTCCACGACTAAACAGAGTACTATTAGCTCAATTACGCTCAGGATGGTGCAGCGGTCTAAATTCTTATGGGGCAAGTATTGATGACATCGTGCATAACATCTGCCCAGCATGCGGCCCGAACGACACACAGTACCTTTTTAACTGCCCGACCAAACCTACTCAACTAACTCCAGTAGCTTTGTTGCTAGAACCAATTGAAGCATCCAATGCAGAACTTACAAACATATCACATGCTGTTACAACCACAATGACCTATATGGGTGGAAGATTTGCTACAATTCGGATTCGGACATATGACCGGTGACCTGCCAATGACATCAAATTTATTCTAAGTGATTTTAATGCCAAATTGAAAAGCAGAATATTTTTTGTCCAACCGTCGGAAAATTCAGTCTCCACATAGAAATATCTGACAACGGAATGAGGCTTCACAGGAGTAAAAAATCGACATGATATGACCAGGAGTGTCTTGCTGCTACCGAAGAGAAAAATTCGGCATATAGGGCTACTCTACAATCAGTAACAACGCGTAGCACACGAGAGAGGTTTCGGGAGAAAAAGAGAGAGGAGAAACGTATTTTCCGCAGGAAAAATAGAGAAATTGAAAAGTGGAAAAATCGAGATGTACAGGAGCCAGAATAAAGTCCGAAAGTTCTACCAAAGAGTGAAGGATCAAACTGATGGCTTTGGTACAGGCACATCCTCCTGTGGAGACCAGCAAGGTAATTTGTTAACTGATACAGATATGGAAAGAACATTTTTCCAAACTGTTGATATCCGATAGTAGCGAAGACGGTGAAGATACCACAGATCCAATCCCAGAAGATGGTATTGAATGTATACCGCCCGGCCAAGATGAGGTAAAGACAGCAATAAACCGGCTGAAGAATAATAAAGCAGCAGGAGCCGTTGGCCTACCAGCCGAGCTGTTCAAAACTGGAGGCGACACGCTGATAAGGTGTATGCATCAGCTAGTTAGCACCATCTCATATTACGAACGCGTACCCGACGATTGGAACTTGGGAATCCTATGTTCAGTCCACAAGAAGGGAAATAAGACTGTGTGCTCCACTTACAGGGACATAAGTCTGCTCCCTATTGCATATAAAGTCTATGGTCAATGAAATAATTGGGCCCTATCAGTGCCGGGCAAATACACCATTGACCAGATATTTACCTTGAGACAAATCCTGGAAAAGACCAAAGAAATGCAGATTATAAAGCAGCCTTGTGAGTTTCGTTGGCGCAAGTCGTCATTGCTGTCCAGTACATATCGCTCATTTACTCAAAGAGTGACACATTTCAAAAAATCAAGTTTCGAGAAAAACGCTTTTTAAGTTGCCGATTGAAATTTGACTTCCTATCTTAAAAAGATTATTACACAAAAACTAAAATAACTAGCTGGACCATATTTTGCAGAGAACTAGCCAGATATCAGTGCTAAATTTCTGTGCAAGATCAAGCATAACTTGAAGTGTTTTAGTGCTTCATAAATGCAAAAAACTTTATTGATGATTTATGCCAAACTCCTAGAAAATAAGCTGTAACTCGTTAAGTTTTAGAGATATCAACTTGAAAATTTGACACAAGATAAAGTAGAAGTCGTAGAAAAAATAGAAAATGCTAACTGAAAAAACCCATTTTTTGAGTTATGCCACTCTTCTCTGTATAAAAAGAACAATCTGATTTAATTTGGATATCAGCTCGTAACATCCTTTATGCACCGGTCATATCATTCTCTACCTTTCGAGGCTAATATTGGAAACCACGAACTTAAATCTTTAAATGGAGAACTCAGCTTTTATTACACGATAAAAACAATCATACAGTTTTACATTTGTTTTACCCCAAATACTTGAATTTAAACGGGCGATGCAATTTTAATATTAACTTTTCCCTCCAGCAATTTCGACCAAAGAACCATTTTCCTCAGGCCTGATGACAACGGTGATCTTTAGTCGACGTTATAAATCCATCTATATATTCACATTGTATTTGCTCGTACACCCTGTAAGACACGTTATTACGTTATTATTTTTGCCGAATTATTACCACTGGTCTGAAAATCAAGTAATACTCATAGTCTAATCGTCTTCTTTCTTTTCTTTTTTATAAATTTCACAATTAAGATAGGGGTTTTTGTTGTTGTTAACTCTATATAATCAAATGAATGATCTCTTGATTCCAATCAACATTACATCTGTTAATCATTCTATTTACTGGATACAAATACTTGTTATCACTTCTGCTACTTACTTTTTGTTATTTTTATTGTTGAAAATATAATTGACAATGAATACTAATTAAACAAATTCGTTTTATCGCACGAAAGATGAAAGGGTATCCGTAAAGGATTGCTTTATCTGGGACTAAAAAGTCATGAGCTTCTTTAGAAAGGTTGGTTGGGCGGTGGAACCGCTAGTGGCTGACTGATACATCAGGCCACGACTTTTCTAAGGTCACTGCTCTTACTCCTTTTCTTACTTTTCCCCAATTTAATTTTTTCCAAGGGAACTGCTCCCCAACAAGAGCTACCTTTTTTATTTTTACTTTGTGTATACGAACCCTATTATCCGAGGAAAACAATATACACAAACAACTTGCTTATGCCGACGACATTGACATCATGGGTCGGTAAAGGAAGTAACTGATACCTTTGCAAAAGTCTACTAATGTCGGTCTGGCAGTAAACGGCGATAAAACCAAGTTGATGGTATCGACGCGTAATAGGCCCACAAATATCGCACCATCTGTGAATGTTGGTACCTTAAATTTTGAGATAGTAAAGGACTTCTTCTACCTCGGAACCGGCATAAACACAACAAACAACATCGGTTGTGAAATACGAAGAAGAATAGTGTTGGCCAAAAGATGCTATATTGGACTAAGTAATCAGTTTTAAAATAAAGCCACATCTCGTCAAACAAAAGTAACTGTTTACAAAACACTGAACGCAAATCTCATAATCATAGATGTCATGTGGCCACGACTGGCAAATCTACATATTGGCCATCGGACCCATCAAAAACTCCAGATCTCATAGACTTTTTCATAACTTGGAAAGTTAATATGAATAAGATTACCGTACAAGACGGTTACGGCCTTAGCTCAGACCACTCTCCTATTTATTTAACATATGATAATCAAACTTCATTATTTTATCCCCATTCTGCATTAATTAATAAAAAACTAACTGGCATAAATTCCAAGACCTTATAAAGAAATCAGTTCAACATACACTCATTGAAACCGAAGAGGATATCGAAAGAGAGGTATTCTCCTTTACAAATTGTATTCAACGAGCGGCATGGAATAGCACTCCTCCCTTGAAAATACCTGTTAACACCCTAACATATCCTAGCCATATAAGGGACTTAGTTAAAAAAAAAACGCAGTATTCGTAAAAAATGGCAGAACTCCCCATCCCCAAACAATAAAAATCTCTTGAATAACATTACGCAACGTTTGAGTAGAGAAATAAAAAAACGCAATGCGAAAAATCTGCACACATACCTTCCAAGTCTATCTTATGATAACAAAACGAACTATTCTCTGTGGAAAGCAATGAAGGAAAAAAATAGACCAACTCTTCACAAAGCGCCTATTTTACAGGAAAACAGTGTATGGACAAAAAGTAATAAAGAAAAGGCAACTACATTCGCAGAATACTTAAGATCTATATTTTGCAATAATATAAGTAACCAAACAACGAGTACAGAAGATGAAATGCTCACTCTGAATATACAACAAATCACATACTTTGAATTCGAGAAAATAACATTAAAAGAAATTTGGATGACAATAAAACACCTTGATGTCAATAAATCCCCCGGATTCGATATAATAAACGGCACGATACTTAAGCATTTACCATATCATGGAATAGCAAAGCTATATACAATGAATGCAGTTTTAAAAGTCAAATATATACCCAGCTGCTGGAAAGTGGCGGAAGTTATTATGCAACCAAAGCCAGGCAAAACCCCAAACGAAATCAAGTCATATAGACCAATATCTCTGATCCCAGTTATTGGAAAGTTATTCGAAAGATTATTTTGCAAGCGTCTTGAAAGTATTGTATCAATAAAACGTATCATCCCCGACCACCAATTTGGCTTTCCCAAAAAACATTCGACTATTGAACAAGTGCACAGGGTTGTGCATACGATCGAAAACGCTTTCGAAAATAAACAAACCTGTTCGGCAGTATTCCTGGACATTTCCCAAGCATTCGACGGAGTCTGGCATTGTGGACTAGTACGGAAAATAAAAAGTCTCTTACCCTCATTCTATGTGGACATCATCTCTTTGTATCTAGAAGATAGATTTTTTAGAATCAGATACGAAAATGAATATTCAGAATTATACCCTATAACGTCAGGAGTCCCACAGGGAAGTATTTTGGGACCAACCCTTTATCTTATATACACATATGACATGCCGGTTCATGAAAATTGCTTTATCGGAACATTCGCCGACGATACAGTAATCATGGCAACAGGTCACGATATCACAGAAACGATAGATAAGCTTCAGTTAGCTCTTAAGAATGTGTACCAATGGACCATCAAGTGGGGTCTAAAACTCAATAGCACCAAGTCAATTCACGTCGCCTTCTCATTGAAACCAACGAATTACATGCCACTGTATATAAACAAGAACAAATTTCCATTTGCGAAATCAGCAAAATATCTAGGTATAACATTGGATACAAAGCTTACTTGGAGAGAACATATAAATAAAAAGAGAGAGGAACTGCTTATGAAGTACCGAAATTTAAACTCGTTAATAGGAAGAAACTCTGTACTATCAATAGACAATAAGTTAATGATCCATAAGCAAGCAATGAAACCAGTCTGGACATACGGAATCCAGCTATGGGGATGTTCCAAAGACCAACACATTGAAAAAATACAACGCATTTAAAATAAGATGATAAGAAATATTGTAAAAGCACCTTGGTACATCCGAAACAGTGATTTGCACAGAGACCTAAATCTTAACACCGTAAAAGAAGAAATATACTTCATCACCAAAAATTATTACTCACGTCTTAATCAACATGACAACATTGAAGCTACAAATCTTCTCCAAACATCTAATCTACCTAGAAGACTTCAAGTAAAATGCCATTGGATTTGCTGTCACTTCAGAATTGAAATACCAACATTCTTTATTATTTTATCTATGCATCATTCTTAATAATACAAATTAGTTAAGTATTGATATATTTTATTTAACAGAATTAAACTACTAGTTAGCCACTTTTAGTCCTGGAGACTAGTCGTAGTATTAGTTAAGCACATATTGTAAAATTTGCTTAAATAAATAAATAAAACAAAACTCTGATACTGCTCTTGCTAATGTATGGTTCCGAAGCATGGGTACTTGCGCAAACAGATAAGGCAGTGCTTGGTGTGTTCGAGAGGACAATTCTTCGAAAGATCTACGGCCCAACCTACGTTGACGGTGGATATTGTCGTTGTATGAACAACGAGCTGTATTAACTATACTAACTTCGCCAGGGGTATAATATATTCTTAGAGGGAATTGTCGATATAGATGTACGATTTAATAATATAGGCACCATGTAACGATCCCCATGCTTTTTTTTTTGTATTTTCACACTGAAATGATATATTCGGAAAATAGTTAACATAGGGCTCCGTGGCAAAGGAGCTCTTTTTTTAATTTCATAAACTAAATGACACTGAATATATCACTGCGCTTCAATACAACTCGTGGAGGGTATAGAAAGTTAGGCCAGGCCGAACTTAAAGCGTTTTATACACAGAAAAAACAAATTCATTCAATTTATGAATAGTGTTCAAAAATTGTTTCCAATGTTCAGATTTTTACATTATATGAACCTAATTCATAAAGCAAAAAGCAATAAATACTGGATTCTTTTTTAATGAAACATAAACATGGAATATATGTCTATTTTTTGCAAGATATGAACCAATTCATTCATTTTAAAATAATCTTTTTTAAAGCAAGAAAAAGTTACTTACACATATTCAAAACTCTGTTTATATTTTTTATAAAATTAATTTTTCTATAAAACTTTTGTTTTATACATCCATTTTATAAGAGTGACTGATGATGATCCCGCTAAAAAGTCGTATAAATAAGAGCCGGAGGGAGATTAACGCAGATCTTGAAGCCAAAGCTTCGTTGGAGCGAAAAAGTGAAGCGAGACATCAGAAAGCTACATATCCCAGCAACAAACAGAGAGGATTGGCGATCTTTCCTTAGTTCGGCTTAATATTTAAGATTGTATATACCGTCGTTTATCTAAAGACTGGGGATAAAAAACGTACAAAAACGAGATCTACTAATAAAATATAGACGAGCTATGGATTATGTTGACATCAAATCTAGGCATCAAGGTAACTCAACCTGAACAAACTTATAGAGATGACGTGATTTTATATGTACATGTGTAATACTTAAAACATTACACAAAGATTATAAAACACTTTAGCACGTTCTAAATGTCAGAACAATGGCTTGCGAGGCAAAGAACAAAGAAATACGAACAAAGAGAAAATATTCTGCAAAAAACTGAAAAGAAGATTGACGAAGGCACCCAAAAACAGAATAATTACAAAGGACTTAAGAACAATCTCATAACACATACAAAAGATTCTGGCATGAAACAAAGAAGCCTGCACCTTGTATTATCCTACAACAAGTAAAAAACGTTAATTAAATGATAAAATAAAACGTTTGACTATGTAAGACATTTATCCTTGTATAGTAGGCATTGTAGCCAATATTCTTACAAACTTGTAAGCCTACTGTCAACAACAACAACTACATCTAATGAAGATGATGCTACTGATGATGGGTGGTGCATTGCGTCTCTTGGTTGGATGGTGGCAACATAAACAAGTAAATTATTAAACGAACTAACAGTAACCACATAAAATGTTAATATTAAATATAAACGATATCTCATCATCGTCGTCATCATCATTACAGGCTGGTTGGTAGGTATCATATACAAGTTTGATGTAGGCGTTTGTAGATACATAGTTTTCAAGGGCTATGCGGGTTTCCATGTTAGACTATTTTTAATACACATATTTAAATACAAGAATTGGTATTAAGGGTCTGTGTATATACAGAAGAATGCCGATAATTCGTAATCAAATGCATCGAAGATTTTTTAAGTTAAAAATTGGGGGACTAAAATGCGAAGGAACCCGTTTTAATTGACTGACAGTTTATTACTTGTAAGTTGAGGTTTTCGATTCATCAGAGTTCGAAGTATCACGATTCTACTGTACTTATATACATTATATGTGCCTATACATGTGTATATGTGTAATGTATCTATGCTGAGTAAGCTTATTAACTGAAAACTGGCATACGAGGGAATGAACAAAGATTTACAGAATAAATTGTAACTATATAAGTCATGGGTCTTACTTACATACTTAGTTGGCCCTCTACAGAACTAAGAAAATATTTCCATTTTGGAATACCATGTTTTCCGAGCCCGTCTTCCACTTGTTTATTCCATCGAAGACTTTGTCTTCCAGTTCTGCGTTTACCGTCATGCCTTCCGTACTTATACGTTTTTTTTACACGGTTCAATCGTTGTATCTCGAAATATTAAACCATACTACGTCGATGTCCCCTAGGTCTTTCGAAGAATTTTTCTCTCAAACCCACCAAGCACAGCCTTATCTGCTTATTTGGAACCATATATAAGCACGGGTAAAGTGTTATATTTATTTAACGAGATGTGGTGGAAATTATATGTTTGCTTTTCTGAAAATGCATGTAACACTGTGAAATATTCGTCGCAATCCCCCATGTGGTATACCAAAATTCATATCTCGACGAGATAAAACGATTTTGGGATGTGTGTCCGGCCGTCCCTCCATTAACAGTTGTAATTAAAGTTCAGGCCGCAATTATGGACCAATCGTCACGAAATTGTTTGGAGTTCGGGTTCTCACCGGAATAGAAGCAATTAATTTTTGGTGGTGATCGTGAAATATTTAGATGATATAATTGACCAAAAACAAAATTTTTGTCCGATTTTGTAGCAGCATTTTAAAAATGATCCGATAGTATTTAGCGGGTGAAATTAATAATTCAAGTTTAATTTTTTAAATTCTGCGGGCATGTTTCGACAAATAACCACCACAAAACTTAAAAGCCAACTCTGGAACACTCCTTTAAGCTGTTTTCTTAAGCCAAAGTAGCATATGTTAGCCAATGCTATTCTTCTTATTTCAAAACGTATGTTCCTTGTTGTAGTTATGACGGTGCCGAAGTCTTAAACTACCTCAAAATTATAGGTACCAACATCCATAGACGGTTTGAGTTCTGTGGATATAATATAATCAACATGGTCTTGTCGCAATTTACTGCTAGACCCACTTTGATAGATTCCTCTTCGACCTTCTTAAAGGTATCAGTTACATCCTTTACCGATAGACCTATGATGTCAATATCGTCAGCATAAGCAAGCAGGGACGTACGCAGGATTTCATTTCGGGGGGGCCCAACTTGACCAAAAATCATGAATTTTAAAAATGCTGTGTATCGTTACATAAAGCTATTTTAAAGGTTTTTTAGTTGATTTTATGTATATGCAATATTGCCACAAAGAATATACATTCAATAGAGAGAGATGACAATATTTTAGATGCAAGACTGAATTTTGGAACAGAGTGTAATATATTAGCCCTTGGATATTTAAAATTGAAAATGAACCGTAAGTTTTTAGCTAAATTCTCCAACAGCATTGAAGCAATAACTAAACATTCTTTCAAATGAATATTACCCAAATACATTAACGTTTCGGTGTATCCCAGAATTTTCAACCGCTGAGAATAGTTTTCGAAAGATTTTCTATAATTCGAGGCTATAAATATCGTCTGTAATATGGATTGTGAGAGAACCTCCATGCAAAAAGTGGTGAAAATAGATCCACATTCGAATACAGGGATTACATTCGCGGATATGTCGAACAGAGATATACAGTGTTTGGAGGATATAAACAGTTCGGCCCGAACATAACGCCTTTTCTTCTTTAAAGTACATATCCAGATATCACACAATAACTTCAGTCCCATTAAAAAAGTTTTGTAAGTAAATAATATTCTTTAATGTCAAAAAACACCAAACTTTACTATTTTACCGGAAGTCCGTAAAAGCCAACTAAAAATTCAGAAAATTACATTACAAAAGAAAGCATTTTGATCTGGAGCTGGGCTATGCAATCTACGACTCATAGACTCCGAATGCAACTCGCAGTACTGTTTGAGACTACGCAGAAACATGATCAAAAAAATATCTCTAAAAAAGCTCATCAACATTTTAGATATGTCCTCAGAAAAAAGGTTAAGTCGAGAAACTCCAACTGATACCTCAATGGTTGTTGTTCCCGTTTATTTTTATCTTATTTGTACGATTAGATGTTTATAGACTCGATGACATTAACAACTTTCCAAATACCAATCACTTCTGTCGACACAGCGGAGGCAAACTTATGAAAATGCATATATATTTTCTGGAAGAAAAGTAAAAAAGTAACAGTCGGTTTTGCGACAGAGATATATCCTCAGACTGTGTGAGTTGAGACTTTTACATATAGACAGCCATATAAACTTTCCGATAATAATAGTGAAACATTCGGGGTATACAATTTCACGATTGTTGGCGTTGCGAATAAATGCTTATGCTGTGCTCAAAAATTTGATTTCGATGAAAGCGCAAATGTTTTTCACTTTTGTACAGAAGATACCTGAAAGATTCGACTGATATAGTCAATTTTGGAAGTGGTCCTAATTTTGGAAGTCATTCCTTTTGATAGTTATGGTGTCAGCCGTCAATTTAGTTGGTCGCCGTAATATTTGGAGCTTTTAGACCAATCCTGACATAACCATGGACTTGTCCACGAAAAATACATTAAAGAAGACCGCAAGGAGTACTATTGGTCAAAATGTGCAATGGCTCCTCGAACAGCCCTTAAACTACACTTATGTTGAACTTTTGTGAGGGATGTATCCGAAGATGTTGTCCCAAATAGACCCTCTGGTACTTGATAATATGTACGTTTGGAAGTAATTTCAGGATGTTGAAAGTTTCGGTCAAATCGGATAATTTAAATTTTATGTTGGTGGTACCTGAAGGTGTTAATCGATATAATCCATTTTCGAACCTAATCTATGTCCCGAAAAAATCGATTTGGACTTTCGAGAGTTATTGTGCGCAAGATGTTAGGGAAACATTTTGAAGTCTTCCGGGGAAGAATTTGCCATAAGGTATTTTGAACAAAGTATTGGGAGATCCAAAATGTGGACCAAATATGTTGATCTGTTAGAGAGTTATAGTGTGCTCAAGACAGACAGACGGACGAACTGGGATATATGTCGACTCAAATTGTTTGAGGCGGGTTTTGTCAAAATATTTGATTAGTCTAAGAACATTATTTATCGTTAGTCTAACGGTTGAGGTTACAATATCAGGGAAAGGAGCTTACAACTGGGAGGTTTTTGCGGATTCTCTCAATGTCTATAGATGAGATAAATCCAAAAACAAGAAATAATCGCTGGAGGGATTTTTAAGTAAATCACGGCCAAAGTTTAAATTTTTAGGTTTATTTTAGGTTTTCGCGATTTTGCTTGGAAACCGGAAGTCCTATCGAAATGGGGCTAAAGAAAATTTTTTTGATTTGTTCGTATGTTTTACCATTTTTGAGATATAGAAGTTCGGGTCACATTTTTAAGATTTTTTTTTTTGTTAGGTTTTCACGATTTGCTTGAAGACGGTAAGTCTTATCGAAATGGGACTATACAAAAACTTATAACTGTGAAAATTCCCTATAAGATTGGCTTTCATAATTTGTTCCTAGGTTGTACCATTTTTGAGATATATAAGTTTAAGTTGTGAATTGCAGTCATGACATTGTTTTATAAGGAGACGATACAGTCAGTGAATTGTCCCAAATTGAACTTCTATATATCAAAACTGTTAAAACCTACGAAAACATCATAGAAAACAATCTTGTAGAGCATTTTTTACAGCTACAACATTTTCTTTAGTACCATATTGGTAGGGCTTGCGAGATTTATTGACCTAGATTTATTTAAAAACCGCTTCGACGATTTTTTGTGTTTTTTATTTTTCTCATCTATGAACCATCAATGAACCCAGGTGTAAGCTTCTTTTATTTAAAGTTGGTTCAAGAACACAGTGATATACAATACAAATTACAGCAGATTTTAAAACATATAACCAAATTTTGAGCATTAATCTCGCTTACGGTTGTTTTCAGCTACAAATTTGGTACTGATAGGAAAATCCAGATGGCATGCTATTTATAGCAGAAGTTATCACTTTATGATGCACAACAATAAATTTTTCTGCATTCTTTTCTCCCACTATTTAGCAACAAGTTGGTATAAAATAGGAAAACAAAATTTTTATTAATGCAGTAAAACAATTTTCTGATTGGTTTTCGAGATATACTCCACGGAGAACCCTTGATATGTCGTATATATTGTCCAATAGACATTTTATTTCATGTACTTCTAATCCGCACAATACTGAACTTGTAATCGTTTTGAATGGGGTTTAAATCCTCAAGACCTTTATATTCATTAAAGAATTCCAAAACACTGGCATGGCATAAAGAAGGAATGCAGTTTTAATGAAGCTTCTCTCAAAAAGAGTATTCAAACAATAAATGTTTAAATATTTCTTAGACAACTTATTAATAAAGTACATTTTCAGTACAGAACCTTCAGAACAATATAAGTTTTCATTTGAAATTTCAAAAACAAAAATTATTTTAGAGAAAAAAAGTAATAATTTGTTAAAGTAGCTCAAAAAATGTTGTCGGACCAAACCATTTCGGGCCCCCTGCGTACGTCCCTGTAAGCAAGTAAAATGTGGATATTGGTGTAAATTGTGCGATTTCATTTAACATCTGCATCTCGTATAACCTTTTCCAGAAGGATGTTTAATATATTACACGAAAGGCCGTCTCCTTGTCTGAAACCTCTTTTGGTACTTAATTCTTCGGAGAGGTTCTTTCCTATTTTAACTGAAGACCGATTATCAGTTAATGTCATCTTACAAGACCGAATGGCCTGGAATACCATTGAGTGTAGGGGGCCGTCGAAGGCTGCTTAAAATTCGAAAAAAATGGTAAGTGTCGATCTGATATTTCCAGGATTTGCCATAAGGTAAATATGTATATCTTCAATGGCTGGTTTGCCTGGTCCAAAGACGCTTAGTATGGTTTTAATTATTTCATTGACCATTGGCTTTAGTTTTCAAACTATATCCGAGACACTACCTCATATGCCAAAGAAAGCAGACTTATGCCCCTATAGTCTGAGCACACAGTCTTATCTGCTTTCTTGTGGACGTTCTTCCCGCCAGATGGTGCTAACTAGCTGATGCATACACCTTATCAGCGTGTCGCCTGCGGTGTTGAACAGCTCGGCTGGTAGGCCATCGCTTCCTGCAGCTCTATTATTCTTCAGACGATTTATTGCTGTCTTTACCACATCGTGGCCTGGCATTCAATACCATTTTTTGCGATTGGATCTAGTATATGGTATTAACAGTTTGGAAAAATGCTCCTTCCACATCCTCCGCACACTATCTGTATCAGTTACCAAATGACCTTGCTGGTCTCTACAGGAGGATGTGTCTGTATCAATACCATCAGTTTGCCATCCCACTCTTTGGCAGAATTTTCGGACTTCATTCTGGCTTCTGTACATATAGTTTTTTCCATCCTTCTTGGAGGTCTCTGTTATCGAAGAATTGATTTTGAGGCTGTTTACATGGGGTGGGCAATACTTTGCCATTGTGCTGATATGTTATCGGAACGAAGAGTCCTTTCATTAAGCAATTAGGCCAGTTGAATCAAATATACTGTGGCTATATGTTGTGATTGTAGCTTACCGATTTCCAACATTTGTGTGGTGTCTGTTCGCACCTTACAGCTGTAATACTGGACTTAAACATCAACTTCGAAGGTGGGCCTCATCGGTCCACTTCTTCTTCAAAAATTTGCGTTAACATGGTGTGCACGGAGGGAAACCCAATGTGAGATATGATGTTTGGCGACGTTACGCCGAAGAGGTGCCCAAGTTATTTTAATCAACAGTTAGTAGAGCACCCCGGGAGTGACAATGCCAAGAGAAGAGTACTACGTCGCATTAAATCTCTTCCTGTCGAAGAGGAACCACCACAATTTACATTGGATGAGCGTTAGAGACTGACGGTATCACCACGATAATGCTGAAACGGATAGGTGAGTCGGGAGTTCTCTATCTGTCGCTAACCACCAACATCGTTGCCGAAGTCTGGAAAATGGGCAGGATGGTTCCACTACTGAAGACAGTCAAGGATGCCAGCAAAAGTGAATTGTACAGTTGCCGATCATGGGTTCCGTAAACAAGTACTACAACAGTCATCTCAACACATATTAGTCGAGGACTTAACCAGAACAAGCAGTGCGATAGCACCGTTTTGGTCGCGCTCGACTTCTCAAAAACTTTTGATACTGTCAACTTTTGATACTGTCAAGCAGACTACCCTCCGGTCATGTTTGAAACATTGAATAATCAATTATATGAGTGGACCCCAGTCGTACGTGCAATTCAGGAATAAGAAGTCCAAACTCCATAAAGTGAAACAGCGAGTTCTCCAAGTTTGGGCGATATCTCCGGAACTAATTAACCTCTACCTCTCCTGTATTCCATTATTTTCAATATATTGGGGTGAAGTATCATGAGTTGGAGACATGGATCACTATCGTGTGCATTGCTTATGTCCTCTTCTGATAAATTATCCCAAATATCGTCCGGCATGTTCGCTTCCCTAAGATTTAGGGGGACGTTTTCCTCTATTGTGGAGTACCTTGCGCTGTCTGTCGAGACTGTCGTTTATGTTCTCTTGTTCCGAGATGACGTCCCGCCCTTAGTTACAGACCTTTTCTTTGTGACACCACAGCTTGAGCTGCTGCCAACATTAGTGCGGGGTTGGTTGTCAGTGTCCCTTTTGGTAAAAGTCCGGGATAGTGAAGTTGGTGCACTTGCAGAAGTGAAGACTGAGGGTGCCAAGGCATCCACACCTGTTGCTGTCAGTGTCCCCTTTTGGTAAAAGTTCGGGATAGTGAAGTTGGTGCACTTATAGAAGTGAGTACTGAGAGTGCCAAGGCATCCACAACTACATACACCAATCGAAGATTTATCATCGTATATCTATGAGATTTTGATTTGTGGAGGAACTGATGTCTACTGAGGCATAGCATACTTAACACACCAAGAACTTGACCACTAAGGCTACTAATCGTTAAGGCATCCAGGTATCAACGAGGCTCCGTTCAAACCTTGGAAAATACATATGTATAGACAGGTGTTCTGGGTAGATCACCACCTAATATATACATATGTCGCTCGTCCCATATATGTACTGTGGAATAGTCCATTAACGTCATTGGTTCGCGACATCCTCCTTTTTCAACCGGCCGTAGGACTGGCCTCGCCGGAGTTAATGGCTTGGGTAGGTCATCTGTTGTATTTTCTTTGGTGACTTTTACGTGACTGAAAAATACTCACTTAGGAATCGATCGTAGATGCTGGCATAAAATAAAATATGCATTTAATTCATATTACATTTCCATACATAAAACATTAATAAAGCCCCTCGTTTTTTTATTCCTAACATGCCTCCGTACAGTTAAAACGTTCATTAATTTAGCCAACCGAGAGTATTAGTTGTTGGCAAAGTACAAATTATGTGAACATATTTTCCGTACTTATGTTTTTAAATTAGGGTATTATGGTTAAACATGTGTCACCCGAACAATCTGCAGAGAGGCAGAGAATGTCGGGCGGGATACACTCTAAGTGAACTAATAAAAAAGTTATACAAGAAAAAAATTAGAAAGAAAAGAAAAACAAAATTCTAAAAACAACATCCTTAACAACGAGAGCACTTAGAATGTTCTACAGTTATGAAAAAAGGACTAAACTTTTTTTCTACAATATAAAGGACATAAGAGGAAAAAGGATGAACATAGCATAGCTCTATAAAAGAGCACACAACAAAAATTAGGGGTAACAAAACAATTTTTCACCCTTGTGGGGGTAAAATGCAAAAAAGGAAGACATGGCCTTTCATGATTGGTTGCCAACCAGCCGTGGGATTCCGCCCTCTTTGTTGCCGTTGTGATTTTTCTAAGAATCTGTTTTCTTTTTTTGTGAGTAACAATGTAGATTTTTTGCTCGTAACATTCTCATAATCCGTATCATTAGCTGGTGATGTTGAATGTCGTTGAATTATTTTATATTCTGTACATCTAACATGGTCTTACATCAAGTTTTTTCTGCACTAAGTACCCAATTTTGTGTCAGTTATTTGGTTAAGGCAAAGGGCTTGGAAGGACGGAGGGAGGTTGAAATGCCATCATGAAGCTTGATTGTCATTGTGATATCGTCACAACACAGATACATACAAATATACTCAAGCAGATATACATACAAAGGATGCTTGCTGACGTGAATGGTGGTACTCTACAAAAGATCTAGATTGGCGGCATCTGAATCACCTCAACGTAGAGAGGAACCTTTGTGGGTATGTTCAAGTGTGCCTTAAGAAGCAACTTTTCCTTTGGAAAGGGACATAAGAAGCAACATTTTGATTGGAAAGGGTCAAAAGAAGCAGCCTTTCCATTGGAAAGGGTCATAAAAAGCACAATTTCCCTTGGAACGGATCATAAGAAGCTGCCCTTCCATTGGAACGGGTCATAAGAAGCACTCTTTCTTTTGGTAAAGGTCATAAGGAGAACCCTTTAGTTTGGAAAGCATCATAAGATGAAACCTTTCCTTTGGAAAGAGTCATAAGACGCACCCTTTTCTTTGGAAAGCGTCATAAGATGAAGCCTTTCCTTTGGAACAGGTCATAAGAAGCAACCCTTCCATTGGAACGGGTCATAAGAAGCAACCCTTCCATTGGAACGGGTCATAAGAAGTACCCTTTCTTTTGGAAAAAGTCATAAGAAGAACCCTTTTCCTTGGATGAAACATTTCCTTTGGAAAGGGTCATAAGAAGCTCCACTTCCTTTGGAAAGGGTCATAAGAAGCAACATTTTCATTGGATAGGGTCAAAAGAAGCAACCTCTCCATTGGAAAGGCTCATAAGAAGCAACCCTTCCTTTGGAAAGGTTTATAAGAAGCAGCCTTTCCATTGGAATGGGTCATAAGAAGAACCCTTTCCTCTGGAAAGGGTCATAAGAAGCACCTTTTTATTTGGAAATGGTCTTAAGAAGGACCCTTTACTTTAGAAACTTTCTTAAGAAGCATTATTTCCTTTGGAAATGGTCTTAAGAGGGTGCTTCTTTAGAAATGGTCTTAAGCGGGTGCTTCTTTAGAAATGGTCTTAAGAAGCACCCTTTCCTTTGGAAATGGTCTTAAGAAGCACCCTTTCCTTTGAAAATGTTCTTAAGAAGCACCTTTTCCTTTGGAAATGGTCTTAAGATGCACCCGTTCCTTTGGAAATGGTCTTAAGGAGCACCATTTCCTTTGAAAATGTTCTTAAGAAGCATCCTTTTCTTTGGAAATGGTCTTAAGAAGCACCCTTTCCTTTGGATATGGTCTTAAAAAGCACCCTTTCCATTGGAAATATTCTTAAGATGCACCCTTTCCATTGGAAATGTTCTTAAGAAGCATCCTTTCCTTTGGAAATGGTCTTAAGAAGCACCCTTTCCTTTGGAAATGGTTTTAAGAAGCACCCTTTCCTTTGGAAATGGTCTTAAGAATCCACCTTTCTTTTGGAAATGGTCTTAAGAAGCACCCTTTCCTTTAGAAATGGTCTTAAGAAACACCCTTTCCTTTGGAAATGGTCTTAAGAAGCAACCTTCCTTTTGGAAATGGTCTTAGGAAGCACACTTTCCTTTGGAAATGGTCTTAAAAAACATCCTTTCTTTTGGAAATGGTCTAAAGAAGCACCCTATCCTTTGAAAATGGTCTTAAGAAGCACCCCATCCTTTGGAAATGGTCTTAGGAAGCAACCTATCCTTTGGAAATGGTCTTAAGAAGCACCCTATTCTTTTGCAAATGGTCTTAAGAAGCTCCATTTCCTTTGGAAATAGTCTTAAGAAGCACCCTTTCCTTTGGAAATGGTCTTAAGAAGCACCCATTCCTTTGGAAATGGTCTTAAGAAGCACCCATTCCTTTGGAAATGGTCTTAAGAAGCACCCTTGCCTTTCGAAATGGTCCTAAGAAGCACCCTTTCCTTTGGAAATGGTCTTAAGAAGCACCCTTTCCTTTAGAAATGGTCTTAAGAAACACCCTTTCCTTTGAAAATGGTCTTAAGAAGCACCCTTTCCTTTGGAAATGGTCTTAAGAAGCACCCTATCCTTTGAAAATGGTCTTAAGAAGCACCCTTTCCTTTGTAAATAATTTTAATTTTAATAATTTTAAGTCTTAAGGAGCAGTCATTCCTTTGAAGCATCCTTTGAAAAGAGCCATAATAAGCACCCTATAATTTAGAAAGGGTCTTAAGAAGTACCTTTTCCTTTGGAAAAGTTCATAAGGACACCTTAGCGCACAGCTTACTACAAACCGACCTATCGCGTTATAAGCGGTCAACAAGATTTCTTTATCTGCTCTTCAAATGTTGCCTGTTAGGGGCTTGAAGATCTGGTTCCTATATCTCGGAAATCTGCTACCATTGACCATAACATTCAAGTCAGTGCTCACCTCTGTACGTCGCCTTGGGGAACTCCCTGTTTCACTCTATGGGGCTTAAGACTTCTTGTTCCTGAATTCAACATACGACTGGCGTCCACACATATAACTGATTATCCTACGTTTAAACTTTGGACGGAGGGTAGCCTGCTCAATGTCCTCAAACAGCGTGGGTTGCTCAGTATCAAAGGCTTTTGATAAGTCGAATGCCACCAAGACTGTCCTGGACTGAGATATTCAACTTCCGGCTAATCTAGCTGTTTCAGTAGTACCATGGATTCCATGAGAGCCCATAGATTTGTATGATTTAGCGTTAATTATGGCATTGGCAGCATCATCCATTGTAAATTGTGCTTGTTCCTTCGCGACAGGAATAGATCTAATGCAACCCCGCTGGGGTTGGCTTGACGGATCTCATTTCGCTCATTTGCAAATCCCGTCGCCTCTGCCGGGAAGTTTGGTCTCACTTTGGATATTCGACCAGCATGTATATAGCGAACGCCTGCAACAGTGATCATGTTTCGGATCGCCCTCGCTGCTACCCGAACATCAGAAGGATTGGGCAGATCTCTGTAGCGATGATTGGTGAACAAACACTCTGTAACAATGCCAATTAGCATTCCCTCCCAAAACAAATAAACGATACAAATACACACATATGTACATTGAGTTCCGGATCAATGTGGAATCAAAGAACCCGCCGCCGTGGGATTGTCTATATAACGTTGGGATAGATTGGCGGCTTTTTCGGTAGGGTACCTCACAAATGTATTGCTTCCCATTCAATTATTTACCACCCACACACATACATACACATTTCCCCCTCATATTCATTTTGGTTTCGCTATTTTGGGGTTAAGTATACTTTTGGTCTGCTCTCCTCTTGCTGATGAACACGACAACGATGATGCTGACGACGACGACGACGACTCTGTAAAGGCACTTTGAGTTGGTTTTTCAAATGTATATCCTTTTTATCCTTTATGGTTGACACTAGAATGGATGCTCTTAAAATTAAGCTCTCAAATGTTTACAAGGACTTTGTGCTGTTTTATTTTCTTTGTTTTGTCAAGTATCAGGCAGCAGTGTCACTGGGGTATAAATGTGGGCGATATTGTGTGCGTGCCCTGAGGCAACGTAGAATGTGAAGTCACGTTAAGGCTTTTAAAATTGAATTAGTGACAGCAGTATTTGGTGAATTATCCTTGTTATCGTCGTATTTTCATCCTCATCATCTCGAGGCACACACACACATACGTGCACACAGAAGCAAACTCAATTGCACAGCTTGAATGAAAAATGTTGGAAAATATGACCATAAAACTTGATTACCTTTTTTGGACTCAACAACAACAAGAACAACAATAAAAAAATAGAAGAATGCAATAACTTTATGAAAGATTGCATAAAATGGAAATTACTTATTGTTTTTTTTCTGTTGTCCATCTGCAAAAGTGAGTGCCATGACAACAATGGATTTGATTGTTATTCGAAAATGAAAAAAAAAAAAAGTTATTTATGCGTGGTATGTTATGTATAAATTTTTTATACACTTTGTTATATCCCAGTTCCGAAGAAAACTTTATTTTACTTCGTTTTAATTAACATTTAACATTGATAACAAATAATAAACATTTCGCATAAATAAAGACCCGCTTAACCACAAAATGAACTCAATGTAGGAAACAAAAAAATAAACCTAACTGACCATTCGTTACAATTAACTATCGGTTAAACGCGTATTATCATAATAAGGTGAGGTTAAACAGCACATACACATATATGTAAATTAATGTTGATATAAATGATATAAAATGTGTGGGAAAGTCTACCACTGTTTCCTCTATCATTTTTACGATAATTACAACAAATGTGTACTACACACACTGACATATATACATAAACATTATATTAGTATTTATCATTTTATATTCATGTCATAGAACACTAGATTACAATTTGTTAGTTTGTTGGCTTACCGATTCATATGTCGTTTTTAAAATCACACTACTCGAGTTGTATGCTGGCATTTATATCCAAACTAGCAAATGCCCGCTACTTCGTATGCGGGAAGGGAACAAAATATATATAAACAATATTTAATACGGGAATGGTGAATACTGGAGATTCTGTTGTACTAAGACCTATTTTTATTACCAATATTTTTTTCGATTGTAGTCAGAATTTACAAAAAAAAAAAATCTGAAGTATCGCATCCCTACACAACTACCATATTTTCCAAAACTACGTATCACATTGCAAATTTCAGATTTGACTCATGATTTTAACCCTTCACTAACACAGCATTCCCTTCCAGTACGAATTTCCAAACACTAAACTTTATCTCACGCCTTCACAACAACAATCACGCACATTTACAATGCAAGGTTCTAGTTTTAGCGGTTTCGCCCAGCACCCGAATAGGTCCGTTAAATTTTCGGCATTCAAAATGGTCATAAAAATCCAAAATGACCATAAAAATCCACGTTTTCGTATATCCCCATATAACGGTACCTCTCGACTTAGTGTATTTTAAAAGATTACTTCCTTATATTCAACATATATCCTAACCCCAATTCACTTTTCCAGCTTTATCTGTTCTCCTGAAACCCATTATAGTACTATTTAGTACTTTTTGTATAAATATGTACGAATTTTCAAAACCTCCTCCCTACCTCCACTCTAAACACCAATTGCTAATCTAGTACCGAATTTCAAAATTCCAGTTCTACCCTTTACAAAGTCCCAAATTGTTCAAAATTCTCTACCATATAGCAAATACCAAAAGGTACCAAATTTTGTACCATTTAGAACTTTTCGTACACGATTTTCCGAAATGTACTTTCATATCTCAGCTCTATCCGTTCACCTAAATCCAAATTGTACTAAATTTAGTATCATTTAGTACTTTTCGTGCACTTATAGCTCGAATTTCTAAAAACCTTTCTTTGTTAATCTCCATCAGTGACCCTCATTACAAATTTCAGGATTCAAGCTCAATCCGTTCACCCAAATCCAAATTGTACTAAATTTAGTACCATTTAGAACTTTTCGTGCACTTTTAGTTCGAATTTACAAAGACCTTTCTTTGTTACTCTCCACCACTGACCCTAATTTAAATTTCAGGATTCCAGCTCTATCCATTCATCCAAATCCAAATTGTACAAAATTTTGTACCATTTAGTACTTTTCGTACCCTTATAGTTCGAGTTTACAAAAACCTTCATTGTTACTCTTCATCAGTGACACTCATTCCAAATGTCTGTATTCCAGTTCAATCCGTTCACCCAAATCAAAATTTTACTAATTTAGTACCATTTAGTACTATTCGTGCTATTATAGTTCGAATTTCTAAAAACCTTTCATTGTTACTCTTCATCAGTGACCCTCATTCCAAATGTTTGTATTCCCGTTCTATCCGTTCACCCAAACCCAAATTGTACTAAATTTAGTACCATTTAGTACTTTTCGTGCACTTATAGTTCGAATTTCTAAAAACCTTTCTTTTTTACTCTCCATCAGTGACCCTCATTACAAATTTCAGGATTCCAGCTCTATCCGTTCACCCAAATTCAAATTGTACTAAATTTAGTACCATTTAGTACTTTTCGTACACTTATAGTTCTAATTCCAAAAACCTTTAATTTTTACTCTTCATTAGTGATCCTCATTCCAAATTTCAGGATTCCAGCTCAATCCGTTCACCCAAATCAAAATTGTACTAAATTTAGTACCATTTAGTACTTTTCGTACCCTTATAGTTGGAATTTCCAAAAACCTTTCATTGTTACTCTTTATCAGTGACCCTCATTCCAAATGTCTGTATTCCAGCTCTATCCATTCACCCAAATCTAAATTGTACTAAATTTAGTACCATTTAGTACTATTCGTGCACTTATAGTTCGAATTTCCAAAAAGTTTTCTTCGTTACTCTATACAATTGACCGTAATTTCAAATTTCAGGATTCCAGCTCCATCCGTTCACACAAATCCAAATTGTACTAAATTTAGTACCATTTAGTACTTTTCGTACCCTTAAAGTTCGAATTTCCAAAAACCTTTCATTGTTACTCTTCATCAGTGGCCCTCATTACAAATTTCAGGATTCAAGCTCAATCCGTTCATCCAAATCCAAATTGTACTAAATTTAGTACCATTTAGAACTTTTCGTGCACTTTTAGTTCGAATTTACAAAAACCTTTCTTTGTTACTCTCCACCACTGACCCTAATTTCAAATTTCAGGATTCCAGCTCTATCCATTCATCCAAATCTAAATTGTACAAAATTTAGTACCATTTAGTACTTTTCGTACCCTTATAGTTCGAGTTTACAAAAACCTTCATTGTTACTCTTCATCAGTGACACTCATTCCAAATGTCTGTATTCCAGTTCAATCCGTTTACCCAAATCAAAATTTTACTAAATTTAGTACCATTTAGTACTTTTCGTATCCTTATAGTTCGAATTTCCAAAAACCTTTCATTGTTACTCTTCATCAGTGACCCTCATTCCAAATGTTTGTATTCCCGCTCTATCCGTTAAACCAAAACCCAAATTGTACTAAATTTAGTACCATTTAGTACTTTTCGTGCACTTATAGTTCGAATTTCTAAAAACCTTTCTTTTTTACTCTCCATCAGTGACCCTCATTACAAATTTCAGGATTCCAGCTCTATCCGTTCACCCAAATTCAAATTGTACTAAATTTAGTACCATTTAGTACTTTTCGTACACTTATAGTTCTAATTCCAAAAACCTTTAATTTTTACTCTTCATTAGTGATCCTCATTCCAAATTTCAGGATTCCAGCTCAATCCGTTCACCCAAATCAAAATTGTACTAAATTTAGTACCATTTAGTACTTTTCGTACCCTTATAGTTGGAATTTCCAAAAACCTTTCATTGTTACTCTTTATCAGTGACCCTCATTCCAAATGTCTGTATTCCAGCTCTATCCATTCACCCAAATCTAAATTGTACTAAATTTAGTACCATTTAGTACTATTCGTGCACTTATAGTTCGAATTTCCAAAAAGTTTTCTCGTTACCCTATACAATTGACCGTAATTTCAAATTTCAGGATTCCAGCTCCATCCGTTCACACAAATCCAAATTGTACTAAATTTAGTACCATTTAGTACTTTTCGTACCCTTAAAGTTCGAATTTCCAAAAACCTTTCATTGTTACTCTTCATCAGTGGCCCTCATTACAAATTTCAGGATTCAAGCTCAATCCGTTCACCCAAATCCAAATTGTACTAAATTTAGTACCATTTAGAACTTTTCGTGCACTTTTAGTTCGAATTTACAAAAACCTTTCTTTGTTACTCTCCACCACTGACCCTAATTTCAAATTTCAGGATTCCAGCTCTATCCATTCATCCAAATCTAAATTGTACAAAATTTAGTACCATTTAGTACTTTTCGTACCCTTATAGTTGGAGTTTACAAAAACCTTCATTGTTACTCTTCATCAATGACACTCATTCCAAATGTCTGTATTCCAGTTCAATCCGTTTACCCAAATCAAAATTTTACTAAATTTAGTACCATTTAGTACTTTTCGTATCCTTATAGTTCGAATTTCCAAAAACCTTTCATTGTTACTCTTCATCAGTGACCCTCATTCCAAATGTTTGTATTCCCGCTCTATCCGTTAAACCAAAACCCAAATTGTACTAAATTTAGTACCATTTAGTACTTTTCGTGCACTTATAGTTCGAATTTCTAAAAACCTTTCTTTTTTACTCTCCATCAGTGACCCTCATTACAAATTTCAGGATTCCAGCTCTATCCGTTCACCCAAATTCAAATTGTACTAAATTTAGTACCATTTAGTACTTTTCGTACACTTATAGTTCTAATTCCAAAAACCTTTAATTTTTACTCTTCATTAGTGATCCTCATTCCAAATTTCAGGATTCCAGCTCAATCCGTTCACCCAAATCAAAATTGTACTAAATTTAGTACCATTTAGTACTTTTCGTACCCTTATAGTTGGAATTTCCAAAAACCTTTCATTGTTACTCTTTATCAGTGACCCTCATTCCAAATGTCTGTATTCCAGCTCTATCCATTCACCCAAATCTAAATTGTACTAAATTTAGTACCATTTAGTACTATTCGTGCACTTATAGTTCGAATTTCCAAAAAGTTTTCTTCGTTACTCTATACAATTGACCGTAATTTCAAATTTCAGGATTCCAGCTCCATCCGTTCACACAAATCCAAATTGTACTAAATTTAGTACCATTTAGTACTTTTCGTACCCTTAAAGTTCGAATTTCCAAAAACCTTTCATTGTTACTCTTCATCAGTGGCCCTCATTCCAAATTTCAGGATTCCAGCTCTATCCGTTCACCCAAATCCAAGTTGTACTTAATTTAGTACCATTTAGTACTTTTCGTACACATTAGTACGATTTTCCAAAACCATTTAATTACATCAACACCACTTCCCAACCTTGATTTCCATACCAAATTCCATGATTCTAGCTACATCCGTTCAAAATATACAATTGGTACTAAATTTTGTAAATTTTAGTACTTTTCGTACACTTATAGTTCGAATTTCCACAAACCCTTTGGCACATCTTTCTAACTCTCCATCAGTGATCCTCATTCCATATTTCAGAGTTCTAGCTCTTACTGTTTGCCTAATACAAAGGATACCATATTTAGTACCTTTTAGAACTTTTCGTACACTTCTAGGTCGAATTTCCAAAAACCCAGCCTTATCTCACCCCTACACACCAACAGCAACCTACACCCAAAATTTCAACTTTCTAGCTTCAGCGGTTTCGTCTGGGCGCTGATGAATCAGTCAGTCAGTCAGTCGGTGAATACCTCACCTCACTGCTCTTTTATATATATAGATTGATGAATTGAGAAGCTTCTGTTAGGTTAGGTCAAGTTAGGTGATAGGATGCGCAGCTGCCGTTGATTGTTGACAGCCCCAGCGATCCATTGTGTTTATCCTGATATCCCACTAACTAGTCAAAAATATGATGATTTTCTTAAAAAAATCCACTAGCTCTATAAAACATTTTTTACAAAATCCACGAACTCTAAACATTCTTTTTTAAAAAAACCCCCAACGCTCTAAAAAATATTTTTTAAAAATTCCAAGAGCTCTAAAAAATACTTTTTTTAAAAATCCAAGTGCTCTAATTTTTTTTTTAAAAATAAACCCCCAAAGCCCTAAAAAATATTTTTTAAAAAATCCACGAGCTCTAAAAAATAATTTTTGAAAGATTTTTGAAAAAATCCACGAGCTCTGAAATTTTTTTAAATCCAAGAGCTCTAAAAAATATTTTAAAAAATCCACGAGCTCCAAAAAAATATTTTTTTAAAAAACCCATGAGCTCTAAAAAATATTTTTTAAAAACTCCAAGAGCTCTAATAAATATTTTTTAAAAAATCCACGAGCTCCAAAAAAATATTTTTTTTAAAAACCCATGAGCTCTAAAAAATATTTTTTAAAAACTCCAAGAGCTCTAAAAAATATTTTTTAAAAAATCCACGAGCTCTAAAAAATATTTTTTAAAAAAAACACGAGCTCTAAAAATATTTTTTTTAAAAATTCCACGAGATCTAAAAAATATTTTTATAAAAATCCACGAGCTCTAAAAAATAATTTTTAAAAGAATCCACGAGTTCTACGAGCTCTACATTTTTTTTAAATCCACGAGCTCTAAATTTTTTTTTTAATCCACGAACACTAAAAAATATATTTTAAGAAATGCACGCATTCTAAGAAATATTTTATAAAAAATCCACTAGCTCTAAAATTTTTTTAAATCCACGAGCTCTAAAAATATTTTTTAAAAAATCCACGAACACTAAAAAATATATTTTAAGAAATGCACGCGCTCTAAGAAATATTTTATAAAAAATCCACTAGCTCTAAAATTTTTTTAAATCCACGAGCTCTAAAAATATTTTTTAAAAAATCCACGAGCTCTAAAAAATAATTTTTGAAAGATTTTTGAAAAAATCCACGAGCTCTAAAATTTTTTTAAATCCACGAGCTCTAAAATTTGTTTTAAATCCACGAGCACTAAAAAATAAATTTTAAGAAATGCACGAGCTCTAAGAAATATTTTATAAAAAATCCACGAGCTCTAAAATTTTTTTAAATCCACGAGCTCTAAAAATATTGTTTAAAAAATCCACGAGCTCTAAAAAATAATTTTTGAAAGATTTTTGAAAAAATCCACGAGCTCTAAAATTTTTTTAAATCCACGAGCTCTAAAATTTGTTTTAAATCCACGAGCACTAAAAAATATATTTTAAGAAATGCACGAGCTCTAAAATTTGTTTTAAATCCACGAGCACTAAAAAATATATTTTAAGAAATGCACGAGCTCTAAGAAATATTTTATAAAAAATCCACGAGCTCTAAAAAATAGTTTTTAAGAAATCCACGAGCCCTAAAAATATTCTTTGGAATCCACAGAGTAGAGGGCGGCGTGTTGGTGCACCAGTTAAAAGGAAGAGAAGGTCGAACGACGCAGAACTTCAAGCAGCAAACTATTCATGGAACGACGTCAGTCAAGCATCGCACAACAGAGTCCGATATAAATGGATGGTTCAGGCCCTATGCTCCACAGGGAATGAAGGATAAAAGAAGAATAAGAAAAGATATTTAAAAAATCCGCGAGGCATAAAAAATATTTTTATTTTTTAAAATCCATGAGCTCTTAAAAATATTTTTCAAAAACTCCACGAAGACTAAAAAATAATTAAAAAATGTTCCAGCCCTAAAAACTAATAAAAAATCCACGAGGCTTAATTTTTTTTTAATCCATTACGCCTAAACAATATTTTTAAAATAATCCCCAATTTGTTAAAAAATCCAAGATCTCCAAAAAATATTTGTTAAAAAATCCAGGATCTCCAAAAAATATTTTTTAAAAATTCCACGAGCTCTAAAAAATTTTTAAAAGAATCCAAGAGTCCTAAAAAAAAAATTTAAATAATCCACGAGTCCTAAAAATATTTAAAAAATCGACAAGTCCTTAAAAATAGTTTTTGAAAAAATCCACGAGCTCTAAAAATATTTTTTAAAAATCCACGAGCTCTAAAAATATTTTTTAAAAATCCACGAGCCCTAAAATATTTTTTAAAAAATACAGAAACTCTTAAAGTTATTTTCTTAAAAAATTCAAGAGCTCTAAAAAATATTTTTTTTAAAATCTACTAATAAAAATATAATAATAATATAATAATAAAAACTCCACGAGACCTAAAAAATATTTTTTTTTTTTAAATCAACGAGGCTTAAAAAATTTTTAAAAAGATACATGAGACCTAAACAATATTTTTAAAAATACCACGAGGCCTAAAAAATATTTTTTAAAAATTCTTGGAGCCCTAAACTTATTTTTTAAAAAATCCCCGAGCCCTAAAATGTACTTTTCAAAAAATCCATAATCCCTAAAAAATATTTTTTTAAAAAATTCACTTGTCCTAAAAAATATTTTTTTCCAGAAGGAAGCACTCTTTCTTTTAGAAAGGGTCTGTAGAAGCGCTCTTGAATTCAGATATGGCATATAAAAGCAACCTTTCTTTCAGAAATAGCCTACACAAGGTATGTATTTATGGAGTGTTTTATTTAACTTGCTTTGTTTCCTGTTTGTATAGTTCAAATATAAAAACACATTTTTAACAAAGTTGCAGTTGACCAATCGAACTAAAACTTTGCACACTTTTCAGATTAAGATGACAATACAGGAATATGAAACCAAAACCAACATGGTTCCACTTTTTTCCTATGGCCCCCATATAACGGTACCACCCGATTTCAGGTATTTGGAGTATTTTATCTTCATTCTTACCCCGGATTGGCTGTAATATGGCATTTAGGGTTCCCAAAGGTACAGCCACCAAAGGTACACCCCACACAAAAATTGTGGACATAGGTTCAGTTTTTGGTATAGCCCCCTTATAACAGTACCTCCCGATTTCAGGCATTTTAAAGGTTATATCTACATTTTCGGCCAACATTGACTGTAATTTGGTTACGGGTTATCAGAGGTAAAAAAATTGTAATTACTAAACTGTTAAGATTAAAAAATAATTAAAAAAAAAATACTCTACAGTGTTTTATTTTTATATTTTCGCTTAGCAGCAAGTAGTATGTTTTTCTGCATGATGGAATCTCTCAAACGCTTGCATTTAAATCAAAGATGGTGACAAAATGAAACGGCAAGCGTTTTATTTGAGAGATTACATCATGAAGGAGAATATACTACTTGATGCTAAGCGAAAAATAGTTTTCTAGTTTTTAGGGCATTTATAAATAAAGAACTGTAGCTTATTTTTTAATTATTTTTTATTTAGCAATTAGTCTTTTCTGGGACTAATCATGGCCTGTTTAATACATTTGAGAAAATTTCTTGCTATCATCGAACAACATTTTCAAAAATATAAAACAGTGTTTTTATTTTAGTATTTTTATTGTACATATGTATATATTTATGTAAATGGTATCCTGCAGATCCATACATATACACATCTATCCGTTTGCATTTGATTATATACCCACTCATCAAACACACATTGCGTACATTAAATTCATTAAATGCCACAATTATTGTAATTAATTTTTTGTAGCAGAGAACAGAAGAGAAGAAAAATTATTAATTGATAAAAGCATCATTTACACTCCCATCAATGTCTGTCTGGTGGTCCTCCGGTATGTGGGTGTGAATATAAACAGATACATACATACATATGTATGTGTTATACATTTTGTGTATGTATTTATATTTGACGGAAAGGTTTTATGTAGACATATTGCAACTCAGTCAATTGATTGGAAATTAATGAATGGTATCTAACGCTGACGCTGTTCCTATGGTGCAGGACATATTATCGAAAAAGGTTTATGATAGAAGAAAGTTCCGGAGTTCTGTATTTATTTATTTATTTGTTGTAAAAATAAAACAAAAAAACAAACATACATACATATGTTCCCACAACATCCCCGAAGGCACAAGAGAGACTTCTCTCATATCAATGAATATACGCCGATTCATATTGGCTCAAAGGTATGAGACCTACTTTGTATCGCTGAGTCCGAACGTCGTGTCTTACGACATCACTTGTAGAGAAGATTTACATGGCTGAAATACTAAAGAAATGTAAGCCAACATTACGCTGAGGGAATTTGCTACAGCCGAACATTTTGATGTTCTGGTTAGGAATTGAACGGCAGAACTTCTGAGTGCAAGGTGGACGGCTTAACACTGCAAACATGCAACTTGCTCCAAAGTTCAAGAATGTCCATTATAAATTACAACCCTGTTTGCCAATTTAACGATTGTCATTTGGGGAAATTTGTAATACAGGAATTCCAGCTCCGAATTCTTTTAGTTCGTGCCGGGACGGTGAAATGCAATAGATGTCGCGCTGCATCTCAAGGGATGCTCTGGACACTTTCATGTAGGGGCTACGACAAAAACTTGCAGCTGCATGTTTCGTGAACACAGCCCTCATTGAGTAGCCGTTTTCGTCATTAGAATGCAAGATTCCCTCGTGGAGGTGGGGGACTAGCTTTACCGCTGCGCCAGTCTGTTGAATATCTGGATCTAGCGTCCCATTCAATTGTGGAACTGCCGAGTTATAGTCGCACCGAAGGTCGTAAGCGATTGGTCTTAGGGGGCTTGGTTTTGGTTGATTCGCCAATGAGGACATCCCTATCAGAGAGTGCCACAGTTCATCAGACATAACCATTGTAGCACCAGGTCTAACATACGGCGTCACCTGGCAAATCGTCGAGTCTCCTGGGGTAGATCATCTCCCTAAAATTGTCTCCATCAGCAAACCGCCCGACGTCATCACCTCTGAACACCGTACTTTCATAAATCAACTATCTGCGCCAATGTTTTCAAAACATGATCTTCTTTACATGGTCTACGACATCGATGTTCCCAATGTTAATGAAACTATTTCATATCGGGATTTCACCAAAATTAATTATGAAATTTTAAACCAGCACATATGCAATATAAATTGGAATGATCTTTATGAGATTGCAAATGTTAATGATCAAGTACATTTTCTTCAAGAAAAATGTAATCTGCTTTTGAATGAATGTGTGCCCATTAAAACTTTTTCACCAAAACATAAGGAGAAACCTTGGTTTAACAACCACATCAAACACCTCATATGCAAACGAGATGCTAGCTATAAAAGATGGAAAAAATACAAAACGTCAGAACTCTACAAACAATTCAAATGTGATAGACGAGAAGTCGCAATAAATATACAAAAGGCTAAATCTAATTACTACAAATATAAATTCTCTACAGCAGTAAGCAGCAAAGCTAAGTGGGCGAAAATACGCGAAATCGGTATTGGGCAGAATTCCAGATCTAATGCAAATGTTGACATTGATATCGACGAGTTAAATTCAAAATTTGTTGGTGATAACTCTGTTTTGAGTTGCGACAATTTCTATTCAAACTTACATACAGTACAGAATGAAGATGCATTTTCTTTTAGATGTGTTCAACAAGATGAAGTTTGCTCAACTTTCAGAGAGATTACTTCGAATGCAGAAGGACTGGACGGTATTGATCCTAAGCTTTTAAGAATAATATTGCCATCGTTACTGCCTTGCATAAAATTCATATTAAATACGGTACTTCTCAAGTCTGTTTTTCCTGACTCGTGGAAACGAGCCAAAATCATTCCACTACCTAAATCGAACAAAGATTTCCGCCCAATAGCATTATTGCCTTTAATATCTAAAGTTATGGAAAGTTTGATCTATAAACAAATAAATGATTACGTTTCTAAAAACAAATTGTTAACTGAGCATCAATCCGGATTTAGGAAAAACAGAAGCTGTGTCACCGCTCTTATAAATGTCGCTGAAGACCTAAGATCTAACATGGACAATAGACAAGATTCATTTCTTATACTTTTGGACCACAGCAAAGCATTCGACACCGTAAACCATTCGATTCTCCTAAAAAAACTTGAAAAACTATTTAACTTCTCCACATCTGCTTGCCGTCTAGTTAATTCATACTTGAGTAATAGATCACAAATTGTTTGTCATAACAATAAGTTTTCGTCAGAGTTACCAGTAAACAATGGTGTGCCTCAAGGATCAGTTTTGGGACCTCTACTATTTTGTATTTACATCAATGATCTACCGGACACTTTGAGACATTGTCAATTACATATTTATGCTGATGATGTACAACTGTATTTGGGATCGAACTCAAAGAATTTGCAAGCAACAATTAATAAAATAAATGATGATCTGAATCACATCTCAACCTGGGCTGAAAACAACAAATTAAAAATAAATCCCTCTAAATCAAAATGTATTCACATTGCAAGAAACAAACGTCAAAGTGATATCGATCACTTAAAAATCAAGGGATCTGTAATTGAGTACGTTTGTTCGGCATCAAATCTTGGTGTGGTATTCAATGAACAACTATCATGGTCAAACCACATAAATACGGCAGCCGGAAAAGTTTACGGGATGCTACGGAATCTCTGGACTGTACACACCACCACCCCCATGGAAATTCGCATGTTACTTGCAAAATCATACCTCATCCCAGCTCTACTGTACGGCTCTGAAGTCTTTTATAGTTGTGACTATACCGACCACTGCAAACTGAATGTCACGTTTAACAATATTGCAAGATATGTATTTAATAAAAAGCGCAGCGATCGGATCTCTGAATTCGCGAATAAAATATTTAATATGTCGTTTGACAAGTATCTGAAATACAGGAGTCTCATATTTCTGCATACAATTTTAAGTACGAAGGAGCCATCATACTTAATGGAACGCATACAATTTGGACAATCGGAAAGAGACAAGAGAATTATACAGTTAAAATTTAAAAGCTCCAAATCTGAGAAGCATTTCTTCATACCAACTATCCGTCTTTGGAATTGTCTTCCACCTTATATACAGACTATACGCAACAACCTGCAATTTAAACATGCTTTACACAAATACCTCATTACAAATGATTTGCAAATGTAGTACTTAATTAATTATTAATTTTTATATCATTTTAATTTTTGCTACTAGTAATACTTATATTTTTACAGATAATTTACTTCAAGAAATATTCTTTGTACCACTAGCACTAATTCATAAGAATTTTATTCTCATTGTGCTATATTTTCTTTAATAAATAAACAAACAAACAAACATGGGGAAGCTAAACAGAAGTGAAGCCAATTTTCCTTGTGAATTGTGGGCAATGATTAAGTCACTCTCGAACCCTGGTTATTTTAATCGACAGTTTGTCGACCACCCCGGGATTGACAAGGCAAACAGAAGAGTACTACGTCGAAAGCATTGTCAGGCATTGTCACTGTTTACACTGTTTGATATCATGGAGCAGTCTACCCTCCGGCCATGTTTGAAACGTCGAATAATTAATTACACAGTACAACAAAATTGAACTTTTTTTAAATTGACTGAATAGACCCTAGAAACTGACATACATGTGTGTATCATGAATGATCATAAGAAATTTAGTTAGGATACGGCTAGTTACTTCGATTTCAAGGGTTAATTCAGAACAGGAGTAGTCGCCATCATTATAGTATTTAGGACCATGCCAAAACCATGGATGTTAGATATATACTCACTGGACAATAGCCGTAGACTATCCCCGCATTTTAACATACAATATCAGGAACCTATGACTTATTCTGATGACGTCATTTTAGTTTATAGTGCTAAAGTCCAATCTGGGTTATCAGTATTTTCCCTATATATATTTACCATAGATATTTCAAAAACAGTTTGGATCGAGAAAGAAAGAATTTATAATGAAAAATATCAATAAAGTATATTTTGTGACTGCAGATAACGAAAATGTGATTAAAAACAGTAGAATATGGTCCTAAATCATATATAAAAAACGAAAGCTTCTGGAGATGTTAAATATTATAGCTACAAATTTATTTTGTTCAGAGACTCATAATGAAATTTGGTTTAGAATATTTCTTCCTTTGACACAATTCACAAACAATGAAGGTTTTTTGGGACATTTTGACTCAGTATGGAATAAATATTAATTAAGAGTCTAAGGGCCATTATTATATGTGTTCTTTTACTATCTGATGGATTTGAAAACGCAAAATAAACCAATTTAGAGGCATTCAAAATATAATTTTTACATTGAAAGTTATTGCCAAAAAGCTCCTTCTTGATATTCAATCATCACATTTAACTTTATGTTAACCGGAAAGCTATAAATCCGTTCGGTAAATCCAAACTATAACAAAAGAAGACATATAATAATGGGGGTATAAGTTTAACAAATAATTTCTACCTATAATATCTAATTTTGTAACGTCATTTTCTTAACAAAATATTTTACTAAGATATCTAGATACCTATCTGGGAAATTTTGTGTAGAATACTCTTCTTTTAACACCTTTCGTCTAAAACTAAATTTTATGTTACTTTAATGCACTCGCAAACACTCTCAGTGTTTTGTCGCAAACTTGATGTATATATTGATATATATTGTAAATACATAGTTCATTTATTTATGGAGAATATTTTTGTCTTTGACGTCTTCTATCTAGAATGAAGCTTTGTGGGACAAAACTTAATAAACTCAGATAAAGTACAACATTAACCCTAAACGTGATTTTACTTTTGACAGATTTCTGGCGTTTAGGTACGATTTAGAGTTTTGGTGTATTCTGGGACCTATAGTAAAATTTTATGACAAATAATTTTGTAGAGTATTTTGATCTGATACGATCACATTTTAAAGGAGTTTTTAAAGGTTTTTTTTTAAGGAACCAAGTGAAACTGTTTAATCCCCAAGGTGAGGTGATATCTCCACAACTGTTTAACTGAACTGAGATGTAGTCACACGATCCTCAAGTGCATAATCGGCATCACGTTGACTGCAGATAAAGAAACTTAGGTAAACACATATAACGCGATAAGTAATTCCGTAATATGCTATGCGGCGCCGCCAATGTATGTAGGTAAGAGCAACGCGATGGAAACATATTCAAACATGTCATCAATGGACCATCTGCATGAGGAGACAAAGTTGCTTCCATTGCGGCAACGCAATGAAATGCTCTCGTTGCAAGTGGGCGTTACTGTGAGAGTCATCTAAACACCAGGCCCCCTTCTCCCCACCCAGACATGTCTTGTGGAAACTACATAATCTTGAAAGAGAGGGCCCTTAGAGCAAGAGATAACCTATAGTTCAACAAGCGTATCATGCAGGTTTAATAGGGTGCTCCTATAGACCCTTTCTGAAAAAAATGGTGCTTCTTAGACCATTTTTGATAGAATGGGTGCATCTACAGAAAGAAAGGGTGCTTCTTCCGAAAGAAAGGGTGCTTCTATAGACCATTTATGAAAGATAGGGTGCTTCTATTTACCCTTTCTGAAAAAAAGGTTGATTCTATAGAACCTTTCCGTAAGAAAGGGTGCTACTATAGACCCTTTCTGAAAGAAAGGGTGCTTCTATAAACCCTTTCGGAAAGAAAGGGTGCTTCTATAAACCCTTTCGGAAAGAAAGGGTGCTTCTATAAACCCTTTCGGAAAGAAAGGGTGCTTCTATAAACCCTTTCGGAAAGAAAGGGTGCTTCTATAAACCCTTTCGGAAAGAAAGGGTGCTTCTATAAACCCTTTCGGAAAGAAAGGGTGCTTCTATAAACCCTTTCGGAAAGAAAGGGTGCTTCTATAAACCCTTTCGGAAAGAAAGGGTGCTTCTATAAACCCTTCGGAAAGAAAGGGTGCTTCTATAAACCCTTTCGGAAAGAAAGGGTGCTTCTATAAACCCTTTCGGAAAGAAAGGGTGCTTCTATAAACCCTTTCGGAAAGAAAGGGTGTTTCTATAAACCCTTTCGGAAAGAAAGGGTGCTTCTATAAACCCTTTCGGAAAGAAAGGGTGCTTCTATAAACCCTTTCGGAAAGAAAGGGTGCTTCTATAAACCCTTTCGGAAAGAAAGGGTGCTTCTATCAACCCTTTCGGAAAGAAAGGGTGCTTCTATAAACCCTTTCGGAAAGAAAGGGTGCTTCTATCAACCCTTTCGGAAAGAAAGGGTGCTTCTATAAACCCTTTCGGAAAGAAAGGGTGCTTCTATCAACCCTTTCGGAAAGAAAGGGTGCTTCTATAAACCCTTTCGGAAAGAAAGGGTGCTTCTATCAACCCTTTCGGAAAGAAAGGGTGCTTCTATAAACCCTTTCGGAAAGAAAGGGTGCTTCTATAAACCCTTTCGGAAAGAAAGGGTGCTTCTATAAACCCTTTCGGAAAGAAAGGGTGCTTCTATAAACCCTTTCGGAAAGAAAGGGTGCTTCTATAAACCCTTTCGGAAAGAAAGGGTGCTTCTATAAACCCTTTCGGAAAGAAAGGGTGCTTCTATAAACCCTTTCGGAAAGAAAGGGTGCTTCTATAAACCCTTTCGGAAAGAAAGGGTGCTTCTATAAACCCTTTCGGAAAGAAAGGGTGCTTCTATAAACCCTTTCGGAAAGAAAGGGTGCTTCTATAAACCCTTTCGGAAAGAAAGGGTGCTTCTATAAACCCTTTCGGAAAGAAAGGGTGCTTCTATAAACCCTTTCGGAAAGAAAGGGTGCTTCTATAAACCCTTTCGGAAAGAAAGGGTGCTTCTATAAACCCTTTCGGAAAGAAAGGGTGCTTCTATAAACCCTTTCGGAAAGAAAGGGTGCTTCTATAAACCCTTTCGGAAAGAAAGGGTGCTTCTATAAACCCTTTCGGAAAGAAAGGGTGCTTCTATAAACCCTTTCGGAAAGAAAGGGTGCTTCTATAAAACCTTTCGGAAAGAAAGGGTGCTTCTATAAACCCTTTCGGAAAGAAAGGGTGCTTCTATAAACCCTTTCGGAAAGAAAGGGTGCTTCTATAAACCCTTTCGGAAAGAAAGGGTGCTTCTATAAACCCTTTCGGAAAGAAAGGGTGCTTCTATAAACCCTTTCGGAAAGAAAGGGTGCTTCTATAAACCCTTTCGGAAAGAAAGGGTGCTTCTATAAACCCTTTCGGAAAGAAAGGGTGCTTCTATAAACCCTTTCGGAAAGAAAGGGTGCTTCTATAAACCCTTTCGGAAAGAAAGGGTGCTTCTATAAACCCTTTCGGAAAGAAAGGGTGCTTCTATAAACCCTTTCGGAAAGAAAGGGTGCTTCTATAAACCCTTTCGGAAAGAAAGGGTGCTTCTATAAACCCTTTCGGAAAGAAAGGGTGCTTCTATAAACCCTTTCGGAAAGAAAGGGTGCTTCTATAAACCCTTTCGGAAAGAAAGGGTGCTTCTATAAACCCTTTCGGAAAGAAAGGGTGCTTCTATAAACCCTTTCGGAAAGAAAGGGTGCTTCTATAAACCCTTTCGGAAAGAAAGGGTGCTTCTATAAACCCTTTCGGAAAGAAAGGGTGCTTCTATAAACCCTTTCGGAAAGAAAGGGTGCTTCTATAAACCTTTCGGAAAGAAAGGGTGCTTCTATAAACCCTTTCGGAAAGAAAGGGTGCTTCTATAAACCCTTTCGGAAAGAAAGGGTGCTTCTATAAACCCTTTCGGAAAGAAAGGGTGCTTCTATAAACCCTTTCGGAAAGAAAGGGTGCTTCTATAAACCCTTTCGGAAAGAAAGGGTGCTTCTATAAACCCTTTCGGAAAGAAAGGGTGCTTCTATAAACCCTTTCGGAAAGAAAGGGTGCTTCTATAAACCCTTTCGGAAAGAAAGGGTGCTTCTATAAACCCTTTCGGAAAGAAAGGGTGCTTCTATAAACCCTTTCGGAAAGAAAGGGTGCTTCTATAAACCCTTTCGGAAAGAAAGGGTGCTTCTATAAACCCTTTCGGAAAGAAAGGGTGCTTCTATAAACCCTTTCGGAAAGAAAGGGTGCTTCTATAAACCCTTTCGGAAAGAAAGGGTGCTTCTATAAACCCTTTCGGAAAGAAAGGGTGCTTCTATAAACCCTTTCGGAAAGAAAGGGTGCTTCTATAAACCCTTTCGGAAAGAAAGGGTGCTTCTATAAACCCTTTCGGAAAGAAAGGGTGCTTCTATAAACCCTTTCGGAAAGAAAGGGTGCTTCTATAAACCCTTTCGGAAAGAAAGGGTGCTTCTATAAACCCTTTCGGAAAGAAAGGGTGCTTCTATAAACCCTTTCGGAAAGAAAGGGTGCTTCTATAAACCCTTTCGGAAAGAAAGGGTGCTTCTATAAACCCTTTCGGAAAGAAAGGGTGCTTCTATAAACCCTTTCGGAAAGAAAGGGTGCTTCTATAAACCCTTTCGGAAAGAAAGGGTGCTTCTATAAACCCTTTCGGAAAGAAAGGGTGCTTCTATAAACCCTTTCGGAAAGAAAGGGTGCTTCTATAAACCCTTTCGGAAAGAAAGGGTGCTTCTATAAACCCTTTCGGAAAGAAAGGGTGCTTCTATAAACCCTTTCGGAAAGAAAGGGTGCTTCTATAAACCCTTTCGGAAAGAAAGGGTGCTTCTATAAACCCTTTCGGAAAGAAAGGGTGCTTCTATAAACCCTTTCGGAAAGAAAGGGTGCTTCTATAAACCCTTTCGGAAAGAAAGGGTGCTTCTATAAACCCTTTCGGAAAGAAAGGGTGCTTCTATAAACCCTTTCGGAAAGAAAGGGTGCTTCTATAAACCCTTTCGGAAAGAAAGGGTGCTTCTATAAACCCTTTCGGAAAGAAAGGGTGCTTCTATAAACCCTTTCGGAAAGAAAGGGTGCTTCTATAAACCCTTTCGGAAAGAAAGGGTGCTTCTATAAACCCTTTCGGAAAGAAAGGGTGCTTCTATAAACCCTTTCGGAAAGAAAGGGTGCTTCTATAAACCCTTTCGGAAAGAAAGGGTGCTTCTATAAACCCTTTCGGAAAGAAAGGGTGCTTCTATAAACCCTTTCGGAAAGAAAGGGTGCTTCTATAAACCCTTTCGGAAAGAAAGGGTGCTTCTATAAACCCTTTCGGAAAGAAAGGGTGCTTCTATAAACCCTTTCGGAAAGAAAGGGTGCTTCTATAAACCCTTTCGGAAAGAAAGGGTGCTTCTATAAACCCTTTCGGAAAGAAAGGGTGCTTCTATAAACCCTTTCGGAAAGAAAGGGTGCTTCTATAAACCCTTTCGGAAAGAAAGGGTGCTTCTATAAACCCTTTCGGAAAGAAAGGGTGCTTCTATAAACCCTTTCGGAAAGAAAGGGTGCTTCTATAAACCCTTTCGGAAAGAAAGGGTGCTTCTATAAACCCTTTCGGAAAGAAAGGGTGCTTCTATAAACCCTTTCGGAAAGAAAGGGTGCTTCTATAAACCCTTTCGGAAAGAAAGGGTGCTTCTATAAACCCTTTCGGAAAGAAAGGGTGCTTCTATAAACCCTTTCGGAAAGAAAGGGTGCTTCTATAAACCCTTTCGGAAAGAAAGGGTGCTTCTATAAACCCTTTCGGAAAGAAAGGGTGCTTCTATAAACCCTTTCGGAAAGAAAGGGTGCTTCTATAAACCCTTTCGGAAAGAAAGGGTGCTTCTATAAACCCTTTCGGAAAGAAAGGGTGCTTCTATAAACCCTTTCGGAAAGAAAGGGTGCTTCTATAAACCCTTTCGGAAAGAAAGGGTGCTTCTATAAACCCTTTCGGAAAGAAAGGGTGCTTCTATAAACCCTTTCGGAAAGAAAGGGTGCTTCTATAAACCCTTTCGGAAAGAAAGGGTGCTTCTATAAACCCTTTCGGAAAGAAAGGGTGCTTCTATAAACCCTTTCGGAAAGAAAGGGTGCTTCTATAAACCCTTTCGGAAAGAAAGGGTGCTTCTATAAACCCTTTCGGAAAGAAAGGGTGCTTCTATAAACCCTTTCGGAAAGAAAGGGTGCTTCTATAAACCCTTTCGGAAAGAAAGGGTGCTTCTATAAACCCTTTCGGAAAGAAAGGGTGCTTCTATAAACCCTTTCGGAAAGAAAGGGTGCTTCTATAAACCCTTTCGGAAAGAAAGGGTGCTTCTATAAACCCTTTCGGAAAGAAAGGGTGCTTCTATAAACCCTTTCGGAAAGAAAGGGTGCTTCTATAAACCCTTTCGGAAAGAAAGGGTGCTTCTATAAACCCTTTCGGAAAGAAAGGGTGCTTCTATAAACCCTTTCGGAAAGAAAGGGTGCTTCTATAAACCCTTTCGGAAAGAAAGGGTGCTTCTATAAACCCTTTCGGAAAGAAAGGGTGCTTCTATAAACCCTTTCGGAAAGAAAGGGTGCTTCTATAAACCCTTTCGGAAAGAAAGGGTGCTTCTATAAACCCTTTCGGAAAGAAAGGGTGCTTCTATAAACCCTTTCGGAAAGAAAGGGTGCTTCTATAAACCCTTTCGGAAAGAAAGGGTGCTTCTATAAACCCTTTCGGAAAGAAAGGGTGCTTCTATAAACCCTTTCGGAAAGAAAGGGTGCTTCTATAAACCCTTTCGGAAAGAAAGGGTGCTTCTATAAACCCATTCGGAAAGAAAGGGTGCTTCTATAAACCCTTTCGGAAAGAAAGGGTGCTTCTATAAACCCTTTCGGAAAGAAAGGGTGCTTCTATAAACCCTTTCGGAAAGAAAGGGTGCTTCTATAAACCCTTTCGGAAAGAAAGGGTGCTTCTATAAACCCTTTCGGAAAGAAAGGGTGCTTCTATAAACCCTTTCGGAAAGAAAGGGTGCTTCTATAAACCCTTTCGGAAAGAAAGGGTGCTTCTATAAACCCTTTCGGAAAGAAAGGGTGCTTCTGTAAACCCTTTCGGAAAGAAAGGGTGCTTCTATAAACCCTTTCGGAAAGAAAGGGTGCTTCTATAAACCCTTTCGGAAAGAAAGGGTGCTTCTATAAACCCTTTCGGAAAGAAAGGGTGCTTCTATAAACCCTTTCGGAAAGAAAGGGTGCTTCTATAAACCCTTTCGGAAAGAAAGGGTGCTTCTATAAACCCTTTCGGAAAGAAAGGGTGCTTCTATAAACCCTTTCGGAAAGAAAGGGAGCTTCTGAATGATGGGGTGCTTCTATAAACCCTTTCGGAAAGAAAGGGTGCTTCTGAATGATGGGGTGCTCCTGAATGATGGGGTGCTTCTATAAACCCTTTCGGAAAGAAAGGGTGCTTCTGTAAACAATTTCGAAAAGAAAGGGTGCTTCTTAATGATGGGGTGCTTCTATAAACCCTTTCTGAAAGACAGGGTGCTTCTATAAAACCTTTCTGAAAGACAGGGTGCTTCTATAAAACCTTTCTGAAAGAGAGGGTGCTTCTATAAAACCTTTCTGAAAGACAGGGTGATTCTATAAAACCTTTCTGAAAGACAGGGTGCTTCTATAAAACCTTTCTGAAAGACAGGGTGCTTATATAAAACCTTTCTGAAAGACAGGGTGCTTCTATAAAACCTTTCTGAAAGACAGGGTGCTTCTATAAAACCTTTCTGAAAGACAGGGTGCTTATATAAAACCTTTCTGAAAAACAGGGTGCTTCTATAAAATCTTTCTGAAAGACAGGGTGCTTCTATAAAACCTTTCTGAAAGACAGGGTGCTTCTATAAAACCTTTCTGAAAGACAGGGTGCTTCTAAAAAACCTTTCTGAAAGACAGGGTGCTTCTTCAAACCCTTTCTGAAAGAAAGGGTGCTTCTTCAAACCCTTTCTGAAAGAAAGGTGCTTCTATATATAGTTTCTAAAAGAAATTGAGCATCTATAGACTCTTTCTTCAAGAAAGAGTGCTTCTATTGACCCTTTCTGAAAGAAAGGCTACTTCTATTGACCCTTACTGAAGGAAAGAATGCTTCTATTGACCCTCTCCGAAAAAGAGGTTGCTGCTATAGACTCTTTCTGAAGAAAGTCTGCTTCTTCATCCTCTCTGAAAAAACGCTGCTTCTATAGACCCTTTCTTAAAGAAAGGGTGTCCTTTCGTCCTACTGGAAAAGAATTTTCATATGTCTCAAACCCCCCTTTGAGACTTGCCTACATATTTTCTAATCATATGGGCTGTTTTTTGGTTATCATATGGGTAGTTCAAAGCCGACAAATATTGGAGTTCCTAACCATCTTTCAAAAATTAAAAATTTAATCACCAGCTAATTGTATTCAATTAAAATAATGGAATTTAAATGCATATTAATTAACTTCATTATACCAGTTTCTTGAAACTTCTCAAAAAATACTGAGAAATATGTACAAACTTATGTGAAACAAAAACAAAAAATTAATTTCAATTCTGTGTGCATTAATTGGAAAAATTGTCGATACCGACATACATATGTATGTACATACACACTGTATATGTCTTCATAAATGTATAAAACATGAGAGAAATCAGTATGATGAGAATACTTAAGTCGTTTATGGATGAATATACATATACTGAAATGTATGTATATAAAAATTACAACAACTGTCATCGTAATCATCATCATCACAGTCATTGAGTTTTATTTAATGAACGGATGTGATATGAAATCACATCACACTACTTCTTTCATTTGCCATATTCACAACCGCTGTCATCGTCATAATCATAATAATGATATTGAAGATGCTGATGACAGTGATATATCATCATCGCAGTGTCTGACAATCTCAAGAAATGAACCGCCATCAAAACGTGAAATATTACCTTTTTAAGGCTAAAATAACACACTAATTGGGAAATTATATGAGTGCCAGGAGTTGATGACTGAATTCTGTAGCCAGCCTGATGATGACAGTCATTTCATTTAAGGGAATTTTTTCCCGCCACACAAAAGGAAAATGGTTACCCACAGTAAAGTGGAAGAAGTCACAAAAAAAATAAAAACTTTGAATGGTTATGAAATGAGAGAGATATCAATTGATTTACGAGTAGAAAGAAAGAGACAAATGTATGCAGTGCAAAAAAGGAGTGGCTTGGACCAAATGGGGGGAAATTTAGCACATTTGTATCTACTCTCTTTCCTACCAACAGCAACTGAGAGCTTGAGGGTGATTCACAACTAAAAAGGATAATTAAATTGATTTACAGTCATCAAAAGATGGTTGAAGGGTTGTTAGATGGCTCTTTCCCCTGTTCCCTCTCACTCTATGGGAGGGGGATGATGCATGCATATGCGGACATTTCTCTCTGCTAAAGCATCAATAATGATTTTGCGGTACATTTGCCATAAATCACTGTTAATGCAACCGTCAACGAGCAAACAACTGCTTTTAATGATTCGCAAATTACATAACGGGGTTTCAAACAGAATCTAGTTAAAGTTATAAATAAAAGGATATCAAAAAGTGGAAAAAATAAGGAAAATTGCAAAGTGTTATTAAAAGAAAAATTAATTTTCGAAGAAGAAAGAAAATGTCCTTAAAAATAAGTGAACATTTAAGCAACGTACTTAAAACAAACTCCCAAACTCCACCACCTGCCTCGTCGCCTACCAATTTAGTTGCCAAATTACCACAAATCATGCAACATCATCATCACCAGCACCAACAACAGCAAGCGACGGCATTACATCAAGTCACCTCCTCTCCAGTCAATACGGCTACACCAACAACAACAATGGTAGTGTCTTCTAAAACTCCTTTTTCAATTGAACATATTTTATGTCAAAATTTAAATAATAACAACAATAATAATAATAATGCACAAAATAACAACAATAGTGGTAGTTTGACAAAATTAAAATCAATTACCAATTCCAAGACTTCACAAAAATCCTCAAATAATCATGACATATCTAATAATAATAATTCAAGTGACAAATTAAAATCATCGTCAGGATCATTAACAACATCACTGCCTTCTGGAGATTACAACAATCATTCAACTAATAAACACTCGTTGTTAAGTGATCGTCGCCATGATACCGAAGAATATCAAAGGATTATACAAAAAGAAAGGTAAGTTCAAATCAGGGCTGCAGAGTCGAGCTATTTTTGTCTCGACAGTCCATTTTGGAACTGGATAAAATTTTAGGAGTCTTTTCTTTCTATAGTTATCGTGTGAGCTATTTTAGTCGAGATTTTTGGTTATTATGACAGGAAGCACGGTCTTGCACTCGAAAATAATTATATCGTTATAATTTAAAATCCCAAGGACAATCTCAAAATAATCCTCGAACAGTCCTTAAACAGAACCTAATCGAGAAATTTGAACTTTTGTATGCGACGTTCATGTTCGAATTTGATTTAAGTTTGAGAGAAATATTACGTCACCATAGGACCAGAAGAAGAACCTTCGGTAAATTACAATGACAAAAAGATCCTCGAACAGCTCTTAAACTGCACTTAAGCAAAAATGTGATGTACATTTGGAAGAAATTTTACGATCTTTAAACGAAATTTTAAACGACTATTTTGCATAAATGCTGCGGTATTTCATTAATGCAGCGTCCAATTTCCTCTTTTAAGCTTATTCGCGTAAACCATCGACTTCAAAAAACCCAAAAGAAAAAATCTAAAGTTGTTAAATCGCAATATCTAGGCGTCCAAAACTCGAAATAACACGACCGGGAAATGACTGATGCAGCAAATGAATTGTTTCTCTGCCCTCCACATTCATTTCTTCAATTCTAGGCAAGAAAAAACTGGTTATCATTTCACGATACCGAACACCATTGACTGTTTGCGCTTGACCTGCCTCATTTTCATAAAAAAATGTCGAATGATTCCTCCAGCCCAAAAACCACACCACACAGTGACACGTTGAGTATGCATTTGCTTCTCGTGAATCACTCGAGGATTTTCCTCACCCCAAATGCGACAATTCCGCCTATTGACGAAGCCATCAAGATGGAAATGGGCCTTGTCACTGAAGATGATTTTATCGGCAAAATCAGCATTTTCATGTTGTTTCCCCAATACCCAATTAACGAACTCCCTTTGCTGTCCATGGTCCGCTGGCTTCAGTTCCTGAGTCAATTGAACTTTGTATGCATGAAGATGTAAATCTTTGATCAAAATTCGCTGCATAGTGGATTTGGAGACACCAATTTGCTGAGCTCGGTGTCGAATTGAGGTGGATGGAGTTTGAACAACATCATCACGTACAGCTGCGATATTTTCGGTCGATCGAACTGGTTGAAGCCGCGTTGTTGTCTTTACATCACCAACAGACCCATTTTCGGCAAATTTATCCATTAATCTCTTTACAGTTGACTGTTTTGGAGCATTATTGTGACCCCAAATTGATCGCAATTTGCGAACTATAGCCGCAAAACTTTCACCAGTTTGGTAAAACAATTTCACAATGAGAATGCGTTGTTCATTCGTGTAGCGCTTCATTTTTACTAACCATGCACCTTCTACTAGCAAACAATAACAATTGTTCAAATGTCAAACAATGACACTTCGAATGGTGCCAAATTTAACAAGTAAGAAAAGCGTTAAGTTCGGTCGGGCCGAACTTTTTATACCCTCCACCACAAATTTCAGCCATTTCGGTGGATTAATATGGCCACAACCTTCAAAATACCGAAATTCGGAGGGTACCGTTCTATGGGGGCTATATGATGGCGTGGACCTATATCTAAAAATTTCTGGGGGAAAGTTTTATACGCCTAAAGAAGACTAAATGCCAAATTTCAGCCATCTCGGTGAGATAATGAGGCTAAAACGTTCAAAATATCGAAAATCGGGAGATATGGTATTATGGGGGCTATATCAACACGTGTACCTATATAAACATTTTAAGGTAGAAATGTTTCTTAGCCTCTGGAAACACAAAATACAAAGTTACAACCGATTCTTTGGTCAAATGGGTCTAAATACATTCAAAATATATTAAAATGACGCGTACTTTATAAGGGGCCTTATGTGGGGGCTATACCAAAACGTGGACCTATATAACCCAACTTTGGTAGGAATGTTTTCTGGCCTCTGAAGGCACAAAATACCAAATTACAACCAATTCTGTGGTCAAATGGGTCTAATACATTCAAAATATATTAAAATGACGCGTACTTTATATGGGGCCTTATATGGGGGCTATACCAAAACGTGGACCTATATAACCCAACTTTGGTAGGAATATTTTTTGGCCTCTGAAGATACAAAGTACCAAATTACAACCAATTCGGTGGTAAAATGGGCCAAATATCTTAAAAATTCGTTAAAACGACGACGCGTCACGCGTCATTTTGTATGGGGGCTATACGAAAGCGTGGACCTACATAGCCCGCTTTCAATACCAAAAGTCCTACGTAAATATAACATATTTTCCCAAAATGTCATCAACCTACGTCAATCCGTTCGGACGCTAGAGTGATTTCCACAGACGGACAGACAGACAGACGGACGGACATGGCTATATCGATGTAGAATTGCACGCTGATCAAGAATATATATACTTTGTGGGGTCTACAATGATTATTTCGAGTAGTTACAAACGTAGTGACAAACTTAATATACCCCCATCCTATGGTGGAGGGTATAAAAATTGCGTTCTAGTTGGGACACCCTTTATTATGATGTGCAAAGTTTGGACCAAATCGGTTACTTGTTATAAGAGCTATTGTACACACCCTTTCAGCTAAATATATTGATTTTTTTGTGGGTGAAGTACCCGAACTTGTGGACCGATATGACTCACAATCGAACTTGAATTAAGTTTGTACAAAATATTACGATAACCAAAATTTGAACTAAATCTATTGAACAATTCTTCAAAGTGAGCACCATACAGCCAGTCATTACGACGGACTGGGCTAAATCGACTCCAAAATGTCTGAAACGGATTTCGTCCAAAAAAACTTAAGGGGGACTTTGTAAAGTCTAGCATGTCCTTCGCCCTGCCCGTCCGTCTAGTGTCTATCTAAACTTTGTAATCACTCTAGAGGTCGCAATTTTCGTCCGATCGCCACGAAAAGTTTAATCGAACATTTTTAGGGGTCAGCATGGGTTAAAAAAACTGTTGTACATACATAAAATTGAAATGTTTTCCCTTACGTACTATTTTTGGGATATTTTGGGATTATCTAATTCACTTGCCGTTACCGAGAAAAATCGGCTAAATATTGCTTATCATTTCGGTAATTAACGAAAATTTTCGGTAAGTTAGCTTATGATCGCTAAAGAAGTTGCTAAGCTCAGCCAATAGCAACACGACTGCTAACTTTTAATTAAAATCTTCATAGTATTTTTGCGATTTAATTTCACCGACTTGTGCAGGTAACCAAAAAAAGAGTAACAGAATTCCTAATATTGATTTTGCTTTTTTTATCCTGTATTAAAGATTTTATTATGGTAAAGGCAGTATTCTTCGCTTATTTATTCCGCTTCAATACATTTATTTTGTTTGATCAAATTCCATCGCGTTTGGGAGATAATTGGATGTCGACCTTTGACTTACGACCTTTTCCATGTACAATTTTGTATTTTTGCAGGGACCTACGACCTTTTCCTACAATTTACGGATTTTTTTAAATAAAATATTTATACTTTGTTTTGTCCAATATTCGTGTATCATCACGAACCCCTCGTGGACCCCCTCCCCTTGCCATTTTTCATATATTGACGGGATAAAGCGATCTAGCTATGTGTGTCCGTCCGCCCATTAACAATTGTAATAAAACTCCAGGCCTCAATTATGGACCGATCGTCACGAAATTTTGGGCAGAGATCGGGTTCCGACGAAAAGTGACCCCATTAGATGTTGGTTACGATCGCAAGGTGTAAAATGGACTAAATCCAAAATTTTTACCCGATTTTGTAGCTGTCCTGTAGATCGCAATAATATTCCGATCGGCGCGAAATTTTAAGAATGATTTGAGTTTAAGACAAAGAAGAAGCTTGCAATTTAACATGGTAATCAGATAATAGTTAGCAGGTTTAATAGACCAAAACTTTTGGTTGAAAACACAACAGATAGCAACAGCATATTCCACTCCATATATCAGCGCAATGGCAAAGTATTGCCCACTCCATGCAAACAGCCGCAAAATCCACACTTGGATACCAGAGACCTCCACCAAGGAACCCATGGTATGGCCAGGAGTGTCGTGCTGCTACCGAAGAGAAAAATGCGGCATATAGGGCGAATATACAATCAATAGCAACGCGTATCGCACGACTGAAGTATAAGGAGAAAAGGAGAGACGAGAAACGTCTTTTCCGCAGGAAAAAGTGAGAAATGAAGTTGGGGGAGTGTGAAAAAATTGAGATAAACAGGAGTCAGAATGAAGTCCGAAAAAAAATAATATTGATTTGATGTTTCGGCTGAAGGTCATTAAAAATCGGTGTTTTGTTTTTTTTTATCCAATATTTTGATTATCCTAGACAATCATCCTCTTACTTACTACTTACTTAGCTGGCTTTTTACAGAACATTTGTTCCATAAGCGGAACTAACAAAGATCTCCAATCCTCTCTGTTTGCTGCTGTATCTGGGATATGTAGCTTTCTGATGTCACGTTTCACTTATTCGCTCCAACGAAGCTTTGGCCTTCCACATCTGCGTGAACCTCCATGCGGCCCGCATTTATACGCCTCTTTCGCGGGTTCATCATCACTCATTCTTATGACATTACCTAGCCATCGCAATCGTTGTATCTCGATTCGTTCAACTATATTGATGTCATTGTATAGTTCATATAGCTCGTTCTTCATACGACGTCAATATTCGCCGTCAACGCAGATTGGCCCATAGATATTTCCAAGAATTTTTCTCTCGAACACACCAAGCACTGCCTTATCTGCTTGCGCAAGTACCATGCTTCGGAACCATACATTAGCACGGGCAATATCAGTGTTTTGTAAAGTGTTATTTTTGTTTGACGAGATATGGCTTTATTCCTAAACTGCTTACTCAGTGCAAAGTAGCATCTGTTGGCCAACACTATTCTTTTTGACATTTCACAACTGATGTTGTTTGTTGTGTTTATGGGGTGCCGAGGTAGACGAAGTCCTTTACTACCTCAAAATTGTAGGTACCAAATTCACAGATGGTGCGAGATCTGTGATCTTTTGACATTAAACTCTTTGGAGAGGTGTCGATCTGCATTTCTTGGGTCTTTTCCAGGATTTGTCTCAAGGTAAATTTCTGGTCAATGGTGTATTTACCCGGTCTAAAGCCGCACTCTTAGGGTCCAATTATTTCATTGACCATTGGCTTTAGTCACTCACACATTATGCCAGATAATATCTTATATGCAATAGGGAGCAAACTATGCCCCTGTAATTGGAGCACACAGTCTTATCTCCCTTCTTGTGTACCAAAGCCATCAGTTTGATGCTTCACTCTTTGGTAGAATTTTCGGACTTCATTCTGACTCCTGTACATCTCGATTTTTTCACACTCCCGCAACTTCATTTCTCACATTTTCCTGCCAAAAAGACGTTTCTCGTCTCTTCTTTTCTCCCTATACCACCGTCGTGCGATACGCGTTGCTATTGATTTTAGAGGCGCCCTATATGCCGCATTTTTCTCTTCGGTAGCAGCACGACACTCCTGGTCACACCTGGGTTCCTTGGTGGAGGTCTCTGGTATCCAAGTATGGATTTTGGGGCTGTTTGCATGGAGTGGGCAATACTTTGCCATTGTGCTGATATGTTATCGGGACGAGGAGTGCTTTCATTTAGCAATTGCCCAATTTGAATGGAATATGCTGTTGCTATCTGTTGTGTTTTTAGCCAAGTATGGATTTTGGGGCTGTTTGCATGGAGTGGGCAATACTTTGCCATTGTGCTGATATGTTATCGGGACGAGGAGTGCTTTCATTAAGCAATTGCCCAATTTGAGTGGAATATGCTGTTGCTATCTGTTGTGTTTTCAACCAAAAGTTTTGGTCCAATTAACCTACTAATTATTAAATTGCATGTTAAATTGCAAGCTTCTTCTTTGTCTTAAACTCAAGTGATTCTTAAAATTTCGCGCCAATCGGAATTTTATTGCGATCTACAGGACAGCTACAAAATCGGGTAAAAATATTGGGCTTGGTCCATTTCACTCATTGCGATCATAACAAACATCTAATGGGGTCACTTTTGGTCGGAACCCGACCTCTCCCCAAAATTTCGTGACGATCAGTCCATAATTGAGGCCTGGAGTTTTATTACAATTGTTAATGGACGGACGGAGACACATAGCTAGATCGCTTTATCTCGTCAATATATAAAAAATGGCAAGGGAAGGGGGTCTACGAGGGGTTCGCGATGTTACACGAATATTGGACAAAACAAAGTATAAATATTTTATTTAAAATATCCGTAAATTGTAGGAAAAGGTCGTAAGTCCCTGGAAAAAATAGAAAATTGTACAAGGGAACGCGATGGAATTTGATCAAACAAAATAAATGTATTGAAGCGGAATAAATAAGCGAAGAATACTGCCTTTACCACCATAACAAAATCTTTAATACAGAAAGCGGTGGAATATTTGTTCTTCCTCCTAAAAAAAATTATGAAAATGGAATTACGACCTTTTTCGAGGAGGCAGACGATATATTTCTTTGCCAAGTGTTATTCAAAGGCAAACAAGAAAACTAAAGATTTGAAGAAAGCAAAAATATATCCGGCAGAAATTTGCTATATGCATTCGCAATCAGCCTAATGTGAACACAAAATCAAATCTGTGTGTAATTCACACTTGTTTGGGCAAATATGGGAAAAAATTTCAATCAAATATTTGCCTAATGTGACCTTAGCTTTAGAAAATTAAGTTCAATTGAAATTATGTTATAAGTTTTTGTTACTATGCCAACGACAAAAGATATAGTATATTGAAGCTGAGGGGTCTGTAGATTCCAGAACTAATTAAGGCTTTTGAATCCTTTTGCAGGAGCCGCATGTTTTCGTGCAAATTTTCTATAATTTCGAATGTTCCATAAAGTTTTAGTTACTTTTCCAGCGGCAAAATAGTTACAGGTGCTATGACAAGTTAATTTTTATAATACAAAATGTGTGGTTTTAGTTACTTCCACAGCGGCAAAGTTAATACAAGATTGAAGCTAATAGCATGTTGCTTTTAATTCTGGTTAAATTTTTGTAAGCTCAAGGTAGTATGAGGAAAAATCTGTATACAATTTTTAAAACGTTTTGAAGTTTTGTTGTTTTATATTTTCAAGTATAATTCATTGTTTTCTTTTTTTGACAAAAATTTATAGCGGTGTACTTATCGGATTTTTAAAAATTGTTAATGATTTATATGCAGAAGTGAGGTAAAACAACGAATTATACAGCGGAATTCGGTTAAAGCGAACGTCGGTTATATGAAACTAAGTTTGTAACGAACAACAATTTTTGTTTTACCATTATACCATTTTGTTTAGTTAGAAGGAACTAAAATGTTGATCCGCGAATACCAAAATGCATATCTCGACGAAATAAATCGATTTTGAGATGAGTGTCCTTCGGTCCGTCAGGCCATTAAAAATCGTAATCAAACTCCAGTCCGAAATTATGAACCATCTCGAAAATTTTATGGAGGTCGGGTTTCGACCAACGATTAGTTTTTGGTGATGATCGTAAAATATTTTGTGTGCGAAATTAACCAAAACCCGATTTTGCAGCGGCTCTATAGGTTGCAATAATAATCTAATCGGTGTAAAATGTTAACTATGTTTTGGGTTTACGACAAAGGTGAAACTTGCCCTTTAACGTGATGACCAGATAATATTTAGCGGGTTAAGTGGACCAAAACTTTGGTGTGAAATTTGATAAAAAATGTTTTGTATAATTACTATATCTCCTTCATGGAAGATAGGTTCCATCCACGTAAATTATGTTTAGAAGAGAAACTCTTGATATTTCAATTGATGCCAATTATGTTAAAGTATGTGTTCAGATAACAGAGTTACAGCCTACCCAGCAAAATTTCGGATCCGTTAGTCATTGTCTAACCCATTACAAAGTGGCACAGAGCGTGCGTGTCTGACTACAAATCCGAGGGTTGTGTGTTCAACGCTCAGCGTCGGGTACTTTTTGTTAAAAAAACAGTTGGTGGTTTAAACTTATTTTTCTCCTTCAAGTGGCCATAAAATAACTACTAGTTGTTATAGTAGTCGCACAATAACTAGTTATTCAGTGCGACATGCCCTTGTTATAATAATGGGCTAGTAGAGGGTGTAGGACTATACTTTAGTCAAGAATATATACTTGATGTATATATATATATATATATATATATATATATGTATATACTTTTGCCAAACATACTTTACTACTAATATACAATATAAATATAAAATAATTTAGTAGGCTTTGATTTAATAATAAAAGTTTTGTGAAAATAAAATAAAGTCAATTCATATTCAGCTTTAGAAATTATCGGTTGTGTTTTAATTCCCTCGTCGATGAATTGGTGACCCTCGACGCTGTATATTTTTCAAGCAGCCTAATTTGTGCTCGAAACTCAACAATGACAGACAAATCCGGAACAGAGAATCGAGAATCCGTCTCTTTGATTTGTCCACGTGGAGGCGCAATTTGCTTTGAATGGAATTGACTCGGAGGAAAAAAGTATTACATAATAATCACCGAATTAGATACAGAATTGCTTACTCATGTAAGCGACATAGTTTTAAATCCTCCTGCCGATACATACATACACAATTAAAAAAACCTTTGATTGAACATTTTTCCGTGTCTGAGGTAAAACGCATAAAGCAACTTCTCAATAATTTGGAAATTGGTGATAAGAAGCCGAGTATCCTGCTCCGGGAAATGAAAAATCTTGCTAATGGTGGTGTCAACGACGATTTCCTGCGTACAATGTGGATGCAACGACTACCGGCACATACACAAGCAATCTTGTCTACATCGTCGGAATCCCTAGAAGCAATTGCAAAGATGGCTGACAAAATCGCAGACGTATCAACACCCAACGGCATTTCAAGTGTTGCAGTCGGAAAGACATCATTCGATCTCTCAGCGATGTCTATCACTGCAGCGCACAGTGGTCCCAGCCCGCGACAAAAATACAAAAATCGATGTCTACAAATTGTGATGGTAACTATTGAAATCTATCTTAGACACATAAAATTTTAGTATTCCGGCGTTCTTTTTATAACTTCTAACGGTACTTGCTAAAGCAGAGCCACAGAAATGAGCATTTCCATTTGAAGAAATTGAGACTTTGAAATGTCCATTGACGTAGTGATAAGTTACAAGTGATATCACAAAAAACTAATGTGTAAAAATACTGTAGTAAGAAATGGAAGGTAAAGTTAATGGTATTGTTATTGTTTTTAATTGATAACATCATAAAGTTGTATGTTTATTTTGTAGTAAAATTGATCTCTTTTGAAATGTATTTTTGTGAGGGTTTTTTATTTAATATTTTGAAAAGAAATAGACTTTTAGTACCTTGGATCCTCACGGATCCTCACGTTATTTCTATATAAATTTTCGTGGTAGTGTCCAGAGTTAGAAAAAAATTATCTGCCGTTAAAATTAAGAACGCTGAAGGTCTGCCGTAGATTTAAACTCCACACGGAAAACTAAACAACGTAGAATGGTTATATTGGCAAGCAGAAACACTTGTGTGGTCTTGTTTACTGTTTATATATCCTGATACATTTTGAGTCGATCTGGGAACTCTCCTAATCGAGATATCCTGTAGCTAGTATTTATTGTAATAGATGCCAACCCATCCTCGCGAACTAAAAATCCCATAATCCATCCTAGTTTCCAGATATTCCCTGTTTGAGACCTATAGGACATTGTTCACATCTAATATAATCTGGTAGGCCCTGGGTCGATATGTTAACGCACCTAGTAAGAATATTCTTTGCCTCATATTGTTGATACTTGTTACCAGTTAATCCATGTCAAGAATAAAATTCATAAAATGTTTTGATTTTTACATACGTTTTTGTAGAGAATTTAGGAAAAATACTTAAATATGACAAATATCGGGAGTTAACATGATTTAGGACTACCAAATTGTGGACATATATTGAAGAATTTTGACAAGAATGCTTGATATAGATTAAAAACTCGAAATGTCAAATTGCAGCACATTCAGTTGGAAAATATGACCATAATAGTGAAATTATAAAAAACGGGAATTACGTCTATATTTGGGATATACCAAAACATGGACCTCTATCGACCATGGACCCACGCAAGATGTTTAATACCACCAAAGAACACAAAATGTCAAATTACAGCGAATTCACTTTGAAAATATAGACAAAATCTTGAAATGAATAAAAATACTGGAAGTACCGTTATGGGGGTCTATACCTAAAAGTGGATCAATCCTGACGATTTTTGGGGAAAATTATCTTCTAGTCACTACGAGTTTACGGTAAAATTTTCAGATCGATATCTTGATTAGAAATATTTTTGTCGCTCTCTCCCATACAAGCTAAACCACAGTGCAGCGGTCCAGCAGTTGCACGAAACTCGTTCAACGAAAACTTCTGGAAGTAGGTCTCGAAGCAACAGACGTACCAACTCCAACGCATCAGATATATGCTATTATCACCGCCGATTCGGACAAAGAGCAAATAAGTGCCGACAACCATGCACGTTCAAAAGCAATCAACAATCGGGAAACCAATAAGGCGGTCACTAGAGGCGAGCAGTGATCGCTCTAGCAAAACTAATCGCCTATTTGTTTATGATAAATCTCTAGGAAAATATTTCCTAATCGACACAGGTGCTGACATTTCGGTTGTACCCGTGGGTCTTAATAAAGGCAGCAGTCGTCCCGACAAATATTCTCTTTTTTACGACTACCAATTAGTGCTATAACAACCCATTATTTAGTAAGGTTTTGTTTTGCTGGTTAGTTTTATTTGTTTGCAGTGTAACCATAATCGTGGTCGGTCCCGTCCGACTATAGCCCTCTCTAAATTGTTTTTGTTTTGTCTTCGAAATTTCGAATTTAACTTCGATTTATACCGCCGTTTTGGAATATTGTTGAAAACAGATTACATATACTTTTACATGCTCTTCCAACAATTCAAATAAAAAACTCCGGTTATTTGAAGTGCAAAAATTGACTTTTTGAACCAAAACCTGTCCAAATTACCTAAAGTGCAGCGCGATAAACAGATTTATTTTATTATTGTATTTTAAGCACGAATTATACATTATACATTTTAGATTGAAAATTTTGAGAATGAAATAAAAATCGGGGTGTTCAATTTATGAGGTATACATTGAGAACAAAAAATACATATTAAAATCCTACAATGTATAGGATTGGACAAAAGTGGGCCGATATTACATTTCTTTATAATTAAGTGCTCTAGACCCACAGCTCCGTATTTAAGCCTGTTCAATTTGAAAATTTGGTCAATATTAATTTTTCGCGAATAGGTTCCTATGCGAAGAGAGAGCCCCCCGTACAGAATTGCACTCTATTCCATTTGAAAAACAGTAAAATGTCTTAGGTGAGGAGGCTATACCATATCATTGACCCATATTTTTCGCTGAGAAGTTCCCATGAGAATGAAAAATATGTTTGTAACTATAAAATACTTCAAATTGCGATGATTTGTTAGTTTAGAACTACGCGAAAACGTGGACCCACGTCTGCAATATTTTGTTAAAGTGTTTTGAAGTCATTTGAAGTCAAGTCAGAATAATTTCAGTTCGAAGTATTTTTGTCGCAACTTCTCACGTGCAAACTGTGGAAATTATAGCTTCAGGTCATATTCTGTTTGTGTTTCTTCAAACGCATTTATTATTTTCGGTAAGACCTTCTGTGTACTTCTGAAGTTAACAAGTAAAAAATCTTTAAGTTACGCCGGGCTGAACTTTTTTTATACCCTTTACCATAAAATATTGTGAATAAAATATTGTGAAATGGAATAATTAGTTTCCTTTACTGTCCACAATTTTCAATTTCTAAGTAGCTATGTTGATCATTTTTGGCGCAGAAGTTTGGAGACTGAAGGGAATGTCAAATATCAAATTACATGCAGTTCGGTCACAAACTTTTGCTTAGATTCGCAAAATACCGAAAATCGGGAGGTACCGTTATATGGGGCCTATACGAAAACACGAACCTATTTGGAAATTTTTAGTAGAGAACTTTGGTGACCACTTGGAACCTCAAATAATTAACTCAAATGCTCAAAATACCGAAAATCGGGAAGTACCGTTATATGGGGGTATAGCTAAACATGAACTTACATGTCGTCGGTGTCATGCTTAAGTGTTCCATACGCCATTTGCCTGATTCGAGAAAAACTCAAGTTAATGTTTAAGGTCATACAGGAAAAAAATGGTGCAATAATCAAATACTTTAAGAGCTCAGTTCTACTTAACTAAACTCATAGAATATACCAGTAGTTTATTTTAGTCAGATATCTGTGATAGTCTAGAAGTTACGGCAAATTTTTATAATTGCAAAAAGTTGCTAAATTGTTCCAGGGAATCTTTTTTTCATGTTTTTGGCAGTTTGTGTCACATGGAACACGTTTTGTCACATTTCAACCAAAACACTTTTTATCAATCATGTTCCACCTCCCTCATATGAAATGTTACAGTGGAGTTGAAAAATCAGGATTTTAAATGAAACATTTATTTTTCTCATATAAATACAATAAGGACCATTTTTATGGGTATCCTTAACATTTATTTAAGGGATTGCATCAACTTATCACTATTATACCCTCAGCATTTATGCTAACGAGGGTATATGGTAAATTTCAAATTTCCTTTGCAATTCCATTGGAAAAAATGTTAACAAATTTTTTCCGAGCACATCTGCAGTTTTTGGAACATAGATTAAGAAAAAAGTCGTGGTTTCAAATCCATTCGCGTTCACAAAATTGGATGCTGCGCTCCAAAGTTATGGGGGGTTTTATTCCCTTATAAAGAACAAATATTAAAAAATTCCATTTTTGCTGTAATAAGAAAATGTATATATAAAGCGTTAACAGCATTTAATATCTATCCGTAGATGCCTAAATATTTACTAAATGTCTTTCTATTTTCGCGGAAAATCAAGAAATACTGAAAAAATCTTGGTGTAAATTTAATTTATTCTAATTTAGAGTCCAAATAAAACTCGAAAAAAAAATTAAAAATACGTACAGATTCTAGACAACGCGTATAAAAATATGAGACCAACTTTTAACGATAGGATTTATAATTGCCATATTACAGCAACAACAAAAGACGAAACTTATTGTTGGAATATTATTTCAAAAATATATTTTTTTGTTTAATACGAAAAATAGAAAATAAAATTTGGGAGTTATTCTACTATTTCGCTAAATTTCGATGAAAGGACTGACGGACTTCGCTGAAACTTCTTCAGGGAAAATGCGATGACATACCCGAAAGTGTATTTGCTTACTTTGATAAACAATAGGATAATGAAATAGAAAGTAATATTCAAATTACAACCAAAGAAAAAACATAAGAGTTAAAACACGTATAATTCGCGAATTCGTTAAAATCAGTTAAGGCGCATGCGCTTTTCAGATACAGCGAGTGAATCTCTATCAATATGTAGCGATTTTTCCACTTTTCATTCAGCGGCTAAAGTGTGCTGTCAGCTGCATCTTACTGTTCAAAAAACCTTTATGTGGGTAAAAATTGCGCGATGTACATAAGATTATAAGGCGCATCCGATTTCAGTGACCGCCTATAAAAAGTACGTCATTGTAACAAATTTTAAACAAATTCGTCAAGAACCGCGGATGTGCTACCAAATTCTATGTTATACGAAATACGAATATTACTCCAGAATCTCGGTAATTTATGCCACACGGTTTTGGAAAATAATATAATTGCGTATAAAGGATTCCATTTATGTAAAAATAACCAAAGAAAATCGCGGTTCAATGCGCGGAATCATCAAAATATAATTTTGCAGAATTTCCTACTTTCAAGGTATCTATAACCGCCGTTTTAGTGGATGGATTTGAAAGCGGAAGGGTTCATTAGATCCGGCGCGTAAAAAAACTAAAATCACGCGGGGTTCAAGGGTACCTGAGTCACAGTTGTAAATTTTGAAGCCAAAAAATAGGTTTTTAAAGAAAATTTACACACCAAAATTTCGACTTTGGACTCCTATTACTAGGGAGCTGTATGAAGCACACTCATGAGATATACGTCAAACGACGTGGAATCACGAGTTCTACAATCCAATAAATAGTTTGGGTAATTATCTGGTTGCGCCCTCCAATTATAAGAAAAATTCAAAAAACCCAGATTTCAAAACTTCAAAATGTCAGCATCGATTTTAGGGGGATGCAGTGTATATATCGAAAAGTCATACATTAGAACCATGTTGCCCAAGGGGTATTCTTCAATTCTTTCTTTGAGCTCAGGTCTAAATTTTCCGTGGTTTAACCAGAAATCAAGAAAGAACACAAACAAACTTGTAAACTTCAACACATTTTTACCCATTTTTAAATATTACCACCAACACAGCTTCCACATAAATTATTTGTTATGGTCCATATTATGAGATCGTGGCTAAAACACTTCAATTAATATAAATATGTTCATATTTTATAAAATATATTAACCGTTCGCGACTTATTAAATGGTGAACCTCAACTTCAACGATTGTAAAACATTTTTGAATATTACCATATACACTTTCAGAAGGGCAAAATGTGCCTCATCGAAATAATGGTTTTAGACCCCAAGTATGTTTGGACGAAATGTGTTTCAGACAATTTGGAGTCGATTGAGCAATGTCCGTCCATCTGTCTGTCTGGCTGGCTGGAGCGCACGATAACTCTCGAACGGATGAACCGATTCGGTTTAAATTTTGGCTTTCGTAATATTTTGCCCAAACTTAGTTTAAGTTCGAAGATGAGCTATATCGCTCTACTCCTTCCGGTACCTCCAACACAAAAGTTCGAAAATGTTCGGAAAATTTGTGCGCACGATAACTATTGAAGGGAGTAACCGATGTGGTCCATACTTTACACATCCTGAAATGTGTACCAGACTTAGATAAGGTTTCAATATGGACTCAATCGGTCCACTCCTTCAGGTAGCTCCCACACAAAATTTCGGAAAAGTTCAGTTTAGGGCCATCTCTCGAATCGCTTTGATTTTTGTTTTAGCAACTTGTATTCACTGCCCCCAACACGACGGTACAAGTTTCATTAGGGACAAGCCCATACTTCCTGAGAAAATAGCATGAAAGTTGCAAAAACCCCTATGACACCGTGTGAGGTGGTTTGAGCGCAAGATAACTCTAGAACGGATCTGCCGATTCGGCCCAACAATTAGCCTTAGTAATATTTTGTCCAAACATAGTTTAAGTTCAAAGATAAGCCATATCGGTCCACTCCTTCAGGTACCATCCCCACAAAAGTTAAAAAATGTTCGGAAAAATTATTCGTACGATAACTCTTGAAGGGAGTGGCCGAATTGGTCCATACTTTACACATCCTAATATATCTACAAGATATACATCAGGTTCAAATATGGACTATATTTGTCTACTCCATCCGGTACCTCCTACACAAAATTTCGGATAAGTCCACTTTAAGACCTGATATCGAATCACTTTTATTTTTGTTGAAGCAACTTGCATTCTGTGCCTCAATTACGATGGTAAAAGTTTTTTTCAGGGGCAAGTCCATACTTCTTGAGAAAAAACCCCGAAGGGTGTAAAAACCCCATAGGCACCATATGTGGTGGCAAGAGATCCACTTCCATAATGGTCAATGTCGATCCATTCCTTTTAGTATCTCCTCCGCAAAACTTTTGATCTTTGATCCTAATCAAAATTTTTGTCGGTTCAAACGCCCAAAATTTTTAAAACTCCCTAAATACAAACGTTTTTTGGGAAAAAATTGTTTCCATATACACAGGCTGAGGGTATATCTCTGTCGGCAAAGCCGACTGATACTTTTTTACTTGTTTGTGGTAAAATCATCAAAACGGATTGATATTTTGCATTTCTAAGGTGACATAATACATTTAAACGCCTTTTTCTTATACATAATACCATTTTTTTAGTCGGTGTCTACACTAGCTTCAAGTCGAATGAACGTTTTTGCGTATATTTTTGTGGACTTACGTCATTGCCTTTAAACTAGGGATTTTTTGTTTAAACGATTGATAAATTTTCGTTTTCATATAACAATACGATATTCAAAAATATTTGGATTTAGAAAGTATCATTCTTCAGTTTTTAAACCAAGTTCTTTAAAACTATTTGTTCCATGCGTCACATTATTCGTAACTTGGCAAAAATGTGCAATTTTTTGTTCCAAACGCCACCACTTTTGGTGCGGAACAATTCGTTTTTGTCTCGTTTTGTTCCATACGCCAAACGACATGGATATCGAACTAAAATGTTCAAAGTTGTTTTGTTCCATACGCCAGGCTTTACGGATATGGAACAAAACGACAAGATTTTTTGGGTCACAAAGCGGATATGGAACATACTGGCATCTGAATATCTCAGAAACTATAGAAGATAGAGAAAACCCGACCAAAAAATCTGAAAGAGCATGGTTAAAAACTCTGTAAGGTACCTTTATCTCAAAATGTCCAAAATGGAACACTTAAGCATGACACCGACGATGTGTTAAACATTTTTGGTGAAGAAGTTTTTTGACTGCAGGGCATCTCAAATGTCAAATTGCGCGTAGTTCAATCAAACAATATAACTAAATCCCTCAAAATACCGAAAATCGGAAGGTACCGTTATATGGGGCTATACCAAAACATGGACCTATGTTGACAATTTTTAGCGAAGGGTCCTATACCAAAACCTGAACCAATGTCCATAATTTTTGGAGTATACGTTTTTTTGATCAATTGAAAGCCTAACTGTTAAATTATAGCTAATTTGGTCTGTACCTGAAATCTGTCGGAACCGTTAAATGGGGACTATACCAAAACGTGGACAGATATATCACATCATCGAACTTGATCTGCCTACAAATAAAAGATGCGTCTTCCCAAAATTTCAGCGTCCTATCTCCATTTTTGAGATGTTAGAGTGATCGACTCAGAATTTTGCCCTGATCAAAAATATATGTACTTTATAGGGTCACAAGTGATTATTTCAATGCGTTACAAACAAATAATAAACTTAATATACCTTCCATACTATGATGGATATAACAACAATCAGAAGATAAACACTTCGGCTGAATTATTTTTTCAAGAGTTAGGGTGTAAAATATAGGACGCTTCTAATTTACGTGATAATTGCAACATTAAGGCAACAATATGTCAATAATTCTCTAAACAAATAAGGCTGATGTTTTGAGGAAAATAAAAAAAACACAAAGAAACAGGGCCAAATCAGAACAAAAATATCAGACAAAAAATAAAACTATAAATATGATATGGTTTTTTAGCATATTTCTTTGGCATTCAATCTTTGCAGATCCCTAAAATCCGGAGAACGTCATGCGGCCGCAACGACCACAGATTCTAGTACAACAACAACATCACATTCAACCACAGCACCATCAGTAGCCGCCTCCAATGCGTCCTCATTACCACACCAGCAACATAACTACCCAGCTACGCCACAACCACATCATCCACAATCGACGGTTATGACAACACCAACCGCTCACCCACATGCACCGCCACCACCACCACCCAGTAGTGTTTTATATCCTAGTGCTGCCTACAGTGATCACGGGTTTCTACAAATGACATTGGGCTATTTGTCACCCTCGTCGGGTGCATACAAATCAGTGGATCCCTATTTTCTGTCACAAGGTAATGAGAAGTGTTTGAAAATCAAACATTAGTGTGGGACAGTAGTGTTCCAATTAAAACAAAGATTTTGTATTGACATGTTGTGGGTATTACAAATTGAATTAACACCTCCCACCCTCTTTGGTTGTTGGTTGTTTGTTTGAAAATTAACATTGTTCCAAACAAAATGCCAACATTTGATTAGGGTTCAAACTTATTTTCTCGATGACCCTAAACATGCCAATAATAATTCAATTATAGTCATGTTATTGTTTTTGTTTTTAAAACTATTGTCCTTACTTATATTGTTTGTTTCTTTTTCCTTTTTCTCTATGGCACATTTCAGCTGGTCTCTTTGGTGGTGGTCACTTATTTGCCGGCGGTTGTATGCCAGAATTGGCCTTAGGTCTGGGTATGGGTGTCAATGCTTTGCGTCATTGTCGTAGACGCAAGGCACGCACTGTCTTCAGTGACCCTCAACTTTCGGGTTTGGAAAAACGTTTTGAAGCCCAACGTTATTTATCGACACCCGAACGTGTTGAATTGGCCACATCGTTGGGTTTGAGTGAAACCCAAGTGAAAACATGGTTTCAAAATCGTCGCATGAAACACAAAAAGCAGCTACGGCGAAGAGATGTGATGAATGGTAAGTTTTACAAAATAGTAAGCTAAAACAAAAACAATAAAAAAATGGAAAATATTTTCAACAATTAAAAAAGGTGCGGGAAGTGTTGTGACTGATTCTTATATATTTTATGGCAAATAAGACTTAGAGCGTGTTATATTTGGCGTATTGTAAATTTTTTCTGCCTAAACCGTCTGGCACTTAGTATTTGCAAACCTCTAGAAAAAATTATGCAACACTTTTGGTTATAGGGCATCACTATCCTATAGGACTATCTATGCTCAGATTGTAGAGGAAAGTCAATTGGTATTAAGAACATTGTTCTAACATTATTTATTATGACGAGAAACATCATTATGTAATGTATGTGTAATCCCACGGCGGCGAGTTCTTCGTTGCCGGATTGAGCCGGAACCACACAACACCCATGTTCCGACCAGCGACTGCCACCTCAGTGTACATATGTTTGTATTTTGATCATTTTTCTGTATTGGGAGCAGCATATCCCGGAATACCTGCTCTGGATATTTTTCGATACGTGTTGTGGCGGAGGAAAACCCAGGACCAATATGGATATGCTCAGTTTGTCACATCGGCATCCAAACACTCAAACTTTGGTGAGATGAAATAGATGCCGTGAGTGACTGAATCTCAGGGGGTTTCTCTGGACTCATCCATGTGAGGGACTATATTGCTGCATGAATGCGACCTCAGTGAGTCGCCGTCGTCATTAGAATACGAGACTCCTCCGCAGCCCCCCCAACAGCATCCGCACACTCAGCAATTAACACCAGCCCAAATGCATCCTATTTTGCAATTTAATTTCAATGAACCCCTAGGTAAAATCGAGGAAATACTGGTTTTTATGAGTCGGTACAGGAAACCAAGCTCAACAACGTTTGCAGCTTAGAGCGCTGTTATGGTTACAACATGCTGGGGAAGAATTCCACCAGAAGTGGAAGAGGGGGATTAGATTTAAAATTGCACCATTCTGTAAAATGAAGACCTTTCTCGCTTGAGCTCAGCTTTAATGACCCCCACATGGGACGTATGGCATAGAAGACAGATGTCAGGAACTGCCAAAATAGAGTTACTTAACTTATATCTCCCACCAATAAATAGCTATACCAGGATATAGGTCCAACCACCGACGTAGCCAGGGGGACATTTAGACATTTGTTGTATATACATCTCACAAACATCAATATGTTGTCGAGATTCATTTCTGACTACGCTGGGTCCAACATTAGTCCTCTTTTGGAAGGTCATAACCGACTGGTCTTGGGAGACTTTAATCCCCATCATGAGTTGTGACATTCAGTCCTTGGAAATGACCAGAGAGGTATAATGCTGGCTAAGCAGATTGATAGCTCGACGTTTTCCACAGCAAATGAGGACACCCCTACCAGAATTAGCGGAGAGTGACACAGTTTGCCAGACATAACCATCGGGTCACCTGGTCTGATAAATGACGTCATCTGGCAACCGCTTGTTTATCTTGGGTCAGACCATCTCCCCATAATTGTTTCCATCAGCAGACCACCTGATTTGATCACTTCTGAACGCCGCACTTTCATTAATCATTGGAAAGCTAATTGGTCTAGTTTGAGAGATTATCGATTCAGAGATCTGCCCAATCGTTCTGATGACCCGAACAACTAATTTCCCACCAGAGGCGACGGAATTAGAAAATGAGCGTATTGAGCTTCGTCGATCCAACTCCATTGACCCCCAAAGTCAGTTAGCTGTCACTGGAAGTTACTAGGTGCGTTGCTGAGCATAAGCGGAACAAGTGGTTACATAAAACCGGAATAAGTGAATTTTGGGTAACGGTTAAGTCACTGTCGAACCCTGGAATGAAGGCAAATAGAGTCTCAGTAACCTCAATAAGCATGCCCCAACCAAAGTTAGCGGGGAGTGTCACAGTTCGCCAGACATAACCATCATGTCACCTGGTCTGATAAATGACGTCGCCTAGCAACCCGTCGTTTCTCTTGGATCGGAGTATCTTCCTATAATTGCCTCCGTCAGCCTACAACCCGATTTCGTCATCTATGAACGCCGTACTTGCATCAAATATGGGAAAGCTAATTGATCTAGCTTGAGAAAGATCACTAATCACCGCTTCAGAGATGTACCCAACCCTTCTGATGATTGGGTTCGAGACATCATCACTGCTGAAGCCAGGCAGGTCGAATAATCAAAATGAGACCAATTTTTCCGACAGAAGCGATTAGATTATCAAATGAGGGTTCGGCGAGCCCACACCGTTCCCAAAGAATGGAAAATGGGCAGGGTTGTCCCGCTACTGAAGCCAGCAAGGAATGCTGCAAAAGCGATTCGTACAAAAGTTCTCAACCTGTTGCTATCCAACCATATCTTTCCCGAAGTATTGAAAATGGACGGGTGGTTCCGCCAGAAATAGCTTTACAGTTTCCGATCATCACCATGGGTTCCGTAAGCAGCACAGCACGACTACAGCGCTGCATGGCATATCCACACATATTAGTCGATGACTCAACCATAACAAGCCGTCAGCTAGGATAGTGTTGGTGGCGATAGACTTAACGAAAACCTATGATGCTGTCAAGCACTCCACGCAGTTTGGGGACATTGAGCAGACTACCCTCCGGTTAAATTTGAAACCTTGGATATTTAATTATATGTGTGAACGCCAGTCGTACGTGGAATTCTGGAACAAGAACCCCGAGCCCCGTAGAGTGAAACAAGGAGTTTCCCAAGGTGGGGTGATATCTCCGGAACTTACCTCCTTAGCTTCTACCTCTCCTGTATTCCACCCTCTTGAGACGGCATTGAGCATGGCAACAGCGTTGCACGCCATTCCCACACATATTAGACGAGGACTCAACCAAAACTAGCCGTGCGATAGGACAGTGTTGGTGGCGCTCGCTGTTTGAGGACCCCGAGCTGACTTCCCTCCGACCAAGTTTGCAGCGTTGGATTATCAATAACATGTGTGGATGCCGGTCGTAAGTGGAATTCAGAAACAAGAAGTCCAAGCCCCGTAGAGTGAAACAGGGAGATCCCTAAGGTGGGATGATATCTCATCATACTGGGGATCATTCGCAGCATACATTACGATCTCAACGTAACGTATGCGAATGATTTTTTTTATATTGGCATCAGGTACCTTCCCTGATGTCATTTGTGAAACACTTAACTCCTATTTCATATATCCAACCACCTTTTTCCACTCTAGGAATAGGCAAATACCCGCCACTAAATCTACTGCCACTCTGTTCAGCACATGGACTGCAGAGGTGAACACTGAGTTGAATGTCATGATCAATGGTAGCAGAATTTCGACCACTAACTACCCATAGGTTCTAAGGCTCACATTCGACTGCATGTCCACGTCTTCTGCGCGAATGCCACAGTTCTCTGCGAATAGCTGAAATGTAGGAAGAAGATCCTCAAGGCCCTAACCGACAGCACTTGGGATGCAGATAAAGATACATTGTATAATGTCATAGGTCGGTCGGTAGTAAGCTAGGGCGGCAGTGTGGTCCGCGAATATAAGTGCAACTCAATTCAAAAACCAGTAGGAAAAGACGAAAGTCGGGCGGGGCCGACTATGTAATACCCTACACCAGTCGAAATATGTAAAAATGGAATAATTAGTATACATCCCAATACGCAAATGCTTGGCTTAATGATGAAAGTACTTAGCTCCAACGCCACGAAGAAGTTTTTTAATAACCAAAAACAAACATTAAAGTAAATTTTTTGAACTCATTAAACTCCAAATGGCAAATTATGGCTCCAATTTGGGGAAAATCGTTAAAATACCTAAAATCGGGAGGTACCGTTATATGGGGGCTACAAAAAAACATGGACCTATCTTAACAATTTTAAGTGGCGAAATTTCGTGGCCACTGGGAACAAAAAAAAAACATTGTTCCACAACATCCCATACGGGACAAGGGAGACTTCTCTCATATCAATGAGTGCACCCCGATTCATATTTAGCTCAATGATATGGGACCTACTGTTTATCGCCGAGTCCGAACGGCGTGTCCTAAGACACCACTTGTAGAGAAGTTTTTCAAGGCTGAAATACTCAGGAAATGTCGCCAACATTACTGAGGGGTATTTTGCCACCGTTGAAAAATGTTTGGTGTTGCCTGGGCGGGGAATCGAACCACCGACCTTCTGCGTGCAAGGCGGGCGTGCAAACCATTGCACCACGGTGGCACCCGGCCACTGGGAACCACATATGTAAAATTTCAGCTAGTTCAAGCAAAAAATGTGGCTAAGATCCCTAAAATACCTTAAATCGGGAGGTATCGTCATATGGGGACTATACCGAACCGTGGACCTATCTTGACAATTTTTAGTGGAGCAATTTCGCGGCCATTGAGAACCTCAAATGTAAAATTTCAGCTAGTTTGGGCAAAAAATGTGGCTTAGATCCATAAAATACCTTAAATCGGGAGGTACCGTTATATGGGGGCTATACCAAAACTTGGACCGATATAGCCCATCTTCGAACTTGATCTTCCGACGGCTAAAAAAATTGTATTCCCTAATTTTCAGCGAAATCGGTCAACAAATGCGACCTGTATGTTGCGAACGGACGGACGGACGGACGGACATGCATAAATCGACTCAGAAAGTGATTCTATGTATACCCCTAGAAGGAACTATGGGTCTATCTCGCTTCCTTTTGTATGTGACATACAAATGCACTAACACATAATACCCCTTACCACATAGTGGTGTAGGGTATAAATATTCCATGCTAGGAATATGCAAATACCTGCCAAAAAATCTACGCCCACTCTGTTCACCGCATGGAATACAGAGGCGAGCACTGAATGTCATGGTAATGTTATATGTCAAGATTCTAGGGTCACATTCAACAGCAAGTTTACTTCGTCCGCGTATGCCACAGCTATCTGCAAAAAGCTGTTATGTAGGAACAAAGTATTCAAGTCCCTAGCCAGCAGCACTAGGGGTTCAGATAAAGAAAGCTTGTTGACCACATGTGACCAGTGTAGTCCGCAAATATAAGTACAATGCGATGGAAAAGTATTTAAAACTGAGAACAGCAACAGGGTGCCTTCTCATGTCTTTAGTGGACCATCAGCATGAGGAGACGAAGATTCTTCCAATACGGCAACACAATGACATGCTCTCAATGCAGTACTAGCTTGGGTGTTACCGTGATAGCCATCCTAATCACTATATGGTGGATAGACCCCCCCCTAAGGCATGTCAGGAGGAATCTTAAAGATCTAGTAAGAGACGTCTAACGTTACCAGAGATAGAACCACTAGATCAACAGGCCTATCAACCAGGTCTGAATAACATTCATACAGATGCAGTCGCAGTTGCCATAAACAACTGTCATGTGAATGCGGAGAACATCTCCCATTTATAGCAGTTTGGGAGCGTCAGTTGCCACGACAATCCAGAGTCAATCCCACGGCAGCGGGTTCATTCGTACCGGCTTGACCTGAAACCATATTGTTTCGGCCAGCGGCTGCCAACCCAGCATCAAACCTATGCTTCTACGTAGGTTTCTATGCTGCTACAACAACAATCCAAAGTAGCTTTGGCTCAACAACGTTCGTGATGGTGCCGCCGTCTAAATTCTTATAGGACAAATATTGATGATACCGTGAAAACAACTGTCCAGAATGCGGCACAGGCCCGAACGACACAATGCACTTTTTCAACTGATCTGCAAGACCTACTCAGCTAACTCCAGTAAGTTTGTTACAACCCGTCGAGTGTTACCGTGAGAGCTACCCTAATCAAGATATAGCAGTTTAGGAGCTTCAGCTGTCACGACAAACCAGAGTAGTTCTGGCTCAACTACGCTCGGGATGGTGCAGCCGTTTAAATTCCTATAGGGTTAAAATTGATGATACCTTGCAAAACATACACACACTGCACCTCTTCCAGTAGGTTTGTGGCTACAACTCATTGGGTGTAACCGTGAGAGCCATCCTAATCACCAGTGTAATGCTGGCTTTATTTCCTAATTATTTCATCCATGAAAAACTTCTCTACAAGTGGTGTCGTAAGACACGCAGTTCGGACTCGGTGATAAAAAGTAGGTCCCATATCATTGAGCGTGCACTCATTGATATGAGAGAAGGGAGATGTTGTGAGAACATATTCATGTATGTATGTATGTATGGAGATAGACTCAGAGCCAGATTAAGCAGAAAATTTAACTCACAACATTGTTGTTTGTGATGCACTCAGCTGTTTCGTGACTATTGCGCCTAAAAGTATGCAAAAATTATATTTTATTCCTTTCTTAACTTTGTTTTTATTCAATTAGTCCAAGACGTTCGTTCATCATTGACCTCTTACAGAAAATTGATAAAATTCTTCTCCTTATGGAAGACAATGAAAACCACAAAATTGAAACTATTAAACAAGAAATCCATTAAGAATGAACTATCCTCTTAACTAGTTTTACTTTATATTTGCCCACAAAAGAGTTTCCAAAGAAAATTGTCTTCGAACGAAAACAAGAAAAGCAAACCCATTTTCCATTTACATAAATTGAAAGAAAAGACAAATTCTTAAATCAAATTAGACTAGAAGACAATATTGAATGAAATTGAAAAATATCCTCCAAACTTACCAGCAATTTTCTCGTTCATTTTTCAATTTACAGAACCAGTTGACTTTTCACGTTCAGATGGAGCGGGGAGCAATACAAATGGCGGCGGCAGTGGTAATAACAAAAATGGCATTTTAACATCATCTGGCTCATCGTCAGCATCCTCGGTATCTTCACAAATTTCACTGAGCAATGGCGGCGGCACTACAACTAATGGTAATACATCGAATGGCCTGAGTGAGGCAACGAAAGCAGCACTACATTCGAATAACCCATCCTCCGGCCTACAACATAATCATCATGCTCAGCATAATCTTCATCATCAGCAGCAACAATTACAAAGTGCACATCCCCATCATCCCAGTCATCATCAGTTACAAATGCTGCGCAGTATATCCTCCTCCAATGGCCATGTGATGGCAGACGGTGGCAATTCTGCTGTGGGCGGTGGTGGTATAGGTTTTATTCACAATGACTATTCCACTGATGATTATTCCGATTTAGAAGATGAAGATATCGACGATGATGGAGAAGGCAGTGATGTCGATATTGTTGGTGATACTAAATCGCTGTATCATTTAACGTAATATTTTGGATCTGGCAAAACGGATGGGTTGGATAGACGTAATGAATATCGTAGATATTTTTAACTAGCAATAATATTTGTATGTACATAATGTGTATTAAAGTATTGGAATGAATGAATCCTTTTTGATGAGAGGTATACATTTCACATATAATTAGGTATTTCACAAACTCATATTCAATATTAGTTTTTATATTATTTAATTGAAACGCCAGCAAAACAAAAACAAACACTGGATGAGTGTCATTCTAGTCATATTAGTGATAATAAAATTCAGCACACATAACATAAATAAGTTAATTTTAAGATCCAAATTATAAAATAATAGCAATAAGAAATTTCCATGTTAAATAAAATAAAAATAATTGTAGAATATTAACAAAAATGTGTATAAAAAATTTATGAAATCAACTTCATTATAATAAACCTTTAAGAAAAGAATGTAGATTAGGTTATAGGATCCACAGCTGCCATTGTTGTCGACAGCTACTTCACTTGGTGACCAGTGGTCCCTTGTGTTCGTTTTAAAATAGTGATAAGAATAGGAACGCGAAACGGGAAGGGAGGGTAGAAATCTATGGACAGGTAAGAACAGAAAGAAATTAATTAAACGAAAGAAAGAGGTCCGCAGGTTTTATAGAAGAGAAGTGAGAAAGAGATTCAATCTCATCGGCACCACATAGCCTGTGCCTTTTCTAAATAAGACTATTACACCGACAGAGAAGGTGATTGTGAGCCTTGTTGGTCAAGGAAATGTCAACGTGTGGGTATTGCTAGATCCTCCATCGGGACCCTCCCATTCGCAAATTGGGAAATCCCACCATATCTCAATAAATATGGAGGGCACAAGGGAAATAAAATACCTGGGGGTGACCAAAATCTAACCTAGAGGACGGCAGCTGGTCGTCTAGTACCATAGACAAGCAGATGTTAAGTCAACAGGAATAGTTGTCTTTGGATAGTAGACAGCGCGGTAGAGTCTACATAAACGGTGTTTGTACAGCGGTAGCGGGTGTCGGTCTTGAATCAAGCGGTTCGCCATAGAAATGTGATTTGGCAGACCCAGTACCATCCTAGGATACTATAGGCTGATCCCCTACTTATCTGAAGAGCAAATTATTACAGAAACTTCGAAAGGAGAAAGGGAAAATGTACCCCCTATAACGTTGACGAACATTGGAACACTGACAATGAAACGTAAGGACTCTTAGTGAAACATCAAGAGTGGCACAGCTAGAAGCACTATTTTTAAAAAATATAGACTGGGCATTCTGGCAATCTGTGAAATGCGATGGTGTGGAACAAGAGAAGAAATATACAGCAATGGAAACACTCTTCTCTTCAGCGACAAGGAAAAGCACAGGGAATGTGGTGTCGGAATTATAACAACATGGTTGCAGACCAATATTAGGAAATTTATTTATAAATTATTTTTATATATATAGATAAATTTATAATGCTACGCACCAACTGAAGATACAGAGGATGAAATTAAAGACGAATTCTATAGCCAAATTACTGCTACACTAAAAAAATATAGGGTAATTGCACCAATAGTCGGCCCTTTAACTTGTTTTTCATTTTTAAACTGGTGTCGCAGGTTGTGGGAATATAATTTTACTGTAAATATTTAATTTTACGCATTACTTAAGGGTTATGTTTCAGAATTTATAAACTTGTTTTTATTAATTATTTAATAAGTATTGCCAATTTGAATTTTTTTCAAAAAACATCCTATGTTCTAATAGTCGGCATGCATGTTCCTAAGTTCGGCCAATGATGTTCCAATAGTCGGCACCCCTTTTACCGTTGTAGAAAAAAGAAGAAACTTAAAAAAATAAGAATTTATTACGATTAAAAACCTACATAAATATATTTATATCAATTAATAAAACTTAAATCTGACAAATTCATTTACATTAATACAAATATAACAAAAAATTAATAATTTTAACATTTATATTTATTGAATTGAAATATCGCTCATTTACTAGAAGAGTGAAAAATCTCAAAAAATCAAGATTCGAGAAAAACACGTTTTAAGTTGGAAATGGAATTTTGACTACCCAACTTAAAAAGGTTATTACAGGAAAAATAAAACAACTACTTAGATCATATTTTGCAAAGAGTTAGCCAAATATCAGTGCTTAATTTATGTGCAAGATATATCATGATTTGAAGTGCTGTAGTGCACCATACACTTAAAAGCCTGAACTTTCGGAACGACCTCCGCTGGACCTCCGACCAACCTCCTCCGAACTTCGAAACTACCTCCTCTGGACCTCTGACCACCCTCCTGCGAACTTCGGAACTACCTCCACTGGACCACCGACCACCCTCCTCCGAACTTCGGAATTACCTCGAATGGACCTCTGACCACCCTCTTCCAAACTTCGGAACTACCTCGTCTGGACCTGCGACCACCCTCCTCCGAACATCGGAACTACCTCCTTCGGACCTCCAACCACCCTCCTCCGAACTTTGGAACTACCTCCTCCCGTTCTCCTACCGTCCTCCTCCGAACTACCTCCTCTGAACCTCCGACCATCCTCCTCTGAACTCCGGAAGTACCTCCTATGGACCGCCTATCACCCATCTTCGAACTTCGGGATAGCCTCCTCTGCACCTCCGCACAACTTGCTCTTTCCACATTCAGTCCACAGGAACATTAAAACCTGTGCGCTACTACACACGCAAAAACACACAAACGGCAAAAAATATGTTTCATTCGATTTTACTCTACGATTAAACACGTACTCCATTTCGAGTATTTTCACTCGCACTCTTATTTTGAAACTACGAGACAAAAAATACATATCTATTAAATTTTTATTTGTGGCCGACGTTAGGAACCATGTAAAAACTGGCATGTTCTAATAGTCGGCATACCTATGCCGACTATTGGAACAACTGTGATTTTATTGTTCCTATTGTCGGCATACCATAAATACGAAGAATTCGCATTTTTTATAAACATTTATTACTTCTGCTTTATTAGTTTTAGTAATATATAATATGACAGTCACTCATTTAAAAACAAGATATGAATTAATAGGATTTTTTACTTATTTTACTTTTATTTATAAACTAACAAATTTCTTAAAAAATGCACTTCAACACGTGTTGACAAATCAGTACCGTTAGAAACGACTATAAATGCTGAAATACCGTTCCCAGGACCATGAAAAATTGTATAGAGGGAGAAGGGAGTATATTTTATATAAATGTAATCTTATTTGACTATACAAATAACGGTATTCTTATTTATTCGTGTTTATATACAAATGTGGCCGAATACTGGAACCGGCCGACAATAGGAGCGTTTACCCTACCATCTAGGGATAAACTTCTGCTTACTGGGGATTTCAACGCAACGATTGGTAGCACCAACAATGGACTGTCACACATAATGCGAAAGAATGCACTCGGAAGAAAGAACAATAAAGGAGAAAGACTCAGAGAGCTCTGTCAAACTTATGAATTAGTTATTGGAGGATCAATATTTCCGCACAAAACAATACACAAATGCACATGGTCCCATCCCAACGGCCATTCTCGAAATCAAACAGACCACATCTGCATTCGTCGAAAGTAGAGAAGCTCACTGTTAGACGTGCGCACGAAGAGAGGTGCAGATATACATAGTGATCACGAGCTAGTAATCGTTGAGGTACAAATTAAATTAAAAAGATATCATGGGAAAGTACCTGCGGCAAAATCAAAAATTTAGCTGGCCTAGTTATCGGATATAAACAGAAAGCGATGGTACAGGAAAGAAATATGTTAAAATGCAGAAACTAGAAAATCCTAACTTCAAGGAAAGATATGAGGACACAGCGAAAGCAGTGAAGAAATCGGCTCGAGCTGACAAAAGAATACTTCGAGGATATGTCAAAAGATGCAGAAGTAGCTGCAGCAAGACACAACATCAGAGAACTGCACAATCTTATAAACCGCATCTCAAACAAAAATCCGAAACGGAATACAGTCATTAAAGATCTAATCGGCGAAACACTTACAAGCACCGAAGACCAAATCCGCAGATGGATGGAGCATTTTGAGACAATAAGCAATATAAGTGAACACATTAATACACCAAACGAGAGCATGCTCTCAAATATTATTCCCAGAAGCAATTGTCCAATATCGGAAACCCCTCCCACTGTTGACTAAATCGCTTCGGCAACATTGAAGCTAAAACGTAACAAATCCCCAGGAGAAGACACTATATCTCCTGGAATCCTTCAAACAAATTCAGTTATCTCGGTGGAAATTCTTTACCCATACATTCATCACGCCTGGTGTACTGAAGATATACCCAATTCGTGGACGAAAGGCGCGGTAATTAAATTACCGAAAAAGAACGGCCCAGCCATTTGTGACAATTGGTGAGGGATAACTCTCCTCAACACTATCTACAAAACTATGGCAATTTTAATAAATAAAAGGTTGGAATGTGTAGAGGAAACTCTAAAGGCCAGAACAGAGTCAAACGTCGCTTGCTTTGCTCGCGTCCCCAAATGTCAAATTATAAAGGAATGCCAGAGCCTCTTTGCAAATCCGCCTGCGTTCCCCTTTAGGAGGCTCTGGCATTCCTTTATAATTTGACATTTGGAAAGCAAGCAACGATTGATTCTCGAACAGGCAGGATTTCGTCTACATCGCAGCTGCGTCGATCAGATTAATACTCTACGTTTCATAATTGACCAGTCAATTGAATGGCGATCTCCATTATATCTAGTATTTATTGGAGTCAAAAGGCATTTGATTCCATCAAACGAAACGCCATATGGGACTTGGTGGATATCGCAGATTCAATGGGTCTAGAAATAAACATACAAATAAATAAATAATAAAATAAAGGGCCAGAAAATAAAGTACGTGCAATCTTTCTATTACCTGGAATCAATCATGTCAAATGATGGTAATATTGAAAAGCATGTAACAAGTAGACTGAACAAAGCTCGTTCAGCTTTTTGAAGACTGAGTAGGTGGTCAAACCAGCTATCACTGAAGACTAAATTAAGAAAACTCAATGCATGGGAGTGTGGGGGTGCAACCGTGGTACAATGGTATACACACCCGCCTTGCACGCAGAAGGTCGTAGGTTCGATTCCCCGGTCAAGCAACATCAAATATTCAACGGTGGCAAAATACCTCCTCAGTAATGTTGGCGACATTTCCTGAGTATTTCAGCCATGTACAACTTCTCTACAAGTGGTGTCTAAGAACACGCCGTTCGGACTCGGCGATAAACTGTAGGTCCCATATCATTGAGCTAATATGAATCGGGGTGCACTCATTGACATGAGAGAATTCTCCCTTGTTCCGATGTTTTTGGAACAATTATATTATTACAATGCATGTGTGAAATCTACACAACTCTATGGGAGTGGACATGGATGACGACACAAACAGCACGAATATTACAAGTTGTTATCAACAAATGCCTGCGAAAAATATGCAGAATATTTTGGCCCAACACAATCACAGAGTTATGGTCATTAACAAACGAAAAATCTATATTACGGCAAATTTTAAGAAAGAAATGGAGTTGGTCACACTCTGCGCAAGCCTCAATGCAGCATTCCAAGGACAGCGCTAGAATGTAACCCGCATAGGACGCCCAAGCAATACTTGGCGTAGAACAACGATGAAGGAACTACACAAACAATATAAAACTGTTCATGATTTAAAATCATTGTTGTGGCACAATATACAAAAATCTTGTAGAAGTCCTATGTTCCCAAGTGGAATAATTAAGGAAAAATATCTAAGTCCAGAATCGGCGAAATGTAGTTTGTTTCCCCCACTCTATCGCATAAACCAACATGGCGGCATAACTATTACAGAATGCTGCATGCCCAAGCCATGAGCATCGCCACTCTTTTAGCTCCCTAAACCTCAAAGCACCTATGAATGTCTGATACAGAATATTCAGCACAGCATTTAAAGTAGTCTATATAGGAAATCAGTAACTTTTATCGGTTGAAAATTTCTCTTGTTCTGATTCTGACCGTCAAGCTGGCTCTGGGTTTATCTCCAGTTCTAGAAATGTGGCTGTTTCGATGGGATGTAACCACAGATCTACTGGAGTTAATTGAGTAGGTTTGGCAGAGCAGATGTTATAAATTTTTAATATTTTGTAGAGTAGATCTTTTGATTGCCACCTATTGGCACCTATGCTCTTGGTTTCCGTTAGGTTAGGTTAGGTTAGGTTATAGGATGCGCAGCTGCTGTAAGTAGCAGCCACTCCACTCGGAGACCTTGTTGTCCATTGTGATCATCCTGGGTGTGGAGTAGTGTTGAAAGTTGATATGTAGTTGATGGTTGTAGGTGAAGTAAGTAGTTGCAGATCCGGTTGTGGTGATGGAGTGAAAAATAAGCTAAGGAGATGGAGATTAGTTTTGGATAGGAGAAATTATATAGAAAGTGAAGAGACAGGGGAGAAGTAGAAAAGGTAATAAGAGAGTGAAGGAGAGGAAAACAGATGATATTTAGAAGGTAGATTAACTAATATACTTAAGTTAACCCGCCCCATAGCCATTTAAGGCCTCTGCAGTATGTTAGCAATGCTGTGGGGTCGGAAGAGGAGAAGTGAGACAGGGATTCCGTCGTGTGAACGCCAAAAAGCCTGTGCCTTTTGGCACTCAATCTGGGACACAGACAGAGAAGATGTTTAATTGTCTCCATCTCCTCCACGTCCTCACACAGCCTACAGTAGTCACTGCTGCTGTTATCCCATATGCAAGTCATAGATCTAATGTTGCAGTGACCAGTAATGATCCCAACAACAACTCTGATCTCCGACTTGCACAACGAGAGAAGGGAAACATTTCTACGCGCCGAGATTACCGGCCAGATTGACTTTGCAACCCGACATCCAGGAGCATCTAGCCAAGTACTTTTGGTTTTCTCAACGTAGAACCTGGGGAGTTTGTCTATGAAATGACAAAGCGGAGGTTTCACACCAACCTCCACTTGCATGTTGGTTGATTGTGATCCCCGCCTCGCCAGTTCATCCACAATCTCATTTCCCTCAACACCACAGTTACCAGGTACCCAACAAAATCTTACTGACATACCACAGGTTTTCAAGATAGACCTACAATCTCGAACGATCCTAGACTTTATAGTGAAAGACCCTACTGCTTTTAGCGCTGCCTGGCTGTCTACATATATAGTGACTGCCCTGTTTGCTAAGAATTGTCGCGGCACGTTGCACACTACTTAGCTTAGAAAGGTTTGATTTATTGCTGAGTACGTGCCACCAAACAAGACAACCATAGGTCAGGATAGAATAAACCACAGTCCTATACAGCCAGTGTATTACATGTGGTTTGAGACCCCAGCTCTTACCTATGGTATTCTTGCCTCTCTTTGTTCGCTCCTCGGTATTCCTCTTCCAACAAAGCTTGTGGTCGAGGACCACACCAAGATACTTTGCTTCCGTGGAGAGGCCTAATTGCACTCCATCTAGAGTTGGTGGAACGAAAGCAGCAATCTTTCTATTCCTGGTGAAAAGTACCAGCTCTGTCTTCGTCGGATTCACACCAAGTCCATTATGGTGGGCCCAACGTGAGAGCTTCACTAGAGCACCTTGCATAAGTTCAGACAGCGTAGATAAGAATTTCCCGCTAATTAGAATGACTACGTCATCCGCATACGCAACCACCTTGGTTTTTAGCTTGTCGAACTCCGTAAGTATCCCGTTCAGTACCAGAAGCCACAGCAGGGGTGATAAAACTCCTCCCTGTGGCGTTCCTCTGGTAACCGACTTCTTTATAGAACTCTCTCCTAAGCCAAGATCGTACAATTATCTGTATACTTAACGATCCTAATGCCGTCTGGGGCGGGGTGGAAAAGAGGAGAGGTTAAACAGTTACGGAGATAACAACACAACTTGGGGAACTCCCAGTTTCAGTATACGGGGCTTGGACTTCTTGTTCCTGAATTCCACGTACGACTGGCGTCCACACTTATAATTGATTTTCCAACGTTTCAAACTGGGCAGAAGGGTAATCTGGTCAATGTCCTCAAACAGCGTGGAGTGCATGACAGTGTGAAGGGATTTTGATAAGTCGGCTTTCACACGGCCTGCTCTGGTTGAGTCCTCGACTAATATGTATGGAGAAGGTGTGCAAGCTGATGATCGGCAACTGGATAGCTATTTCTGACGCTGGGGTGTCTAGCGACGGTTGAGAACATTATTAATGTACCTGACTCCCGGCCCATCCAGCTGTTTCAGCATTACCATAAAGATTCCATCAGGGCCCAAGAATTTGGATGACATTCGCAATATCATCCATTGTAATTTGTGGTGGTTCATCCTCGGCAGGAAGAGATCTGTTGCGATTCTCTTCGCTCTGTCTCCCGGGGTGCTCGACTGAAATAATTTGCGCACATCTTCGGATCAGTCAGCGTAACGTCGCCAAACGTGATTGAGGTCCTGTCTTCCTTCTTTCTAGGGTTCGAGAGTGACTTAACTGTTGCCCACAATTCACTTATTCCGGCTCCAATGTTGCAATTCTTCAGATGATTTAACCAACCCTTGTGATGAACCCACTTCCAGCATATATTGCATCTCATCGAAGTTTGAGTGTGGTGGATGTGAATGTGACAATCCGAGCACATTCATATTGGTCCTGGGTTTTCCTCCGTCTCGGCACGGATCAAAAGAATGCGGAGTAGGCATTTCGAAATGTGCTGCTCCCAACACAGAAAAACGACACGAATATAAATATATGTATACTGATGTGGCAGCCGCTGGCCGGAATACGGGTGTTATGTAGTTCTGGGGGATTGTCACAGAGCCTGTAGTTGTCATTCTATTTGATGCTCATGGACCTTATGCGGCAGTGACCCTACAGCAATTCAGATTTACTAAGTGAGAGTAGGGAAGCGTTTCTACTTCCTGAGATAACAAGAAAAATTTACCTCAATATCTTGCATTTACAGCTTTTGTCTATGGAGTCCGTGACCACTCTACATTATCCCTGAAAATAAATGAGCGTCTCATGTCCACTTTTTCACAGTACACACCAGCTTCCGTTTGACTAATCAGTGAAAATGGCTAGCTGTTAGAGATTATGTCCTGCTCCCAATCATTCATTTCCCAAAATGTCAACTGTGTTGAAGTCCAGACTCGGCGAAATGTAGCCGATTTCACCTCCTCTGTCACTTAGTTGTAGAATTCTTGAATACCCAAGCCATGGACATCGCCACACATCTAGCTCCCTGAACTTCAAACCACCTCCAGATCAGCGATTGGCGGCGGGCGCTTACTGAGAGCAAGTGAGCATAAATTGCAATGCATTTTATATTGAAATTTACGCTCACTTGCTCTCAGTAAGCGCCCGCCGCCTATTGCTGCTCTACATACCTGACACTGAACCTGAATGTTCAGAAGTTGAATGATACAGTAATGAGATTTGATGCACCTCGCTGTGCATTACTTTGCTTGGACCTGATCAAATTAAATCTCAGGGCATGCAGCTAGACAAGCAGAACTTTAATTTGTGTTTGTGGTCTCTCTTTTGTTTGTGGTCTGATTCCCCAACTTTTGCATATAGAGTTATTGCAGGAATTTAGGGCAATGAAGTCACTCAATGTACATTCATCAGTCTTCCTTTTCTATATTAGTCTTAATATCAGTAGTAAAAGGTTTTTCTACATCGGAACCCTCACCAAAAATGCTTCCTTAGGATCAATTATTCATCAGCTTTTATTGGAATTAAATGTTATATGGTTGAATCTGTCTGAACGCATCTATTAAATACTCCTTACAAATTTTTAAGCCACGAAAGTAGTTTCCTCATTTTCGGCAGATTTCTTCTCAGCAACAACTTTTGTAGTCTCTACAACTTTTTTTGGTACAACTTGAACGGTAGCAGCGGGTTGTACTGGTTGTACAACAGCAGCATGAGCAACGCCAGCAGTTTGGAAAGTTTTGTTGGCCAATGGATTTTTGACAACGAACTTTTTCAGTGGACGTTGTCTCAATTGACGATTGCCTTGTAAACGTCTTTGGAAAAATCCTTGTTGTTGACCATTTCTAGCTAAGAAACGTCTTTGGGCCAACATGCGTCTACGTTGAGGCAAATTTCTGCCTTGGATAAATTGTGCTGAAACAATATGTTAGTAGTAATATTCTACCAAGAATTCTGAAACTTACCATGAACAACAGCCACAATTATACAGAAGACTAATGCAAGAGTTATGAATTTCATGTTTATTTCGACGTAATGAATATTCAAATTGAACTAATAGATTTTATGTGAAATGGTAACTATTTAAAGGGAACTTTTCTGAGAGAAAGAATTTTAAACGGAAATCTGTTTCGATATGTTTTAAAAAATCTAACGACAATTACAGCTGAAGTTTGTTATTTAAATAATTACACAATTTTTCCTTTACATTTGTTTAAACAAAGATTATTTAATTAAATCAAATGTTAATTTAAAACAATCAATAATAAAATTTGTTTTATTGTTTGTTTTATACATAATTTGTTAAATCGAGGCCCGAATGTTAAGTGAAGGAAAATTAACTAGAATGAATGGCATTAAGAGTTTAAAATGTCAATTGTGGGAATTTTCACAGAAATGTAAGACGGTTGGTTGTGAGCTTCGGACATATTTTCAATTGTGGAAATCCCACGGCGAGGGTTTCTTTGATATCGGATTGACCCGGAACCACACAACACCCGTATTCCGACCAGCGGCTGCCACCTCAGTGTACATATGTTTGTATTTGTATCGTTTTTCTATGTTGGGTCTATAGAAGCACATTTTCTTTCAGAAAGGGTCTGTAGAAGCACCCTTTCTTTCAGAAAGCGTCTATAGAGACACCCTTTCTTTCAGAAAGCACCCTTTCTTTCAAAATGTGTCTATAGAGACACCCCTTCTTTCAGGAAACATCCTTTTTTTCAAAAACGGTCTGTAGAAGCACCTCTTCTTTCAGAAAGGTTCTATAGAATCACCTTTTCTTTCAGAAAGGGTCTACTGACGCACCCTTTCTTTCAGAAAAGGTTTATAGAAGCACTCTGTAGGAGCGCGCGTTCTCTCAGAAAGTGTATATAGAAGCACCTGGGTTAGTACAGCAGAGATCATCGTTCCACAGCGATGTTTGCAGCCTCCGAGGTAAGATCGAGGAAATACTGGAATTTATGAGTCGCGGCGGTTAAGAAAACCAAGTTCAACAACAACTGCAGCTTACAGCGTGATGATGGTTACCACGTACTAAGGAATCATCGCATCAGTAATGGAGGTGGGGGATTAGCTTTCTTTTGCACCAGTCTACCCAACACAAATCTATCTCGCTTGAGCCTGTCTCTAATGACTCGTACATGGAATTTATGGGGGTGGAAGTCAGGTGTGGGACTGTCAAGGTAAAGTTACTTAACGTATACATCCCACCGATAAATTGCTGTACTCCAGGTCATAGGGCCAACAATTGCCCGCCTTTGGAAGGTTATAACCGACTGGTCTTGGGGCACTTTAAAGCTGATCATGAGTTGCGACATTCGGTCCTCGAAGGCCGGTCAATGGGGACACCCCTACCAGAATTAGCGGAGAGTGTCACAGTTCACCAGATATAACCATCGTGTTTCTCTTGGCTCAGACCATCACCCATAATTGTCTCCATCGGCAGACTGCTCGAATTCACACCTCTGAATGCCACACTTTTATTAATCATGGGGAAGCTAACTGGCCTAGTTGCAGAGAGTTCACTTATCACCGCAGAGAGAGAGAGAGCAGAGAGGACGTTCCTAGACATAATCACTAATATACCTCCATCACTATATACCTCCTAGTTGAATACCCGAAGTGAGAACAAATTTCCCAGCAGCAGCCACTCTTTTATCAATCATGGGGAAGCTAACTGGCCTAGTTGCAGAGAGTTCACTTATCACCGCTTCAGAGATCTTCCCAACCCTTCAGATGTTCGGGTAGCAGAGAGGACGTTCCTAGACATCATCACCAATGCGGATGCTCGCTATATACCTACTAGTTCAATACCCGAAATGAGAACAGCAGAGAGGACGATATTAGCAAATGTGCATGATTAGCTTCGTCGAGCCAACCCCAGACTCTAGTAGCGGACACTGAAAGTTAACAGGTTGGTCGGCGAGCATAAGCGGAACAAGTGGCTAAATAATATGAAGAGTTGCAACATTGGCGCTGGAATAAGTGAATTGTGGGCCCTGGAAATAAGTAAGACAGGACATCAGTCTCGCTGACTGATCCGAAAAGAAGGGCAAATTATTTTGTCGTTTGTCGAGCATCACGAAAGAAGAAAAGGCGAGTACTACGGAGCATTAGATTACTTCCCGCCTAAGAGGAACCACCATAATTTGCAGTAGATGATCTTGCGAATGCCATCAGCAACGCTAAATCATCCAAAGCGTTAGGCCCTGATGGGATTTCCATGGTAAAGCTGACAAAGCTGGATGAGCCGGAAGTCGAATATCTCACCAAAGTCCCCAACCTTTCGATAGCCACCCACAAGTATGGAAATGGGTAGGGTGGTACCGCTACTAAAGTCAGGCAAGAATGACAGCAAATGTGAATCGCACAGACCGACTTCGCCTTTGTCGCCCGTAGCAAAGACTTTACTCTACACCAGCATCAGAAACAACTACCCATTTGCCGATCATCAGTATAGGTTCCAAAAGCAGCACTGCACGCCATCTCCTCCCATATCAGTAGAGGACTCAACCAGAAGAAGTCGTGATCTAGATAAAGAGGTCCAACGTAACAAGAGAGAACCCAAGACGCAGCTACCATAAACAACTATCGTGGGAATGCGGTCCTTGGAGAACATCCGACATCTATCGCAGCTGAAGAGCGTCAGTCGCCACAACAGAGTAATTCTGCCCTCAAGTATGTTCGAGATGGTGCAGCCGTCTAAATTTCTATAGGGCAATGATTGCTGACACCGTGCAAAACATCTGTCCAGCATGCGGCACAAGACCGCACGACACACTGCACATTTTTAACTGACCTGTCAAACCTACTCAACTTACTACAGCAGATTAGTAATTACAACCTATCGCAGCAGTCACATTCCTAGAACTGGAGATAGGCGCCGAATTAAGCAGAAAAATAAACATAAACTTACTCATAATGAAGTCCGGAATTTTTCCAAAGTGTAGAACACTAGACCGAGTGCCGAGACAATCGATGAAAAGAATCTGGCAGGTGATACCAATAGCGTACTGAATATCTGGAAGGAACATTTCGTCAAGCTTTTCGTATCGAATATGAACGACGATGAAGATCCCAAACGGGAGATTATGGCAGCAATTCATCGGCTGAGAAACAATACAAGAGACAAAAAGGTTTGTGCCGACCGTAGAGGAAGATGAACATACCAAGGATATATTCTAAGAGAGACAGAGGCATTGCAAATAAAGTGCTGTCGACTGTCAAAAAGTTGTAACGTCGAAAACAAAGGAGTTCGTCTCATGTTGGCGGAAAAGGCCTCGCTGCATAGTACTTGTACATACGATAAACGATAAACAAACAAATTTCTGACGGAATGTTTTTAGGCTCAAAGAAGACTAAATACCAAATTTCCTATATTTCGGTAAGAGAATGTGGCTAAAACTTAAAAAATACCGATAATCAAGAAGTACGCTTCTATGGGGATATAGGAAGACGTGGACCTATACTTATAATACTCCTCTGGAATCTATATATATAAAAATGGTGTAAAAAATGTATAGTAATTCATAAAATGATAACGGCTAGGCCGATTTCTGTAAAATTTTTTGTCAGTTATTCGTATTTTCGAGGAGAAGGTCTTTACGGAAGAAAATTTTGGAAAATCTCTCTGGAAAAGTCGGAAAATTGGAAAAACCGAAAATTGAGTTTTTGTATGAAATTTTATTCCTTAATAGCGAGACGAAGTTCGCCGGGTCCGCTATATTTTATAATTGTTGGAAGACGAAATAACGAATTTCTGCCATTTCGTTGGATATTGACGTCACAATCTTCAGTATTACGAAAATGGGGGCTATAGGGGCTATATCGAAACGTGGACCTATACCGACGAATTTTAGTCAGAAATGGGGCAATATGAAAGCGTGGACCTGTACAGACATATTTCTGGCGAACAGTTTTATATCACATTGAAGACTAAATACCAAATTTCAGCCATTTCGGTGGAATATTGAGGGCACAACGTTCAAAATACCGAAAATCGGGAGGTACCGTTCTATGGGGGCTATATGAAGGCATGGACCGATACCGACAAAGTCCTGGGGGAAAGTTTTATACCACCAACGTAGACTAAGTTAAAAATTTCAACCATTTTGGTAGGATAATGAAGCTAAAACCTTCAAAATACCGAAAATCGGGAGGTACCGTTCTATGGGGGCTATATGAAGTTGTGGACCGATACCGACAAAATTCTGGGGCAAAGTTTTATACCCCTAAAGAAGACTACGTACCAAATTTCAGCCGTTTCGGTGGAATATTGAGGCCACAACGTTCAAAATACCGAAAATCGGGAGGTACCGTTCTATGGGGGCTATATGAAGCTGTGGACCGATACCGACAAAATTCTGGGGTAAAGTTTTATACCCCTAAAGAAGACTACGTACCAAATTTCAGCCATTTTGGTAGGATAATGAAGCTAAAACTTTAAAAATACCGAAAATCGGGAGGTACCGTTCTATGGGGGCTATATGAAGGTGTGGACCGATATATCCCATTTTCAATACCAACCATCCTGCAAGTAATAAAAACTTCTGTACCAATTTTTGACTCTCTATCTTTAAAATTGCGAGCTGTATCTTGATTTCAACAGACAGACGGACGGACGGACTGACGGACGGACGGACAGACGGACATGGTCAAATCGACATAGAATTTTATGCTGATCAATAATATATATACTTTATAGGGTCTCCGACGAATATTTCGATGTGTTACAAACGGAATGACAAATTTAATTATACCCTCCATATGGTGGAGGGTATAAAAATAAACTTACAAACTTACGAGGGAAAAATGTGATCGGGAGAAATTGGAAGTCCGAAAATTTTACCAAAGTGTAGAACACCAGACTGAAGGGTATAGTGCCGAGACAATCTCCTGTAAAGACGATGAAAGGAATCTGGTATCTAATACCAATAGCTTACTGAGGATCTGGAAGGAACATTTCGTCAAGCTTTTCGTATCGAATATGGACGACGATGAAGATACTTGGGAGTCAATCCCAAACGGAAGATCATGACAGCAATTCATCGGCTGAAAAACAAGACCGGTGGCGACATCCTGATAAGAAGTAGGCATCAGTTGAAAATTTGGATGGAAGAATACATACACAATGGATTGGAACCTCAGTCTGCTATGTCCCGTGTATAAGAGACAAAAAGGTTTGTGCCGACCGTATAGAAAGATGAACATACCAAGGATATATTCTATGAGAGACAGAGGCTTAAGTCTCCTACCCATTGCAAATAAAGTGCTGTCGACTGTCAAAAAGTTGTAACGTCGAAAACAAAGGAGTTCGTCTCAAGTTGGCTGAAAAGGCCCCGGTGCATAGTACTTGTACATACGATGAACGATAAACAAACTAACTGCTGACATATTAGGTTATATAACGCAATAGGTTTGTTGTGTACTGTTCGGGGCCGAAGTTTTTACAAAAAGTAGAAATTGAGGATTATTTAAACAACTATTTAGGTTATACATATGGTGTCCGGACATAACTCCCACGGAAATAACTCCCAAAACTCGTTGGAAGTTATGTCCGCAAAGCAAAACGAACATAACGCCAAAAAAAACGCTGACATAACTCCCAACGAATTTCGAGCATATTGATGGTGCCCGAAAGGGATGTGTACTATTATATTTAACCGAAGAGAAACAACTTTTTTTGGAAAAAGCCAATATTTAAATAAAACCACGAATGAACACATTAAAAGATACGTTTGCACATGAAGTTGCAAAGCCCACTCTTCAAGCAAACAGGGTTAGATCTGTATTCAATACGGAGTGTCAAAACAATAAAAATTGTGCTCAATTGGTTACTTTTAATAAAATGCAACGTCATTTGCGAAGGCTTAAGTGTGAAACAATGCCGAAATCTCCACAAAATCCTCAAGATTTCATATAATTATTTAAAAATGAGATTCATGTTGGTGTTTGGAATGTGTGAAAGCAACATTACAGAAAAGTTTTACCAGACTACAATATTCGATAACCAATCACAATCTGCGGATATAATCAATAATTAATTATTTATGTTTCTCAAGATAGACATGTAAGTACATATAATTTTACACGATTTTTGTTTTTTCTCAAATAATGAAATTTTTTTCCCAAAAATGTTCAATATAAAAAGGTAAAGTTATTTCGAAAAAGGCATGAGAAATGCAATATGTGCTGTTTATCCTAATATTAAGCTAAAAGGGTGTTGGTTTCATTTTTTCAGGCTGTACGTCGAAGGGCTTCCCAATTAAAAACTTTAGCCCCAATTTTAAAAAGATGCACCGATTCCAAACGGATTTTAAAGAAACTGCTGGTATTACCACTTTTACGCCCAGAAGCCATCGTAGAAGACTTCAACATATGCAAAAATGGGGGCATACATAAATCCAATTTTTAACAGAGACGAGGATAACTTATTTGTCAACACTTATTCCAAAACACGGGAGCTTTTGGACTTTTTAAAAATAATTAAACAAGACGAATTTCGACAATTCACTGAGTTTTCTCAAACGATACGCTTACACGCAGACAAATATATGTTAGAAATATGTTTGGATCCAACCAAATATTTGTTTGGGACTGATTGCAAAAATATATATGATTGGATCCAAACATAATTTGCTTGTGTCCAAACAAATATATGTTTGAAATATTTTGTAACATATATCAATTTAATATGTTTGGGTACCAACATATTTTTTATGTTAGAACAAATTTTTTATGGGTGGAGGGGATTTTGGTGAAAGAGAGTAACAACAGCAGTTGCGGGATGCTGGTTTATAATAAAGATTTCGTTACGATGTCGGTACGATTGGTTTGCTGTTTTCATCGGTCTCATCGTCTCGCCATCACATTGACAATGTATCAACAAACCACAACACAACCCCCACCATCGCGAGGGGGGGGGGGGGGGGGGTACCGTCGAAAATTCGACGGTACAGGTATATGGGGGCTCTATAGACACATGGACCTATGCCACAATTTTAGGTGGAGAAATTTGTTGACCTCTAGGAATCCTAAAATTTAAAATACATCAAAAAATATAGGTGAATACTTCAAAATACCGAAAATCGGAGGGTACCGTTATATGGGGGCTATTGCAAAACGTGGACCTATATACACAATTTTTGGTAGATGAGTTTCTCGACCCCTAGAATCCCCATATGGTAATATAGCTAATTCGGTCTGAAAATGTGGCTACAAACTTCAAAATACCGAAAATCGGAAGGTACCGTTATGTGGGCGCTATTCCATTCCTATTACATCATATTCATTGAAATTATGCCTACGTGCATAATAAACATATATACAAATTTTCAATTGTCTATCTCAATTAGTTTAGTAGTTATTAATTTTTTCCCGCTAGATTTGGATTTCGCCCACAGTGCATCGTCTCACGATAACATTGAGACTTTCCCAGCCAACAATTTTTGCCGATGGCTCTGATATCAGATTTTTTTCCGAGATTTCGTAACCTTTCTTTCCGATTATTTTCCGAGTGCTCTGCACAATCTCGGAAGGGAAATTTTGATTTGTTTTCTTTCCGATTATTTTCCGAGTGCTCTGCACAATCTCGGAAGGGAAATTTTGATTTGTTTTCTTTCCGATTAGTTTCCGAGTACTCTGCACATAATCTGAATAATCTGAATTTTTGATCTGTGTATTTTTCTGGCGAGCAAAAATCCCGAACTCTGGTTGAGAGTTAATTGTATACAAACAACGCCAGCGGCAAGGGAAATTTCTTTGCTTTGTTTGCATGCTGTACCTTGTTTTTTAGTTATTTCGCAGCAGTTAAGTGAGTAAGACGTAGCGGAACAAATTATTGTGTGTTTTAAAACAAATTAAAATTGGAAGTTTGCATACACATTTTGTAAAAATATGTTTATAATAACAAATATTAATAATTCTATTTTAGATACGCCAAATAAAGAACAACATCGTGATGACACATGGAAACTTTCTTAGGAAAAGTTGTGTTTTATAATTTTGCAAACACACAATATCAGCGGGCAGCAGCAATGAATACTATTAAATCCAACTTGTAAAGATGATGAAATAAAGAATAAAAAAATTCGCATTAAACATCCGAACATTTTTCGAAATATAAATCACCGGAATTTTTTCCGATTTTCAGATAAAACATTACGAAATTATTCAGATTTTTTCCATATATCGGATAAAATATCCGATAATCTTCCGATTTTTTTTCCGAATATCGGATCAAATATCCGATAATCTTCCGAGTTTTTTCCGAATATCGGATCAAACATCCGATAATCTTCCGATTTTTTTCCGAACATCGGATCAAACATCCGATAATCTTCCGATTTTTTTCCGAATATCGGATCAAACATCCGATAATCTTCCGATTTTTTACCGAATATCGGATCAAACATCCGATAATTTTCCGATTTTTTTCCGAATATCGGATCAAACATCCGATAATCTTCCGAATTTTTTCAGATTTTCGAATGTTCCTTCCGAGTTTTTTCCGAAATTGTGCAGATAATCGAAAATTCCCTTAAAAATTTCCCTTTTTTTATTCGAGTTTTTTTTGCGAATTCGTTCAGAATTCGGAAAGAAACTCTAATATTCCTTCCGATTTTTTTCCGATAAAACTTTCCGAATTCGTGGGCACCCTCACACAATTTTGTTCCGATTTCTGAACGAATTCGACATCAGAATCGCATACTTGTGCAGAGTTTCGTTCCGAATTCGGAAAAAAATCGGAAAAAATTGTTAGCTGGGTTTATCAACAAACCACACACACAACAACAACTACCGCTGTCGCAACAATTGTTGTGAGTTAACTGACAAACCGACAAACCAAACAACTACAGTGCGTTTGGTGTCGAAAAAACAAAGTTCGTATAGTCAAATACTTCGCAACTACATTTGTAATTTCTTTAATATAAAACAGAATGCGGCATCTCTTTACTCGCGAGCAAGCAAAGAAAGCTTCCCTCTCCACTCACTAATTGAAAAACCATGCTTTGTCCAGCGTGACCGTTGTGCCACTAAAGTATCAATTTTGACACTTTTTTTCTGCATTGATACTTCTGGGCCACTTTTTTATTTTGATACCAAATGTGCCACTTTTTTAAATTTTGTGATACTTTTTCATACCTTGTGCCACTATTTTTAAATTAAATACTTTGTAATTCAAACTCTACTTAAATCACAAGGTGCAATAGAAAAAAGCGTCGAACTACACGATTTTGAATTGAAGTAACATACGGCACTTTTTTATTAGTTTCTTTTTAAGTGATATTTGCGTATGTAAAAACCAGTTTTTTTGGTTGGTAGAAATGAACGAAATTGCTTGGTAATGTTAGACAGACAGTTTGATCCGCATAACAACTACACTGAAGACTCTTCTTATCAAGTGAAGGTATCTACATTATATCCCGTTTAGACTATGCTTGGTTTAGCAAATCCTGTGGATTTTAGTTGTCATTTTCATACAATGTCAAATAAATCGGGATAATGCCCTTAATCATCGTATAAGTGTAAAGTCTAAACCAGGTTCCAGAGTTCTATAACCTTCCGTGTAGTCATTTCGTGGAAATTTATACGGATAATGCATTTAGTACACCGACGTAGCCAGGGGGGGCCCGGCCCTGGGTTCTGGGTTACTGGGTTCAGAACAAGACGTTTATTTGTATTTGTTGAACGTTTTTGGCATATTACGTCCAATACTTTAACTTATAAATAAAAAAAACTGTTGATTACTCTTTGAATTGCATTTTGGGAAGTACTTTCAATGGATGCACTTTTCTAGAAATAATTCTTTTTTCTTCTTCGGCAAAGGACTTTGTGACGACAAAGGAAATAAAAAAACAGATTCTGCTTCGTCAAAATCTCAACAAGTATCAGTCAGCTTTGCGGACAGGAATATACCCTGATAGAATGAATAGTGGCTACACAACCAAAATTCTTTAACCCAAAGCTATGTATTAGGAGATTTTCAGAATTGTGTAGCCATTTTCGGACGTATGAACTTAACAAACGGACGGATTTTATCATTGATCACAAGTGTTGCGGAGGAGGTGTCTGAAGAAATGGACCGGGACCCACATAGTTCATTTTGGAAGTAGATCTTATTTTCGGAGTCATTCCTTTTAAAAGATATTACGTCCACCAGTCAATTCAGTTCGAAGGTCTGTGAGGGATGTACCCAGTATCGTCCATTTTCGAGCTAAAACTAAGTTTGGACAAAATATTACTAAATCCAAATTTTAGACCAAATCTGTTGCTCCGTTCAATAAAATTCGCACATACCACTTTAGCTGAAATTCTTGAAATTTGGGGGGAAAATACCAGAAGGAGCAAACCGAAAATCACCATCTTCGAACTTTATATAAGGCTCGCAGAACTATTGCGATAAACAAAGTTTGGACCAACGCAGTATCCATTTCGAAAGTTGTCGTGCGCACCAGCCACTCTCTTTGTCTCTGGAAGTATGGACTTGCCTCTGAAAAACTTGTACTGTAGTATTAGGGGCCCCGAGAACACTTGTTGCAAATAAGCAAAGCGTTTCCATAGAGGTCTTTTTATTTATTAATTTATTTATTTCATATTTTTACTTATAACTAAATTATTAGCAGCCATGAAGCCATGACTACTGAGGTCTTAAGCTTACCCAGGTATATTTACTAACTACACAGAGAGGTCTTAAACTGCACTTCTCTGAACATTTTTGAAATACTCTGTGGAAGGTTACCGGAAGAGTGGATCGATATGGTACATTTTTGGACAAAATATCACGAATTCCAAATTTTAGACCGAATCGGTTGATCTGTTCGAATTATCGTGTCCTCCAGGCAGCCACTTAGACGGACGAACATAGCTATGTAGACTCCAAGTTTTCTGAAACAGATTACTTCCAAACACACTTCGGCCCTAAAACCATTATTTCGATGAGACACATTTTGACTAAAGACTGAGAGTATAAAAGAATGTATACATGTATAGACCTTGGATTGGGCGCCAGAATTGCATTTTTAAAAAATTCAAGACTGGCTGCCAGAGTTTTCCTTGATCCTGATTCATTTATGAAAAGAACCAGGATAGGAAACCAGTATTTCTATAAGAGAAGTCAAACGATTGGACTCCAAAATAAGTCTATTACCAGATGCACGATTGGGCGACAGAATTTGTCATTTACATACCCGCGAATTGGTGCTAGAATTTCATGATGGACATCCTCACTATTGCTCAGCACTAGTTCTCTATCAAGAAAACTTCTATCGCCCTTCAGAAATTCTTTGTGATAAGATCTGCGATTGGACACCAAAATATCTTTACGGAAATAACTACAATTGGGTTCTTTATGACAATAACAACGATTGAACACCTGAATTTCCGAAATTGAAAAATTTACCATATTCTGACACCGCAGCGTGATAAAATACCAAAACAAGAAGACACGTGTCTCGGCTTTATTTCCTTTATTTATATAACTCCTAAATTCTACCTGTAAATATAAAAAACACTAGTGGATAACGCCATGATATCCAAACGTTCCCTCTGCATAAATCAATTCTCTACTAATCCCATTTTCCTTCCATAAATTACTCAATAAGATTGGAGTGGAAAATTGAAGCCGTGATTTTGAACTTTTGTGAAGTAGGAAACAAAGGAAAGGTCCTCAACATTCCATGTAAACAAAAAATTAAATGTTAAGATATTTCTAAGGTTTTCCGATTGTATACTCTTTCTTTTGGTCTTACCGAAGTGATATCACTGAATTACATAACATTCACCGTAGTTGTGAGTTATTTGATAAATGATACACCCAAAATATATATGAGATTATTAATATATATATATTGTTTTGAACATACATTAACTCTGATATATTGTCAACCAAGTTCTGAAAACAAGGGGAAAATGGCCAAGAAGTCTTACGTCATTTTAATTAAAAATAGTAATGAAAATTATTTATTCTCTAGAGTGTACCCAACATACCAAATAAAAATAAAAAGTAATAGGACTTGAGAATAATATTATAAAAATAGAAAATTCACAATCAATTTGTAACAATGCTTGTAAAACTATTACTGGAACAAACTTTTCTAAAGTCTGCCTGACTTTTGTTGATAAATTAGTAAATTAGTAGAATTTTTTTTTGTATTTTACATCGATTTCTTAAAGTTGTTCTACACGGTATGTTTTTTACATATTTGTGCATACCAACTGTCACTTTTTACAAATCTGAATATTGTACACATGGTGTGAACCATACAGAAATTTCAATGGTTGAAGGTGTTATGTGCATACATACATATGTATATTTTTCGAATAGAACGCGCTCTATTCTCGTCTGTACAACCAAAGGTAAATAGCTGTTTTGTTTGTACGAGGAATAAATAAAGAAAACAACAGAAAACGAATGAAAAATAAAATTTTGCCGTGCAGAAGGAATCACATATGGGCGAAAAAAAGATGAAGTTTTCAGGATTGGTGATGTAAATAGCGGTTGTGATGAAACTAGAAGTGAATGCGAACATAGTGAAAGTGACGAAACTACGAATAATTATATATTTGACATTCATACATAGTATGTTCCCAAACCCATTTTCTAAGGGACACGGTAGATTTATTTCATATTAAAGAGTGCATGCCGCTTCATATTGGCTTAATGACATACTTGTTATCGCCAAATCCGAACCGCGTGTTTTACGACACCATTTGTATAAAAGTTTTTCATCGTTGATCCGGAAATGTCGTCTACATTACGCTAAGGAATATTTTGCCACCGTTGGATATTTTGCCCGACCTGAGAATATCAACCATGCATACAGAGTGCAAGGCGCACAACAATTGCACGATAAACGCTATATAAAGTAAGTTCAATTTACAAAATTAACTGCAAAAATTATCACTAAATTTCTACTTTTCATAGATGCCGCAACTCCAACGACACATTCATTCAAGACGGTTCGTGAAAAATCCTATAAAGACGCGAAACAGTTATAAAACCAAAAACTACACACTACACATTTTGTTAATTTATAACTAAATCTCAAAATATGAAATAAATTTATAAAATTTTAATAAAAATTTAAAAAAATATATGTAAGCTTGTTTTACTATTACAATGGTAAGCTTAAGATAATATTAATTGCATAAGCTTGTTCTACAATTACAAGCGTAAGCTTATAAACAAGGGTTCCGTTTCGGTTTTTCTACAATTATGACATAAGCTTTTAACAACAGATTTCTCAAGTCTTTTATAAGCTTAAGGCTTATGTTGGTAAGCTTATTATAATATAATTCTCAAGCTTTTTTGGTATGTTGGGTAATTATTGAATTATTTACTCACCACAAATATAAACACATGCTAAATATATATGTAAATATAGTAATATTACTTGATGAGTCTTGAACTCAGTTGTAATAAATGAAAAAAAAGTAATATAAGTCCAAAATAAGGTTTACATCATTGCTAAATAAGAAATTTTCGCTAACATAAACTTTCAAAATCTTGGTCAGGTGGGCCCCCCACCGAAATGAAATCCTGGCTACGTCCCTGATTTAGTATAATTAGAAAACATAGTTGAGTGGCTTCTTTATTTGATGGAAAATTCATTATTATTTTTAGGTCCACACAAAGAGTAATTTCACTGAAATTTTGACAAAAGTAAAATAAAACGGACTGTTAGTTTCTTTACGAATATTGCAAATAAGCAAAATTTACAAACGCATGAAACCGTGTACACTTGAAATTATATGTTTTCCTAACTTTTTTAGTTTTAGGTCCGTTCTTACATCTTGTCTTTAAAGTCCATTTTAGTTATACCTTACTTTAAGAAAATTAAAAAATAAAGTTCGCATTACCAGGGATTTGTTTTTACATCTTCCATTTAAAATAAACGTTAAATTTTGTAAAAATATCAAGCAAAAAAGCCTGTATACATAAAATTGGTTGATTTGAATCTGCTGACAATTTTTTCTTGCTTTTGGTGCAGCATACTCTCGGGCGCAGTTTAAATTTTAAAAGGAATACAAAGTTCCTTTTAATTTATCTGACACTTATTATTAAAGGAAACATGTAAGATCAAAAAACGGGTTATCTGTCCGATACCGGCCAAAATTTAACTACAGAAAGGATGTAATAATGGGCCTTAGTGTATTTTTAACTTATTGTGTATTACTACTTATACTACTACTTATATACGAACTGGTTCTGTTAAGCTTCTTAATTGTTTTCTGTTTTTAATAATAAGAAAAATGTGTGCCACTTTTTGTTCTACTTTTTTGAAGGACGTGTGCCAATTTTTTCCTGGAATGATACTTTTTGAAATTTTCCAGCGGTTACGCTGGCTTTGTCAATAAAAACAAAAACTCGCCAATATTGTTTTTTTAATCTATCAGAAAAACCAGTATTTTTTTTTTTTTGCTTTATGAAAAGCGTTGTTATGTTAGGGACTGTTTGCAAACAAATATATGTTTGCTGCAAAATATGTTCGGGACATATGTTAGAGAGTACATTTTTTTCTGTGTGTACATTTTGTCCATTCTGCAGACAAATTGTAGGGTCTGTTGAAGAATATTTCATTTAAAGTCTATTTAAAGACAAATATTGAATATAATTGATGCACTTTTTTTCTTAAAAATGTTAAATTAATAATAAATTGTATTAAATAAATTGTATAATAATAAATTGTATATATGAAATGTATAAATATGGGTAAATCCTGCGTGACGAACGCTACATTTGTACGCGTTTTTGGGCATAAATATTAAAATTTTTTGAACATTCCAGATAGATGCATTGAATCTATACATGGTATTTAATAGAATTTGAGAGCACTTTCGAATGCTATAAAAAAAATTTTAACAAGTATAATTAGCGGAAAAAATTGATTATAAGTTATTGTGACGCACGCTACAAAAAGTGGAAGTAGATTCCGACGTTGTGGTATGTTTTCATAATTTTTAGCAAATTTTTCATAATAAAGCACACAAAATGAAAAGTTTAAAAGAAAGATGAATATAAGAGAATTCTAAAACAATTACTTTTTAGGCAAACAATTTTGTATTTTTTTCAAAATCAGCAAACCTAATGTGACGCACGCTACGTGATGCACGCTACATTTTTTCAGTATATAGTAAATAAAAACCAGTGTATTTATTTTAACGAAACAATGTATATTTCTTGTAAATAACGTTATTTAAGTCATATTTTATGTTCATATATAAGTTTATCAATGCGTATATGTTTATAAATAAATTTTATGTTTTAATGAATCTGACGTTAGTGCGATTTCGGGCGCATTTTCGTTATATGACGAAAAATAATGTTTGCTTTTAATTCCGGGAATGCTCTTAACGTTAGCCCATCTCTCCGAAAGAATTCCAGCTGATTTTTGTATATAACTACTGCTTACACATAAAATGAAAATACCATTTGTATTCATTTTTGCCAATTTAAAAAAATCATCGGCATTATTAAGAACAATATTCTGAGCTTTTACCATTTGCCAAATTTTTTTCTTTACGACAGCTTCGATTCCGTCTACTGCACCCTTTCCGTGAGCAGTTGCAAAAAATTCCACTCAAATTCTTCTTTGAAAAAGGGTATACTACTTAAAATGAACTTGTTTTTAAATTGACTTGCACATCCATCAGAAAATAAATATAACATTGAAATATCATTTCATTTTTTAAGTTTCTTACCAATTAACTGAACTCAAATCGTGACGAAAACAGAATAAAACAAAAACAGAATACAAGTGAAAGTGAAAACAGGATTAAAAGGCAATTTTTTTATTTTTTGGGAGAACTCAAATCGTGACGAACGCTACAGAAATTAATGCACTGTAATTTTTTTATTATTTTAGATTTATTATTTTAATTTAATTTAAATTTATAGATGAATTTAAAAAAAATAGAAATTTCTGCCCACAGTATAAAAAAACATAATTTTTCGTGACGAACGCTACACCACTTGGATCAGTCTTTTCATACCTAATTTCACTTTTTTCCCAAATAGTAAAAGATATTTTTTGTCAAAATCTAAGAGAATTGAGCGAATAACAATATGGCTTTCGAGTTTACCACTTATGTTAACACTAAAGTAATAATATGAACATGTAAAAAATGTACAATTTTTGTATAAAATTAAAAAACCTGAGGTAGGGTAGAATTTTGTAATAATTTTTGTGTTAATAATGATAGAAAAAAAGTTTTTAACATATATCTAAAATTAGATATCCAGTCTAATCTTCTGTGAGAAAATAAATAAATTTGGATAAAATAAAAAAAATTTGGCTGGTAGACTGTTTCTGAGATTTGCCCATATATAATGATGTATATATGAAATTTATGCTATTTTTTACATTTTTTATAAATTTGAAATAAAAATTGTATTTAAAAGAAATATTTAAATTTTAAAAACGCAAATCAAGGCGGACATAACTCCCAAAATCATGTTGGAAGTTATGTCCGAGGGAGTTATGTCACGGCACCTATAGGTATAAAATTTGTCTCCCAATTTTAGAAAAAAATAATTTTGTTATGCAATGTTATGAAGAAAACCATTCTGTCATTAGCAAACCTATTTGTAATAATTCAAAAAAAGTTATAGCCCTAATGTATTTAGGTTTTCGAATGTGAATTAACCCCCTTAAAATTAGGAATTAAGGTTACCGGATACCATTTTCTGCTAAAGTTCCTTACAGTCCATCCTAACCTAATTTGAATGGAACTTTAAAACATGTATTATTATATTTACACTTTCAAAGGTTGTTTCAATGTCAATACTCATCGTGAGTTGGTATTTTCTGAATATGGTTTTGATTTTTTAATCAAAACAAAAATATTAATATAATAAAAAATATGTATGTATATGTGTACCGTACAAACATATGTACATATGGCGTGTGCTGATAAAACGAAACTAAAAATCACCAAAAAACAACAAAATAATCTACAAAAAAAACAGCAAAACAAAAACACTGGGCAATTGATAAAAATTCACGTTTCGTAAATGGGAGACCGGCCCCCAGTTTCTGGTTTTATTTTTGTTTATTGTTTTTTTTTTAGTTTATTGCCTCTTCGTTTACCCACTGATCAGAACAAGTCATCTTTGTTGCGAACAAAGTATCTGGTTTTGTGGAGCTTGATTTAGTGCTCCACTAGTATTTATCAATCCACTCCTCCCTCTTTAAAAAACCACCATATGAATGTATCCATGTATGCATGCTAATGTGTAGCCATTCAACCATGATAGCACGCAATTATGTTTTTGTAATGTTGGGGTCTCGCCAAAGACGCTCTCATATCTTTTTTTTGGAAAAAAGAGAATGTTGGACTTTTTGAACACATGCAAGTAATTTCTCATGATAAGTAATGACAATATAGCGCTTTATTAATAAAACGTATCAGTCAGAGGTATACCAGCATATATCTTCACCATAAATGCCCGAAGACGTAACCGACATGAAAATCGAAATACGTTGACGTAATCTGATACATAAAGCTAAAATACATGATCTGGCAAAATTTCAAGCTTATACGTTCAAAAACAACGATGCTATTCAAGAAATGGCATTTCGGAAAATGGGATAATATTGCAGATTTTGTTGTAATGGAGGATCTCAAAACTAAGCACTTCAGCGTTTTTGGTTTCACTACTAATTCCTCTTCGTAAATGATCGATAATATCCCATATACTCGCCTTCATAAGATTAATATTGCATAAACAGTTTTTAATTTTATAACGTTTTTTGCTTCTCCTGTAAAGTTTTGGTTTTGTGGGTTACGTCTTCGGGCATTTATGGTGACGATATGTATGTCTGTAGGTTCGTTTTTCTGCTTAATCTGGCTTTGGGTCTGCTTGGGCTGCTTCGATAGCTCGTAACCACAGAGCTATTGGAGTTATAAAGATGGAAAGTTAAAAAGATGTTGTGTATCGTATGGGCCTGTGCCAGATGGACAGATATTTCGCACGGTGCCATCATCCATTGCCTATAGGAATTTAGGGCTGCACCATCCCAAGCGTAGTTGAGCTAAAACTACTCTGATTTTTCATGGCAGCTGAGGTGCTCTTTAGCTGCGATAGATGGGGGATGTTCTCACACGATGTTTGTGAAATTTTCTACAAAAATGTTCCACCGAAAATTATATGTAGGTTTCCCATATCCAAGAAATCAATATTGTCACGTTTTCATTGTCCTTTATCAGTTTTACCCGTTACTTTCTCAAAAAAAAAACGTATGTTTATGTATTTCGGTAAATTTCGCATAATCTATTAACTATATATCAAATTCGGATGGTTACGCTTCTGAATTAGGCATCATAAATTAGTTGTTGGTTAACGACAGATTCATCCCGCTATAACTCAGAAGTCTGACAAACGGCGAATCTTTCATCTAGGATTCATTAAATACTCAATGAGGGCTTTAGATGTAGATATTCAAATAACAGAATCTGTCCGAGTTTTCTGCACAATCAATTGCATATACGAAATTCAATGAAATACATAATCATAGAGTTTGCATGAGAAAGGATCGGGTAAAAGTGATAAAGAACAATAAAAACATGACAACATCGATTTCTTGTCCTAGTGAACCGACCCTACATAAAATTTTCCTAGCAACATTTTCGTAGTATATTTTCATGCACGAAATCTCATCGTTTGCTAATTTTTCAGTTCCAGGAAACATCCATCTGCCTACGTGCTGAGTGGTGTACACAATATATCTCAAATATTTCAATAAAATTATCCACTCCACACCAAAGTCAAAATGTGAGCGCTGAATTTTGGTTTAAGGGGTGATCCCTATTTATAAATTTCAGAAAAAAGGAGAAAGTATAAATAGCATAGAATATGTGGTCAAACTTTTAAGTCGATCGGAACAATATTGCCTCAGTATGAGCGTTGGATGGGAACAATTTATTTTATTTTGTAGGCAGCATATAAACCTTGTTTTTCTCGAAATCGGCCAAAAAATATATGACAATTGGTTTATTGGTTTTCGATATAGTTGGCACCGCAAAATGCTTTAATAAAAACAAGGTTTCGTAGACAACCTCAAACCTTCGTGATATTTTTCTCTTTCAGATGAAAAAAATTTATGTAGTTTTCTCGGAAAAAAAAATCATGAAAAATGGCTTTTATTGAGCTTTACAACTGGTCTCCTTTTAAGGCTAAGCACACTAAATCGTAAATTGCTTATAGTTTTTATTGCATGTAGTCCTTACGATTTATATTGCCCCATCATTTTCAAATATTTTGAAGGATTCGTCCAGTATATACTCGTGCAAAAAAATGAAAACCGACAAAAACTTTCTAACTTTGCTATTTTTTAATGTAAGATTCAGCAGACACAGTATTGATATGTTCGAATGTATTCGAACCAATGCCCTTTCTAATGAATATGTAATGAAAAACTAACACATTAGCCTATATAGGCCAAAATATAGGAAAAAGTAAAAAAATTTTGCACATTTTATTCATTTTTAGTGGTATAGGAATTCACTCTCGGAGTCGACCCGGAGTCTGAGTCGGAGTCGGAGTCGTGAAAAAAACTCGCCTGGAGTCGGAGTCGGAGTCGAGCCAAAAATACCTCGACTCCGAAACCCTGGTTAGACCTATGTATATTTCTAGACCATGAAGGTCTCTCCTAACATGCATGGGTGGGGGGTCCTACCCACCATATGGTGATCTCACAGTAACATCCGAGCAAGTTCTGCAACAAGAGCATGTCATTGTGCTGCTCTACTTTAACAGCCAGTTTCTGTATGTCGAAAGAAGAATGTGTGCGAATGAAACGCGCCCGAACTTTAATTTCCGAAATAGTTCTACCTTTGGTTTTTACTTCAAAACAAAAAACAAATTTGAAAAACACACAAGAGTTTGGACGTGTTTCTTTCGCACACATTCTTCTTTCGACATACAGAAACCGGCTATAAGAATGTTTGTTTCCTCTTGTAGATGGTCCACTGAAGACATGATATGTCAACCTGACATGTTTGAATATTTTATCATAGGACTGGTCCGCACTTGCATATATTCGTGGACCACACTGGCAGGGCGTAGCTTACTACAGACCGACCTATCGCGTTATATGTGGTCAACAAGGTTTCTATATCGGCACCACAAGTGCTGCCGACTAGGGACTTGAGGACCTTGTTCCTACATCTTAGTAGGTTAGGTTAGGTTTGGGGATGTGTAGTCAATATATATATATATATATATATATTGACTACGCCACTCGGAGACCTTTCGGTCCATTGTGATCATCCATAAGGAAAAAAGAGGTTCAGAATTACCTGAAAAGACAAGAGAAGAGAAAAGAGAGAAAAATAAAGAAAAAAGGGGTGTGGTTTGGAAAGTAGTAATATATGAAATAATTATAAGAAAGAATGAAGATATAATAAATAAAGAGAGGGTGGTTTATTTGGCGATGGTGGAAAAAACTGTCAGAGAAGTAGTTACGCTTATGGGTCGCGCCGTCCCAGCCAATTCAGATTTTTGATGATGTTGTTTATGATTGTTGGTTCCATGTTTGAGTAGAATGTTAAGCTTGGAGGAAAGCGTATTCCTGTTAATCTATATCGCTTTCGAGTTAACATCGGGCAACGACATAAAATATGCTCGATCGTCTCGATCATCTTCATCTTCACAGAGCTTGCAATAGTCCACGCCATCATCCTCCCATTTGCCGATAAAAGCTCGGATGTTGCAATGGCCGGTAATGACTCCCGTCAATACCCTGATTTCTGATTTACTCAAACTTAAAAGTGAAGTTGTTCTCTTTGTTGAAAGATTCGGGCAAATGACCCTTGACACGTTGCACCTTGGTTCATTATGCCATAGTTCCTTGGCTTGTTCTTCAAAGAACGTCTCCACCTTCCGAAAAACGTGACATATGGGTGGTTTGATAGAATCAGTGATAGCTTGACTTGTTGATTGAGATTCTTGTCTTGCCAGTTCATCTGCCTTCTCGTTTACCACAATGTCACAGTGTCCCGGTACCCAGCAGAGTCGGACAGCGTTAGTGAGGTTCGCCAAAGCAGTTCTACACTCAAGAACGGCCTCAGACTTGATATTGGGGGATTTGATGGCTTTAAGTGCCGGCTGACTATCAACGAATATAGTCCCCGGTTCAAAGATTTCAGCATCCAGACTTTTTATCAACTCTGCGGCCATTTTGATCGCGAAGATTTCTGCTTGGAAAACACTACAGTCGCTGTTCAACCTATATGAGTATTCGAGGCAAAGCTTCTCGCAGTAGACGCCAGCTCCGGTACCTTCTTCCATCTTGGAACCGTCTGTATAGAAAGCCAGACCGTCCAGAGGAGGGTTACTACGGATCGAGTCATCTCTACTAGGGATAACGACCTCAAAATCATCAAATCTATGGATTGGTGATAAGTAGTCGCTGAATTTCCCCTGCTGATTCAAGCTAAGGTTTGGCCCTAGCTCCCTAGGTTTTTGGCCTCAGGAGATAGATGTAACTGCACTCCATCCAATGTTGGTGGTATGAAGTCGCCGAGCTTACGCTTTCTGGTGAACAATACCAGTTCTGTTTTCGTTGGATTTACACCAAGGCCATTTGTGGTGGCCCAACGGGACAGCTTTGATAAGGCTCTTTGCTTAAGCTCCGAAATTGTGGACAAAAATTTGCCATAATAACTACATATAACTACATCATCCGCGTATGCGACAACCTTGATGCCCTGATTGTCGAATTCCGCCAAAATATTGTTTATCACAAGTAGCCACAGCAGCGGTGAGAGTACACCTCCCTGGGGAGTACCTCTAGTTACTGTCTTCCTTGTTGTCAACTCCCCAATGCTGGAATTTATGATCCTGCTCTCCAGCATTCTCTTTATCCAGCAGATCAGGGTTTCCGGGGTGTTGATCGCTCTAAGCGAGAGATGAATGGATTCAAGTTTTACGTTGTTGAAGGCTCCTTCTATATCCAGGAAAGCAAAGTCCCCCAAAACCAGTAGGTTATGACCTTCCAAAAGCGGGATAATGTTGGGCCTATAACCCTGAGTGCAGCTATTTATCGGCGGGATGTATACGTCAAGTAACTCTACCTCGGCAGTTCCACACCTCTTCTACCCCTATACATTCCATGTACGGGTCATTAGAGCCAGGCTCAAACGAGATAGGTCAGTATTGCACAGACTGGTGCAATAGAAAAGCTAATTCCCCACTTCCACTTCTGGGGCGATCTTTACTCAGTACGTTGTGATATCACTTTTTTTAATATAAGTACTACCTTACGAATACACGGGTACCACCGTGGTACAATTACAGAGGGATAACTCTCCTCAACACTATCTACAAAACTATGGCAATTTTAATAAATAAAAGGCTGGCGTGCCACCGTGGTGCAGTGGCATGCATACCCGCCGTGCACGCTAAAGGTCGTGGGTTCGATTTCCCGGCCTAGTAACAACAAATTTTTAACGGTGGCGAAATACACCTCAGTAATTTTGGCAACATTTTCTGCGTATTTCAGACAAGTAAAATTTCTCTACAAATGGTGTCATAAGACACGCCGTTCGGACTCGGCGATCCCGTATCATGGAGCTAATATGAATCGGGGTGCACTCAGTGATGAAAGAGAAGTCACCCTTGTCTCTTCTGGGAAGTTTGTGGAACAATTAGCAACGCTGCCTACTAGTATTTCGTTACCTGTTTGTCTTGCTCACAATCTGCTGTAGCGCGAGTCGAACGGTAGGCATATATTGCCTTGCTTGACAACTCTGGAGAGAAAAGAAAACATAAGGTTCGTGGTCGAGACCCCGTATTTGCATAAAACAGTTGATAGTATATATGGTTCATTCCAGATACCTTGTTCTGAATAGTCCAAGGTTCTTGGATTAAACCAATAAGTGTTTTAGCTGCATTCATTTGCACCATCAGGGCCATGGTTGCCGCCTGGTTCCGCTCGCTCTGGACGACCTCGATCATTAGTCTTCTAGTAAACGGGCTTCTTGGGAGTCATTGATTTCATTATAGACACCCTTTTCTTGTTTGATTGGAGGTAATATCTTTTCGCTTTTTCTTAGGCTTCCTCGTTCATACCTCGCCTTTCCCGCTTTGATCCCCACACCGTTGGAGATTTAGAAGTGCATCACTTAGTCTTTGTCAGTCTGGCCATGAAGAGATTGTCAATTTCGATCACATCTCTAGTTATAGCGACCAAAGACTTCGAGCATATGTTCCATCGCGAATTCGCTGCCCCAACCTCTGACAAAAACGGATAACTTAGTTGAGGAATTTGACTTTTCCTCACCAACTTGAGTTTTCCGCTATTCCGTGGATGTATTATACTGCTGACAATATCCTTTATGGCGGCAATGTTTGCATACTGGGCAATGTGGAACACCATCATGTCCCCTTTCAGGCCGCTGCTGATGATCTGAATAGGATCACACCCTGCATTAGATTGTCGAAAATCTTGTTGTTGGCAATTTCCTCAATAGCTAGAAGATGGTATTTGGTGGAGGGGGCGTTCTGCGACATAGACTTCCTATTTTCGGGTTCATACGCATAGATCCATGATTCGTCACCTGGATCCATCATATAAACGTCTTTTGATTCGTATTTTTCGAAATTTCTTGGATCAACACGGGAAAAATCCCTTTGGCCTAGGCCAGAAACTTTTTTGGTTTCCCTCGCATAAGTTGATGTATTAGCGGTTTTAAACGCATATTTCATATTGTTCCATGAAACCATGGCCACATTTATTTTTAATGAGTGTGTGAGAAGAAGTTTTTGCTCACTTTCTCTCTAGTTTTTGTTTTTTTTCATACCTCCCATCTAGCGGCTGGGGGTAACTAACCAAACAAGCAGCAATCTGTTGATGTTCAAACAAATAGCAAAAACTATTCAGTCTGGAGTATTGACTCGTGGGCAACAGACCCCCTTCTAGCAAAAAGTTCAACCAACAGCAACAGTTGGAAAGTGGAATATTTTTATTTAAAACCCAACATCAAACTAACAAACATTGTAAGTGTAAGTAAACAATAATAAAGTAATTATTCATTGATAAGAATATACCTATTAAAACAAATATGTTTTTAAAAATAAGAAAAAAATGACTTAAAAAATAATAACAATTTGTGATGGAAATGAAAAAAACATGTCATTACAAAATTATTAAAATTTTAAGAAAAAAATATAATATTCGATGAAGATTTTCCAAATTAGTTTAGAAACACGTGTGTGACGATTAGATATAAATAAATTAATTGACGTGATAAGCATACATACACATAAATATTGCGTATCGGTTCAAGATATAAAGTGATGGTGTTGGGGTGGGTGGTTTATAGAGGGCAACATATTCTTGTCTATATTTTTGGGGACTTTGACAACGTTGACGAAAAAACAAAAATTAATAATAAAAAAACTTGTTTTTGTGAGACAAGTTTTTGCGATCATAAAATGAAATGTTGTTTGTCTATCCTCGCCTCTTGGCCTCTGGAAATATTGTACTGATAATGAAATACCGGTGTTTTGAAAGAAAAAAAAAACATCAAATTCACACTGTTGAATCTTTGAGATACATTTTACCACAGTAAGAAAAACATACAAAAATCATTGGATGACCTTGAAACAAAAAGTGAATCTTTGGTATTTGAGTTTGAAAGTCAGCTGTTTCAAAATTTGAAATAAAGTTTTGTATAGAATAATGTGGTTTCTTCTGAATAATTTAAAATTATTAGTATTTTTTCTAAGACGATTCGAAATGTAATAAGACCGAAATACCACCCTGCTTTTTTGAAAATGTTTTTGTTTCATTTTCGGTTTCAATCAAAGAAAAATGTCCTAAAATAACAGGAGTTTAGAAGTATTTCGATCGCATTTAATCCCGAAATGTCTTAGTAGATCTTGTAGGTCATATGTATTGTATTCGAGAGAATATAAATATGTAATAAATGTTTATAAAAAATACATATAATGTTCAACGAATAATTATGAAATGGTATGATTTGACACCAAGCAATGACTAAAAATTATGTAGAGATGCATTGTCCGATAGTTTGCCTGACTTTCAGGTTCGGCATAATAATATAGAATTGATAAATGATTTCCCCATAATTTAGAATATTGAATTTCTACCTAACATTAGTTTAGGATTTAATCGTGATGATCAGAACCCAATAACGAAGAAAATTCTGAAGGAATATTGTATTATCTTACCAATTCTATTATCTAGCATATTTTCAGTCTGTTTTAATTAATATAGTCCTATCATAATGGCATGTCTTTATAAAGAGTTTACTGTTAGAAACTTTAGTGAACGTCTAATTACATGCTGGTTATGCGATGACCATGCACACTTTTAGTGCGCTGGTTTTAATGGTAAACAGTATGACTACATCACGGATAGGTCCAAAGGTCTTCGTTGGTCATGTCCGGCATGTAGAGACATAGAAATAAATTTTCATCGTTTATTTGAAGAAACAAAATCTGAATTTCTAAATTTGAAGAAGATTTTAACCGATGGTTCTCCAAAAAGGAAGAAATTGTCGGTCTCTGTTGGGGATAATTCTGGTATAAGTTCGGATAATTAAATTAGTTTATGTTCTCCGATCCCCCTCCCCCCCCCCCCCCCCCCGCACAACCTTGGCTCATAAATCAAATGCTTTAGTTAATAAACAACCCCTATCTCCTCCTAACACATCGAAGGATAAGTCTGTTCCTGCAGATACTAACAATCCTTCTGATATAGTAACTAAACCTCCTCCTAACAAAAAATCTGTTACTGCAGATATTAATAATCCTGACGATATTAATGATAATTTCAATTCAGTTAATAAACCTTCAGCCATTATCGTTAAAAATTCTGTTCCTGCAGATAATAACAACATACCCCCTGTATCTCTCGATGATTTAACTGAAACTATCCCATTGTTTACTGATCAACTTATAGTTGTCGCTCCGCGTAAAAGCATATTTATATCCAGATTGCATGCGAATATCACGACTGATAAAGTATTCCGGATGATGGCATACAATTTTTTAAGTATAACTCCTTCAAACCGCGTGATATCTCGTCTTTTAAAATTATTGTTCCTGCTAAATGGTTCGATACATTAATGAGTAGTTCATTCTGGCCCGATGATCTTTTAGTAAAAGAGTTTGTATTTAGAGAAAAATTAACTGCAATCAATGTGTAACAGTTTTAACACTCCAACATCGCTGTTTTAACTCACATGGATGATTAAAAAGCGGGATCTGCCGCAGAGGAAGCCTTTCGAAGCAGGAACAATGTAATTAATATTGGCTGGGATTGTTGACGAGGACGAAATGTTGTTGTACATGCTGTCAGGGAAGCCAACAAATGAACCACAGTCCACTTCTTAGAAACTACGTAAAACTTTATCATAAAGATGACCGTCATTTGTATGGTATACAAACTGTAGAATATAGACGACATTATCTAACAGAATTCTTTCTTAAAGGACAAAAAAAGTATTACTATTATTACAATTTAGTGGGTCTTTTCTCTAAGACAATTCAAATTCGTTAGAATTACTACCAAACTTTTTTAAAAATATTTGATTCATTTTTGTGTTTAAATAACTTACAACAAGTAAAAAAGTATCAGTCGGCTTTGCCGACAGATATATACCCTCAGCCTGTGTGGATTTAAACACTTTTTTTCCCAAAAAAAAAAAACATTTTTTTAGGGGGGTTTTTAAAATATGGATTGGATTAAAGCTCAAAAATTTGCGGGGGATATCGTTAGATAGGTCTTTTGTACCATACTTGCCTACGAAAAACATAATATTGCTGCAAACAGGGCCACTAGGAAAACCTTCGGTCAAAATTTCCAAAGGATCCTCGAACTGACCCTTAACCACACAAAAATTTTAAACATTTGTGTGGGAGGTGCCCAAAGGATGGACCGATAGGTCCCACATTTAACATAAACTACGTTTGGACAAAATATTTGGAGCAAATATTTTCGAACTTTTGTGGAAGAGGTATCGGAAGTAGTGGACCTATAAGCACCACCTTCGAATTTCATCTAATATTGAAAGAAATATTACGATACCCAAATTGTGGACGAACGCAGTATTCGGTTCGAGCTCTCCAGCGACTACATATGGTGTCATAGGTGTTTTGTTTACACCTTTCGGGCTCTTTTCTCAAGAAGTATGGACTTGCCCCTGAAAAGGCGTTTTCCGTCGTAATTGAGGCAGCGAATGCAAGTTGCTCCAATAAAAATCAAAGTGATTCGAGAACGGGTCTTAAAGTGAACTTATCCGAAATTTTGTGTAGGAGGTACCCGAAGGAGAGGACAAATATAGTCCATATTCAAACCTGATCTATATCTAGTAGAAATATTAGGATGTGTAAAGTATGGACCAATCGGTCTCAAGAGTTATAGTGCGCACAATTTTCCGAACATTTTTGAACTTTTGTGGGGGAGGTACTTGAAGGAGTGGACCGATACGGCTTATCTTCGAACTTAAACTTATTTTTCACAAAATATTACGAAGGCTACAGATCCGTTCGACGGTTATCTTGCGCTCCAACCACTACACACGGTGTCATAGGGGTTTTTGTGCCTTTCATGCTATTTTCTCAGGAAGTATGGACTTGCCCCTGATGAAACTTATACCGTCGCTTGGGGGGGCAGTTAATACAAGTTACTACAACAAAAATCAAAGCGATTCGAGAGCAGGTCCTAAACTGAATTTTTCCGAAGTTTTGTGTGGGAGGTACCCGGAGGAGTGCACCAATTGGGTTCATATTGGAACCTCATCTATGTCTGGTAGAAATTTCACGATATGCAAAGTGTGGATCGAATAGGTTACTCCCTTCAAGAGATAACGTGCGCACAAATTGTCCGAATACACTGTGCAACACGAAAATTATTAACCATATTCTGACACCGCAGTGTGATAGAATACCAAAAATGAGAAGACACGTGTCTCGCCGTTTTTCCCTATCTCATCAACTTTCGCGACTATAGGCCTCCAAAGGTTTGAGGCTTTGATGTAAAAAGGGTCATTTAGTCAGGAATATATATTCCAAACCATTAGGAAAATTGAATTTATCTTCAAGGCATAGTTGTAGCTCTTGTCTTAAAGAACAAAAATTGTGAACAGACAATCCATCAAGCTTCATCTGCAAGGTCAAAATTACCATGGTCAAATTTCTTTTAAAATTTTTTCTCAAGTTTTCTTATACGGCTTTCAAACCGATCAAATTTGAAGCATACAACCAACTACAAAAATGTACCTCAGATCTCAATAAACATCTTCCTAGAATATACGAAACCTGAAAGAACAGGTCTTAATGGCCAAAATAGCAAAACAATAGCGATTTTTATCCTCTTTTCTCGGCTTCTGCTCCATAGATATTAAACCGTTCAAAATTCTAGAAAACAGCCAACCACAATAGTGTAGCAAAGGTTTCAATAAACATTTTTCTGGAATATGCGAAATGTCTATGAACGGTTCTTAATGGTAAAAATAGCAAAAATCTTTTGAAAATATCCAATTTATATACTTTTTTCTCTGACTCTGGTCCAAAGATACGCAACCGCCCAAAAATTAAGGATATAGTCAACTACAAAAACGTACCTTAGATTTCAACAAACAAGTTTCTAGAACAAATGAAGATTCTAGGAACGATTCTTCAAGCTCAAAATTCGATTATTTTAGATCATTCTTTCCTCTTCAGGTCCGTAAATAACAAACCTTTCAAATTTCCTTGAGTTTTTTAACAGTTTGTTATTTCCAAACCAGAGCAGGGGGAATGTAAAAAAAATAATTGTTCGTGAATTTCAGCCTTAAGAATCATTCCTAGAATCTTCATATGTTCTAAAAAGTTGTTTATTGAAATCTTAGGTACATTTTTGTGGTTGACGGTATCCTTAATTTTTGGGCATTTGCGTATCTTTGGAACGGAGTCATTAAGAACGGTTCATAGACATTTCGCATATTCCAGAAAGTTGTTAATTGATGCCTTTGCAACGCTATTGTGGTTGATTGTTTTCTTGAATTTTGAGCGGTTTAATATCTATGGAGCAGAATCCTAGAAAAGAGGATAAAAATCGCTATTGTTTTGCTATTTTGACCATTAAGACCTGTTCTTTCAGGTTTCGTATATTCTAGGAAGATGTTTATTGAACCGATATAACCCATTTTCGAACTTAAAGTAAGTTTGGACAAGATATTACGATGAGGCACATTTTGCCCGTATGAAAGTGTATATGGTAAATAACAAAAATGCGAACTGTCAACATATTCTATAAAGTATGACTACAATTCTTTAAAGTGGATTGTTTTAGGAGGGATCCCCTAATGTCGACCATTAAAATTAATTTGTGTGGAAGCTGTGTTGGCATCAATGTAGAAAAATGGGTAAAAATGGGTTGAAGCCAACTAGTTTTTTTATGTTCCCATGCGATTTCTGGCTTAACCTTACATTTTATAGACCTATTCCCAAAGAATGAATCACAGAATACTCCATGGGCAATAAGATAGCTGTGTATGATTTTTCGATATATCCACTGCATCCACCTAAAATTGATGCTGACATTTTGAAGCCGGAATTTCGGGGTTTTTTGAATTTTTTTAATAATCCGGACGCGCAAGAAGATAATATTCTAAACTCATAACACGATTATAGAACTCGTGATTTTACGCCGTTTGGTGCATATCTCATGAGTGTGCTCCTTACAGCATCCTAGTAATTGGAGTCGAAAGGCCAAAATTTCATGCGTGAATTTTCTTACAAAACATATTTTTTGCGTGTAAAATTTACAACTGTCATTCAATTTCCTTTGAAACCCGACGGCACACAATGGCCGCTGACTGAAACATCGAAACATGCATAAATATTGAAAGAGATTGAGTCGCTTTATCCAAAATCGGATGCGCATCAACCGACTTTAACTAATTCGCGAGTTACAGGCTTTTTAATTTTCATATCTTTTAAATGATAGTAATTATACCCTCAGCCTTTAGGCTATGAAGGGTATATACACTTTCATACGGGCAAAATGTGCCTCATCGAAATAATGGTTTTAGACCCCAAGTATGTTTGGACGAAATGTGTTTCAGACAATTTGGAGTCGATTGAGCAATGTCCGTCCGTCTGTCTGTCTGTCTGGCTGGCTGGAGCGCACGATAACTCTCGAAGGGATGAACCGATTCGGTTCAAATTTTGGCTTTCGTAATATTTTGTCCAAACTTAGTTTAAGTTCGAAGATGAGCTATATCGGTCCACTCCTTCCGGTACCTCCCCCACAAAAGTTCGAAAACGTTCGGAAAATTTGTACGCACGATAACTCTTGAAGGGTGTAACCGATTTGGTCCATACTTTGCCCATCGTGGAGCGGGTACCAGACTTAGGTCAGGTTTTAATATGAACTCAATCGGTCCACTCCGTCGGGTACCTCCCACACAAAATTTTGGAAAAGTTCAGTTTAGGAACATCTCTCGAATCGCTTTGATTTTTGCTTTAGCAACTTGTATTCACTGCCCTCCATACGACGGTATAAGTTTCATCAGGGGCAAGTCCATACTTCCTGAGAAAATAGCCTGAAAGTTGCAAAAAACCCCTATGACACCGTGTGAGGAGGTTGGAGGGCAAAATAACTATCGAACAGGTCTGCCGATTCGGTCCAAAGTTTGGCCTTAGTAATATTTTGTCCAAACATAGTTTAAGTTCGAAGATAAGCCATATCGGTCCACTCCTTCAGGTACCTCCCCCACAAAAGTTCAAAAATGTTCGGAAAAATTGTGCGTACGATAACTCTTGAAGAGAGTGGCCGAATTGGTCCATACTTTACACATCCTAATATATCTACCAGATATAGATCAGGTTCAAATATGGACTATATTTGTCCACTCCATCCGGTACCTCCCACTCAAAATTTCGGATACATGTTCACTTTAAGACCTGCTTTCGAATCACTTTGATTTTTGTTGAAGCAACTTGCATTGCTGCCTCAATTGCGATGGTAAAAGTTGTTTCAGGGGCAAGTTCATACTTCTTGAGCAAACATCCCTGAAGTTCTAAAAAACCCCTATGGTACCATATGTAGTGGCTGGAGATCCATTCTTTTTAATATCTCCTCCGCAAAACTTTTGATATTAAATCCTAATCAACATTTTTGTCAGTTCAAACGCCCAAAATTCTTAAAACTCTCTAAATACATGCGTTTTTTGGAAAAAAAAATTGTTTCAATATACACAGGCTGAGGGTATATCTCGGTCGGCAAAGCCGACTGATACTTTTTTACTTGTTTTAATATTACTCTTAATTTCCTATCCGTATAAGTAATCACAGTAAGCAGTTAAGCTTTCACGATGGTAAAACATATATTTTGATAACGTTTTAGCAGAATACTTTAATTTATGTATTAGATTTTAGCGAAATAGTTGGATAACTCTCAAATATTGTTTTCTAATTTTTCGAAACAAACCAAAAAATATATTTGTAACAATATTTTCCAACAATGAGTTGTTTCTCTTTTGTTGTTGTTATAATATGCAATTTATAAAGCCAATGTTTACAATTTTGGTTTCACATTTTTTTACGCGTTGTCTAGTTTCTGTACGTATTTTTAATTTAGTTTTTAGAGGTTTATACGGACTCTGAGTTAGTATAATTTGAATTTATTGCCAGATTTTTTTAATCTTTTTGATTTTCCGCGAAAATAAAAACACATTTTGGAAATTTTGTTGCATCTACGGAAGGATATCAAATGCTGTTACTGATATATGCTTACATTTTCTCAATACAAAAAATAAGAAATTTTAAAATATTTTTTTCTTTATAAGAGGATAAAAACCGCTATAACTTTTGCGCGCATCGGCCAATTTCGTGAACGCGAGCAGATTTGAAACCAGATTTTTTTCCTTTAACTCTATACCGAAAATCGTAGATGTGCTCGCGAAAATTTTTTTTAATTTTTTTCAAATGGAATTGCAAAGGAATTTTGTTATTTGCCATATACCCTCGTTAGCATAAATGCTGAGGGTATAATTAGTCCGAGATTTACATACGGCAATTTTAAAATTGCCGCCTGCGTCTATACAAACAAGCTGTCAAGCCTTGAAAATGATGTCTATTACAAAAAATATAAAAGAAATTGCCTATATGATAAATTTTCTCCACGTCCATTCCCCTTACGTGTCTCTTCTACAAACAGAGACTTGCGGCAAGTAAATTCGCCTCCTAACAGGAGAGCTTGGTAGTAATATGAATTAATTTGTTTTCGAATCGTCTTAGAGAAACAGAATATAAGTAGTTTGATATTAAATATCTGCCTCTTCTATGAAACACTGTTTTTTATCCCCTTACTTTAAACTAACGAGGGTAAGTAAATACACTTTGATACGATCAAAAATGTACCTCATCGAAATAATGGTTTTAGTCAGAAAGAAAAGTCAGAAAGAAAAAGGGGGTTCATTGAACATTCTGAGTATAGGATGAACCGCCACATAGCCACTTGAGGCTCCTGCAATAAGTTAACAGGGCTGCAGGGTCTATGGAGGAAATATAAAAGAGAAATATAACATCACATGAACATCAAACAGCTTATACCATTTAACTGCCAGTCTAGGACTCCAGCAGAGAAAGTGCCCAATTATTGCAATGGAAGACTACATGCTCAGATATCCTGCAAAACTCAATATTGTTGTCCTTCCACTTACTTGTCATAGATGTAATCCTGCAGTGGCCAGCAATAACCCCTACAGCTATTCTGAACTCTGATTTACATAGTGAGAGAAGGGACGACCTTCAGTTGTTTTTACGAGCGCCTGATATTCAGTTCTTCACAATAAACACCAGCACCCGTACCTTCTTCCATCTTCCTAGTACATCAGTGTAGATAGTAAGCTATCTGCTTTGTCCGCCCACTCACTCCTATCAGGGATTATTAGTCCAGGATTGGCGAAATGTAGTCGGTTTTACCGACTACACGCTGTAGAACGATTGAATGTCCAAGCCGTACGCTATCTATTGTTGAGGGGTGCCAGAGCAATTTATTGTTTGGAAAAGGAAATCTTTCGATTGTTAATGACCTTGACACCCTTGAAAATTTCTGCCGTGACAGTCCACCTCGTGAGAGGTGATAAGCTTCCTCAGGCGACTTTTTGATGATTCTCACAGATTCTGCCTTCAGGAACAGACTTATCAATGATTCGCAGGTCTAGGTGTCTCAAGTGGCTTCTCACTAGAAGGTTTGGAGGGTTTTTGTCCCGGGCTACCTTTACAGGCTTTACAGGTCCCCAGAACCTTTGCAACTCCTTTTTCCCCCAGCAGATTTAGCAGCATATACAGGCGGAGCTGGCGCCTTGCGCGGCTTCTTCGTCTGTGCCATCGTCTTCTCCACCTTGGTGGAATGCGACCGTGTGTTAGGGAACAATGCAGTCAAGATGGCTGGATATGCCGCAGACACCGTATCTCCCGGAATTCCCCCTTTTAATTTCTTAATCCCATAGTCATTGTTTTAATATTTTATTGACCAACTTTAATTTATTAGTGGGAAAAATTTAATATGTATTTTATCAGCAAATTTGGAGCAACAATTTATAGCTCTTTTATAGCCGAGTCTGTCCTTGCTCTCCCGGGAATAATCTCTTCATCCACATCTCATCCACAAGGCGTCCTGTCTTTGAAGGACAGGTCTGTCGGCACCGATCGACGTTGCATCTCCTTGAGCAACTGAGGGGGACACCTCTCCGTCCCAATTGCTTAGAACTTTTTCAACTTATACCTGGAGCCGCACTTTCCCAGCTCTGCGTCTGAACTTTTTCAACTTATACCTGGAGCCGCACTTTCCCCAAGGTCATCGAGCAATTCCCAGCTCTGCGTCTGAATTGAGTCATTCACGCGTCCATAATCGGTGTGGAGCTGTCAAATTTGTGCCTTTTTCCATAGCTTCGAGGGTGCTTTATTTTGTTTTGGATTGTAAGGGGTATTATGTCTTTGTGCATCTGTATATAACATGTAAAAGGAAATTAGATAGACCCATAGTTCCTTTTAGATATATAAAGAATCACTTTCTGAATCGATTTATGCATGTCCGTCCATGTATTTTTGTGACAGAGTGCAGGTCGCATTTATTGTCGGATTCAGCTGAAAATTGGGGAAGATCATTTTTTCGCCATAGGAAGAACACTATTGCTTTTGGTGAAAATCGGTTCAGATTTGGCCAGATTTTAGGTATTTGGTCCACCAATCACGCTACGTTTGTTCAATTTTGATGAAATTTGAAATCGGTTCAGATTTGGATGTAGCTCTCATATATCTCACCAAACACGAAAATACTGTCCAATTTTGATGCAATTTGGAAAATATCACCAAATTTGTACTAGAAATAAGTTTGCCAAATTATATTGAAATCGGCTCAGATTTAGATATAGCTCCCTATATATTTTCGCCCTATTTGAGGTATTTGGTACACCAATCAAGCTGCGTGTAAATAATTTTTGATAACATTTGGATTGTGTGATGGAATAACCATTGGAAAGAAGTTAGCCAAATTATGTTGAAATCGGTCCAGATTTGGATATAGCTCGCACCACCACTTGTGGTGGTTTCCGACTTTGATCCTTTCCTTATTGGTTTTCTCTCGGATTGGTCTTTTAGGATGACTTACCTGTCCATGAAGTCATTTGAGGTCATTGGACTTCCATTGTAATATTTTAAGTTTAGCGTTTGGGTTACTGATTGCATTTTGCGTCTTTAGTGACGCGGGGCTATCTGTGGGTGGATATGTAACGGGGGGTGAGTTGTTGTAGTTGCATTTGCAGGAGGAGTGAGTGACATTATTGGCTGGAGTCGTCGGCAACATGGACCTAAAACTTGGACACCCATAAATTGCTGGACCTGAGTTGCTTTCAATGACCCCGGAGTATGTGAGCAGGAGGCTTAGCAGGCAGGCCGGGGCAACCTGCTTAGTTAGGAGAAAACCATTGTATAGCGGTGGTGTAAGGAAATAAAAGGGTATAAGTATACATAATTTTGTTCCTGTGTTGGGGAGGTAACAGTCCTTGGCCAAGTTGATCCTTGCGTCGGTCCCAACTGCTGTGAGGGCCGATCGTGTTGTTGTTCGTTTTGCTTTGTATAAGTTTCGTTAATTGTTGTTTTATTCCAGCTAATGACTATATCACACCATACGTTTTTTCACATGTATGTTCTCACTTTGGGTATACTAATATACAGACATGTGAAAAATCATATGGTGTGATATAGCCATAAGTAGGTGATTGATCTGATGTAGCTATTCGAAGATGGTGGGGGCACCTATCGCTGCCTAGAAAAAAATGCCTTCTTGAATTTTTGTAGTGTTTGGGATCCGTGCTTATTAAAAATATCTTAAATTTATTGTCAAAAGTAGTCATGACATATGTTTATGTTGGTCCGACCTTATATAGACCTGTTTTTCACTAGACTATAATATTTGCACACAATTACAATTTGAAAACCCCATTTTATATATCAGAATAACTATACACTTTATATTAATTCTTCAAACAGGTTTAGGAAAATCAATATCTTCTGAAAATGGCAGCCAAAGATTGTAAGTTTCAAAAGAAAATTTGAAACTGCACAATAGTTGTTGTTTTAGCCGCATGTTAACTATTCCAAAAATATTTATGTTTCTTTACTTTTACTAACAAAGCCTATAACCGTTTTGCCAATGTTTTTATTTTTTTAAGTTTATTTTTATTATTTAAGTTTATAATTAAATTTTTTAGCTATTTATGCACATAATTAAGTAAACTTACGGCCTGCTTTAATATGTCGAAAGAAAATTATTGCGAACGAAAAACACCTAAACTTTGATTTTCATAGCAATATTGACTTTGTGTATTCTTTAATGGTCTGTTTCACTATGTCGAACGAAAATGAAAACGAAAGAAAAATAAACTAAACTCGTGTAAGATTTTTAAATTTTGTAGTTGTTTTATGACCTATTTCCCTAAGATGATTCGAATACAAATTCGTTCGAACTACTTCCAAACTTCTGTTTTTTGAAAAATATTTTAATCATTTTTGTTTTCAATCAAACAAACATTTTCTACAACAACAGGAGTTTAGTAGTAATTCGAACGAATTTGAATTCGAATCTTCTTAGAGAAACAGGTCATAAAACAACTACAAAATTTAAAAATCATACACGAGTTTAGTTTATTTTTCTTTCGTTTTCATTTTCGTTCGACATAGTGAAACAAGCTGTAATTCATATTAAAAAATGTAAAATATGTATTTCTTTAGTAACTCTTTCCGCAAACTTGTTGCAATTTTATATGTATGCACCTGTGTTTTTTTTTGCCTGTTTGTCTTGATTTACACTGAGTTTAGCTGCAATTCTATTACTTTTCTGAAATCCATTTTAGCCTTTGTACTCATTTTATGTATTTATTTTTCCCTCCCGCCTTTTTAGCCGAAATGACACAACAAGGCCAAGCCTTCGATTCCAACGCCATGACCTTGACACGTTTTGTGTTACAGGAACAGCGTAAATTCAAAAATGCCACTGGAGATTTGTCACAACTTTTGAATTGCATTCAAACCTCGATTAAGGCTATTGCTTCGGCTGTACGCAAGGCTGGTATTGCCAAATTGCACGGTATTGCTGGTGATGTCAATGTTCAGGGAGAAGAAGTCAAGAAATTGGATGTTTTGTCCAATGAATTGTTCATTAACATGTTGAAATCTTCCTACACCACTTGCTTGATGGTCTCTGAAGAAAATGAAAATGTTATTGAAGTCGAAACCGAAAGACAGGTAGGTTAAATGTGAAATATTCTTCCTCTTCCCTTTTAACAAAAATTCTTATAATTCTTTTTGAATTTTCAGGGCAAATACATTGTCTGCTTTGATCCCTTGGATGGTTCCTCGAACATTGATTGTTTGGTTTCTATTGGTTCCATCTTTTCCATTTTCCGCAAAAAAACGGAAGGTGTCCCCACAGTGCAAGATGCTTTGCAGCCTGGTCGTGAGATTGTTGCTGCCGGTTACGCTTTGTATGGCTCAGCCACCGCCATTGTTTTGAGTTTGGGACCTGGTTCTGGTGTAAATGGTTTCACTTATGATCCTGCCATTGGTGAATTCATCTTGACCGAACCCAATATGCGTGTCCCCGAAAAGGGCAAAATCTATTCCATCAATGAAGGTTATGCCTCCGATTGGGAAGCCGGCGTATTCAATTATATTGCTGCCAAAAAAGATCCCACCAAGGGCAAACCCTATGGCGCTCGTTATGTTGGTTCTATGGTTGCTGATGTCCATCGTACCATTAAATATGGTGGTATCTTCATTTACCCTGCCACCAAATCTGCTCCAAATGGTAAATTGCGTTTGTTGTACGAGTGCAATCCCATGGCTTATTTGATGGAACAAGCCGGTGGTTTGGCCAGCAATGGTAAAATTCCAATTTTGGATATTGTGCCACAGAAGATTCACGAAAGATCACCCATCTTTTTGGGTTCCAAGTTGGATGTAGAAGAAGCTTTGAGTTATTATCAAAAGGCTTAAAAACCTAACTCTCACAAAAACCCAGACACACAAATATTGTGATTATTTTAAGACTCGTATTTTTATGTTTTTCGTTTTCTTTTTTCATTTTCATTAATTTAAAAACATTTTTTATAAAAATAAAAATTGAAAAATAATTAAAGTTATGGATGAACGTTTTTTTTCTCTTTAGAAATCTACTTGGGAAGGATGTCTATAAGCCATGCAAGGGTCTATGGAAGCAAGCTTTCTTTCAGAAAGGGTCTATAGAAGCAAACTTTCTTTGACAACGAGTTTATAGAGACACCCTTTCTTTCAGAAAGGGTCTATAGAAGCAAACTTTCTTTGACAACGAGTTTATAGAGACAAGCTTTCTTTCAGAAAGGGTCTATAGAAGCAAACTTTCTTTGACAACGAGTTTATAGAGACACCCTTTCTTTCAGAAAGGGTCTATAGAAGCAAACTTTCTTTGACGAGTTTATAGAGACACCCTTTCTTTCAGAAAGGGTCTATAGAAGCAAACTTTCTTTGACAACGAGTTTATAGAGACACCCTTTCTTTCAGAAAGGGTCTATAGAAGGACCCTGTCATTCAGAAATGATCTAAGAGACACCCTTTCTTTCAGAAAGGGTCTGTAGAAGCACCCTTTCTTTCAGAAAGGGTCTGTAGAAGCACCCTTTCTTTCAGTAAGGGTCTTTAGAAGCACCCTTTCTTTCAGTAAGGGTATATAGAAGCACCTTTTCTTTCAGTAAGGGTATATAGAAGCACCCTTTCTTTAATAAAGGGTTTATAGAAGCAACCTTTATTTCAGAAAGGTTCTATAGTAGCAACCTTTCTTTCAGAAAGGCTCTAAGGGCCCTTTCATTCAGAAAAAGTCTATAGAAGCACCCTTTATAGATGAAATATATTTTTCTATAGGAAGATTCTTCTCTCTTTTTATACATGTTGAAACTTTCCAATACTTGCCTTTCCAAAGGTCTTTTAAATAAAGTACAATATTGGATTTATTTATTTCTATACAATTGTTTTAGTCTTATATAAACAACATATATTATATAATACATGCATTGTAAAAAACTCACTTATATAACTCATCTACATGTTAAAATCATCTAAAATAAACATCAATACGAATTAGCTTTATGTTTGGGTACAAATGTAAAACCTTCAGGTACACGACCCAATAACATTTCGCTTAATTTCACCCAATCTTGTGAATTCGGTGAACTCATCAAAGTTTCCATTTCATCACGACCTCTAAATGTTTGTGGTCTTTGATTGATTTTTTGTGGAGGATGTAGCATTAAATCATATGGTATATAACGATACAGGAACGATTGCCATTCCAGCAAGAAACGTCGTGTATTTTCAACACCTTTGGTATCTGAACCCCAATGTTCCAAGCCATAGTTAACATATTTACGCATCATTTCAAAGCGTTCGGTAGAGGTGGGGTCTAAATGTTTTTGCTCTTTGATTTCCTGGAATATCCAGGGTTTTATCAATGCACCACGGCCAATCATTACCGATGATACATGGGGGGCAATTTTCTGTTAAAAAATAAAAGACACTAGTTATATTATATCCCCCAAAATTTATTTATATTTCTTACCCTTTTTTCTGTGTAATCTTCAAAATTTAAAATATCTCCATTACCAATAATGGGCATATTTTTAGCTTTGGCAGCACATTCTTCTATATACTCCCAATTGGCACTGCGGGTATAACGTTGTTCCCTTGAACGGCCATGTAGCTAAATGAAAAGATAACTAATTACAAAATTCAACAATTAAGGAAAACTCATCTTACCGTTACTGCTGCTGCTCCCCATTCCTCTACTAATGGCACCAAATCATGTGCCACACTTTTGTCTGCATAGATGCCCGTACGCATTTTCACAGTAAATGGTATTTGGGGATTCATTGCTGAGCAAGCCCTGGTTGTCAATTCCAGTATGTTAGTACGTCTCATAAGGGCACTACCGCCGCCTTGTTGGTATATCAATTCAATGGGACAACCAATATTTAAATCAATAAAATCAACTTTAGCTGTCTCCTGCATTAGTTGAGCGGCCTGAGCAATAATATTAGGATTATTGCCACAAATCTGGACACCAAATATATTCTCAGATTCATGACGCTTACTTAGAGCCCATTCTTGGGTCATACCCTTTACAAGGGGTACACAACAAGCCATTTCGCCACATGTTATATCTGCACCATATTCCTTACATATTCTGCGAAAGGGTAGATTTCCCACTGTTGTTAAGGGTGACAATACTAACTTTTCTCTAAAATCTATGGGTGCTACTCGTACAGCATCCCTGCCATTGCTCTCCTCATCAGCACAGGAACCCAAAGGTGTGCTTTTTTCCACGGCTTCCTCCTGCACCTTTTCCTCATTTTCATTTTCTGTAATATCTTGTTCAATCTCTTCCTTTTCTGGCTCTGCCACTTGTTCTTTTTCTCCCATCTCTTTAACATCACCATTTCCTTGTTGCTTCTCAGACTTTCTCTTGTCCCTTATTGATTCAGCTTGCTTTATTAATTTCTTACATTTGGAAAAATCATATTGCCTTTTACGCAAACGTATTTGTAACTCCGACGTGATGCCATTGAAAGTAGTTGGCGGAGTGTTTTCTTTATAGTGCTCCGCTTTAATATTCCTTCCCTCTTCATCCAAATGTGATTTGGCGAAACGACATGTTACACCACGAGGACAAAATCCCTTTGTTTCGAATATAATACATTTCTCACCCAAGTCTTCACCCTTGACCGCCAAATACTGTTGTAAATCGTGGACATAACGACAATTTTCCAGAGAACATTTCTTATCAGTGGGTCCATTAATCAAGGTATTGCACAGATGTGTGGCACGATCATCTTTGAAAACTGGGCGATTCTATGGAAGTACAACAATTTTAGAAGTTTTCTGGGGTATTTTATTTTTAAAGATCAGCAATAAAGATGTAGTCGTTATACTCATTACCAATTTTCACACAAAAGTTGTGGTCCATTTAAACCTCTAAATATTATCTGACCATTATCTACAATTGCAGGCATATTCTTTATCGTAAACCTAAACCGTACTTACAATGGAGCAAGTTGAGTTTAAGCATTAAGCTCGGATAAAATTATAATTTTTTTCTATATAGCCGGTCTTCGGCAGGGGATTTAAGACTTTCTGCTATGGACAGGAGCCAATCTAGGGAACGGGAGCAACATTTTCTTTTAAATTAAAATTTTTCTCTAAGTAGCCGACATTTAACAAGGGAATTTTCGGAACTTCGGAGGCCCATATCTAGGGAAGTATGGACTTCCGCAAAAAATGTTATATATATTTCTGATCAGGGTAACGAGACCTACATGTGGAAAAAATTTGGTACCGATCCGAGCTTAATGCTATTCAGTTCTGAACCCGACCTCCATACAAAACTTCGTGAAGATTGGTCCATAATTGCGGCCTGTAGAGTGCGTACAATTTTTAATGGACGGACAGACATCTCAAAATCGTTTTATCTCGTCGAGATATGGGTGTTTATCATGAATGAAATTTCCCCGTGAATTTTGTCTTTCCGCCGTTACAACTTAGGGAAAAAGTGAAAAAATTCACGGGGAATTGCAGTTCATGATAACACCCATGAATTACTTACATGGGGGTTCTACGACGAATATTTTGCGGTATTACATGAATTTTTCGAAAAACAAACTTATAATACCCCATTGTGGAGTAGTGTATAATTACATACATATGTACCTTATTCTGTCCTCGTTTGCGCTCCTTTTTGTTGTTCTTTTGGAATTTGTTTGCATCACCATCATTGCCGGCTTCGCTTGTTGTCCCACCAGACTCGCTGTGTTTTCTCTTATTGTTGTCATCGTCCGAAGTTATTGGCTTCTTCACTTCTTCCACTAAGAATCTAAGGATACTCGTGTAAATTTATCATATTTTTTCAAAATAATTAGTCTATATTTACTCGGGTTTACTATAACAAATTCCAGGCTCCATTATTTACAAAAATTGAACAAAAAAAAACGTGCTCTGTCAGCTGATTCTGTCTGCTCAAAAAGTAAACATGAAATATAAGGGGGATTCACAACTTCATATAATAGGCATGTTCGATAACTTCGCAATTTAAAACTACTTGCAAGTACTTCCCATTTCTCTTTTATGCCTTGTTCAGACTGACGGTAATTCGCACTCTATTCGTTGTTCGACCCCAAATTACGATACAATTACTTCATTTCCCATACAAAATTTTGAGAACGAACAACGATTGTTGTACATTGTTCAATTTAAATTACTCTCAGAACGACGATAAAATATGTCCCATCTCTATCAAATGAGAGAATTTATCGAAATAAATTAATTATGACAGAAAAAATATAAAATTTAAAATTTTATTAAAAACCCAAATAGTTTTAGAAAAACTGCAAAACGTAAATGAAAAGTAAACGGTTTAACCACTAGTATACATTCAAATCATAGCAAATTTTCTTTTCTCTTTTAATACTGCTGCAATTCTTGTCCATCGTTTTAAATTCGCGTACAAATTTAGAAACAAAAATCAAATGCCTACCAGAAAGTCTGTATACCAAAAAGTTATTTTGGTAGGACTCTCGTTTATTTTTAAAATAGAACAATTTTAAAATATACTGAAAACACCAAAATTGTGAGAAAAAATAGAAAACATGAATGAAAATAATAAAATTTAATATTGAATAGATATCTGTAAAAATGACAAATATTTTTTCAGTTCATATCAATTAATTTTACTCGTTTTTTGGCTGAAACTTTCTTAAAATCAGTAAATAAAAAGTATGAAAATATGAATCATGTTGCTATGAATTGTGTACCATGTCGTATGAACGGGTTAATTCGTGTACGTAATTATGAGAACGAACTACGTTATTCAAATGCTGGTATGAACATGGCATAAGTCAGGTGATTGCTTGAAACCACCCTTGTATGACCAAGGACGAATGATTTCATGGCTTTATTTCATGAAATCACTCTATTGTGACCTTTGACATACTCTAAAGCCACATATTGAAACTTTCATACGATACTTTCACTGCTTTTGGGAGAGAGAGGGATAATGGATTTTCGTATGAAAGTTTCAATGTGTGGCTTTAGAGCAGGGACGAGCTTCTTTGCTTAGATCGTATAGTGAGGGCGCCCACTGAGTTGTTTTTGCATTTGCCTCTCTCTTTCAAGTACAGTGTAGATTAATGAAAACAAACAAAAACATAATGTGGTTGTTGCTTTTTTCACTCATACGTTCATACATGTCTTCGCTTTGGTTGTATTTCTGTGGTCATCGCTGCTTTAGAGATAGAGTTGTATAGTTCATGAACGAACTAGTTCAATTGAACGATTCATTGAAAAGAGCGTATGAACTAGATATATCGATATAGTTCATTATAGTTCAATAACTCACTGAGCGTCAAAGAGGGTCTTCTATAGATAGAAGCCTATAAATAGAAGCCTATCCAAAGTGGTCTTCTATAGATGGGATTCTCTAAAAAAGTCTTCTATGGATAGGAGCAAAAAATCAATGATCCGAATAATTGAACTGGATAGTGAACTGTGAACTAGATTACTGAACTAGTTCATTTAAAAGAGCTGAGCTATTGAACTGGATCTTTCAAATGAACTAGATTGTAAAACTCTATTTAGAGATACGAACCGCAATATCATGCTGTGTGAATCGCCTTTTATTTCTGTTATTTGAAAACATCTGTTTTTTGTTTACAAGTGAATTGTTACCAAGAAAAGCACGTAACGAGATGAGAAAAGGAGGATTGTAATGAAAAGGACTTAAAAAATAAATTAAAAATATGGTACAGTTATTTAGTTTTTTATTGAAGGCAATTAAAAAGGTATGTCAACTCCATTTTTAAGAAAAATCTATGCTAAAATCTACACTTTGTACCATTGACAGGCTCCTCGCGCTCATATGCGAAATGTCTTCTTAGATACACTACGTTTAACAGTGAAAGGAGGACATGGAGGAAATGGTTTACCCAAATATGGTGGCATTGGCGGCCAGGGCGGATGTGTGTATCTCGAGGCAAAGGAGGGTGTAACCCTAAAACAATTGTCGCAACGTTTAAAAGAAAAGAAAGCTGCAGCTTCAAGTGGTGAGGATAGTAGCAAAATAAGAATTCTGGGAAGACGAGGAGTTGATGAGAAGATTGAAGTACCTGTTGGAGTACAGATATATGACGATAATGGAAAACTTTTAGCCGATCTTAATGAACCCGGTGCCAAATGTATAGCCGCAGGAGGAGGAGTTGGTGGTTGTACAGGCACCAACTTTCTGGGAAAGCCAGGAGAACATAAAACCATTAATTTAGATTTAAAATTGATTGCTGATGTAGGTTTGGTTGGGTTTCCTAATGCCGGTAAAAGTACATTTTTAAAAGCCATATCCAAAGCGAAACCAAAAATTGCATCATATCCTTGTAAGTAACAAATTATTTTTTTATTATACAAATTGTTATGCCATATAAATAACGATCGATTTCAGTTACCACAATACGACCCCAGGTGGGCACAGTGGAATACCCGGATCTAAGATCAATAACCATAGCCGATTTGCCTGGCTTAATTGAGGGAGCCCATGCGAACTTTGGTATGGGTCATAAATTTCTAAAACACATTGAACGCACCCGCCTTCTCCTTTTTATGGTTGATATCTTTGGTTTTCAATTAAGTCCAAAACATGAACGTCGTAATTGTTTGGAAAATATTTATGCTCTCAACAAGGAATTGGAACTATATGACCCTTCACTGCTAGACAAACCATGTGTTTTGCTGTTAAATAAAATGGACATCGAAGGATCTTCTGAAATATTAAAAGCCCAAAAACCTTTTATAAAAGACTTGGAAACCAAACTACACGAATGTCCCGCAGAAATAAGACCAGAAAAAGTAATACGTTTTGAACGTATACTATCAATATCGGCGCAAAATTCTGCACGTATTCAAGATGTAAAGAAAGAACTGCGTAGAATACTTGATGAACATGCTGAAAAAGATGTTGTGGCTGATGGTGAAGTGATGAAAGAATTATTGCGGCAACGTGTTGGGGAACGTGGTCCAAAAATTACGTGATTTCTTTGTAAAACTGTAAAGAAAATAAAATTGGGAAGATACTAAAATACTAATTTTTGCAGGCTTGAGAATTCGTATGAAACATAGCCTATTTGCGTATGCGAGTGGGTTTCGTATATGTAAACATATTATTAAAACGCAATATTAGTTTTGTTCGATAACCTAAAAAATTTGTACAAACTTTTAAGCTGGGTACACATTGCCAGTTTTGAATGACGATTTTTTGCAATTATCGATAACTGTCCAACCGTCCAGCAACCACAAAATATTTGGTGGTTGCATGATGAATGACAAAACTGAACGGCCACACTAGCAAGCAACAACAAAGCTGTCATTCAAAACTGACAATGTGTACCCAGCTTAAAAGTTTGTACAAATTTTTTAGGTTATCGAACAAAACTAATATTGCGTTTTAATAATATGTTTACATATACGAAACCCACTCGATTTCAACTGTCAATTGCATAGCTCAAACGTCAAATGAAATCTCATCTGGATTTCATTTGACTTTTAACCTATGGATTTGACAGTTGAAATCGAGTGGATTTCGTAAATGTAAACCAAGCATAAGTTTAACGATTATTGTCGGTAACGCAAAAAAGTTACAGAATCCACTACTGATGAGCTGAATAATAGTACGTTTATTTATAACCGGATTCAACAAACCCACTGCGTTTCGAATGTCAATTCCTTTGCGTATACGTCAAATAAATCCTCATCAACCCGGCCCTTACTAGGCGTTTACACCAGACAGTATGTCTTCAAGTACAACTCTGATTTACTAACACATACATACATTTGTCGTTTGTCTCAAAGCTGTCCATCATTTTTTCATTGACAGTAGGGTTAACAAATTTTTGACATTTTGTGAAAAAAGAAGTGAGATGATAATATAAATGTGTTGAAAACAAAAGAATAGGTACAAAAACAAAATATGTGAACTTAAAACAAAAAGAAATCGGTGATTTTTATTCATAATTTTACAACTGCTTTTGCAGTCGTCTGGACGCCTACGTCACAGAGGCAAGTTTTGGGTTTTTGACAATCAATACATGAAGTCAACTGACCTGTCTTTTGTAAACGCAGGGTTACAAATACCAGTATTAGCAAGACAATAGCAAAAATACAAACCTTTTTTACAAATACATTTATAAATTTTTAAATATGTATAGAGAAAAGCATGAATGTATTGGTGAAAATGGTTTGTAAATTTGCTATTGTCTTGCCAATGCTGTCTGTGTGTAAACGCCTAGTAAGAAGGTTAACCCTGCAAAGGCTATAATATAAACATGGCCTAATAGAGTCGACAAAAATCGATGGCACTATCGATAGTAACGATTATTTTTTAAAAGTAAAATATCGATAGATAGTTTTGTTTATCGATATTATCGGCTCAGTTCCAGAACCTGCAAGAATCTACTAATTTTTATTACGATAAAAATTTTCCCTTTATGTTATCGAAGAAAATAGTAAAATTTAGTAGATTCTCGCAGTTCTGGAAAAGACTAATTGTTTCCTGTCTTTTATACTTCTTGAAGTATTTGTGCAAAATGTCAACAAAAGTATTAACATTTCCGCCATGTTTATATCAAAATTAATGCTGATGACGAAATAACGATAATATTGATATCAAAAATATCTAATGTTGGGAATATCGATAGTTTACCCGGGTCTGGATTCTTGTTCTATGAAAATTTGAAATGTAAAATATTTCCTTTATAATATTTTTCATTTGACATTTATTTCTTTTATAGCATTTTTCACTTCACATTTTCATAGAATCAGAATTGAGCCCCAGTACTTTTTTAATGATAAAAGTGTCAAAAGAGCAAACTGTCGAAAATGAGTTCCACATACACATTTTTCCAAAATGTGTATGTGGAACGGAAAAATTGCAGAAACGTCATAAAAACTGGAACAAATGTCAAAGCCGGCGTATCAGCCAATCAGACGCCAGCAAACATGTTGGCAATTTTTGCTCGCCCAAATTTGTCGTGTAAAAAGTTTCTAAAGAGAAAGCTATTCAGCGCCATGTTTGTTCAAAGAGAAGTGAACATTTTGAAACTTTTTTGGTGTACGGGAACGCATTTCGGGGGAAAATGAGCAAAATGTGTTAAATGTGTAAAAACTTTTGAGTTCTGGAACGAAGCTAGTATATTGGTTGGATGTTCGCTAGATATTATGCCTGTGATCTCTCAGTTCTCTTTTACTGAACTAGTTTGTTATGGAACAGAATTTTGTTAAAGTTTGTACAAATTTGTACAAATTTTTGAGTTGTGGAACAGACCTATTACTTTTTTCAATACAAATTCCTTACCCCGCGTTTACACATAACAGGACAGTTGACTTCATGTATTGATTGTCAAAATCCCACAACTTGCCTGTGTGACAAAAACAATTGTAAAATTATAAATGAAAACCATCGATTTCATTTTGGTTTCCGTTCATATATTTTGTTCATAAATTTTTAACCCGACTGTCTGTGAAAAAATAATGGACAGCTGGAAGACAGCCGACAAATGTATGTATGTGTTAGTTAAACAGAGTTGTATTTGAAGACAAACTGTCTGGTGTAAACGCCTATTAACCAATTGTTCTTGTTAGTTTAAGCGCTTTTGATATTTTTTTTCTATTTAAAATTTTATATATGTCCCAATTTACATTAGGCGAGTTTACTTGCGGCAATTGTCAGTTTGATGGAGAGAGAGGTGAGGTATATGGTAACCCTTTGCCTCTCAACACCCTCTCTCACCCACAAACTGACAATTGCCGCAAGTAAACTCGCCTAATGTAAATTGGGACTATGCTTTGTTTGAATAATTACACTGTGACACAAAATGGAGGTGAAAATCTAGGGCAGAGATAATTCCTTTTGGTGGTGAAAGCCCTTGGTGAGTTTATTAAGAATCCCGAAGAAGAGATTTGACGTGAGTCAAATTTCCGAGTTATGGCGTGATCAAGTTTCTACTGAAGACCCTGTTAGATATCTGAAATTAGCGTTATATCTTTGTTAACTGTTGTTTTAGATTATTTATGAGATGACATGTCTGCCGTCAAATCGAATGAGGACTTTTCGTAAAGCATTTCGAGCTTCTAACTCGCTTCATTCAATGTCCTTTTCGTCCCTTATTTTAAGAACCGCTATAAAAGTACCACAAGATGACTTTTTCAGCTTCGAAATGTTCTGCAAAAATGTCGCTCAGAAAATTGTAGGCACGATTCTTATTGACAACTAATCTATTTTGTCTCGTGGTCCTTTTGTACATTTCATTAATCAATTTTTTAATTTACTACTTTTTCGTCTTTTCATGCTTGTTTTACAGCCTGTTTCCGTATGTCGAAAGAAGAATGTGCGAAAGAAAAACGTCGAAACTCTTGTGTGTTTTTCAATTTTTTTTTTTGTTTTGAAGCAAAAGCGAAGGTAACATTAGTTCGAAAACTAATGTTCGGGCGTGTTTCATTCGCACATATTCTTCTATCGACATACAGAAACTGGCTGTTAGTCTTGTTCCTTTACGGACCAGAGGTTACCAATTTTTACCACTTCTTACCCGCAAAGTGTTCCCTTACTTTAAAAAGCATACAATTTATATGAGAGCAGTTCACCACTTTTTCCATTTTTTGCCACTGTTACCATTTTTAAAAGTAAGAGTTAGTTTACACTATCTATCAATGTCATATGACACGAAATAAAAACATTCCATATTTACTTATTTTTGCTGGTGTGGACGCACAGAGTAAATGTCGTAAAGAAAATCTCCAATATTACACATATTAGCGAATATATAACGTTGGAAAATTTCATGTCATATGACATTTACATATAGTGTAAACTACCCCTAAAGGAACATACTGTTACGGAATTAGGTTTAACTAATGTCCGTGTAGACGTTGTTTTATTCCCCGTTACGATTTGTACCAAATAAAACAGGGTTCGTTTTAGATTACGTTTCTACAATGCTTTATTTACTTTATTACACTTATTCAGAACCAAGGTACATTTATAGAAGGTAGAAGTGACAATCAGCTGTATTCTTACTTTTTTTGTAAATTTAGTTTTCAAAATGTAATAGGGTCTACTCATGAAATCTGAAACTTCGAAATGCCTATATAAAATACTGTTTTTCTTCCTAAACTTGTAGTAGAAATGACCTACGACAGTTCTGAATGTTTTATATTTACATTGTCATTCAAATTTGCTCTATTTTGGAGGATTTTCAAAATGTATTTATGTTTTTCCTGAGAAAATTTTTGCAACGACCCTATTATTCAATATTTTCTTTGACAATTAATTTTCAATACCAACAATGTTGTTTTTGTAAATTTGTAAGTTGTTGTAATTCATGCACATACCTTCTATAAATTTACCTTGAGAACCGACTTTAATTACAAAGCACACAGCAAGTCTCTAGTTAGCACGCAGCTCTTATTTAACCGATCTGTTCAGTTCGACGCTTAAAACACAACTAACTCCGTCATTGCCATTTCCCCGGTATTTATACCCCAAAGTCTCCCTGTTCTAGAGTCCTCCAGAACACATATGGCAACATCTCGAATCTGTGCAGCGAACACACAGACGCACATTCGCACTAAGCGAACAACCATACTCACATACATACATGGGGGAATACAATTGGACGACAAGCACAGTAATGACGTAACAACAACAAACAAGTGCAAAGAAGTAACAAACTAAACAATAATTACATGATTATGGCAAAACAAAATAAAAGCACATTAATGAAAGGTAAAGTAACATCTAGAATAAATAAGAGAGTTCTACATGGTAGTTGTTGTTGCTTAAATAAAGTAACTGCGTAATAAAAACTTTACGTTACAATTCAAATTTTTAAATTAACGGAAATTAAACTAAACTAGCTTAAACCTATCAGTTACATTCGTAAGTCCCAATTTACATTAGGCGAGTTTACTTGCGGCAATTGTCAGTTTGTTGGTGAGAGAGGGTGTTGAGAGGCAAAGGGTTACCATATGCCTCACCTCTCTCTCCATCAAACTGACAATTGCCGCAAGTAAACTCGCCTAATGTAAATTGGGACTACCAATACCATGGTACAATGAAGTAGAGGTAGGCCAGGTATGAAAATCACTGAGAAATGCCACCCTGATGTCATGGCTTAAAACGTCAAATGGCATGGTAAAATAATAATGGTAGATGTACCTGCATAGCTATCCCGTATTACAAAAACATATGGAACTTAAAGCGTCACTTTTTATATGTTAAAAGTGCCATATAGTGTAAAAACATTTCTTTAGCTAGGCTCCAGAATATTCTTGTTGGAAAAGTGTTAAAAAATAGCAAAAGTTCTTCCCAAAATTATGACAATGAAAAAATGTCATTCACTTATTTTCTACTTGACAAGTTTGGCTAATCTGACATCGTGATTGCTGGCATCCGATTTGCAGATAAATGTCAGCAGAATTTTTACAAAAATTGTAACTTTTACATTCCCGTACTTTTGGAACAAATTTAAATTAATATCAATATGTGATAAATTGTTCATTCGTAAGTTTTGCTAAAAAATCAACAATTTTATTTTGCCACGCGAATACACATTATTTGTCCTTGTTGTCAATTTTAAGATATAGTGTTACAGCAGAAGTTTTTTGTTGGAACAATTCAGCGATACATCTACCTTTATGATTGCATAATGTCAAAAACAGTACAAAATGTCAAACCTGATTTTGACAGATTAGGCCATAAAAAGAAAAAAATTGTAATCAGCTGTTAGCTGTGGCCTACCTTTACTTTATTCTACCATGGAACATACCATTTGTTGTTAATCGTTTGCTTGAGAAAGTAAAATGAAAGAAACTGGAATAAAAAACACCAGCAACGAATAACAAGAAGAGGTAACACAACAAACACAGAAAACCATGTATGTACATGGGTTTCACTACTTCATACCCCTCGCCTATAAAGGCCTATGTTTCTTTACGTGTAAAGCTAGGGTCACACTAGGCAAATATTTGCTCCAGCGACAGGGAGTGTGTGTTTACTGAGAGCAAGTGAGCATAAATTTCAATGCATTATTTACTCTCATATGCTGTCAGTAAGCGCACACTGCCGGTCGCTAGAGCAAATATTTGCCTAATGTGACCCTAGCTTAAGAATCTTCCAGTTTTACCACTTTTTACTCGAAAGGCGTTCCTTTACTTCAGACACCATACAATTCATATGGGAGCAGTTTACAACTTTTACCACTTTTGTCGGTTTTATCATTTTCAAAAGTAAAGGAACAGACTAAAACTTGACGTCGCCATGTTGAAATCTTGTTAGTCTGGCCATCGACATTGCACTACTTCCAAATATTTTTGCCTGGGCACTAATACAATAGGTGTGTTCGTTTACTCAACAATTTGTACAAGTCATGTAACTTCTTGTAGTCGATTAATAGCCCGTTTAGACTAGTCATTTTAAATCGACTCGATTTCTAAATCCATCTTTCAAATTCTAGTTGTTTAGACTAGTCTAAAATGATATAAGATGCCAGTCAGCTGATCTTTGTTTATGTATACATACGCGAATTTGCAAAAAGAATTGCTTGAATATTAACGGCCTGTTTCTGTATGTCGAAAGAAGAATGTGTGCGAAAGAAACACGCCCAAAATCTTGTGTGTTTTTAAAATTAGTTTTTTGTTTTGAAGCAAAAGCAAAGGTAAAATTATTTCGAAAACTGAAGTTCGGGTGTGTTTCATTCGCACACATTCTTCTTTCGACATACAGAAACTGGCTGTAAAAATGGAATGGAATACTGCAAAAATAATCTGACAAATTGCTATTAAATATGTTGTTCACAATTTATATTAAATTAAAGCTACATCCATTTTATTTTTATTTAATATTTTTTCTATTTTTATACCCTCCACCATAGTATGGAGGGTATATTAAGTTTGTCATTCCGTTTGTAGCACATCGAAATAATCATTTGCGACCCTATAAAGTATATATATTCTTGATCAGGATAAAATTCTAAGACGATCTAGCCATGTCCGTCTGTCCGTCTGTTGTAATCACTCTAGCGTCCGCAATAATTGAGATAGAGTGCTGAAATTTTGCACCAGAGGGTCTTTTTTCCATAGGCAGGTCAAGTTCGAAGATGGGCTATATCGGTCCACTCTTTGGTATAGCCCCCATATAACGGTACCTCCGGAAATGAGGTATTTTGACGTTCTTCGCCATATTTGCAGACCGAATTAGCTATAATTTGGCACTTACGGTTTCTAGTGATCAACAAACTTATATCCCAAAGGATATGGGCATAGGTCCATGTTTTGGTATAGTCCCCATATAACGGTACCTCCCGATTTTCGGTATTTTGAGAATTTTAGCCACAATTTTTAACCGAACTACATGCAATTTCGCATTTGAGGTTCTAAGTGGTCATGAAATATCTCCACCACACATCGTCAACATAGATCCATGTTTTGGTATAGCCCCCATATAACGGTACCTCCCGATTTTCGGTATTTTGAGAATTTAAGCCACAATTTGTAACCGAACTATCTGCAATTTGACATTTGAGGTTCTCAGTGGTCATGAAACATCTCCACCAAACATCGTCAACATAGGTCTATGTTTTGGTATGGCCCCCTTATGACCGTACCTCCCGATTTTCGGTATTTTGAGCATTTTAGTTACAATTTTTAACCGAACTAGCTGTAATTTGACATTTGAGGTTCTCAGTGGTCATGAAACACCTCCACGAAACATCGCCAACATAGGTCCATGTTTTGGTATAGCCCCCATATAACGGTATCTCCCGATTTTCGAATTTTAGCTACAATTTTGTCTATTCAAAAATAATCGTCAATATAGGTCCATGTTTTGGTATATCCCCCCATATAAGTGTACCTCCCGAATTTCGGGAATTTTCAGTGGTCACGAAATTTCTTCACTAAAATTCGTCAACATGGGTCCATTTTTGAGGGTCTACATTGTTTTGATGAAACTACCCTCAATTTGACTCTTGAAGTTAAAAAATTTAAAGATAGGTTGACTCTTTGATATAGCACCGTAGGTGGTACCTTTCACCTACCTGAACACATTTTTTAGATTAGATTAGATAACACTGTGCAACAAAATGGAGGTGAAAGTCTGGGGCACGGAAAATTCCTCTTGGGGAAGACAGACTTGATGAGTATATTATGAACCCCGAAGGACAGATCCGTGAGTCGAACTTCCGCGTTATGGCGTGATGAAATTTTTGTTAGAGACCCTGTGGGCCATCAGGAATTAGCGTTATATCTTGGTTCACTGTTGCTTAAGTGCTCTACAAAAACAACAAACAAAGATATAATGCTCATTCATGATGGCTTACAGGGTCTCTTGCACGCCATAACGCGGAAGTTCGACTCACGGCGCATCTGTCCTTCGGAGTTTTTAATATACACACACCAAGGGCTTTCATCTCCAAAAGGAATTATCTCTGCCCCAACATTTGTGTTCACAGTGTAATTTAAGCAATAGTGGGAGGCAGTAGGAGTCTATCCATTGTCGAAAAGTTGTTACACTTAAAATTGTGAAAGGACCCTAATTATTCCATTTTATTAATTAATACCCCGGCTACACTATTGAAGGTTAACCCACTGGGTTTAATAGATCCAGTGGGTTAATCTTTGCTGGTTACACTTAGCTTTTCGAGGATATAAACTGTCAGCTGATATTTGTTTACGTATACATTCAAAATAACTAATAAAGTCGTGTTTTACACTTTTGCAATTTCTCGTATGACAATTTCTCATATTGGTATATTTTACACACAGGGATACATTTTTGTATCATGGTATCAAGCGTACTTTTTGTTTAAAAAGTGTCTAAAGTAAAAAAAAACAAGTAAGAAAAGCGTTAAGTTCGGTCGGGCCGAACTTTTTATACCCTCCACCACAAATTTCAGCCATTTCGGTGGATTATGTGGCCACAACCTTCAAAATACCGAAATTCGGAAGGTACCGTTCTATGGGGGCTATATGATGGCGTGGACCTATACCTACAAATTTCTGGGGGAAAGTTTTATACGCCTAAAGAAGACTAAATACCAAATTTCAGCCATATCGGTGTGATAATGAGGCAAAAACGTTCAAAATATCGAAAATCGGGAGATATTGTATTATGGGGGCTATATCAACACGTGGACCTATATAAACATTTTATGGTAGAAATGTTTCTTAGCCTCTGGAAACACAAAATACAAAGTTACAACCGATTCTTTGGTCAAATGGGTCTAGTACATTCAAAATATATTAAAATGACGCGTACTTTATAAGGGGTCTTATGTGGGGACTATACCAAAACGTGGACCTATATAACCCAACTTTGGTAGGAATGTTTTCTGGCCTCTGAAGACACAAAATACCAAACTACAACCAATTCTGTGGTCAAATGGGTCTAATACATTCAAAATATATTAAAATGACGCGTACTTTATATGGGGGCTATACCAAAACGTGGACCTATATAACCCAACTTTGGTAGGAATATTTTTTGGCCTCTGGAGACAGAAAGTACCAAATTACAACCAATTCGGTGGTAAAATGGGCCAAATATCTTAAAAATTCCTTAAAACGACGACGCGTCACGCGTCATTTTGTATGGGGGCTATACGAAATCGTGGACCTACATAGCCCGCTTTCAATACCAAAAGTCCTACGTAAATATAACATATTTTCCCAAAATTTCATCAACCTACGTCAATCCGTTCGGACGCTAGAGTGATTTCCACAGACGGACAGACGGACAGACTGACGGACATGGCTATATCGATGTAGAATTGCACGCTGATCAAGAATATATATACTTTGTGGGGTCTACAATGATTATTTCGAGTAGTTACAAACGTAGTGACAAACTTAATATACCCCCATCCTACGGTGGAGGGTATAATAAATAATTTTATGATTTTCAAATAACTTTAGATTTATTAACTCCATAAAATCTCATGCGACCAATCGTAAACGTGTAAAACACGACTAACTCTGTTGCAAAAACAGTTGCAACTTTTGGTACTTTTTGAGTAGAGTTGGATTTTTCTGCACAAATACCGAATACAACACTGTATTTTTGGTGGATTTGTGCCGGATTTAAAATAAACCCAGTCGTGAGAGGATTTAATTTTTGTATGGCAAATCTGGTCAGATTTGACCAGATAATACGGCGTTTATATTATAGTTTTTTGCAGGGTTAACCTTCTTTATGAGGATTTATTTGAAGTATACACAATGGAAATGGCATTTGAAACCCAGACCCACTGGGTTAACCCGGTTATATGTAAACGGCCTATTATACCCCGTTTATATATAACCGGATTTAACAAACCGACTGGGTTTTAAATGTCAATTCCATTGCTTATATTTCAAACAAATCCTTATAAAGAAGGTTAACCCTACAAAAAGCTCTAATATAAACAGCATATTATACCCCGGTTACACTATTGAAGGTTAACCCACTGGGTTTAATAGATCCAGTGGGTTAATCTTTGCTGGTTACACTTAGCTTTTCGAGGATATAAACTGTCAGCTGATGTTTGTTTACGTATACATACAAAATAACTAATAAAGTCGTGTTTTACACTTTTACAATTTCTCGTATGAAATATTGTCGCCTCTTTGCTCATATTGGTATATTTTACACACAGGGATACATTTTTGTATCATGGTATCAAGAGTACTTTTTGTTAAAAAAGTGTCTAATGTAAAAAAATAAGTAATTTTATGATTTTCAAATAACTTTAGATTTATTAACACCATAAAATCTCATGCGACCAATCGTAAACGTGTAAAACTAGACAAAGTCTATTGCAAATAACAGTTGCAACTTTTGGTACTTTTTGAGTAGAGTTGGATTTTTTTGCACAAATACCGAATACAACACTGTATTTTTGGTGGATTTGTGCCGGATTTAAAATAAACCCAGTCGTGAGAGGATTTAATTTTTGTATGGCAAATCTTGTCAGATTTGACCAGATTAAGCAATAAATCCTCATAAAGTGGGTTAACCCGGCAAAAAACTGTAGTGTAACCGCACTATTAAGCAATAAATCCTCATAAAGTGGGTTAACCCGGCAAAAAACTGTAGTGTAACCGCACTATAAGACTATTTTATGGTGGAGGGTATAAAAAGTTCGGCCCGGCCGAACTTAACGACTTTTTACTTGTTCCGCTTCTGTTTGTTTTTGTGTGTTTGTGTTTACAGTAATTTGAAAAATGTAAATAATAGGGTTATGACTTTTTTACAACCTCACATCCCTGTGTCATATTTTGATAAGCCTTTGCATAAGATTAGATAAAATCTTAATTACAAGGTGATTCGATAGAAAAAAGCTCACGCACAAAAAGCTTTTAAAGTTTTTATAGATGAGCTTTTTGGGAAAATTTTGAAGTTACTTTAAGCACATAAATAACTCAAAACAATCGTTAAAGCCACACGACATATCCAGAATGACATAAGCTTTTGTTTCTCATCAATTTTATCGTCATATTATTACATATATATCATTTTATATAATATATATTACATATGTATATAGCTTTATTCCATGTATCACATAAATTGAAAGTGCTTTGTGCGGGACCTTTTTCAATATTTAAATGGAATAAAAATTATTTTAGGCAAAATGTCACTTATTCGTGCAACAGGAAAACATTTTTGGAGCAAATTTTAATAGGCAAAAGTTCATTCACTCTCGCTGCAGGTTATCATTTTTGAGAAAAAAGGTCAAAAAACTCATAACCCTAGTAAATAAACGACACATGAACATAGTTGCCAATATTGGTACAGACTGCAATAGTTGCATTTTTAGGAGCAAAAAGCAGTGTTGTTTTTCAAAATATTTCGATTTAATATTTGATTTAAAACAAATCCAAGTTTTGAGTTGATTTAATTTTGTATGGTAAATCAGGGTGGATTTGGGTGGATTAAGCACTTAAATCGAGATAATGCCCTTAATCATCGTATAAGGGTATAGTCTAAACGGGCTATAAGGTCTTTTGCAACGTACTGTATAGTAAACGAACAACATCCAGTAACAAACAATTTGTACAAATTTTGAGTAAGGCCGCCATCAGACCATCTGCTTTTTCACATGTATGACATCAGCTGTTCTGTATATTAGTATACCCAAAGTGACAACATACATGTGAAAAAGCACATAGTCTGATGGCCGCCTAAACGAACACACATAATATCCCAGCAAAAAGTTTGCATCCGCGGATGCAGTTCAATCAGTACGAGTGTGCAGTACATTTGTCGTTGGAGTACATCTTTTCCTATGAATTCACTTATGAATTTTACAAGAGAGCGCGCAGCTAGGGTGCACTCTATTTTGCTTCCACAGCACACAGCTAGGATGCACCCCGTTTTCGATCCATATCACAGCTTTTGATGTAGTCGTTTGGATTGAATTTAAAGGCACTCTTCGGATTGTGTTTTTAATCAATCTAAAGATGCAGTAAAAATGCAAGCTATTGCGAAATATCCCAGAATAAATAAAATGCATTTAATATTTGTGTAAAACCAAAAGACAAAGAACTTTATTATATAAACACAAAATAAAAAAGTTTCCATTAAATTCAATCACAATTGAGTGTACTTCCTCCGTTCACCATTTAATCCAAGCGCAACTGATTTTGCTTCGTCGTGCGCTTCCATCCCCTTTTTTGTCTGGGCAATATATCTCTAATGCACACTCTGCTTCCAGGTGCATTGCCTATACTTATAGGAAGATGTGCACGACCAAAGGTTATCCCAGGTCTCTGATCCTCCACCTCAAGGAAGATCCCCTAACACCGGGGTGTTAAGCGACCTCGTTCCTATCGGTGTTCCAAGGTTTGCAGTTAGGGTACCAACTGTATTAGAACGGAGCCTCGCTGATACCTGGGCACCTCAGCGAGTAGTTAGCGCCCTAGTCATGGTAGTGGAGGGCTATTCCATGTCTGTCCTCAGTTCCCCCATAAACTCATCTACTTATGGATAATCAATTAAATACACAAAAAAACCCGAATTCCGATTCACCCTCATCATCGACCATTGCTATGCACAAGGACAATATTGCACCTCGTGCGAATACCCAATCCCTGGGCGGGGACGTTAATAGAACGACACTGGACAGTGTTAGCGACGCCATAAACAAGCAGAGCAGGGAATTGCTTGAGCTCCTGAGGGATAGCGATAGTCTCCGACTAAGTCAGGAGAGCCCCCCTCCTTTGGACTGGGAGAGTTGGGAGGATGATGAGATGGATATTACAATTATCCCATCTCAATCATCCACCGCTACTCTCTCTTGTGCCCTGGAGAGCTCCAACCTTACGGTCCGGGATCCGGCTCCCTCAGGGGCTGAAGTGTCGGTTCCGACAAACCTCCCCTAAACAGGCAGGGTGCCTTGGTGGAGGAGGGTACGACGACGGCCTCCCCCATGTCTCCCTCAACCAAAACCAATAGATATCGGCAGAAGAAAGATAGATTCAATTATCGTAGAGCTATCTTCTACTGTCAGAGGTTTATTGGCAAAAACCCCTCCGAGGTGACCCAGTTGGAATTTTGGGAAATTGGCCTGAAGATCCGATTTGTGAGGCGTTTCGAACGGAAATACCCTCACATTGAAAAGATCTTCTTGCCAATTGACAAAATTCCGACCCCTGTTGAGGCTGCAGTTTCCAGCCCAGGGAAAAATGCAGATCCGGTGATGTCAAACTACTCGAGTCCTTTGCGGACGTCTTTGACGACCGCGGTAGGATCGAGCAGGTTGGCTCCACTGGCCCCGAAGACGACGGAACGTAAGGGAAACACTGGTGTGATCCCTTCCGTTTCGAAGTTGGTGCAGGGAAAGTTGCAGCCACAAGCCAGACAGCCGCCAAAGGTACCGCATATGTCGACCGTCTCGTCGGTGACTGCCACCGAACCTGCCGGGGAAAAGAAAGGTGCGGATCTAATTTTTTTTACAAATTTTTGAAAAAAAAAAATTCGACATTCTTTCTATTTTTTTTTTAGTTTTTTGGTAATTATTTTGTTTATTTGTTGGTGTTTGACGATCTTTAATACATATTTCGATTTAACAAAATATTTCGATTTAACATTTGATTTAAAACAAATCCAAGTTTTGAGTTGATTTAATTTTGTATGGTAAATCAGGGTGCATTTGGGTGGATTAAGCACTTAAATCGAGATAATGCCCTTAATCATCGTATAAGGGTATAGTCTAAACGGGCTATAAGGTCTTTTGCAACGTACTGTATAGTAAACGAACAACATCCAGTAACAAACAATTTGTACAAATTTTGAGTAAGGCCGCCATCAGACCATCTGCTTTTTCACATGTATGACATCAGCTGTTCTGTATATTAGTATACCCAAAGTGACAACATACATGTGAAAAAGCACATAGTCTGATGGCCGCCTAAACGAACACACATAATATCCCAGCAAAAAGTTTGCATCCGCTGATGCAGTTCAATCAGTACGAGTGTGCAGTACATTTGTCGTTGGAGTACATCTTTTCCTATGAATTCACTTATGAATTTTACAAGAGAGCGCGCAGCTAGGATGCACTCTATTTTGCTTCCACAGCACACAGCTAGGATGCACTCCGTTTTCGATCCATATCTCAGCTTTTGATGTAGTCGTTTGGATTGAATTTAAAGGCACTCTTCGGATTGTGTTTTTAATCAATCTAAAGATGCAGTAAAAATGCAAGCTATTGCGAAATATCCCAGAATAAATAAAATGCATTTAATATTTGTGTAAAACCAAAAGACAAAGAACTTTATTATATAAACACAAAATAAAAAAGTTTCCATTAAATTCAATCACAATTGAGTGTACTTCCTGATTTAAAACAAATCCAAGTTTTGAGTTGATTTAATTTTGTATGGTAAATCAGGGTGCATTTGGGTGGATTAAGCACTTAAATCGAGATAATGCCCTTAATCATCGTATAAGGGTATAGTCTAAACGGGCTATAAGGTCTTTTGCAACGTACTGTATAGTAAACGAACAACATCCAGTAACAAACAATTTGTACAAATTTTGAGTAAGGCCGCCATCATACCATCTGCTTTTTCACATGTATGACATCAGCTGTTCTGTATATTAGTATACCCAAAGTGACAACATACATGTGAAAAAGCACATAGTCTGATGGCCGCCTAAACGAACACACATAATATCCCAGCAAAAAGTTTGCATCCGCTGATGCAGTTCAATCAGTACGAGTGTGCAGTACATTTGTCGTTGGAGTACATCTTTTCCTATGAATTCACTTATGAATTTTACAAGAGAGCGCGCAGCTAGGATGCACTCTATTTTGCTTCCACAGCACACAGCTAGGATGCACTCCGTTTTCGATCCATATCTCAGCTTTTGATGTAGTCGTTTGGATTGAATTTAAAGGCACTCTTCGGATTGTGTTTTTAATCAATCTAAAGATGCAGTAAAAATGCAAGCTATTGCGAAATATCCCAGAATAAATAAAATGCATTTAATATTTGTGTAAAACCAAAAGACAAAGAACTTTATTATATAAACACAAAATAAAAAAGTTTCCATTAAATTCAATCACAATTGAGTGTACTTCCTCCGTTCTCCATTTAATCCAAGCGCAACTGATTTTGCTTCGTCATCCTAAAGGTTTTTTATGTTGTCTTCCCATCACTAGTTCAGCTTTCGACTCCAACTCCACTGCATTAAAAATTTCCGTCTCGTAAATTACCACAAAAATGTTTACAACTTTATAGCCCTCGGCACATACGGCGCTTAAGCGCTCGGCACATACGATGCGTTGAGCGTCGCGGTACAACAACCACATAAAAAAGTGTAAGTCATGCCAAGTTTTTTGAAAAACACCAATGTGGCTGACGCATTAAACCTAAACATAATTTAACTTTTTTGGGACAACGCGTGTCCCAACGTGTCACTAAACGGACCGTATGTGCCGGGGATAACAATCGTTTCCCTCACCTGGGATAACAATCTTGAAGCGATGTGGGAGCTTAAGTGCGCTTCCATCCCCTTTTTTGTCTGGGCAATGTATCTCTAATGCACACTCTGCTTCCAGGTGCATTGCCTATACTTATAGGAAGATGTGCACGACCAAAGGTTATCCCAGGTCTCTGATCCTCCACCTCAAGGAAGATCCCCTAACACCGGGGTGTTAAGCGACCTCGTGCCTATCGGTGTTCCAAGGTTTGCAGTTAGGGTACCAACTGTATTAGAACGGAGCCTCGCTGATACCTGGGCACCTCAGCGAGTAGTTAGCGCCCTAGTCATGGTAGTGGATGGCTATTCCATGTCTGTCCTCAGTTCCCCCATAAACTCATCTACTTATGGATAATCAATTAAATACACAAAAAAACCCCAATTCCGATTCACCCTCATCATCGACCATTGCTATGCACCAGGACAATGTTGCACCTCGTGCGAATACCCAATCCCTGGGCGGGGACGTTAATAGAACGACACTGGACAGTGTTAGCGACGCCATAAACAAGCAGAGCAGGGAATTGCTTGAGCTCCTGAGGGATAGCGATAGTCTCCGACTAAGTCAGGAGATCCCCCCTCCCATGGTACAATAATTCATAGGTAGGCCAGGTATGAGAATCGCCAAAAAATACAACCCTGTCGCTATGGCGTAAAACGTCAAAATTGTTTTGATGAATGATAACGGATGAGTAAACAAAGAAGAAGAAGAAGAACGAAATGTTGAAATGAAAACAAAACAGAGTTGAATTTTTTGATCAATAATAAATATCAACTCTGCATGTCAACACGGTTTTGACAGATTAAGCCATAACAAAAAAAAATTGTAATCAGCTGTTAGCTGTGGCCTACCTAAGAATTATTGTACCATGCCCCCTCCTTTGGACTGGGAGAGTTGGGAGGATGATGAGATGGATATTACAATTATCCCATCTCAATCATCCACTGCTACTCTCTCTTGTGCCCTGGAGAGCTCCAACCTTACGGTCGGGGATCCGGCTCCCTCAGGGGCTGAAGTGTCGGACTGTTCCGACAAACCTCCCCTAAACAGGCAGGATGCCTTGGTGGAGGAGGGTACGACGACGGCCTCCCCCATGTCTCCCTCAACCAAAACCAATAGATTTCGATAGAAGAAAGATAGATTCAATTATCGTAGAGCTATCTTCTACTGTCAGAGGTTTATTGGCAAAAACCCCTCCGAGGTGACCCAGTTGAAATTTTGGGAAATTGGCCTGAAGATCCGATTTGTGAGGCGTTTCGAACGGAAATACCCTCACATTGAAAATATCTTCTTGCCAATTGACAAAATTCCGACCCCTGTTGAGGCTGCAGTTTCCAGCCCAGGGAAAAATGCAGATCCGGTGATGTCAAACTACTCGAGTCCTTTGCGGACGTCTTTGATGGGGAAAAGAAAGGTGCGGATCTAATTTTTTTTTACAAATTTAAAAAAAAAAAAAAAAAAATCGACATTCTTTCGATTTTTTTTTAGTTTTTTTGGTAATTATTTTGTTTATTTGTTGGTGTTTGACCATCTTTAATACATAGGAAGATATAAAAACCACAAAAACACACATATTTTGATGAAATATATTAAAAAACTCAAAAGTTTAACTTTGACCTTGAATTTCTCTGCAACTACCAGACCGAACTTGACCGCTTGTAATTCGTCTGAAAGCTGATTGTGTTATCTGTCTAACAAAAAAAGAATCTCTATCCGTTCAAAAATTACAGAATTTTGACCAGGAAAAAACGACTCTGAACCACTGTGCGACGGGCAGATGCAGGTTAGTGATGGACTGTGATGCAAATGCTCATCACTTCCACTGGGGAAGCAGGGACACCAATGCGAGAGGTGAGTCCATATTCGATTTTATTTTAGCTAATAATCTACGAGTATGTAATAGGGGTAACACTGCCACCTACCATAATAGGGTAAGGGAGGAGGTTATTGATCTCATCCCATGGAATCTCACAAATATGGAAGATACAGCCATAGTGGACTGGAGAGTATCGGAGGAGTGCTCTTTTTCAGATCACAGAGCGATACACTTTCAAGTCCACCATGGAAGTAAAGGGCAACCGCCTCATAGGAATCCAAGGAGGCCAAACTGGGAAAACTACAACTCCCTCGTTTCCCCGAGGTTGTGCGAGTTCCCTGAACCACGCACAATGGAGGAAATAGAAACAGATCTCACGCGTGTCCTCCAGGGTTGTTATGAGAAGTCTTGCCCATTATCTTATCCTGGTAGGAGAACTCAACCAGTTTGGTGGAACAACGAGCTAGCAAAGCTTAGGAAAAATAGCAGGAAAGCTTTTAATAAAGCTAACAGCACCAAATCTGATACCGATTAGAACCTCTACAGAGAGAGTTTCAATCGGTATAAAAGTGAAATCAGGAAAGCTAATAGAGACTCGTAGAAAAGCTTTAGTGAATCCATAGAGGGGGTTAATGCAGCAGCAAGATTCCGTAAGGTGATCTCGAAGGATCCAAAACCCTTTAAGAGCATCAAACGGGATGAGGATGGGTCATATACTATCAAATCTAGGATCGTTCAAAATTGTAGGTCCACCTTAAAAACATGTAATTTAAGCGTTAACCTTTGTTGGGTGCCTGGACACTGCAATGTTGAAGGAAACGAGATTGTTGACGAATTAGCAAGGCGTGGCTCCCAGTCCTCTGACCTTACTGTAGAGGACTATGTCAGGCGACCGCTCTGCTACTTCACACTTGTTATATTCACACTTGTTTCTCTTTTGAAGAAATTATGTCGGCAGCGACGGGTAGGGATCAACCAACTGTTTTTGTTTCTAGGGATCTCTAAAGCAACTGCTTATAAAATGTATCGAACGGAGTGCATTTTTCACAACTCTGTTGGACTACATCGAAAGATGTTGTGAAATCATAACTCCAATTGCACAACTTCCAATTTTTTTTTTGCTGGGATATGTCAAATAAATAGGGAAATGCGTTTAATCATCGTATAAGTGCATAGTCGAAACCAAGCTTATATCATGAGGATTTATTTGCTTAATCTGGTCAAATCTGACCAGATTTGTCATACAAAAAATAAATCCTCTCACGGCTGGGTTTATTTTAAATCCGTCACAAATCCACCAAAAATGCAGTGTTGTATTCGATGTATGTGCAAAAAAATGCAACTATTGCTATGTTTACATTAACGAAATCCACTCGATTTCAACTGTCAATTCCTTTGCTTATACGTCAAATGAAAACTCATTTGAAATCGATTGGATTTCATCTGACGTTTGGGCTATGGAATTGACATTTGAAATCGAGTGGATTTCGTAAATGTAAACATAAGCTCTGTTCCAGAACTAAAAAGTTTTTACAATTTTTACCACTTTTACACATTTTGCGTTCCCGTACACAAAATTTATATGAAAATCGTTTACGACTTTTACCACTTTATAAAGTACGGGAACAGGCCAATAGTATATGCTCAAAAAGTACGAAATGTTGCAACTGTTTTGTCGTGTTTTACACTTTTACGATTGGTTGTATGAGATATTATGGCCTTTATAAATCCAAAGCTATTTGAAAATCATAAAATTATTTATTTTTTTACATTAGACCCTTTTTTTAACAAAAAGTACCATGATCCAAAAATGTATCCCTGCGTGTAAAATATACGAATATGACCAAAGAGGGGACGATATCTCATACGAGAAATCGTACAAGTGTAAAACACGACTTTATTACATTTTCGGTAAATGTTTTCTTTGCTCACTATTTATGCATATTGTCCCATATTTTTTGTTTTCCAATCAATCACAATAGTTTCCATTTTTGGAAACTATTTTTTTGATATTTATGTATTATTTTGTATGTATACGTAAACAAACATCAGCTGACAGTTTATATCCTCGAAAAGCTAAGTATAACCAGTGAAGATTAACCCACTGGATCTATTAAACTCAGTGGATTAACCTTCAATAGTGTAACCGGGGTATTAACTGTTTATTGGTCTGCTCCTTTACTAGGCGTTTACACTAGACAGTTTGTCTTCAAATACAACTCTGATTTACTAACACATATATACATTTGTCGTTTGGCTACCAGCTGTCCATCAGCCGGGTTAACAAAATTTTGACATTTTTTGTAAAAATGTGTGAGATAATAATTGAAATGTGTTGAAAACAAAAGAACATGAACAAAAACAAAATATGTGAACGGAAAACCAAAGGAATTCGATGATTTTCATTAATAATTTTGCAACTGTTTTTGTAGTTGTCTGGACGCCTACGTCACAAAGGCAAGTTTTGGGATTTTGACAACCAATACATGAAGTCAACTGACCTGTCATTTGTAAACGCAGGGTTACTTTTAAAAATGGTAACAGTGGCAGAAAATGGTAAAAGTGGTAAACTGCTATCATATAAATTGTATGCTATTAAAAGTAAGGGAACACTTTACAGGTTAAAAATGGTAAGAAATGGTAACCTCAGGCACGTAAAGGAACAGAGCATATATAAACATACGTAAGTCCCAATTTACATTGGGCGAGTTTACTTGCGGCAATTGTCATTTTGTAGGGGAGAGAGGTGAGGCATATGGTAACCCTTTGCCTCTCAGCACCCTCTCTCACCTACGAACTGACAATTGCCGCAAGTAAACTCGCCTAAGTCCCAATTTACATTAGGCGAGTTTACTTGCGGCAATTGTCAGTTTATAGGTGAGAGAGGGTGCTGAGAGGCAAAGGGTTACCATATGCCTCACCTCTCTCTCCTACAAAATGACAATTGCCGCAAGTAAACTCGCCCAATGTAAATTGGGACTAATGTAAATTGGGACTTAGTCGATGGTCAGACTAGCAAGGTTTCTTGAAACCAATTTCGTTAAAATTTCTTTTCAAGTTTCGTTAGTGTCCACACACGTTAACGTGAAATTTAAGATTTTTGCGTGTCCTCTTCATTTTACCATTCGCGTTTGTTGTGTTTCTCATACCAATAAAACAAAACAAACATATGGTCTGTTCCTTTACTTTTGAAAATGGTAAAACCGGCAAAAGTAGTATAAGTTGTAAACTGCTCACATGTGAATTGTATGGTGTCTGAAGTAAAGAAACGCTTTTCGAGTAAAAAGTGGTAAAACTTGAAGATTCTTGCACGTAAAGGAACAGAGCTATAATAAACTAAAAAACAACACAAAGTAATTAACATTAACCCAGATAAAGCCACTGGTCGTTTAAACGCCACAAAAAATGGTTGCAAAAATTTACGTAAAACTCTGGTTTTTTCGAATATATTTGTGGGGTTTTTTGCATTTTGTTATAGTATTGTCTGTTATCTGTAAGTTCACGCTGATAACGCTTCATTTGACCTACGCATTTCTACGCAATTGGCCAAAAACCCAAGCTATTCAAAAAATTCGACTTTTTGTAATTTTCGACTTTTGATGAAAAATTTGAATATGCGATAAATATTTAATCAAAAATGTTAGAATCATATAAAGTCAGGGATTTGTTAGGAGTATAGTAAGAGAATTTTCTCAATCAAAAACCAAGGTATTGACATATAAGAATACACCTATATAACCCTACAAAGTTTTTGGAACTTTTAAAAGTAGGCCCGATTGCTGGAAAACTATACATTTTAGAGAAAAAAGTTATTTATTAAAAAAATGCTTAAAAAATCTCAAAAATATAATTTACATAAGAAATTGTAAGTTTTCTCGCAAAAAAAAAATTCTCGGCGCTAAGTGGGTTAATAACTAAATTAATATTAATTGTTAACTTTCCACTATTTCATTAATTAAATGTTTTTATTAAATCGTTTTATGCTTGATTTGTTGTTAACGTTTGCTTGAGAAAATAAAAATGAAAGAAAATGGAAGAAAAAATCTTGCAACGAATAGCAAGAAGAGGCAACACAACAAACACAGAAAAATATGTACACGGGTTTCACTACTAGAAGGTGTTACACCAAATCATACCAAACGTCAAATTTGGTCACAATAATGTATTATTGTGAATTGCTTGTTTACATTTTGTATGTGTTTTTATTCACAATAATGAATTTTGACAACTGTGATAACAAGCTGTTTTTGCCGCTGTGCCTGTATTATTGTGCCATGGTTAGTCCTTGGTCACACTAGCTGGTTTCATTGAAACAATTTCATGAAATCCAGGGTTCTTAGGTCGATTTCCATAGTTCCGGTCCACACTAGCGTGAATTTCATTAAAAAATTTCATAAAATTAGGTGTTCTTAAATCGAATTCCTCACTACAGCAATTTTATGATTTTACTCTACTATGGACGTCGATCTAGAGCAGGGTCGCGCTGTCTTGGCAAAGAAGTATAGTGAGGGCGCCCACTGAGTTGTTTTTGCATTTGCTTCTCTCTCTCACGTACAGTGTACGTGTAAATAAACAAACGATGAATATCATGTGGTTGTTGTTTTTTTCACCCATGCATACACATATGCTGTAGTATTGATGGAAATATTATGGGCGACGCTGATCTAGAGACGCATAATTTCCCAGCAAAAAAAAATGGAAGTGGTGCAAGTTGGAGTGAGGATTTCATTACATGCATGGATGCGCTTCCAGTGGACTAATGAAAAAGGCAATCCTTTTCCTCACATTTGGATTACATCCAACAAGCACTTTTATGTATAAACGATAAAAAATTCAATTTTCATTCAACAAATGAAATTAAAGTAATACGGCGTTTAGTTTTTTGCAGGGTTAACCTTCTTTATGAGGATTTGTTTGAAGTATATACAATGGAAATGACATTTGAAACCCAGACCCACTGGGTTAACCTTGTTATATATAAACGGCCTATAAGAATAAAATTAAAATGTCTTATTAATGGCCTGTTCCCGTACTTTACAAAGTGGTAAAAGTCGTAAACGATTTTCATACAAATTTTGTGTACGGGAACGCAAAACTCGTAAAAGTGGTAAAAATTGTAAAAATGGAGTGCTTCCTAGCTGCGTGCTGCGGAAGCAAAATGGAGTGCTTCCTAACAGCGTGCTGCGGAAGCAAAATGGAGTGCTTCCTTTCTGCGCGCTCCCTTGTAAAATTCACTGAGGAATTCATAGAAAAAGAAGCACTTCGTGACACTTGCACCAGTGATTTAACTGCTTCCGTGGATGCAAACTTTTTGCTGGGTTCATATCAAAATTTCAATGAAATTACTGTAGTGTGGCCCGGGACATACTAGAGTAAAATCATAAAGTTGCTGTATTGGGGAACTCTATTTAAGAATCCCTAAAAGTTTCAATGAAACCACTCTAGTGTGACCTTCGACTTACAATATTCTGTCACGTTACGTTACCACTAACAACATCTCATTCTAGACCGCAATGTCAACAGGTTTTGTGAAACCTATACACAGCTGTCAAACTATTGGCATTTGACAACAAAAAAATTAACACAAACATTCAAAATATTCCCGAGTTTTATATGAATTAAGATATTGATTATAATAAAAACTTAAATAGATAAACGAACTTGATTGCTGCCATAAACGGATTAGTTGTGTGTATTGCAAGAGATGAATACTATACCGCTATATACTAAATTATAGTTCTGTAAAAACATATCCAACATATATTTTTATGTTTCCCAAACATATTTTTCGTTTGCTCCCTGTGGCATCGCTTATCAAATGGAGCTATGGTTACCTCAATGTACCCATTTACTCGACCGACGAGCTAGTTGTCAAAGTGAAACAAAGCAGAGTGGTCGTGTAAAGAATAGATACGGAAAAAAACTACGCTAGTTTTTCAAGTGCTTCTACAAAAAGATAAAAATCAAAATAAAATCTAAAAATGCATTAAATTATTGAAATTTGCTGCTTCCCCAATGAAATTTGCATAAATTCCATAAAATTGAAGTGTGTATTTTGTGAAAAATGTGAGATATTTAATGGAAAAATTGAAAATGAAAAATTGTCTAATTGGGAAGTCAGATTACAGCAAAAAAATGAATACATATACCTAAGTCACACATACGTACACACAACAAGACGGAAAATGGTATATAAAGAGAGAGCAGCGACACGACAAGTAAATAACTTCGCAGCAAATGAGAATACCTCGAGAGAGTGAAACGAGCGAATGAAGAAGAGTGTTTTTGTTTTGGTTATCAAATAAATAAAGCAACGCGCTATTTGTTTGTGTGTTGGTTAACAAGTGTTTACATACATACTACGTTGTTATTTACGTCTTTGAGAGACGTTGGGTGATTCTTTAAAGCCGGTTGTTGTGATTTTGGAATTGTTTTCTTTTGTTTGGGATAGGCTGGATTTGTTGTGGTTTTGAAAATGTCACAACAACACCAGCCGCGTAAACATTATCACATACATGCCCCATATCCACATCATCCGCCGCCCCCGCCGGTTCCAACACATCATACACATGCCCACCAGTCGGCACCTCCGCCAACTTCTTCCAGTTCACATCATGCTCAGCAGCAGCAACAAGCCCAGCATCAGCAATGGTATAACGCACATGCAGCAGCAGCAACTATCCCCCCACCACAGCCGCAGCCACCACCACAGTATCACCATAGTCTCCATATGAGAGATTCCCGCCATCTACAACAGCAACATCTTCATCCTCCTCATCCCCACCATCCGCCACAACACGGTCATGCAATGCAAGCACCCCCACCACCAACACATATGTTTACAAGTGGTTATGCTGGTGGAGGAATGCCAGTGGGAGTGGGTGGTGGTGCAGGTGGCACAAGTTCAACGCACAATACAGCATCGACTATGCCGGCATCTGGCTCTTCGTCGTCGGCTTCGGCACAGCATTTCTCAGCATTAGGTGGCAGTGCAAGCAGTGTTATTACTAGCACCGGAGGGGGTGGTGTCATTGTTGGTCGTAACAGAGTTTATGACCTTGAAATGGTAAATACACAACATGCTGGAGGTGGTACTACGCCTATGTTGGCCATTGGTAGTGCAAGAGGAGCAGCCTATGATGCTTATTCTCATAGCTCGTTATATTCACAACAACCAACATCAAGTCAACGTCATCATCATCAACAACAGTTGCATCATCATCATCAACAGCAGCAGCAGCATCTTTATCAACAGCAACAACAGCAGCAGCATTATTATCACCATCATCATCGTCTTCAACAACAACAACAGCAGCAGCAGCAGCAACAACATTCACAACATATGACTCCAATGATAACGAATATTAAATCAGAGCCAGTGGAACAATTAACGATAACACCATCCATACAAATGGAAGAAATTATCATAAAACGTAAGTATTTCTATATCTAAAGGATGAAGTAGTGAATGATAATAAGGAGAAGAGAAAATATTGAAGATAAGTGGTAAAGTGTAATGTAAAAATGTTTGCTGCTTGTAGGGGAGCCACGGACTTCTGTGTAAGAGTAAATGTGGTGGTTTTGTCTTTTGAAAAGGCAATGTGTTATAGCTATAGTAGTGGAAGAAATATACACAACACATGTAGCACATGTTGTTCCCTTTGAATGACTATTAAATGACTAATGAAACACAGATAAGTATAGTTTAGGACTAAAGATTTAGTTGTTTTAAGGAAAATATAGTTAACAAATATTACGGAAAATGGCTAGTTTTTAATGGAGATTTAAGCGCGGTGGTCTAGGGAAATATTGTCATGTCTATCGATTCATCGAATATAACAGGAACTACGCACTTTTCTATCATTACCTCAGGAAATATGAGCTTCCACATAATCAAAACTACAAGGGCTAGGTCATGTTTAAGGATGCGCACCCATCTAATGGTATTGGTAACTGCTTCACTTCCGTTGGTCCAGTGTTCATCCAGGGTAGGTTGAAGATAATAATCTTCATGAATTGAAGATGAAGTAGTGATGATGATGAGTTTGTGGATATTGCGCTTTGGGTTAATGATGAAGAAATTAAATTTCCAGAGTATTGCCATGTTGTTGTTCATAGATTGTTTTGCTGAAAAATATGCAAGGGAAATTTAGTAGTTAGGTTATAGGAAGCGCAGCTACCGTTAATTTTTGACAGCCACTTCACTCGGAGACCAACGATCCACTGTGTTCACCCTGAAATTAGAAAAGATGTAGGGGTAGGAGAGGAAAATAAAGGAGGGGAGAAGGACAGGAAAGAGGAAGAGTATATACAGTCGTGGCCAATATATTTGCAACAAAATTGGACGTTTTAGAAAATGTTCTTTAAAATATTTTTTTAAGACAATTTTGGTATTTTTTGCAATTGTTTATAGCTCATTACTTCAAGTATAAGAAAATATAAAGTTTTGACACGATATCAACTAGAATTATGAAAAATTTTGAAAATACATAAAACACCTTAAAATTTTATGGTCAAAACATATGCAACTAAACCAAATCGCATGCAAAAATCTTCAATATTTTCTAGAATATCATTTTTAATATGATTCAAGTTATTTGTTTTTGTTTTGGGAATTGTAAAAGTGAGTAAAATTTTAAAACAGATGTCAGTTAAACGTACTTCATCGGGGGATGCAGATGCATTAGGTAGATTTTTCAACGGTGTGCATTTTAAAGTATTTTTACAAAGCATTATTGCACATAACAGAAACAATGCAGTTTTATGACGTTTCGGAAGTCAGCCATAGCCTGCAATACGCACTTACACGCTTTTCATAGTTTTAATGCCGCAGTGACCAGTAATGACCCCTACATCGATTCTGATTTCTGATCCACGAAGTGGGATAAGGGACGAGGTAAATCGGTAAAATTAAAATGCTTACTTATTCGGTGTCTAACGATATTTTATGGTAAGGTATCGAACAATAAGAACGCAGCAAAAAGTTTGCCTCCAAAGATGCAGTTGAATCATATGTACAAGTGATTTGGAAGTGCATCAAATTATGCATTTTCAATGAAAAGGATTGAAGTGCCCATTTCACGACTTCGTTTGAACTGCATTAAAATATGCCTTGAAAGAACTAGTCTATATTGCACTACAACACATTTATTTTGCTGGGAAGTAGTCGTAAATTTCTATCGACAGCAACAGTGTTGTCGACTTTTTTCGAAATTTTCATTCATAATTTTGCGTTTAAATTTCGCCGATTTCTGTCTGTAACTGAAAAAAGGACATATCACACTACTGATACACAACAAAACCAACGATAGACCTACAAATTTGAACAGTCTAATTTAATAGTGTATGATCTTAAAGCTTTTAAAACATCATGGCTATGCACGTAGACCGTGACTATCCTATCTGCAAGGTCTTTTCTAAGGCTTTTCCCTGCAGTTTTCGTTAAACTTATACGAACGTCTGATATTCAATTCTTCACAATACACACTAGATTCCATCTTCGACCCATCGGTGAAAATCGATCAGTGTTTATTACATCCGCTATGCCATAGTTTTGGCGAAATGTCAGTTCCATTTGCTTATGTTCACACTGGAATCCCCCTCCCCGCATGCGGTCAGAGGCCCCAACTTTTGCCTATGGAGTTCTTACAGGAATAAAGTGCAATTAAGGCCCTCTTGGTACGCTCCTCAGTGTTCCTCTTCTATCATAGCCGATGGTAAAGGACCAACGCCAGGTATTTCGCTTCCGTTGAAGGGTATCATTGCTCGCCATCCAGTATTGTTGGCACAATATCAGTGGTGAACAGAGTTGGTACTACGTTTACCACCACGAGCCATAGTGAAGGAGATAAAACTCCATCCTGTGGGGTGCCTCTAGTGACTGACTTTCTTACGGAGCTCTCTTCAGTGTTAGAATTGTTCGTCTGCTATCCTGCATTCTATCAATCCAATTGGTTAGGATAGTGGGAAAATCAGTAGCTCTATAGCCGAATGGATTGATTCTAGTTGTTCATTATTGAATGCTTCTTCTTTGCCTAGAAAGACGGCCAAGTTATGATTCGGGTCATCTATGTTCTTTTCTATGTAACCCACGACCTCGCGTGACGCTGTTTCTGTATATTTCCCTTTTACGTAAGCCACAGCACGATTTATACCTCCCTAGAGTTTTTAGTAGAAAGAAAGACTAATTGTTCTATTGTAAAGAGAGGCTTGACTTCCCATCATTGGGAATATAAGTCACTGTTACCTCTTTCGACAGTAACGGTATGCGGCGTCAATAGAAAAAACACACCAAAAATCATCTTCAATATGATGATCGCCTAATATATGCTTGAATCAATAAATAACCTGTCGCCGGAAGTGTAAGTTTTATTCGTATCCAAACTAGGATTAGGATTTGATGCTCCCAATAGGTTCTGGATAAATTGAGACTACCTTGCAAAATCTCTCTTGAGTTTCATGAGGTTGGCCAGATTTTTATTCCACCAAATTGTTGAGCTCACCAACCTGAATAAGTTAATGGGCATGATTGCTCATAACAATCCCGAAGAACACTTATGAGATCTTTAACTTGACTGTCAACTTTCCTCTCCGTGTGAAAGTTTGGAATTTCATATGGTAATGAAGAAGCTGGAGAGTTAAATTCCTCCCAGTTGGTCCTTCTGGGGTTCCTATGAGGCAGTTGGCTTTTACATCTATAAGAGACTTGGAAGTGTATCGCCCTGTGGTCCAAAAAGAAGCACTCCTTCAATACCCTCCAGTAGAATATAGAGGTATCCTCCATATTTATAAGGGTGAGATCTATCATCTCCTCTCTTACTCTATTCTGGAAAGTGCCCGTATTTCCCTGTTGCATACTCTCAGAGTATAGAGCTAAAAATATGAGAAACGTGTATCGGCGTTCTTAAATTTACATCGGGAAGTAACCAAGTAGGGGGCAGATTATTAAAGTAGAGCTAAAAATATGTGACATGTGTATCGGCGTTCTTAAATTTTACATCGGGAAGTAACCAAGTAGGCTGTGCCCTCATTGATATGAGAGAAGTCTCCCTTGTCATGTATGGGATGTTGTGGAAGAATGTTTTTTTATTTCTAGTCCGAATTCGGTGAGGCTTTTCAAACTACCCCAAATCGGGAGAACTTATATGTGGGAGCTGTATCCAAAACTAAACCGATTTCCATAAAATTTGGCAAATTCGTTTGATTGTTTATTGGATCCTTTTTAAAGATTTAAAATTTAATTTCCAAAAATTGCACTTATTTTACAAAAAATATACAAAGCAATGCTCCAACTCACTTGTGGTTCTGCTCAAAACATTTGCAACTGAGAAAATTTGATTCAAAATCTGAAGAAATTATTTTTGTTTTGATAATATATTGTGAATTATACATTTTATTTATTATCTGGAGACATTGTAAAGTAAACCAATTAACTAAATAAATTAAAATATCCTTTGGAATCCTGTGCTCTAAGGATAATTGTTAAATACCAAGGTTTTATTCGATATTTAATAGTCTAGAGTCCAGATTAGAGTCCCGGGACCTCCTATATGAATTTAGATTACTTAAGTTGATTGGGTCCGATAAGAACTTAAGCATATTTGCAACTAATGACTAGCTTTGCGTGGTTATATATGCGGTATTATGTCAAAACATCCTGTTATACGACACTTCTGGAGTGTACATGGTGCGATTTTGACATGCTATCTTTCCGGTTCGTTCTTGGATCTGTTAAATATCTTGACCTCATGCATCCTGTACCATTTCTGTCCATAAAAATACCTCCAGAGTAATATAAAACATCCCTACATTTTGGGTCAACTTGTTCGTATACGGGGACAAATTTTATTGTCCTTCGTTCTGGTGATCAATCAAATTTTTTCAAGTCATATAACTTAAATATTGATTTAAATCGAAGAGAAGTACTCGGTTCACTACTCCAAAAACATAAACACACATTTTTTGCATAATTTCTATGAAAAATTCCATTTTTCCTGGAAATTACTGTTTTCCCAAAATTTACCTATTTTGGTATAACGGTATCATTGGTATGTATCGGAGGTGTTTGTATAGATTTATCGGTGTCAAGTCTTTTTTTAACATCTGTTGATGACTTCTGAGAGATCTGCTTAATAATTCGTATAATTATTCATCCCCTGCAGTAGATGTTGTTGTCCTCGCATCTCCTTCCTTCTTATGGCGATTTTAGTTCTTTTTACGCGGTATCCAGATCTGTTTTAGATATTGTGATGTTCATATGTTTATTTTTGGATCCACATTTTTCAAAAAAATACCATTTTAGCAAAGCGTTGATAAAAATTTCTGGTCATAATTTAATTTTTTCTTAAAAAATTAGACATGTCTTGTTTTCGGCATGCTTGTCTATCAGAAGTAAACATATGTGGGATAAAATGTACTCCTCATGAAAGCTTTTTGCCTTCTTCTTCTGATTAAAAACAATTTGATGCCAATCAAACTCGTCAAAAAAAATAAAAAAATATTCGTTACACGGCGTAATAGATATTCGTAACACGGAGTTACAAATGTTTTGAGCTGGCAAAAACATGTGTTCCTCCGATATTTCACACATTTTTGAAACAAAAGTGTTCAAAAGTGTATTGCAAATAAATAAACTAAACTGAAACTGAAGTGTTCATGCAAACTGAATAATCCTTTTTAAATATTGAAAATATGGTCATTAAAAAAATCAAATAACAAAAGCAAACATATTTCAAAACTCAAAATGTCCCTAAAAATAGACTGAATGTGATATAGACATCTGAGTTGCAAATGTTTTGAGCAGCACTGTATATATGAGAGCTATATCCAAATTTGAACCGCGTGCCCCCCATCTGATTACGTCAGTGAAGTATGGGTTTCCCGTTTAGATACATAACATTGTAAGCAGGATAGCAAGGACTAATAATTATTAAAATTTGAACTAATGCGAGTGGATTAAGTAAAACATTTCCGAAAAGTCAAAATTCATATCTCGGAAAGTTCGAAATTGCTCCCGGAAAATATATGTATATCGTTGTAATCAGCGTAACAAGGATTACCAGTGGTAAAAATTTTAACGCGATAAAACTACATATAAAAATAAATGTATGCATAAGGAAATGTTTACTATATTTTGATCGCGTTCTAGTTTTGCTATGTATTTCTTAACACTATATTTCTTCATATTTAAGAACGTAAGAAAACATAAAAATTTTTATGAATCAAGTACTCCCTTAAGTTTTGATAAGCAGGAATCGATTCGGACGTGAGGATAATAAAAGCTTGTGGACATTCTTCTTTAAAGAATTATATATAAAATAGCTTAATTTCAATTTTATTTTTCTCTTAAAAGATTGAAATTAATTATTCATTCTGTAATATAAATGGAATATTTATTTCGTGTTAAATAAGTGGAATAATTCTGAAGTGGATAGGTACACAACAACGATTTAAGTCACGAGTATTTCTTTCTTATGAGAAGCATTGAATTCAAGTCGTACAACCATCATCATCAGACAAGCAAGTACAATTGAATTTCGTGCCGTTGTTCATGATAGAGAGGAGATTGGATACGATTGTACGTACGTACTACCTACAGACCTCTCAATCGAGTTATACGACACGCTTATGTATTGCAGCCAGCAACCAACCAACCCATCCATGTATGTAGATGTGTGTACTCCTCTATCCAACTATACCTATATATAGATACGACGACGTTGCACATACACGAAAAATACAAAAATCTCTATAAGTTTTTTCCTTACTCTTCGTCTCCATTTTTATGATTAATGGGGACTAGTGTTATTATACATACAGAGTTTTTGTTTGTTCTTTTCCATTTTGTGGAATAGTTTCGCATTACCTAAATTTCTTATTTAAAGAATTTATTGCAAACTATTAAATGTTTAATTTTGTTTTTGCGATGGTTTTGCTTAAAGTTTTTTTTTGTATTATTACATTTTTAGATACATACCTATTATAAATGTTTGCTACTTCTTATAGAATTTATCATTATTTTATACTTTCAAATATTTCAAAATGTAACAACCGACTATTACATAATATGTATTATGCCCTATTATATTCTGCGCATTTTTCATACTTCTATTGAACTGAAGATTTTCAAAAAGTAGACATTTTTTAGTAGATTTACATGTTAGTTAGTTTAGTCGGTCTTTTACCATTCGCCTTTTCTCCATGCAATGTTCTTCCCTTTCGTTGGAATTCTGCTTCCACTGATCTTCTCCAAATTGTTCTAGGGCGCCCTCTGTTCCGTATACCTTGGGGATTCCATTGTAAGCTCATTTTAGCGATATCAGAGTTATCTTTCCGTTGTGTATGTCCAATACATTTCCATTTTCTTTGCTTGATTATCGAGTAGCTTCAGGTATTAGTGTCTTGTAAAGTATGATTTTTGTTTGGCAGGAAATGACTTCATTTTTAAACTGCTTAGGGAGTAGATATTATTTTTGACCAAATTAATGTCTATTCCCTTACTTATTTTATTTAATTATTTACTTATTTTATTTATTTATTTAGGGAGATATTGTCATTAACTACCACTAGATTGTAGTTTTCAACTTCCATAGTTGGTCCCAATTGATTGGACGCTTCGGCGTTTACTGCCAGACCCACTTTAGCTGATTTTGTCTCTTTTAAATGGATACGTTATTTCTACTTTTCGACCAATGATATCAATTTGGTGGCCATAATCAACTTCCGCATAATCTTATCCAGATGGTTGCTGAAGTGATCACTAAGGATATGACATAATCTACGAACAAAATGAGACATTGGTCATAGAAATCGGTGAAAATCTTACGTTTTTATTCACAATTAGGTGCAGGTATCTCGATTTGAATCGAATGTATTTCTTTGTAAGTAACGTTGACACTTTTTATGAATTTCACAATTAAAAAATTTTCGGGAGAAAAATTTATGCTGAATTGCTCTTTGGGTTCTTTTATGGTAGCTACTCCTTTACATTCAATTTAAGGAAGAAAAGGAAATTAATTTTTTAATTGACTATTTACCGAAACCATTTAATTTTTAATTTTTTGAACGCTTCGAACATTTTGTAACGCACATGTGCTGAATCAGGTATGTAGCCGCCCTGTCAGTAAAATATTTAAAAATGAGTAGTATAAATAGGAGTTCATTGATCGATTTGTGTCATTCAATATGTGAAGAAAATCTCGAAAATTACATTTTTTAAAAGTCAATAGCGAAGTAAAAATTTGAATTACAATATATCTTCAAGAAGAGTATTTCTAGCGCGGTGGAGAACAAGGAAACCTGGTCAAAGAACTTAGTTTACTAGGTTCACAAGAGTCGACGGGCAATTGTTGAAGCGCCACTCCCAAAGGACGGACAGAGAGGATCGTTCTAATTGCTGTGTAGTAAAGTATTGAACTTCCCGCATATATCGGACTATTCATTCAAAACTAACAACATTTAAGGAAGACTACGAGCTAGAGCTGGAAAACTACCGATAGTTCGACTATCGTTTTGATTGTTGTCGTAAAACGAAGGCTACGTCGGCTACCAAAATAAGTTATTTGGATTATTTTTCGGTTATTATGTAAAACATAATTGCTTCTGAGTCCGGTTTAAAAAAAGGTTTACGACAGTGATCAAAACGATAGTCCGACTATCGATAGTTTGCCAGCTCTACTACGAGCTTTGCAGAAAAAAAAAACAAAACTTTGATTCAATAAAGGAACTGTTTGACATGACCAAGGTTAAAGGCGAATTGATGTGCAAAAAGGATGAGAACTTCTACAAACTACAAATTGAGAACAGGGGCCGCGTTGGTTATTCCAGCGGCAAAACTGCCGGTGCCAATACCATCCAAGCAAAGAATAGCAATGGAAGCGACAGTCTCCACTCTTACCAGCTTAACGATACCTGATTGTTCCGAAAATAGTTCGGATTCATCCGGCAGCAGTACAGATAGTTTTTGGGAGGATGCAAATACAGCATCAATTAGCAGAAAAAGGCATAACCCAACAGGCATTGCAAGACGCTTTGACGGCAAACAGTTTGGGAGCTTTGAATATCAAGAATAAAGTCCACCGTATATTAAGATGAGCAGAACAACGGTTACATACAGCTACTGGAGGCAGGAAATTAAAAATTTTGCGCTTCCTTGTGTGTAATACAAATTCCATTTTCTCTGTGTTAATTCCAAGACCATTGTCATTGGCCCAGATAGGGTTTGTAAAAATTTGACATTTATCAGCACTTCCATATCATAGCTAAAGGGCGTAACCTTACCCTTCAGCCGAACAAAACACAAAAATTTGATTAATCTCCAAAAGCCAGAGCAGAGGTGAGAGAACCCCACCCCCTGCGGTGTGGCTTTGTTAACAGCTTTCCTCATGGAAATCTTTCCTTTGCATGAATTGATTATTCTACTTTTCAGGATCTTATCAATCTGTTCCACCATAATAGAGTAAATTCCTGTATTGCTGGGAGCAGTATGGATGGATTCCAGCTTCATATTATATCGTGAAACCCCGCAAGGGTGAAGTTTGAATTCTTCATATTTTTTTTTGAAGTTTGAATTCTTCTGAGTCGATTTACGCATGTCCTTCTGTCTGTCCGTCCATGTATTTTTGTAAACAAAGTACAGGTGCATTTATTGTCCGATTCGCATGAAAATTGGGGAAGATAGTTTTTTTGGCCAAAGGACGAACGCTATTTATTTTGGTAAAAATCGGTTCAGATTTGGATATAGCCCCCATATATATCTTCGCCCGATTTAAGGCATTTGGTGCACGAAACACGCTATATATGTCCGATTTCAATTAAATTTGGAATGTGCGACGGAATTTAGTCTAGAAATAAGTTTGCCAAATTATATAGAAATCGGTTCAGATTTGGATATAGCCCCCATATATATCTTCGCCCGATTTAAGGCATTTGGTGCACGAAACATGCTATATATGTCCGATTTCAATGAAATTTGGAATGTGCGACGGAATTTAGTCTAGAAATAAGTTTGCCAAATTATATAGAAATCGGTTCAGATTTGGATATAGCCCCCATATACAGTATCGGCCAAAACTAAAGCACCCCCTCAGTACATATTTTTAAAATGAAAATTTTTTTAAGAAAACAAAGTTGTAATTTTTATTTGTATTTTTCATTTTCTTTATTTACCCAGATAGCATTTGGAAGACTGTTTTTTCAAAAATCACAATGAGGAGTCTTTTTCGAGTCCTCTTGGTGATCAAAAACTGATTAAGTCGCTTGTATGATCAGAAAGGGACTCGAAAGTGACTCCCTGTAGTGATTAAAAAGAGTTCAATTTAAAATACAACAATAAATGTGTAGCAATCACAAATAAATCATTGAGGTGTTTAAAATGTGACAATTTTTTGTTATTTATTGTCACATTTTGATCATCTGGAAGATTGAAAAATGCTTAATCAAAAAAGGGTCATACAGGTGTTTGAAAAGTGATTATAATTATGTATACTCTGATCATATTTTGAACAGTTAGGTGATTAAAAACTGATTGCTTTGTTTTATTTTTATTCGGTTGTAAATAAAAAATAAAATTCTCATATACACTTTCTACAAAATTTTGATATAAATGTAACGTATAATATTAAAGGTACAGACAAACACAACACAACAGGTTTTGCCAAGTGAAATGAAGAAGCAGTATACTAACCACCAAGCAACATAAAGGATAATTAAAAGACATAACAAAGCAGAAAAGACTATAAAATGAAGGAAAGAAACAAAGAAGAATAAAAAGAAAATTTTTTAATTTATTTCGTCTAACAAAAAGACTCATATATGACTCCCTAAAGACTCATAAATGATTATAAACATGACTCTAAAAAGACTCGAAAAAGGGTCCGAAATTAATCAACAAAACACCAATAAATGATTGAAATACGACTCGAAAAAGACTCATTTGTGATTTGTTTAGAAGAGTCGCCTGAGGTTATGTTTTCCTACCGACAAAGGAGTCATTTATGATCAGAAAATGAGCTCATATTCTAGCTTTTTAATCGTGCAGTCGGATCAAAAAAGACTCGAATTTGATTAAAATTTTCAAAAAATGCTGACTGGGTATATCCATATTAATAGAAAACACAATCAGAATGTATTCAGAATGTAATAAACAAAAGTTAAAATTCAAAAATCATTTTAGGTCGTAAATGTAACCGGACAAAACTAAAGCACCCCCCTATTTGAAGTATAACAAAAACCATTGAAATCAATATTTCGTTGGGCCTCCTCTATTCTGGATGACACAATCACATCTTTTAGACATAAAGGATTTTAAATAATTAATTATTGCAGGCGAAATAATTGATTTTCGGAAAATTTAGCTTAAATCCTCAAAATACTGAAAATCCGAACTTATCGCTATATGGGGGCTATACCCAAACGTGGACCTAGGACAACGATCTTTGGTGGATAGGTTTTGTGACCACTAGGAACCCTAAGTACCAAATTACAGCTAATTTAGTGGGGAAATATGGCTTAAAAATTCAAAATTCCGAAGATCGGAAGGTACCGCTATAACGATGCTATACCAAAACATTACCCGATATTGTTCATATCCATCCGAAAATGATACTACAGCCTCCTCTGGTGAAATACAAAATCGCTTAAGTTTAAAAATTAGAAAAAGAACGATTCACAAAAGAACGGTAGACGTCGACTTATTCAGTCGACGACCAGCAAGAAACCTTTAATATCGACTAAAAGTGAATTGGATTAGAAAATGGAGGATACTGCTATTTTCCGATGAAGCTATATTTAATTTAATGTATTCAGATGGTAAAAGACGTGTACCAAGTGGGCAACTGTTAAATCCTAAATATTGCTTGTTGGTCGTCGTCGACTGAATAAGCCGACGTCTACCGTTCTTTTGTGAATCGTTCTTTTGCTAATTTTTAAACTTAAGCGATTTTGTATTTGAACAGAAGAGGCTGTAGTATCTTTTTTAAATGGATATAAACAATATCGGGTAATGTTTTGGTATAGCATCCTTATAGCGGTACCTTCCGATCTTCGGTATTTTGAATTTTTAAGCCATATTTCCCCACTAAATTAGCTGTAATTTGGTACTTAGGGTTCCCACCAAAGATCGTTGTCCTAGGTCCACGTTTGGGTATAGCCCCCATATAGCGATAAGTTCCGATTTTCAGTATTTTGAGGATTTAAGCTAAATTTTCCGAAAATCAATTATTTCGCCTGCAATAAATAATTATTTAGAATCCTTTATGTCTAAAAGATGTGATTGTGTCATCCAGAATAGAGGAGGTCCAACGAAATATGATTTCAATGGTTTTTGTTATACTTCAAATAGGGGGGTGCTTTAGTTTTGTCCGATTACATTTTCGACCTAAAATGATTTTTGAATTTTAACTTTTGTTTATTACATTCTGAATACATTCTGATTGTGTTTTCTATTAATATGGATATAAATAAAGAAAACGAAAAATACAAATACAAATTACAACTTCGTTTTCTTAAAAAAAATTTCATTTTAAAAATATGTACTGAGGGGGTGCTTTAGTTTTGGCCGATACTGTATATTCTCGCCCGATTTAAGGAATTTGGTGCACGAAACACGCTATATATGTCCGATTTCAATTAAATTTGGAATGTGCGACGGTATTTAGTTTAGAAATAAGAGTGCCATATTATATACAAATCGGCTCAGATTTGGATATAGCCCCCATATATATCTTCGCTCGATTTAAGGCATTTGGTGCACGAAACACGCTATATATGTCCGATTTCAATGAAATTTGGAATGTGCTACGGAATTGAGTCTAGAAATAAGTTTGCCAAGTTATATAGAAATCGGCTCAGATTTGGATATAGCCCCTATATATATTTTCGCCCGATTTAAGGCATTTGGTGCACGAAACACGCTATATTTGTCCGATTTCAATGAAATTTGGAATGTGCGACGGAATTTAGTCTAGAAATAAGTGTGCCAACCTATATAGAAATCGGTTCAAATTTGGCTATAGCTACTATATATTCTCGGCCGATTTTCGGTATTTGATGCGCGAAATGCGATATATATGTACGATTTCAATAAAATTTGGAATGTTTGCCGGGATTTGGCCTAGAAATAAGTGTGCCAAATTATATCGAAATCGGTTCAGGTTTGATTATAGCTTTCATATATATTTTCGACCTATTTGAGGTATTTGATGCACGAAACACGCTATATATGTCCAATTTTGATGAAATTTAGACTATGTGACGGAATTTGGTCTACAAGTAAATGTGAAAAATTATATCAAAACCTGTTCTGATTTGGATTTAGCTCCAATATATATTTTACATGTTCACAGTGGTTTAGGGTATTATATAGTCGGCCCCGCCCGACTTTGATCCTTTCCTTCTTTGATATACGCGTGCTGAGATCCACTGATCTATTTGGGATCAAATTGAGCCTTAATTTTCAGATCCAGTAACCTTTGCACCGTCTTTACTAGAAAGAAAGAGTTACTAATTGGTCTATAGTCTTTGGGTAATGTATGACTTGGCTTTCCCGTTTTGGGGATGTAGGCCATCCTTACCTCTTTCCAAGTATGTGCGAGAAACGTATGCAGGTCATAAATATCTCCGTCAGTATCGTTAGTACTGACTCTGCCGCTTTTGAATTATTGCCGTTATTATACCATTCGCCACCGGTGATTTTTAATGCTAAAAGCTGTTAATTTCCCATTGGAGTCTTGAGAGCCTAGTTAACCCATATTTCAGCTGTTCATCATCTGCATTTCGGGGTTGATTATGATTTGTTGTAGGCAGGGCACCATAAAAATCCGAAGAACCCGAAAAATTGACCCCTGATAATAGATCTAGAGACTCTCGATCCAGAGTTAGTCCAAGAACCGTCGCTCCCCTTGATACTACCTATGGATTTGGGATCCTTGCGATACCTAGCCGCTTCATTAACCCCCACTATAGACTCACTAAAGTAACCCAAGAGCTCGGTTTAGCTATCTTTACTTCTCTCTTGTACTTATTGTTGGCATCCCAACCCACAGTTTCGTCTTATTGGCTTTATTGTAGGATTTCCTAGCCACTTTACGCACATTTGCTATATTTATTTCACCCCTGGATTTATTGTAGGGTTTCCTAGCCACTTTACGCACATTTGCTGTATTTTTACTCCACCAAACCGGTTGGGATTTCACCCCTGGATAGGTGTTTGGACATAAGTCCTCATAGCAAATCAGGAGAGATTGGTTAGGAGATTCAAAGCTCTCTCGACTTCCTCGACTGTGTGAAAGCTAGTCCGGAGAGTATTGTTGTTAGAGAATCCACAGCTACCTCGACTGTGGAAAAGTTACTCCGATCTCCTATTACTACAAATGGAGATATTCGGAAAACATCTCTATATCAGGCTCGTCCATGTTGTTGAGGGTTGTATCGATTACTTCCCTTCTTAATAGGTTTTGAAAAGTCGGGATGTTACCCCTGTTACATAACCTTAAATTATTTTGTAAAATAAAATTGAATATGGACTCATCTCTGACATTGGTGTCACTGCTCCCCCCTTGGAAATGGTGAGAATTTGCATCGCATCCAAAGATAACCCAGCCTATGCTCCCCAGTTCGTCCAGCAGCTCCTGCGTGACTTTGCTTGGTGGGTCGGCTTCCTCATAATACATGTAGATTGAAGGAGTATCAAAGGCCTGAAGTCATCACCTCTACTGTAATTAGATAGAAGGATTAATTAGAGGCGGAGAACACAGTATAGGTCTTGCCGATTGGTCCGTTCACCTTATTTTTGTGCAAATAAGGTTCCTGGACTAGAACGATGTCAATGTCTAATATCGAGAGTGTTTTCAGGAGTTCAGCAGCAACAGCTTTGCAATGATACATATTTATCTACACAAGGCTAAGCTTTTGCTGCTTCCTACCTATTGGTGCTTTGTTGGATACGGAGGCATAACCTTCGTAACCTGATGTTAAGCACCCTTCTCGACTTCTTAAGTAGTTCTCTCCAGACTTGTCGGTGACAAAATTGCTTACAAGTCCGTATGTTCTTTAGAAAGAAGCTAAAAATCAAAAAGTACGGGAATGGAAAAGTGGGTGAAACGTCAAAAAATTGAGAAGAAATGTCAAAATCAACATATCAACCAATCAAAATATGGAAAAAATGTGGCTACTTTTTACACGCCCAAATTTTTTGTTTAAAATTTTTTAAATATTCAGCGCTATTTTTGGCAAAAATAGTAGAAACTTTCTGGATCAAATTATTGGTTCTTGCATATTTTTGACAATATATTTTGGTCTATTTTTATATTTAAATTTTTTTTTATTTATTAGTTCATAGTGTAATATAGAAGCCTTCCTGGCCAAACAAACCAATATTTCTTTACAAAATATTTCTCAAAAAATGCTATTTCCCACTAGTATCCCTAAAGGACAAATGGGACTCCTCTCATATCAATGTATGGATGATGGTTCTATGTGATATGGTTTTTCCTCTTTTATCGTCCAGTCCGAAATTTGTATATTTATGTGCAAAAAAAAAAAAGAATAATGAATGTTGAGAGATTAATCAAAAATAAATTGTTCCATTTCGCAAATTTAGTAGGACTGATTAATACAATATTTAAATATATGTATGTATAAACATCATCATACATAACAAATCCATAATAAATGGAATTGGTAAAAATCGAAGTTCCTATATTTATGGTATATAAATATTTTTCATATAAAATAGAACAAATATTTATAAAATTATTACAGAAGACAATTATAAAAAAAAACTGAACAATCGACCGCTCTCCGCTATATAAGGCTAAAGTTGTTTTATTTTTCAAATTTTTTAAAAATTTATAGAAGAGAAACTTAATCGCAATACTATGGGGCAAAATGAAAATGGAAATAAATTTTTGCAAATGCAATTTACGACAAGAATTGATGATGATATAATCAGAAAAAAGCCAAATCATCGGTTGCATATTGCATTTACTTGTGTATATTGTGTTGCTTGGAGCGAAAAACGAGAAATATCATGTACAGACAAATCAGGTAATGTTCGGTGAGGAGCGAGCAGCAGAACCGTCGAGGCATATACATTGAACATTTTTCGTAAATGGAAAGAAAATAATCTATAATTTTTAGTATGTATCCAACAAGAGCTGTGTAAATATTTACAAAGAGCCACAAGCATCATGGGTCCCAACCACAACAAAACCCAAAATAACAACGACAGCAACGACGACGATGTCGGCAATGACGGCAACATCGTTCCATTACAATTCAATACAATCCCAATAGAGACGATTTTGTCGTCGTTGGGTTGCCATTATCCGTCATGATGTGGAGAGAACAACTACTGGTTGGTACTGGCATTTTGTGTATATACGAAGTGACTGACCTACCTACCTATCTCCAAACATGCCATGCCATATGGAGGAGGCAGAGACGTCAGCTTCGTAAAAAAAAAAACTAAAAACAAACGAACAACCGACAATCACACGACCTCAACACACACAAAGCCAACGAAGTAAACATAAATGGTTACACAGTAATGACACAAGTATTTCACATAGCTCGAATGCCACCAAACAGAAACTACCCAACTACAAACCGACTAAAGTGAAAAGAAAATACATTTTTGTTTAATTTTAAAGCTTTAAGAAAATGCAAAACAGAAAGAAATAATTTTAAAAGGAAAAACTTTGGAAAATTTAAACTTTTCATGGAATAAAAGCGTTGATATATATTCTATGTAATGAGTGAACTCCTCCAAGGTGTTACGATTATATTTTTACAATACCATAAAATGTAAAAAAATGAAAAAGACCACATAAAAGAGTATTTATTGCGAAGGAAAGTTCGCGTTTTGTTGATCTCATTTTTTATCCGTATTATGATGGCAAATGCCATCGGCAGTAATAGCTGCTGCCGCTGTTGCAGCATGCTATAAAGTAATAATGCCAGCAGAGCGAGCATCAACTGGGTCGCATTTATGCAGTGGGAGGGGAAGAGGTCAGCCTTTAAAAACTGGGCACAATGGGTGAATGAGGAAGCAGTTTGAAGACACACAACTTTAAAGCGGTAAGAGATGTATCCCCATCACCAACAAAATCTATACATTCATATGTATTGGTTGTTGTTTGTGGCACAACCAGTGTTGTCAATGCAGTGTGTTATTTAATTAAATATTAATAATACCTATACATACATTTATTTATTAAATATTTAAATGAAAGTAATTGCACATTACTTAAAAATATTATTTACTTTATAAAAATAGGATTCCAAGAGTCTTTGACTCAGTGGTATTTCAACTCCGTGCACTCAGTGGTCTATTGCCACGTTGCATCTTCTTGTTTGTGCTTGAAACTGAACTAGGTTCTTAGTCCAGGTTTCCGTGTTCTTCTCTGAGTTAGAAGCGCTTTGAATGACAGTTATAATTTACTTTTTTAAATTACATTCACTATTCACTTTTAAAAGCTTGTATTTTTCGGATTTTATCGGCACTTCTTGAATTTTCAATATTTCACTAACAGGTACATATGAATGGGCTAATTAATGGTATAACTATATTGCTGATTCAGCAAGTGTGCAATGTATAATTTTCATCCCTTACAGGTAGCCAAAGGAAATGCCGCAAACCTTACTGAAGGATATTTTGCAACCGTTGAAAATTTGATTTTGCCTGGCTGGGGAATCATTTTGAAAAAGGTGGTAAAGCGACCCATGCTGCAATGTATGTATAACAAGTGGGAAAAGCGTTAAGTTCGGTCGGGCCGAACTTTTTATACCTTCCACCACAAATTTCAGCCATTTCGGTGGATTAATGTGGCCACAACCTTCAAAAATACCGAAAATCGGAAGCCTTCTATTGGGGCTATATGATGGCGCGGACCTATACCTACAAATTTCTGGAGGGGAAGTTTTATACCCCCAACGAAGACTAAGTACCAAATTTCAGCCATCTCGGTGTGATAATGAGGCCAAAACCTTCAAAACACCGAAAATTGGGAGATATCGTCCTAGGGGGGCTATATCAAACCGTGGACCTATATAAACATTTTATGGTAGAAATGTTTCTTAGCCTCTGGAAACACAAAATACAAAGTTGCAACCGATTCTGTTGTCAAATGGGGCTTTATTAAATGACGCGTACTTTATATGGGGGCTATACCAAAACGTGCACCTATATAAACCAACTTTGGTAGGAATGTTTTTTGGCCTCTGGAGACAAAAAACCAAATTGCAATCAATTCGGTGGTAAAATGGGACAAATATCTTAAAAATTCCTTAAAACGACGACGCGTCACGCGCCATTTTGTATGGGGGCTTTACGAAAGCGTGGACGTACAAAGCCCGCTTTCAATACCAAAAAGTCCTACGTACAAATAATAGATTTTCCCAAAATTTCATCCACCTACGTCAATCCGTTCGGACGCTAAATCCGTTCGGACGCTAGAGTGATTTCCACAGACGGACAGACGGACGGACATGGCTATATCGATGTAGAATTGCACGCTGATCAAGAATATATATATATATAGTTTGTGGGGTCTACAATGATTATTTCGAGTAGTTACAAACGTAGTGACAAACTTAATTTACCCCCATCCTATGGTGGAGGGTATAAAAATCCAATTTGACAATTAAAATGTTAGGGCACCATGTAATTTACAATAATGCAACAACTGGGAATGTGAAAATGTAGTTCTCTACACAAAACCCATTATATATTAAGCAGTAGGCCCGTTATCTAGCAGACACTTTATTGCAATTTTCATCAGGGGGAAGATCAGTAGTTTTATTTTCATATGCAGTCTACTTTGCCGGTATATGCCCTCCAGGAAATAAAATATAGACCAAAAATATTTTTTTTTTGTATTTTTCATACAAGAGTAATGGTCTATTTCACGCGCTAAGTACAATCAGATCATCATCCAAAATTGTAAGTATCTTCCTCAACCTAACTCCTAACATCGTGCAAAATTTCGTGATTATTGAGCTATAATTGCGACCTCTAGCGTGTTTCTGATTACACTACAAACAAATGAGAGGGTATATTATAGCCTGTAACTCTGTTATCTTATCATGTACACCAACACAATTGCCAGGAATGTGTCTTCCAGGAATAAAGATATAAGCTGTTTATTAAAAATTTTCACACAAAAGTTTTGATCCATTTAACCCTCTAAATATTATATGATCGCCATCTTGAATTGCAAGCTTCTTCTTCGTCATATACTCTTACCTTATTTAAAAATTTCGAGGCAATCTGACTATCATTGCGACCTACAGAGCATCTACAAAATCGGATAAAAATTATGTTTTTGATCCATTTCACCCGCTAAATATTTCACGATCATCACCAATTAAAAGAGCGATCTATTCTGATGTGAAGCCGACCTCCATACCAAATTTCGTGACGATCGGTCCATAATTGCGGCCTGAAAAAAGTCGACGTTTTAAACGGTGTTGGAAATCCCTGATGGTCTGATATATTTTTATATTAATGAAGCATTTAAATACAGGTAAATATTAGTCGATGAATTGTATTATTAACAGAATTATAAAACTTATCAGTTCGGCAGTTTGTATATTATCAAGATCGACTTCGGCATATATTCGCTATTAAAATAGACCAAAATAATAATTCTTGGTATAAATATGTATATAAAAGATTGTTAAGACTCGTACAACATTGAGAACAGTGAAATTAATATGAGCAGAGAATGCTGGCACAGAATTTGTCAGAATTGTTACACGAGATCCGGAGTACTAACCATACACAACATATTCAAAAATCACAAGAAAGTGAAACCTGTATCTACAAACTTATCATAACAATAAATATTCCCATTCAATTCAATATTCACAAAGCCAAATATTATGCATAATTAAGATTACACTGTGCAACATTTTCAAGGTAATTTTGTGCAAACAACTTCTAATGCGGTTTTTATGAAAGTACTGACCCAATAGACCAAAACTCTCATTGGGTTTTGTTTTGTTAGATCGGTTTCGGATTTTATGGCCCTATCTAAACATATTTAAATATTGACTTTTTAAAGCAAATCGGGTTTATATCTTTGAAACCAATACGAATCTTTCCATGATATCCACAGCAAACTTGTAGATAAGAACAAAAAGAAAGTATTTGGAAAAATAATGAACACGAATGGGGTTATTTATATCCTCAAATTTTGTAATATATCTAAAAATTCCGTAATTTGTATACATTTCGCAGCGTATTTCCAAAACGGTTAAATTTTCCTTAATGTTATCTTTGCGAAAAATATTCACTGGAATGTAATACACAACTCTTCAGAGCATACCATTGTTATAAAAGGCCTCTATCTCGTTGTTTCTAGCATATTATTCAACGACAATTTGATAAATATATCAACAATACATTGACATTTCAAATACGAGAATAAACAGTCTGTGTTAACGTTGTTTGAAATAGGTTTTGTAGAAAGTATGATATGAACATGAAATAATTGTTTTACAGTTCCAGAATGTTCTGAGGAATTGCTCAGCACATTATTAGGAAAAGTTTTGCGAATGGTTACTTGGTTCAACTCTCAATAGTTTGGCTGTAACTGACCATAATTCCAGAAATTATGTAAACTTTCATATATTTTATTATTTCTGGTGCGCTAGGTGCGGTTTTTACTAGTTCGCCTTTTTGACACTTAATTTCTATTACTTTAGAACTACAATATTGCTGAAGGGTCATTTTAGCCCGATATAGATGAGGAAAAAAGGGTCATTTTAGCCCGATATAGATGAGGCCAAAATATCCAAACCCGATCTAAAAACATGAAACCCTACAAGGGGTTTTGTAGTCTCAATATGTACTTTCAGAAAATACCCAGTAGAAGTTGTTTGCATTTTCAGTGTTGCATAGTGTTATGTATAAAAAAAGATTGGATACGTAACTCTGCCTGGGAAGTTATTGATGAACGTCGAGAAGAAAGCAGCGTTTAGTGCAGCAAGAACTCGTGCTTCTAAGGAAGCTGCAAATCGTGAATATGAGATGTTAAGCTAGTGAAGAATAGTTCGATTGCAACACAAGCAGAAACTGCAGCGGTAAGCGGGTACTCTAAAATGCTTTATGAATGTACCAAACGCTTGTCAGGTAAACCAATAAATGGAAATGTTCCTATAAAAGCTAAAGATGGCACACTTCTTAGCTCAGAAGAAACTGTTTCTGGTCTCATCTGAGAACATAGACAACGTAACTGAATCCGTATCTCGATTGGCAAACCAGAAAATTTATTAAACGGCTGCACCAAAAATTCTCATGACCTTAGAACGAAAAAGTGGAATTAATAATATTGTGATTTTTAACGCCTTACAATAGGCAATACTGATCTCAGAAACGATTTAGCCAGGTTTTCAGCAAACCCTGGCTAAACCGTTGAAACTATGTTGCTGATCCTCTTTTGTCATATGTGTTGATCATGTGTGCTACAAAATATGAGTATGCTTTTGCGGTGTTTTTTATTATAGCAACAATATCAACTAGCAATATTTTTGTGAAATGTGTTGCTACATGTTGCTAAACATATTTCGAAGAAATTTTAGCATGCAAAGCTGCAATTTTTCGGTGCATTTGCTAGCATGGCGTTAGCATTTTAAACCCTGCCGGGTAATGAACTATCCGCTTGGGCTTTGCATGAATTTTTCCACGATATCTGGACGTCACAAATATTTCCAATTGATTGGCTACAAGGGATAGTGGATGGATTTGATACGCTAAGGCGCCAACAAGCCGAATTCCGCAGTCGCAAATACTGTGTCATTTATATTGCCACTATACGCATAATCACTGAACAAATAAATGAAATGCAAGCCTCGATCCACTTTGTAGTCATTGACTTCGATCTAATTAAGCACCAATGTATGTGGGAAGTTATGAACAGAAAAGGTGTTCCCGATAAGATTTACAACTTAATCAAAGCACAATACCACTATTTTGAGTGCAGAGTGAGACATGGCAATAAGCTCTACATCGTTGTATCCATATAATCCGTGGTGAGACAAGGTTGTGTTCAGTCACCTCTGCTATTTCTTATTGTTATTGATGAAATTCTTGTCAAGACAATCGACAACAATCCGCGTCGAGGAATAATGTGGCACCAATCAAAGATGAAACTCCTAAACGATCGGGTATATGTTGATGATATCGTTTTAATATCCAAGCGTTTATCAGATGTACGAAGTAAAATAACAGACATAGCACCAACTTCGACTACCTATGGCTTAAAGAATAACGTGGATAAGACCAAATCACTCCATTTGAACATATCTCACTTTGTATGGACAAAATATGGAACAGGTGGTGAACTTTACGTACCTAGGCTGCCAAATAACACAAGATGGAATTACATCCGAAAGGCTAAAGTCGTTTTTGCGGGTTTGAATAAAATCTGAAGGTTCAATCAACTAAATACAAAGACAACGATACGCATATTTAAAAGCAATGTTGTGTCAGTTCTGCTATATGAATGAGCTCACGAATAAGATACAATCTTTCGTAAATATATCCCTACGTTTTCTTCTCCACATATGATGGCCAAATAACTGAATATAAAACTTGGACCTTTATCAGGGGTGTTATATTAAGCCAATTGCCACAGTAATGGTTAAGGTTCTTCGTAAACCAGCGGATGGTATATGTCGAGAAGCTTTTGATTGGAAATCCCAAGGAATGCGAAGAAGAGGCTGGCCGAGGGGTAGCTGGAGAAGAGGCATTGAAAAAGAAATTACCTTATATCCAGGATTTGGCGTAAAATCAATGAATGATAATAATAACAATAATTATAATAATGATAATAATAATAATAAAAATAATAATAATAATAATAATAATAATAATAATAATAATAATAATAATAATAATAATAATAATAAAAATAATAATAATAATAATAATAATAATTATAATTATAATAATAATAAAAATAATAATAAAAATAATAAGAATAATAATAATAATAATAATAATAATTGCAACAGAATCGAGCCTTACAACCTCCGTTGAATCTGCAATCATTATGATATAAAAACCATACAATATTTTGTTGGAAAGTGTCCAATATTTATAAATATCAGGAAAATGTGTTTTATGGGAATCAGAAATAATCGACGTAGTAGAAATAATTTTTGGTCTGATATATTTATTTATATTAAAGAAGCACTTAGCAAATATTTATCAATGAATTTTATTATTAACAGAATTATAAAACTCAAAATTCCGGCAGAATATTTATTATCAACCATGCCGTAAAATTTTTTATAGATATCTACTATTACAATCTTTGTATTATATTATAACGATTTTGAAATAGTAAAGCTATTGAATATTATGCAATGCCTTTGTTGGACACATAGTAGCTCTTAGGATATGAGACTTCAGAAAGATAACATCATAATATGAACTTTAACTACCCAGCAAAATGTTCGATGCCAAAGATCCCATTCAATCATGGGTGCAAGTGATTTGGCATGTCATCTTTTTAGCATCTTCATCGATGAATTTTATATGAGCGTGCACCCCAAAAGATGCTTTTCATTTCTGGATCCAAAGCATGTCATTTACACCAATGCTTTGACATGTCATTTTCACCAATGTTTGGCATGTCATTTTCACCAACACTTTGCAATGACATTATCATTACGACGAGAGTTTTAACAATGACATCAAGACTATTGTAAATAATTAATCTTATATATTTAGAAAAATGTGTATAAATAAAAACACTAAATTCATCTCTATTGGATCGATGGAATGGGTTCAAATGCTAATGAAAAGATCGGATCTTTCACGATTCCTTTGCATGGGATCAAATACTGATTAAAAGATCGGATCTTTCACTACTTCCTTTGCATTGTTTCAAATGCTAATGAAAAGATCGGATCTTTCACGACTTCGTTTAAACCAATGCAAAAGATGCCATGAAATTTTGCTGGGATATAATTAAACATTTTCCGTTTAAACTATGATTAAACCCATGTGTTTTAACTCTAAAACTTCTCTACAAGTGAAGTCGTCTTACTATGTTTAATGGGGTCTCATATCATTGGACTAAAAATAGTGAGAAATACATAGTCAATTTAGCTAACGTATTGTGGTTACAAAACTAAATGCATATACATTCATAAAAAAATTAAACATGGATACATATTTTGTTAATTATGCCTTGGGAAAAATTGGCAACACTGTAGACCTTTCACAAATACAATACCTAGTTGTATATGTAGTATATACACAAAAGATGTATAAATTGTGTTTGATAGTATTAGTGGGTATATAAACCGACAGAGTCACGACAACTTTTAGCTGGCTGCCTGCCTGCTTTGGGTTTTGTTAGCTATCTCTAGATAGATACACACCCAAAATTATTGACTCGTTTTTCAAAGTTGTATCCCTATAAATGCATGTAATACTATCCACTTTTAAAGCTTCTTCTTGCTCATACACATAGCTGGCTGTATATGGTGCACAGAGAAGTATAATAAATAAATGTCAGGGCAATCAGCCAGTCAGTAAAGTTAGATAGCACACGCTTCGATTTTTCTTGTTGGCTTTGGCAGGGAAGTGTTTGGGGAAGTTCTCGTTTTTAGCTTAAATGTCTGCCTGCCTTCATGCTGCTTGCCTGTGTGCCTGACTGCCTGCCTTCTCGTTTGCCTCCCTGTATACAACATGCTTGGCAACCAACCATCCAATCAACCTACACTACTAAGTGAGTCGCAATTTTTTGGCATGGATAGATTTTTTCCCGCACAGAGCACAATTTTATTTTCTATCCAACCAACACAGAAATTTATGACTAAGCGAATAACAATAAAAAATTTTTCTCTGCATGACTCTGCATTAACAAAATCGAAATTTAATACCATCAAACTAAATTTTAAAACATTTCAGGAATAACAATTATTAAATAAGTTTCCTAGGATTTTGCTTTTTGCCACGACGTACATATTATTTGTATATTAAATGTTGGATACATACAAATTTTTGTACCTTTCAAAAAATTACCTTTCACATTGCTTAAAGTATTTCACTTGAGAATGAAAACTTTTTGCTTACATAAGTGGATAGTTTCTCGTTTCTGTTGTATACAACGAGTATTTCTAGTTTTTTTTTTCATCGTCGTCGTCGTCTTCAATTGCAGAAGATTAACGCGACGACAACTACAATGATTGTGTCCAAAGTCGAATCTGCTGCCTTCCGTCAGTCACAACGACTGACAATGTTCATTGTATAAGACCTCCCTTTACCCTACTCCATTCATCCATCCGTCGTCATATACGAGTACATACAAACATTCTCTGTCTGCATTTTTGTGTTTTATTTTTTCATTCCTCTTTTGTTCGGTGCTGACCTGATAAGAATTTTTTATGATTTCATCCATTTTGAAATTTAAAACATTTTATAATATTTCACTTGATATTTTGCCTTTAAAAATTAAATATTTCTCAAGAAAAATTTCCATTTTGAATTTATTTTTTTTTGTAAAAACAATATCTCACAGACTATGTTATTATTTCCCCCTGAGATCGATTCGGGTCATTATGATGTGGTTTTTGTGTATACCAGATACTATGATATTTATGAGGTTAGGATTATGTACATTATGTGGAGTTGCTATGCCATTGGTATGATGGAAAACAATTCTATAAAATATTCAACATCTCTACATCAATATTGACTTCTCGCCTATTTTACCAATAACATATTCACCTATGACATTAGATATTACTCTACCAACGAATCTCATTATAAATAATTTCTACATTGTAATTAAATTGGATCGAATTGGATATATTTATACAAATATATTTGAAAAGCATTTTAATAGCAAAGAAATATACGATGTGGCTTTCTAAAAAAAAGTATAATTGCAACTTATTCGAAAGACATGTCGATACTCCATAAACCCTGCGTGGGGGTTTGTCTGTTTTAGATACTTTCTTTAAATTATTATCTGCCACTATTCAGCAAAATTGTTAAAAAAAATGCGTAAAACAGACCGATAGAAAGAAATGCTTCCGCATAGTGTTTTAATATGATAAAGTGTGGAATATTCCAACACTATTTTGTGTTTTTTTTTTTCTACACATAGAAAAGTAAAGTCAAACTTCTCTATAACGAATCGTTTTTTTAAACAAAATTTGAATTTTCTCACAAAATAGTCTCTTGATAACGAATTTTCTCTATAAGTAAATGGGCATATTTTTCCAAATTTCAAATAGAAAAATTATGATATTCTTATATGATTTTTAAACATATTTTGTCATATTTTTTTAATATTAAGTAAATATTAAATTTTATTAAAAATTTCATAAATTTTATATTCAATTTTTTTACAAAATATATAATTTCCGCCACGGGTACCACCGTGGTGCAATGGTATGCACACTCGCATTGCACGCTGAAGGTCGTGGCTTCGATTCTATGGCCAGGAAACAACAAAATTTCAACAGTCGCAAATACCCCTCAGTAATCTTGGCGACGTTTCTGGAGTATTTGAGCCATGTACATGTTCTCTACAAGTGGTGTCTTAAAGGACGCCGTTCGGACTCGGCAATAAACAGTAGGTCCCATATCATAGTTCAACGTTATAGAGAAGTTCTGTTTTGAATACCTATATTTGTCACAACTTATATTTGGAAACCACTGCATAAATTTGACAAATAAATCACAGAAGACAGCGCAATATTGTGTTTATCAAATCTGACATTTACTTCTAATGCTAAATTATTTTCATTTCCGAAAATTAGTTGTATATAATTCTCATATACATTTTACAAATACCTATAAATGCTACATGTGATATTTCCAAAAAGTATTGATGAACATTAACTTAAAGACAGGTTCCAAAGTAAAAGACAAACAAATAAAATGATAAACAGTTGCACATTACAATCATCCAAGGCAAATTTACCATGTAGTGGTATCGACACATTTTAAATATGTTTTTTTTTTTTTATTTATTTCTTAAGTCTATAGATTAATACAATCCTTACAGACTATAATACATACTAAGTACATGCATACAAAATATCAAATTTACAAAAAGTAAAAATAGAGAAAAACAATACTATTCATTAAGGGATATTATAATTTTTCTTTTTACTGATTCTCGTGATTCACAAACATCTATTATACTATAAAATTTATTAAATTCCAAAAGCAGACGGCGTAAGGGATCATTATTTTCATAATTTGACCGATAGTAATCTACATATAATAAGTGATAGTTACGTGTTTGTCTGAATGGTACGTTAAAAAAAGTTTTTTTAGGATAAAATCAGAAAATAATGTTCCTTGCATAATGTTTAGTATGAAGGTCACATTCAACATAGTTCTTCGACTTTTCAAAGTGGGGAGTTTTATTTGGTTTAACCTGTATTTGTACGATAGTAGTGTATGTATTGTCCAACCGCGACCCCTAAGACAAAACAAAAGAAATTGCTTTTGAACAGATTCTATTGCTTTTATATGGATTAAATAATTTGGATCCCAGATAATGGACCCATACTCTAATGTAGAACGAACAATTCTCTACTCCATCTTTTGATAAATCCCAGATTTCTGTAGGCCTTATTTGTAATCGCAGAAATATGTTCCTTGAAATTTAAACGGTTGTCTAAGAATATTCCCAAATCATTCATGAATACAACATTTTCAACAATCTGATCATTAAGATAATAAGAGGTATCAATCTTCTTTAGTCTAAAAAATGACATGGGCTTACATTGAAGGACATTTAGCTCCAACATGTTTATATTGCACCAATGACAGAAATGGTCTAAATCGGATTCAGAAGATGTTGATTCGATGGGTCACTGAATGATTGGAATATTTTGACATCATCGGCAAACATGAGAATATTGGAGTTTTGTAAAACATTTGGCAGATCATTAATAGTGTAAATAATACCGGTCCAATATGGCTCCCCTGCGGAACCCCAGATGTAACATATTTTATTGGATATAGCAGTGCCAAATTTAACTGTTTGCTCTCTATCGCTGAGATATGATTTTATCCATTTAAGTAATGAAGGCGAGAATCCAATAGCGTTTAGTTTGAGTAATAATAGTTCATGATTTACTTTGTCAAAAGCCTTGCTGAAATCAGTGTAAATATAGTCCGTTTGACAACGATTTCGAAAGCCCTCATTAACATTTGAAGTTATTTCTAGTAAATTTGTAATGGTAGATCGGATTTTTCGAAACCCGTGTTGATGATTGGACAGTATAGGAGAAACTTTAAAGGCTACTAAATCAGTAACCATCTTCTCAAATAATTTTGGAATTGAATTCAATTTTGCAATACCTCTATAATTGGAAGCCTCATTTCTACCCCCTGATTTAAATAAGGGAACAAAAAACGACTGTTTCCATTTTAAAGGGAAATGACCGGCATGAATAGATTCATTAAACATTATACTAAGAGGAAGTGCAAGATTTTCAGCACAGTTCTTTAATATGCAAGCAGGTATTCCATCTGGACCTGGGGATGTTATGTTTTTTAGAGTTTTTCACTTTTTTAGCACATCAGAAACAGTTAATGAAGGAAGATTTATGGACGGAAATGTTATGTGAAAATTTTCATTATGTTGTTGGGGAAATTACAACAAAATTAATTTTGTTACAAAGGGATTTGACACTTCATATTCGAAGAACATGTGTGACACCATTACCTGCTTAATTTGCCTTGCAATCACCTAAGCAAAATATGAAGAATAGCAAACATAACAAATAAATAAAAAAGACGAAAGCAAAACAACAAAAATAAACACCTGTAAAAATTGTTTTTTTTTTTTCACCACGAAATCCAAATTTAGCAGTGAAAAATTAATAACTTTTAAGCGATTGCCCCAACATAAAACTTTCAAAAATCTCGGAACAAAATTATTGGCTTATTTTGATGTACAGGTAGTTGTAACAGTATTTGATATGTTTGTATAATCATTATAGTATGGGGGGTATATTTAGTTTGTTTTCCCGTTTGTAACGAATTGAAATAATCATTTGCGAAGCTATAATGTGTATAGATTCTTGATCAGGATAAAATTCTGAGTCGATATCGCCATGTCCGTCAGTTGTAATCACTCTAGCGTCAAGAGGCAGGTTTAGTTCGAAGTTGGGCTATATCGGCCCATGTTTTGTTATAGCCCTCATATAACGATACCTCCCGATTTTTGGTATTTTGAAGATTTTAGCTACATTTTGGGCCGAACTACCTATAATATAACATTAGAGGTTCCCAGTGATCACGAAACTTGTCCATCTGTTGAATTAGCGCCTATATAAGAGTACCCCCTGATTTTAGGTGTTTTGACCGAGTCAGCTGTAATTAATCATTTGATGTTCCCAAGGAGGAGCCGCCCGATTTAAGAAATTGAACTTTTCTGCTTGGCCCACTTAGCGCCTGGGTTTTATTTGGAATTTTTATTTTTTATTGAATTCTTTTTAATTTTCTTGTTTAAGCACTTTTAAGAAATAACTTTTTTCTTAAAATTTATAGTTTTTCAGTGTGTACGTTTAAAAAGACAAAATCCACTACCTTAAATTTGTATGGGAAACTGTTTTTTATTTTACAAATATGTCTGTCCCTATAAAGTAAACTTCATTTTTAGTCGCACGCACAAAGGTAAACGTTTTATATTTTTAAAGATATCCTCTATCTTCTTCATTCTATTAAAAATATTTTCCATCGTACGCTCTAAAAAACTACTCTAATCATAATTGTAAAAAACACCAATTTCCCATGCTTTGTAAATGGTGTCCCAACTAGAACGCCATTTTTAATTTTAAATAAAACACAGATATTTAAAAAAAATCGTGAAACTTTATTATATCGTAAAGTAGACAGAATGAGGTTATGTATGGAACAAGATATCGTGCAGATGGCCGCCGCGGCTTTGCTAGCACACACGCAATCTTTTTATGAAAATTTCAATGAACGTTTTGCATAAATGCTGCGGTATTTCATTAATGCAGCGTCCAATTTCATCTTTTAAGGCTTGAGTCGTCGTCGGCTTCTTCGCGTAAACCAACGACTTCAATAAACCCCAAAGAAAAAATCTAGGCGGTCAATTCTTGTCTCCAAAACGGGAAATAACACGACCTGGAAATGATGCAGCAATTGAAATGGCGCCGTCTTGTTGAATCCACATGCTCTCCACATGCATTTCTTCAATTCTAGGCAAGAATAAAGTGGTTATCATTTCACACCGAACACCATTGACTGTTTGCGCTTGACCTACCTCATTTTCATAAAGACAGGTCCAATGATTCCTCCAGCCCAAAACCACACCACACAGTGACAAGTTGAGGATGCATTTGCTTCTCGTGAATCACTCGAGGATTTTTCTCACCCCAAATTCGACAATTCTGTCTATTAACGAAGCCATCAAGATGGAAATGGGCCTTGTCACTAAAGATGATTTTATCGGCAAAATCAGCATTTTCATGTTGTCTCTCCAATAACCAATTAAGCAATTCCCTTCGCTGTCCATGGTCAACTAGCTTCAGTTCCTGAGTCAATTGAACTTTGTATACATGAAGATGCAAATCTTTCGACAAAATTCGCTGCATAGTGGATTTGGAGACACCAATTTGCTGAGCTCGGTGTCGAATTGAGGTGGATGGAGTTTGAGCGACATCATCACGTACGATATTTTCGGTTGATCGAACTGGTCGAAGGCGCGTTGTTGCCTTTAAATCACTAACAGACCTAGTCTCGGCAAATTTATCCATTAATCTCTTTACAGTTGTCTCTTTTGGAGCATTATTGTTACTCTAAATTGATGGCCAGTGGCTTTAAGTGGGCTAATCCGGCTCTGGGTCTACCTCCAGTTCTAGGAATGTGTCTGTTTCGATGGGATGTAACCACTGCGAATTCATGCTAGTGTGAATGTCATTTAAACCTCCTTGATAGGCTTGTTGATCTAGGAATTCTCTTGTAATGTTGGACCTCTCTAGATCATAAAGATCCCTCCTGACATGCCTGCATGGGGGGAGGGTTCCTATCCATCATATGGTGAATAGAATAGCTCTCACGGTAATATCCGAGCAAGTACTGTAACGAAAGCATACCATTGTGTTGCCGTACTGGAAGAATCTTCGTTACCTCATGAAGATGGTGAGGAGGCACAATATTGCAGTTTTCAGGGCGGCATTTTCTAACAGGTTTAAATATTTTTCCATTGCGTTGCACTTATGTATTTCGGGGAGCACACAGGCGCCGCACAGCTTATCACAGATCGACCCATCGCGTCATATGGGGTCAACAAGGTTTCTCTTTATCTCACTTCGAGTGCTGCCGGCTAGGAACTTGAGTGACCTTGTTTCTACATCTCACCTTGTCACAGATAGCTGTGATATGCGCGGACGACATGAATATGCTGTCGAATGTGACCGCTAGAATTTTGGGGTAGTTTGTGGTCGGAATTCTGTTCTCACCTCTGCCGCCCATGTGGTGAACGGAGTGGCCGTCGATTTAGTGGCGGATTTTTGCATATTTCTTGCGTAGAAAAAGTGTTATGATTAGTCAAATGGAAGTTCAAGATCGTACAATCATCCGTATACGTTACGATATCAATGCCGTTTGGAGGGAGGCGAAATACAGGAGAGTTAGAGGTTAAACAGTTCCGGAAAAATCACCCCACTTTGTGGAACTCCCTGTTTCATTCTACGGGGCTTGGACTTATTGTTGCTGGATTCCTCGTAAGACTGGCGACCACACATATAATTGATTATCCAATGTTTTAAACTTGGCCGATGTCCTCAAACAGCGTGGAGTGTTTGACAGTATCAAAGACTTTAGATAAGTCAAGCGCTACCATCACTGTTCTATCACACGGCTTGCTCTGGTTGATTCCTCAACTAATATGTGTACAGATGGCGTGCAGCGCTGTTGTCGTGAGATGCTGTCATTTCTGACGCTGGGGAGGACTAAAGACTCAAGGGTCTTTGCTACGTGACTGAGGTCCTATCTTCCTTCTTTCCAGGGTTAGAGAGTGACTTAACCGTTGCCCAGAACTCACTTATTCCGACTCCAATGTTGCAACTTTTCAGGTGATTTAATCACTTGTTCCGCTTATGCTCACCGACCAACCTGTTAACTTCCAGTGTCTCTGAACCTGGTCACTGGGGTTGGCACGACGAACTTCATCACGCTCATTTGGTAGTCCCGTCGCATCTGATGGGAAGTTTAACCTCACTACGGATATTCGACAGCAGGTAGGCGTTCAGCAACTCTACCTCGGCATTTCCACATCTGACTGCTACCCCCATACTTTCTATGTACATACGTGTCATTACGGTCAGGCTCAAGCGAGATAGGTCTGTATTGAACAGACAGGTGCAATAGGAAAGTTAATCCCCCACCTCCACTTCTGATGCAATCCTTCCTCAGTACGTTGTAACCATAGACGTATTGTATGGAGTATTTTGTGTGGAGGCGCAGTTTATTGGTTTATTATACCAATTCCTTTTGCATTATTTTAGTATACCTTACAATGCACATTGGCCGCAGCCATTGGCCAAAATTAAAAAATGAAAGTCTATTTTTGGTACCAAATGTGTTCTTATCTAATCCTAACATGTTAAATTTCTCTAAAATAAATTTGTTATGGATTACTTCTTACTGTACTCTTTGAGAATAGTATCAAAAAAGAGAAAATTTATGTATATATATTTTAGGGAGCTTATTAAATACATAAAAAAATTTATCAAAAAACTGGCTGATTTTATTTTTTGTTAAATCCAAAATTTTAACTTTGACAGTTCACTACATTTTTAAAGTAGATATTTAAAAATTATATTTCACTAAAGACAAGATTAGTGGGTTCTTAACACGACCACCAACATATATGAAGATCGGACAATTCGTTTTCGATCTATCGTTGTCACCCACGGTGCTCTTGAATCAACTTTAAATGGAGGGTGCTTACTTACACCTGGGAAGTTTTTGCGGATTCTGAAACTACAATCAAAAAGCAAAAAAAAAAATCGCCGGAGCGCTTTTTAAATAAATTGCGATCAAAGTTCACATTTTAGGTTTTGTTAGGTTTTCACGATTTTGCTTGGAAACCACAAGTCCTATCGAAACGGGATTAGGGAAAATATTGTAGCTGTGAAACCGCAAGCCCTATCAAAATGAATCTAAAGAAAATGTTGTAGCACTGAAAATTTTCTAAAAGATTGACCTTTATGATATTTTCGTAGGTTTTACCATTTTTGAGATATAAAAGTTCAAATTGGGACAATTCACTGACTGTATCATCTCCTTATAAAACAATGTCATGACGCTGCGCCTTAACTAACTTTAAATAAAAACCGCTTACTCCTGGGAAGTTTTTGCGGATTCTGAAACAGCAATGTTCAGAAACATTGGTTTGCATCTGCTATAATTATTTTTTTAGGGCCTTCATTGCATTGTGATGCGATTCTGCTTTTCTTAACACATTCCACGATTTATCCAAGGTTTGACTCACTACAGGTAATGTCTTTTCCGAGGTTTAGTAATGTTTATGTTTCACTATTTTAATTCACTTTATTTATCATTAACTCTTTAAACTATTAAATTTACGAGAAATAATTCATTCACAAAATATGTTTGTAGGTGTGTATTTTCATTTCCAGGAATTCAGGATATCATACGAATATTACAACAGTACATACTACTATAGTCTTTAATTCAACAGAATTTCATATTGTTTTCTTGGAAAAGATATTTTCCATGTGAAAGCGTTTCTCTCACCATTACCTTGAAAAGCATGTTGTGTATATACAACAGGATATACACGTGCATGTAAATACATATACTACCTCCAGCCGGCCTATACTCTATTCCCTGTCTGCCAGACAGTTGATTCCCTCCATCCCCCTTTTTATGGCTCTCTTCTTATTCAGTCTGGCTCATTTGTGTACATACATTCAATTCTGGGAAAAAATGGGCCACCACAATAATGTTGATGACTATTATGATGCTGTCATCGTTGCGTATATTCAGATTTACTTTCTCTCCCTTGGTCGTCGTTATATCTGGCTTCTCTTTGTCGCAGTCGTCGTATTTAGTGACCTTCAATTCATAATAAATTTATATGTAACTGGTTTCCGGCGAAATTTGTATATAAGTTTGTATTGTTTAAATGAAGTACATAGATGCCTGTTAACATCGAAGACTAACAAACTTTTTTGTCCTTTTTGTCTTTGTTTTTGCAGCTGAACCACTGGATGAAATGCCGCCATATCACAAAAATGCGCCACAAATTGAAAACAATACAACATTTACTATGAATGAAGAACGTAAACAACAGCAACAACAACATCAGCAGCAACAACAACATCAGCAGCTACAACATCAACAACGTGTACAACAAGCAGCAGTACAAGAGCAAAAACATCATCCACATCTTCATCATCATCAACCTCAACTACAGCAGGAACAACAGCATCGACATCATCAACAACAACTTCATCATCAGCAGCATCCACAGTCACAGACTCAATACCAGCCACAACAACAACATCATCATCACCATCAACAGCCTCCTCAGCAGCAAGTCCAACATCAAAGGCCTCCTGCTTATCAAAATGAAAATATAGCACAGCAACAACGACAAGAACCTCAGACACCATTGCAACAAGAAAAACCACCAACATCAGCAGCAGTGAACACTGAAAATTCCAAAATACCAGCACCGCCATCAGCATCAACATCATCATCAGCAGCAGTCACAATGGCAGAGGAAAAGACACTACCAATATCCTTGGCTAATATAAAAAGCGAACCCAAGGTAAAAGAGAATGGCACAAAAACACAAAACGCTTTACAAAAAAATCGCAATAACAACAAAAAAATGAAAATGGTTATGGGTAATGGGTAAAATGTAAACAATAACATGAACTACTATTCTACACTAGACGGTCGATGTCTCTCTTGTCTGTCTGCTGTGTGCCTGCTGCCATGATTTCTACAGGTCTTTCGGTCTTTTTTGTGATACTAAATGTCTGACTGACTGGATGCATGGTAAAGCAGCAGGCAGAGACTGACTAGGGCAATGTACCACACATAGCAAAAATATAAACAAATGTTTTTCATTCACATTTTTGCTGATGTTGTCTGGGGTAGAATGGAAATAGTAGTAGTGGGGGAGGAGAATAAGCGACATTGTGTAATGTTTTGTTTATATGCCGCCTTTGCTTGACAAGTAGTTTTTTTGCTGTCGATGTATTTTCACTTTTCTTCAGTTATGTTTTCACATTCTTTTTTTGTGATTTTTTGTTTGTTTTCAGACCCTTAACTTTCCTCGCCGCAAATTACAAACGGAACGTTCCTCCACCCTGCCCATATGTCAGCGATGTAAGCAGGTCTTTTTAAAGCGCCAAAACTATGCACAACATGTTGCGCTTTCCACATGCAGTATTGTTGAATATGATTTCAAATGTTCCATTTGTCCCATGTCCTTTATGTCCAATGAGGAATTGCAAGCCCACGAGCAATTACATCGTTCGAATCGTTATTTCTGTCAGAAATACTGTGGCAAATACTATGAGACAATTGATGAGTGTGAACATCATGAATTTGGCCAGCATGAATATGAAATGTTTAAATGTAATGTAAGTAACGTGCGTGTGTGTGTACGAATGTGTGCTACGAATGAGTCCAACTAACGTATATATGATTTAATTTTTTTTCCAGATATGTTGTGTCTCCTTTGCAAAACGTGATCAACTATTTTCCCATCTTGTGGACCATCGTCAGCAGCCACGCTATGATTGTTGTATATGTCGTTTATGTTTCCAGGACTTAATGGAATTGGAAGACCATTATATGGGGAATCCGGACTTTTGTGGAAAATTTTACGACAAGGAGGGTAGGTATTGTGTTGAAAGACTACATACATAATAAGGGTAACAAATAAGGGTAATCTTTTTAAATATGGTTAGATTACATAAATTATTCATGCCCACTCCACTTGGAAACTCTGTGTTCTTTTTTTATCCCATATATATTGGAAAATGAATTGTCTAGTGATTACTGAAGATGAATTACCAGTGGACCATCACAGGTTTCATGAGGAGGCACCCTGTTGCAGTCTTAGTTGTGGAATTCTGTAACTAATTTTTTGAGTTACCGACAAAAATCGTTAAAATTAAAACGCAAAATTATTAATGAAAAGTATCAATAAAGTTGACAACACTGTTGAGATAAGTGGGAATTAGCGACAACTTTATTTTGGTTGTTAACTTACCGAAAATTTTCGTTAATTACCGATGTTATAAGAATTTATAATTTTACGATTTTTGTCGGTAACTCGAAAAATGAGTTACTGAATTCCACTACATGGCGGCATTCTGGCAGATTTTAATATTCTTCCACTGCGTATCGCTAGCATTTGTATACCACAGCCCAAGCCCAAGACTGTCCTTTAACCTAACCTAAGGGCTGTTCTTACTTCTGATCTTATCGTAAATAGCTGTGTCTTGTGCGGGCACAGTGGGGTTTTTGAATTAGCTAAAAATGAGAAAAAAAGTGAAACGGACACAGTGGGTTTTTGAATTGGCTAAAAATGAGCAAAAAAGTGAAACAGACACAGTGGGGTTTTTGAATTGGCTAAAAATGAGCAAAAAAAAGCGCAACGGGCAGAGCACAGTGGGGTTTTTGAATTGGCTAAAAATGAGCAAAAAAAGCGCAACGGGCAGAGCACAGTGGGGTTTTTGAATTGGCTAAAAATGAGCAAAAAAAGTGAAACCTGCACAGTGGGGTTTTTGAATTGGCTGAAAATAAGGTCGGAATCAGTGTACCATCGACCACTAAGTTCAGTTCAGTCTCATTTCAGCCGTCCAAGTGGTGAACAGTGTGGCGGTGGATTTAGCGGCGGATATTTTCATGTTCCTCAGATGTAAGAACTGCACTAGTTCAGCTATGTATACATTTAACCTATCACATATGTATGTCATCGAGGATAGGACCCGGTGCCAAGATCGTTCACCCAAAAATCATGGGGGTTATCATGAATGAAATTTCCCCGTGAGTTTTGTCTTTCCGCCGTTGCAACTTAAGGGAGAAAGTGAAAAAAATCACGGGGAATTGCCGTTCATGATAACCCCCCATGTTTTTCAAGTATTTTCACGATTTTACTACATTTTCGGAACAAATTATCTATAATTTGGCATTAGGAATCCGAGTAGTCAACAAACATCTCCGCCAAAAGTTGTACATAGGCCCACGTTGCACAGTGTCACGACCGTGGCCAAAAATGGTAAAAACTAAATACTTCGTTGAACAAATTTATTGATGGGGAGTGATAGAAAACATATTAATTAAAAAAAATCTGAATTTTGGTACTGATGCGTGAAGTAGTTTCTGCTATATGAGGATTTAAATCCGACAATTTTTGTTAAAACGCATTTTTGTGTTTTTTTTTTCTAAAATTAATAAATTATATTATGCGTTAATATTTAAAATTTAAAAGTAACGGTCGCTGCAAATTTGATTCCTAAGTTCTCTTGAGATGTAATAAACTTGGCTACACTTTTGTTTGCATGTAAATATTAATCATATGGTGTTTACATTTACCCAAACATGTATTACTAAGTTTATTTTCTGAAGCATATTTTAAATTGAGTGGAGTGGGAAAAAATGGTATAAAAGTGTATATCGATATTTTTTGATGCATGAGTAGTAAAAAGTGAGTACTTCAAATATATAAAGGTCCCAGCTGCAGAGGTTTGCAGACGAATATGTCATTTCTCTTTTTCAGCGACCACCTCACTGACAGGATACCCCCTTTTTTAACAAATCGTTTTGCGGTGTTGGCTATAGCGCCAACGGAGACTTAATACCAATTTTCAGCCATTTCGGTGTGATAATCAGGCTAAAACCTCCAAAATATCAAAAATTGGGAGGTACTGTCCTATGGGGACTATATGAAGGCGTGGACCTATGCAGACAAATTTCAAGGTGAAGATATAATGCCCCCTACGAAGACTAAATACCAAATTTCATCAATTTCGGTGTAATAATGAGGCTAAAATCTTCAAAATACCGATAATCGGGAGGTACCGCTGTATGGGGGCTATATCAAAACGTGGACCTAAGCCCACAATTCTCTGTTGGAATGTTTGATACCTCTGCCGAAGACTAACCACAAAATTTGAATACTTTCGGTTGGTTATTGTGTCTAAAACATTCAAAATACCGAAAATCGGGAGGTACGGTTCTATGGGGGCTATATCAAAACGTGGACCGACCAGCCCAATTTTTTGCCCTGAAGATTGCAAGTCAATAATAGGTACGTATACCAAAATTGATGCACCTACGACAACTCCTTCTATTTTTGGCCACAGTTAATATGAACTCGCGACATTGTGCGTTGTGATATAACCCCCGCTATCAGGTATTTTAAAATTTTAGCTGACCGAAACAACTAACATTAGTTGTGGGACATTTATACTTTCGTAAAAAAAGAAAGACTGCTAATTATTCCCGGCCAAAATTAACCCTTTTTTACTTGTTTCAAATGATTTTGTGCGTGAGTGTTTTTATTGCATCACCTTATAATTAAACATTTATCTTATATTAGGATTCTGCTAGTTCACTCAAATATGTTGCCTTTACTTTTTACAAATAAGTTAGATCTCAAAATAATTTCTTCAATTATTTAATTTTTTTTCAGAATTCAAAAATCTTAAATGTTTTGCAAAAACCAACAAACACTCATCTCTACAATCAGCAACAACGAATCGCACTGAGAATCTCACAAGCTTCCTTATAAAAGGTACCACAAACGCTTTTGTAAACAAATATGTATGTCTGTATATTCAATATTTTTAATTCTCTTACAGATATAACCTCAATGAAAGATACATCATCACCAACACGATTGCCTTCGAAACACCAACAATCAACAGCATCTGCCCAACATCATAGCACATACTCTTCTACTTCCCGACCAACATCTCCAGCAGATAATTATGATGATATACCCGATTTTGCTGCACCCCAGGTGGAAATAAAAACGGAAATTAAAGTAGAACCAGATTTTTATCCACCCATGGATCAAACGGATTTTGGAAGTTTCGATAATGATTATTCATCTAATTCTCAGGATTTTGCAACAAGTTCAAATCAAAATTTAACCTTTCTACAAGATTTTCATGATAATGCTTCTAGTTCTACAAATTCATCGTTTTCATTTAACCCGCAACAGCGCACCAGTACACCAACATCAAAAAGCTCCAAAAACTCAGAAGCCATACAGGACGATGATGCCTATTGTTGTGTACCCAAATGTGGGGTGAGAAAATTCACTTCTCCCACATTGAATTTCTTTCCCTTTCCAAGGGATGAAAAATATCTAATACAATGGTGTCATAATTTGAAAATGACCTATGATCCAAATGTCAATTATGGTGTTTATCGTGTTTGTAGTTTACATTTTCCCAAGCGTTGTATTGCCCGTTATTCGCTAAGTTATTGGGCTGTGCCCACCTTTAATTTGGGCCACGATGATGTGGGTAATTTATATCAAAATCGTGAAAGTTCTGGAGGTTTTCCATCGGGTGAAATGGCTCGTTGTTATATGCCGGGTTGTTTGTCCCAGAGGGGTGAAACCAATGTTAAGTTCCATGTTTTTCCTAGAGATTTAAAAACACTAATAAAATGGTGCCAAAATTCCCGTCTACCCATACACAGTAAAGAAAATCGTTTCTTTTGTTCGCGACATTTTGAGGAGAAGTGTTTTGGTAAATTTCGACTTAAGCCTTGGGCCATACCCACTTTGCGTCTGGGTACAGTTTATGGCAAGATCCATGACAATCCTAATATCTATCAGGAAGAAAAGAAATGCTTTTTGCCATTTTGTAGACGTAGCCGTTCCTACGATTGTAATCTTTCGTTGTATAGATTTCCACGAGATGAAACTTTGCTTAGAAGATGGTGTTACAATTTGCGTTTAGATCCCGATATGTATAGGGGTAAAAATCATAAAATTTGTTCCTCACATTTTGTAAAAGAGGCCTTAGGTTTAAGAAAATTGAATCCAGGCGCAGTGCCCACCATGAATTTGGGACACAACGATACCTTTGATATTTATGAAAATGAATTATATACGCCCCCGCTACCACCACCGCCATCATCAAGTTCATCACATGCCTCGACTTCATCCAAAGCGAAAAAGTTTGCCGAGCTATTAAAACAACAGCATGAAATGGGTGGATCTGGCGGTTCTTCAACGGCACTATATGACGACGTCTTTATGAGTTCAATGGCAACAAAGATTTCAAGTCTAGGAGCTGCTGGTGCAGCAGGAAGTAATGCACTAGATTTAGGTGATGTGTGTTTAGTGCCCACATGCAAGCGAACCCGTCACACTGATAATATTACATTGCACACGGTACCCAAGAGACCAGAACAATTAAAGAAGTGGTGCCACAATTTGAAAATGGATTTGGAAAAGCTGCATAAAAGTGTTCGCATTTGTAGTGCTCACTTTGAAAGTTATTGCATTGGTGGTTGCATGAGACCTTTTGCTGTGCCAACCTTGGAACTGGGACACGATGATCCGAATATCTATCGTAATCCAGATGTCATTAAGAAGCTTAATATTCGTGAAACATGTTGTGTACCCACCTGCAAGAGAAATCGCGATCGAGATCATGCCAATCTGCATCGTTTCCCCACACACCCCGAACTACTACAGAAGTGGTGTGAGAATTTACACAAACCCGTACCGGATGGCACAAAGCTATTCAATGATGCTGTATGTGAGGTACACTTTGAGGATAGATGCTTGCGCAATAAACGTTTAGAGAAATGGGCTATACCCACCATAAATTTGGGTTATGAAGATATACCCCATCAATTGCCCACCGAAGAGGAAGTTGCCGAACACTGGACTAAACCATTTGCACCCAACAACGGTGATGAACAGGGAGAATGTTGTGTCTCCACATGTCGCCGTAATCCTCAAGTTGATGACATTAAATTGTATCGACCTCCCGAAGATGCGGAACAGTTATTGAAATGGGCCCACAATTTGCAGGTGGATGCTGGCCAACTACCGTTGATGAAAATCTGTAATTTACATTTCGAATCCCACTGTATTGGTAAACGTTTGCTAAACTGGGCCATGCCCACGTTGAATTTAGCCTCTAAGGTGGAGCATTTATTCGAAAATCCTCCTCCCACTCAGGTGGTGTATAAGAAGAAGGAAAAACCTGAACGTATTGGTGGCAGTTCAAAACATGAACTAATAAAATGGTCACCACGTTGTTGTTTGCCGCATTGTCGCAAAACACGAGTCCATGATAATGTCCAGCTATTCCGTTTTCCATATTCCAATAGGGCAACACTGGCCAAATGGTGCCACAACATACAATTGCCACTGGTGGGTAGCTCACATCGACGTATTTGTTCAAGTCATTTCGAACCTTCGGTTTTAACAAAACGTTGTCCCATGAATTTCGCTGTACCTACACTCAATCTCAACACACATCCTGGATATAAAATCTATCAAAATCCTGCCCGCTTGAAGCAGCCTAGAATTGGTGGTACCCAGCGGCAATGTGTTGTCGAGGGTTGTCGTAAAACCCGGGCCGATGGCGTGGTACTTTTCCGTTTCCCCAACAATCGCGTGTTAATGCAGAAATGGCGTCATAACATTAAAAATATGCCTAAGGGTAAGCTAACCACCCTGATGAGGGTATGTTCGGATCATTTTGAATCTCACTCAGTGGGTGGTAGGCGAATATCACCCGGTGCCATACCCACACTCAAATTGGGTCATGATTCCGATGATCTGTATCCGAATGAGAAACGTTCATATTTTGATTTGGAAAAATGCGTAGTGAAGGGCTGCGATTCAAGAAAAGGAGAGGAGATGCGTCTATATCGTTTCCCTCGCGATGATGATGAACTTTTGGCGAAATGGTGTCATAACTTGAAAATGAATGCCATGGACTGTGTGGGAGTGCGGATTTGTTACAAACATTTCGAAGCTGAATGCCAAGGACCAAAGCATTTATATAAATGGGCAGTGCCAACTTTGCAGTTGGGCCACAGCGAAGATGAGGAGTTGGAGATTATACCAAATCCTCCACCCGATCAACGTTCAGGGGAATTTATATACAAATGTTGTGTGCCCAATTGTGGTAAGACACGTAAATATGATGATGCCCAAATGAATAGCTTCCCCAAACACTTGAAACTTTTCCGCAAATGGAAACATAATTTGAAACTTGATTTCCTGGACTTTAAAGAACGTGAAAAATACAAAATATGTAATGACCATTTTGAGCCGATTTGTGTGGGTAAGACAAGGCTGAACTTTGGTGCTATACCTACCATCAATTTGGGTCATGATGATTATGAGGATTTATATAAAATCAACCCCGATCGCATACGTCCGAATTTGTTTATCAAAAAGCGAGATATTGAGCGCATGGAGCGTCAACAAATGAGATTAGAAGAAAGGAAAGAACGTGAGCAGGAGAGACGGCATCAGCAGGAAAGTTTGGGAATGGATGTTGTGGAGGAGGATGAGGAAGAGGCGGAAGAAGATGAGTCATTGGATCCTTTGAGCACACCAGCTGAATGTTGTGTTGAAGAATGTCACGGGCCAAAAAGTCTTATGCGGGAGCCTTACGATTTACCAGAATCACAAGAATTAAGAAAACTGTGGTGTCAACAAATCAATGAGGGGCGTGAAGAAGAATTACCAATGGAAAGCAAGTTGTGTGGTTTACACTTTCAAGAAATATTCCGTAAACTAAAGGGACAAATGGAACAGATAAAAGACGAACAAGGTGAAGACGTTCAAGCTGATTATACAAAACTTGTTATGGCCTATCAAAAGACGGAAATGTCATTACTGATAAATGGCTTTCAATGCCGTGTTGAGGGCTGTACTTCTAGTATTTTAAAATCGGAATTACGTCTCTTCTATTTCCCCTATGGCAAGGAAATAGCAAGGAAATGGTCGCACAATACCGGTATAATACCCGATGAACATCGACGCTACATGAACAAAGTTTGCTCCTTACATTTTGAGCCCTACTGTATAACAGAGACCCAACGTCTACGACCCTGGGCCATCCCAACATTGCAGCTAATGAAAAATTCTTCAACGGAGAATATTTATAAAAATCCTGACCTTACACGTCTGGATAGGCGTATGATTGGTCCCCAAATTATGAAATGTGCTGTAGAGAATTGCGAGAACCATAAGGAAACTGCTGATATAAATCGCCTCAAACTTTTCAATTTTCCCTCAGATGATGATATGCTAAAGAAGTGGTGTGCAAATTTAAAAATGTCAAGGCATCTGACACCACTCTATAAGATTTGCTCTAGACACTTTGAGAAGCAATGTTTTGGCAGTATACGCATAAGGTCTTGGGCTGTGCCGACCCTGAATTTGGGCCACAACGAGGGACCAGAGTTCTACAATAAAACCACCATTAAAAAGGAGGTTTATGATGAAGATGCCGCATCTGAGAATAATGAAGCTGCTCTGAAGCAGGTGAAAATTAAAAAATCGTTGGATATTATAAAATGCTATATACCAACATGTCGCAGATCGAGACTCAAGCATGGGGTCCGATTCTATTCACTACCCAGTCATGAGAAAATGCGACGTAAATGGTTGCACAATTTACAAATACCCTCGCACAAGGCCGCAAAACTGCAACATATAAAGGTATGCAATTTGCATTTCCACAAACGCTGTTTGGATGGTAAAACTCTTAAACCTTGGGCCATGCCCACAATGCATTTGGGTCATTCCGAACCGATTTTCGATAACCCTAGACGTTTACAAAATATGCTGATGCTGAAGAGGTGTATCTTAAAGCATTGCAAGAATCATCATTTGTCCCAGGATGATATAAGGTCATTTGTATTTCCCAAAGTATCCGGGTATATGGAGAAGTGGGCAAAGAATTTAAAATTAGATATTACACAATGTAAGGGTCGTTTGTGTCAAGAACATTTTGAGGTGGAAGTTATGGGTGAAAAGAAATTGAAAAATGGAGCAGTTCCCACCATCAATTTGGGTCATGAAGAACCATTACCATATGACAATAAAGATCTACTGAGGAAACTAAAAATGAAATTAATGCAAAGTGGGGATTCCAAGGCAAATGGTGATGATGAGGCAATGCAAGAGGATGAAGATGAACATGATGAAGAAGAGGAGGACTTAAATGAGGAAGAAGATGATGAAGAGGAAAACTTTGACGATGAAGATTTTGAATATGGTTATGTAATGGATAATAATGAGGATGGTGATGAGGAGGAGAACGTTGATGATGACATGGAAGAGTATAATAACGATGATGAGGAAAAGGAAGAAACCGCAGAGGAGGAGGAGAAGGAGGAAGAAGAAGAAATTGACATTTCTAAAATTCGTTTACGTGGCACAAACCAATTGTGGACATCAATAAAAATGAAAGAATTGCGAGTAACATTGGTACCCCTTACACCGGAAGATATTTTAGACATGTCCTCCAGATCCTCTTTCGGTCGAGATCAACGTTCCATAACACCAGCCAGCAGTATAAAAGATTTACGGGCTGAAACACCAGCTAGCTTCAATGGTGGCACTAATTTGAATTCTTCAGAATTTCTGGATGAAAACTCCTCTAGTACCAACAACACCACAACATTGACTTCCAACAACATGACGGCAACAACTACTGCTCTTCGTACAGACAAAAAAATTAACAACATTTCCCCTCGATGTTGTTTAAAATACTGTGGTCGAGAAAAGACACGGGATCAACATTTAACCACCTATGGTTTCCCCAAGGATCCTCAACTCCTGCAGAAATGGTGTGACAATTTGGGTTTACAGCCTGACGAATGTATTGGACGTGTTTGTATTGATCATTTTGAGTTAAGGGTGATTGGTACACGTAGACTTAAACCGGGGGCAGTGCCCACATTGAAGTTGGGTCCTTCCCGTGAGCCCATACACAATAATGATGAAATAAGTAAAGTAAAAGGTTTTCTCGGGGAACAAGAAACTAAACCAAGTGGAACGGGTGATAGTGAACAACTATTGACTCCTCCACCACCATATGGTACACCTAAAACTGGTAGACAATCGGTTTTTCGGCTATGTTGCCTCAAACACTGTCGACGCAAGAAACAACAAACCACGAACCTGAGGGCGGAGGAGGAGGCGGCGGAAGCGGAAGAACCAATCAAACTATATAAATTTCCTATAAAGAAACCGGAACTTTTAAAGAAATGGTGTACCAATTTAGCTTTGCCAGAAGAAATTGAAAACTTGTCAAAATTGAGGTTATGTTCAAATCACTTTGAATCTTTCCTAATACGTAAAAATGGTCTCTTAAGTTCCAAAGCAATACCAACTCTCGATTTAAATGAATCACAAACACCACCAGTATTTAAACTTAAACCAAGACGAGATAATCAAATATCAATTAACAACAATTCCCGATGCTCATTGGAGCATTGCAAACGAAAGGAAGACGAAGATACTTTCTTTATTGCTTTTCCTCAACATGATAAAAATCTACAAAGAAAATGGTGTTTCAATTTGAAATTGGGCCGGAAAAAAGTAAGACATTTTCAAATACAATTGTGTAATCATCATTTTGAATCTTGTGCCTTTTATAAAGATAGAATGTTACGTTCCGGAGCAGTGCCTACTGTGAATTTAGGTCACAATGGTCGAATTATAAGAAATGCGCCGAAGATACGACGACAAATTAGACCTGTCGGTCCAAAGGAGATATGTTGTGTTAAGTCATGTCAGCCAGGGGAGAATGTGAAACTTTTTTCATTTCCCAAAAATTTTGAACTGCGACACACATGGTCCAGCCAATTACAAATTGAACTGAGGAATGCTCTCCAGGGACATTTTAAAGTTTGTGCAGAGCATTTTACTAAAGATAGTTTTGTCGATTCGCATTGCAGAGATTTAAAAATTGAGGCTATACCGACATTAAAGTTAAACCAGGATGAGGTAAAAAGTGGAGAAGAAATTAAAAAGGAAGCAACACAGTTGGAAAATAAAGCGGACGAATCAAAGCAAAATAAATCTCAATGTCCCTCCAAGGTAAAATCGCGGGAAAAATGTTTTCTAACCCACTGTCAACGCCGTGAAGACTTTGAAAATGATACCTTTCTAATTAAGTTTCCACAAAATACCCCCAACACATTAAAAAAATGGTGTTTGAATCTTAAACTGCCACTAACATGTGAGGATGATTATGGTGATTACAAGATATGCAATCACCATTTTGAAAAACGTGCTTTCAAGGACGACATGCAATTAAAACGCGGTATGCTGCCCACAATAAACTTGGGACACAGTGAGAGAATTATTAAAAATATGTCCAGGCTGGAACATAAATGTTGTGTGGCCAATTGCAATAATCTTGAAAAACTTAAGTGCTATTCCTTTCCCAAAGATAAGGAGTTGAGGCAAATTTGGTTTCGAAAATTAAGAATTAATAGAAAGGAAATTTTACCGAGACCATTAATGGTCTGTAGGCAACACTTCAGGCCAACATGTTTTGTGGAAGGCACTTTGAAATTAAAGGCTGGTTCTGTGCCCTATTTGAAGAGGAAAAGAAAATTAGAAGTTCAAACTAAAGATGAAAATGAGAAGATAAAGGAAATAAATGATAATGATGTGGAAACCAATAAACAAAAAATAAAGAAAGGAACATTGAAAAGTGAAATTAAACACGAAAATGATGAAACGACCGCCACAACAACAACATCAGTAGCAGAAACAAAAGAACCGACTAATCAAAAACGAAAAAAGGCATTGAAAAAGGAAACTAAAGATGAAAATGATGATGAGTCAACCACAACAATACCAGAAACAAGTGGTGTTAATTTGCCCATGGATCCGCCAGTTAATCAAAAAAGTAAAAGGAAATTCAAAAATGAAACTAAAGATGAAGGCGATGAGCAGAAAGTAACAACACAAAAAGTGCAAATTGCTAAACCTAATAAGAAAACTTCACAAATTAAAGCACCTCTTAAACCCACTGCAGCTAATAAACCTCATTGTTGTGTGCCACATTGTGGCGTCCAAGAGGATCTTGGGACAAATACATTTTTAATCAATTTCCCTCCACGCGGTAGTATAATGCGTCGAAAATGGTGTATAAATCTTAAAATGGGAAGTTCAAAAGTCCCACATGATGATCTAAAAATATGTAATCATCATTTCGAACCGTATGTATTTTACAAACAGAAAAATGTAAAGGCAGGTGCAGTGCCTACATTAAATTTAGGCCACACGGATCGTATAATCAAAAATGATGCCAAATTAAGAAGGAAAATACGTTTAGAACCAAAGGATGTATGTTGTGTAAATTCCTGTCCCAATCGTGAGTCTCCACAGCAACTTTTTGCATTTCCCAAAAATTCAGAGCTACGTCGTATTTGGAGTAACAATTTACAAATCCCTCTAAGGCAAGCCTTAAGTAATCATTACAAATTGTGTGCAGAACATTTCACCGCAGATAGTTTTGAATTGGGCACCAAAACATTAAAAATGAATGCCATACCTTCATTGCAATTGGGCATAAAGGAAGAAGATAATCAAAAAGTTTTAATAAAAATTGAAAATGAAGAAGATTGTCGCAAATGTGTGGTGGAAAGTTGCCGAAAGTCCAGTAGTGTAGATAAGGTGAAACTATTTAAATTACCCACCAATAAAGAGTTACTCGAAAAATGGTTACACAACTTAAATTTACGCCAAGATATAGATATAGAATCAACACGCATATGTCAAAGACATTTTGAAAAATCCTGCCTAAGGCAGGGCGTTTTACATGAAAAAGCCATACCCACACAATGCCTAAAAGCCAAGTCGTGGTTCTATCAAAATGAAGAGGAACTATATGAGGAAAAATCCTACAAATGTTGTGTTTTGGATTGTAACTATGAAGAACACAATAATACGTGTGATGAAGTTTCACCCGCTGAAGATATGGGTGAGTGTAGGAAACTTTTTAAATTTCCAAAACACAAAGAAGATATTGATAAATGGTTGTTTAATTTAAAACTCAATTATGATGAAAGCTTTTTAGCTAAAGAATTAAAAAATCTAAGGGTTTGTAGCCATCACTTTGAGGTTAGGTGCGTAGATAAACAACAAAACCTTCTATTGGGCTCTGTGCCCACATTAAATTTAGGTCATAATGACAACGAAAATATCCACAATAATGATATACAAAAATGCTGTATATTAAATTGTAATTATTGGTTAAATTATCAATGCTTTAAATTAGCCGCAAAAGAAGAAGAGGCTGTGGAGGAAGAGGAGAATGAATTTAGAAACAAATGTTTAGCTGTATTGGAAAATCACATAGAAAACAATGATGTTGAATATATGTGTTGTGTACATTTCATATGCTATTTTAATGAACTAAATTGTTCGCTTATACCACCCAGACTTGTGAACTTATATGAAAATTTGAAAAATCTCAAAGAACTACAATGTTTCAGATGCTCTGTACCCCAATGTAAAACAGGTTTCAATTTAAATATACATTTATTTAAATTTCCCAAAGATGAATCGCTATTGCAAAAATGGTTACACAATAGTTCGGTGGAATTCCCAGCATCTGAGCGTTCCAAATATCGAATTTGTGCATTGCATTTTGAAAATCGTTGTTTTAGTGAGAAAAAATTACATCGTTGGTCACTGCCCACCCTATTGCTGCCTTACAATTTGAGCCAGTATGTTAATCCTCCCGAAGCATTGCCTTCCCATCATGAAAACCTCAAACATTGTTGTGTTTCCTCGTGTAACACTGATGTGGGGCCATTTTTCAAATTTCCCTCAAAGTCGTTAGAAATCAAGAAATGGATTTATAATTTAAATTTGGGACCACAACAATGTACTTTAAATTTAAGAGTTTGTTATAAACATTTCGAACGATATTGTCTCATTGAAAATCATCGGGGAGAAGTGATAAAACTTAAAAACTGGGCAGTGCCTACATTGCATTTGAGTGATAATCAAAAAGCCGATTTGCACACAAATCCCCAATACAAAATGGATTTATTTATTTGTTGTATTTGCCAACAACGTAAAGCTGAAGATTTGCAATTGTTTCGTTTTCCTTCTCGCATGTCCACATTTCATAAATGGTTACATAACCTTAAAATCCCACATGATCACTATCGACCGTCAATGCGTATTTGTATTCGCCACTTTGAAACGGAATGTTTTGAACCAAAATTGAAAGCATTACGCAAAGATTCTATGCCCACCTTGGGTGTCAAATGTCCACCCGGCGAATTATATAAAAATCCCAAAAGAAATCCTAGGCGTAAATGTTGTGTTGAGAACTGTGAGGGACCCTGGTCCCAATTGCATACATTCCCCAGAGAGAAAATTTTACTTAAGAAATGGTGTTTTAATTTAAAATTGAAAAAACAAGATTTAGATGGTACTCAGAAATTGAAAATTTGTGAAAAACATTTTGAATCAAAATGTTTGAATGCATTTGGGGTGCTGAGGCACACTGCAGTGCCCACTCTTAATTTGGGTCACGACACTCGTATCTTTAAGAATCCTTTACTTTTGGAAAAGACTAAAACGAAAATACTTGCAGCGAATTCAAATAAGGGAGAAAAAGTGAAAATTCCGAAGAAGAAGAAAGTGGAAGAAACTTTAATAGAGCAGCCAGAAAAGTCAAAGTTAAAAACTGTACCAACCAAGATAAAAGAGGAGAAACCTATTAAATTTATTTCTAAAAATAAGAAAAAATATGAAATTTCCAGAGAAGAGTCTGCAAAGATTGAAAAACAAGAAGTTGTGGAAATTTTAGATAACTTGCCAGAGAAAATAAAATCAAATGAAGCCCCTCTAAAGAAAGCCAAAAGAGTTTTACAAACTAAATTAACCAAAGAAACTTCATTGGGTGATGTAGAGTCTTTGGATACTACACTGGAGGAAGGGAAATCAAATGAAGCCCCTCTGAAGAAACCCAAAAGAATTTTAAAAACTAAAGAAACTTCATTGTGTGGTGCGAAATCTTTGGCAATTTCACTAGAGGAACGGAAATCACAAGAAACACCTCTCAAGAAGCCAACCAAAAAAACAGCACAATCTAAATTAAGTAAAGAAGCTCTGTTAGATAATGTAGAGTCTCCAGATACCATTGAACCTCCCTCTCTCAAGATACCACCCAAAAAAATTGCCCAAACTAACTTGGCTAAAGAAGTTTCATTGGATGATGAAGACAAACCTTTGCTAAACTATATTAAAGAAAGAAAATCCCAAAAACAACCAGAAAATATAGCCAAGATAATGGAAAACACCAATAAAAGAAAAATTGGTAAAAAGTTTTTACCAGTAAAGCCCGAACCAGAAAATAAACCATTATTCGACATTATCACTTCCCCTGATGTAACGTCCACGGAAGTGATGGAACCTAATGCAGCTTCTTCATCTTCTGCCGCGTCTCTACCGAAATTACACTCCATTAAAAAAGAAAAGTTATTGAGTTTTGAAAAACTCCCCAAGAAGAATACACCACCACCCATACGGTACGGTTGTAACTATCCCGATTGTAAACAACCTAAGGCACAGATATACAAATGTACTGAAATTGCAAGTTTAAAGAAATTGTGGTTAAATAGTATTAACCTTAAAATAAGCAAAGAAGGAGAAGTAATTCATTTCTGTGACGAACATTATTACAAACTTTATAAGCAATTTGAACAGCAAATCAAGAAACTTAACAATAATCGAGGTGGGGAACATCATCTAAAGGAATTGGAAATGTTGCATAAAATCCACAAGGAAATATCGGGAAAATGTAAATTTGTATTTAAACGTTGTATGGTGCCGAAATGTACAACGGACCTTTACTCTCCCGTACACACAAATAATGAGATACGATTACATCATTTCCCTGCGAATTCTGAAGAGTTGGCTAGAAAATGGTGTCACAACTTTTCGATGAATTACGATGATATGGACAAATCCAAAATGCATTATTACAAAGTTTGTAGTCGTCATTTTGAGGCATATTGCTATAATGCAAGATCCATATACTCCTGGGCCATACCCACACTTAATTTGCCGCCTAACTCTAAAGAAATATTAGAAAATAATCCAGAGGATAAATGTGCATATACTGGACAATGTTGCATAGCGACTTGTTTAAATAGTAAGGGACTTCAAGCAATAACTAGGACACGGCTCTTTAAATTTCCCTCCGATCCAGAAAGGCTTGGCAAATGGTTGAAAAATGTTAAATGTGAAAATTTCCAAGGTGATGAAATGAAAATTTGTGGATTACATTTTCGTTCTAAATATATTATTAAACAAAAGAGATTATCTGAAGATGCAGTGCCTACCTTGAAATTGGGTTTGGACACGGAAAATGATGAGGATATGCCAAACATCAACAATGTTGTAATAAAAGAAGAACTACTTGATTATGAGGAGGAACAACCTGATATTGAGGAAAGTAACTGGAATGATGGCAATGATCATGATTATTGTTTTGAAGTAACAAAGGATACTAATAATATCGAAATTAAACAAGAACTAATTGAGGATCAATATGGGCTAGAGGACGAAAGATTAGAACAATCGCAATCACAAGACCAATCTCTAATGTTTTCCTCACAAACTATTAAAGAAGAAATAATTGAAATAGATGAAACTGATCAATATTATCAACAGCAGGATGCAACAACATCCAACAGTGGGGAACAACAACACCAAGCCATCTTCCCCTCTTTGGTGATATCCGAGGTAAAATCCCACATTTATCTTTGCTGTGCAAATAAATGCACCAATACCTCGGAGACGCGAGGCATTAAACTATACACAGAATTTCCCAGTGATTCGGAAATTTTCATTAAATGGTGTTTTAATTTAAAAATTGATCCTCGGAATTATAAAGAAAATCAATATGCCATTTGTAGTGAACATTTTGAGGCCATTTGTTTTAGTGACAGCGATCTAAAGCTACACAATTGGGCAGTACCTACATTAAATCTCAATCTACCTGAAAACTCTTTTATTCATCACAATGATCCACCCAGTGAACAGTGTCTGGTATATGGTTGTATACAACCTCTACTACCGTTATATAAATTTCCACTGCGCTTGGATTTATGTCAAAAATGGTTTGTTAATTTGAAATTGGATTTCAATCAATATCGTGTCGAACACTATAGAATATGTCGTAGACATTTTACACCTGCATGTTTTGAGGCAAATTTTGCGCTTAAGACAGAGGCCATACCCACACTGTGTTTGGGTCATAGTGATCAGTTACAACATGAATTTGAACCATCCATTGCCGCCAACCAACAGCAGCAGCATAATGAGGATGGCAATAATGATTTTATGCCGGGGTTATTAATTGCGGCTGTTGCTGCTGCTGCGGGTGGTGCTGAAAATAGTCGTGGCAGTAGCAGCCAAGGTTCATTGGTACGTCATTTAATATCACCTAATGATCTTGAAGATCATGATAGTAGTTATTATGAAGATTTTGAAGAATGTTATGGTCCCGAGGAATGATAGTGTAGAACAAGATGAGGACGTCGTCGTACATTTGTTAATGAAAACAGATGATGATTGTGTGGTGGTGATAGATAGTCTGAAGCGGGAATAGGTTAAAAATAGATGATGTGTTGGAATTATATACTGTGTAAATATTTAGAAATACTTAAGAAAAAAAAAAATACTAAGAGGAAGCATATTAATTATATAAATTTAGAAAATCCGAAGCTTGGAACAGAGCTATTTAATAAAATATTTCTGAATTTATGGATAAGAATGGAGGAGAGTGGATTCGTTTATCTCGACCCGCTCCCCAATTTATAGAAATACTTTTTAAATTGTTTCTGTGTCTGGTGTTGCAGTGAAGATGACGAAGAAAAATATTAAAGTGATGATTAAAAAAAATAAGTTAGTTGAAAACAAATGTAAATGAAAGATGATGAACAAAAGATGCAATAAACAATTATATTTAAGAAATCTCGACACTCAATCCTGCTGCTAAAACAAATTATTGTAATATGAATTTTGTCCGTTTAAAAATGAAACACTGAAATTTAAAATATACATAAGGTAATGTCTGTACCAGAACCTGCAAAAATCTACAAATTTTTACTACGTTAACCTTTATATTATCGAAAAAAATAAATAAAAATAGTAGATTCTTGCAGGCAGACAAATAATTTCTGTATTTTATTACATGTGTGTATGTACATACATACATGAACTCACACATAAAAATGCATGTATTCCAATATTACAAAAAGCACATCTAAAAATAAGCAAAATTACTATTAATGCGCATATAAAAGATAGGCACAACAACAATGTATACATTAATATTTTAATACAATTTCTAGTTTTCGAAAGAAAAAGCTAAAGCTTTACAATATGACTTGTGTAAATATTACATTTTTTTAAAAAAAAACAACAAAACAAAACATAGTGCATATTTTCCACAAATATCCCAGAAGATATAATGGAGAAAATATTCAAATCCTTTAAAAAAAATTAGAAAGTTAACAATAATATGGGAATTAATACAAAATCGTCAAAAAATCAAAATATAAGGATAATTGGTTTTAAAAATATTTATTTTTTGTTTTTTATTGTTAATAAACATTTTTAAAGACTTTTAATGCTTTTGCGAAAAAATAAAACAAAATGTTTTCCAGTACTGTAAGAACGACAGAGAAAAATATAGGTAAAAAGAGAACTGAGTTTTCCGTTAACACAAATATCTCCCTAACAATGTTTAACAATTTTTTAAATATTTTTTGAAAAACAACATATTTTTTGTTAATATAAAAAGTTATATGTTCCTTAAAACAAAATAAATATATTTTTAATTGTTCATGAAAAATATAAGAATATAATATAAAGAAAAATCTCTGTTCCAATACCTTGAAGAATGTATTTTTTAATTTTTTGACAATTTTATAAAGGAAAAATTGTCAAAATTTTAAGAAAGTAGACTCATGCAGGGCTCTGGAACTGAGCAAAAGCATATAAGATACACATGTACATAATAAATAAGGCTTTTATAAAAATAATATTTTAAACAAAAAAGTGAATTTCATTTTACTTCCAAATATTTTTTTAATTTGCATGCCCCAATGCAAATATCATACTTCCTTTATATCAAATATAAAACAATTTATCTTTATCTTTAGTAAAAAATAGCTTTAGATAACTACAACATAAATACATATATAATATACATTTAAATGTAATCATATATCACATACATATATAAAATTAAGATAATACATACATTTCTCAAAGCATACTTAAATATAAATTCAATGTTATAGTTTGTAAGAAAAATGCATTAACTGTATGCATTATGTAATGAAAATATTACAAATAAATAATTACAAACAGAAACATACAATATATACAAAAATATATATCACATCACAACATAAACATGTACTACTAAAAATAAATAAATAAAAATTATAAAAAATTAAATTGTTTATTTTTAAAGGAAAGTTTTAGGAGAGGTTTGGTGTTTTTTAGGATGACGACTTCTATTACTTAAGTTTTTGTATTTTTTGGGGCGAAGGCCATTATTTCTAAATTTTTTATTAATTTAATAATTCGATCTAAATATGTATGGTAAAAACCAATAATGTATTACAATCGATGAATCCGAGTTTCACCCATTCACAATTCGCGAACTGTTAACATATTCTATATGGTATCACTGAAATTCTTTAAAATGAAGTGTTTTAGGAGGGATCCCATAACCCTGCGTTTACAAATGCCAGAGTATTGACAAGACAATAGCAAAAATACAAACCTCCCCCCATACCATTGCTATCGCAAACGATCCGTTTTCGAATGTTTTTTGATAGTTTTGTGGATATTTTGTTCGAAAACGACACTCGAGAACGAATTAAAAACGATTCATTCGTCGCTCAGTTTGTGGCAGGAAAATCTTCGAATTCGAATGTCGTTAATAATATTATTAGCGAATGAAAGATGATAGTTTTTACGATAGTGCCGAAAAAGCATTTTTGGCGGAGTTTCGATTTTATGACACGTTTAACTTTATCTGACGTCTCTTGATTTTTCGGTTATGTACCTTTTCTTCTTTGTAATGTTTGCGATTCAATGCGTGTAACAGTTTATAAACATTGTTGTCTTGTTAATATTATAAGTAGCATTTATATCGAAAATATTTGAAAAAAACAAATGGGAATTTTATACGAACTACATAAAATTATTTTTTAAAACTAAAAAATTCCGAAGTAAAAAATGTTTCTCGTAACATTTTTTCTTGTGAAGAAAAAACATTCGCCAAATGTTCGAAAACGATATCGTTTTTAAACTTTTGACGAACAAAAGAACAACGTGCTTGTGTACACCCGAAAAACATTTGCCAATTCTTCGAATGTGATATCGTTTTCGAAAGTTGTGCCGAACATTCGAATAACTCCCCATACCATTGCTATCGCAAACGATCCGTTTTCGAATGTTTTTCGATAGTTTTGCGGATATTTTGTTCGAAAACGACACTCGAGAACGAATTAAAAACGATTCATTCGTCGCTCAGTTTGTGGCAGGAAAACCTTCGAATTCGAATGTCGTTAATAATATTATTAGCAAATGAAAGATGATAGTTTTTACGATAGCGCCGAAAAAAACATTTTTGGCGGAGTTTCGATTTTATGACATGTTTAACTTTATCTGACGTCTCTTGATTTTTCTGTTATCGGACCGAAATCGATCCGATGTCGCTCCGACATTTCGTTCCGAAATTATGTCAACCACTTCATACAACTTTCGTTAAGATATCGCTACGATTTCGGATCAGATATCGGACGTATCGTCCGAATTTTGTTCCGATTTCGTTACGATGTCGGTACGATTGGTTTGCTGAATTTGCTATTGTCTTACCAATACTATATGTGTGTAAACGCCTAGTAATGTCGACCATTAAAATTACAGTCGAAATCGCTTATAACGTCGGTCAAGGGGCGACGGAATTTGTCGCTATAACCGATATGTCGTTATAAGCGATAGGGCTATAAAGGGCCCCAGAGATTTGGGACTTTTGGACATCGTCGTTATAACCGATATGACGTTATAAACGACGACGTTATAAGCGATTTCGACTGTAATTTTCGTGGAAGCTGTGTTGGCATCAATGTAGAAAAATGGGTTGAAGCCAAAAAGTTTTTTATGTTCCCTTCCGATTCGATTTCTGGCTTAACCTTACATTTTGTAGACCTATACCCAAAGAAAGAATCACAGAATACTCCATGGGCAACATGATTTTTCGATAAATCCACTGCATCCACCTAAAATTTATGCTGACATTTTGAAGCCGGAATTTCGGTTTTTTAATAATCCGGACGCGCAACACGATAATATTCCAAACTGATAATAGGATTATAGAACTCGTGATTTTACGTCGTTTAATGTATATCTATATATGTGTGTGCTCCTTACAGTATCCCAGTAATTGGAGTCTAATGGCCAAAATTTGATGCGTGAATTTTAAAAAACCTATTTTTGCGTTTAAAATTTACAAGTGTCATTCAATTTCCTTTGAACCCCGCGTGAATTTAGTTTTTTTACGCGGCGGGTCTAAGAGCCCTTCCGTGATCCATCCACTAAAACCGCGGATATAGTTACCTTAGAAATAGGAAAATCAGTAAAAATATATTTTGACAAATCCGCGTACTAAACCGCGATTTTCTTTAAAATTTTGTACATAAATGGAATCCTTTATAGCCGATTATAATTGCGAAAATGCGTGTCATAAATTACAGAGAAATGCGAGTAATATGGTTTTTTACCCAAAATAAAAAGTGGAGGCACATCCGCGGTTCTTGAAGAATCTATTTGAAATAGGTGTATATTGAAGTATTTTTGATGGGTGCTACTGAAATCGGATGCGCATCAAAATCGTATGCACATTGCGCGACTTTTACCCACTTTAAGGTAATTCAACAAAAAAGAAATTTTAAAATACGTTTTCTTGTTTTTTCAAAATAGTCTGGCTTAATCCCATTGTTGTTGTTTTAATATTTTAAAACAACTATTTTATTAGTGGAAAAGATTTGGCATTGTTCGCCAAGGGGTAAGGCAGGGAATACTATAGTTTCGATCCACGCCACTGGATCTCATCAGTTCCCTTGTTTCTTGTTTGTGGATATTCTCCACCGAAGTTATTTTTCAATTACTTCTTCAACAAGAAACTTTTTATACCCAAACATCAATCGTCAGCTCGAAGTATAAAGGTAAGCAAAGAAAAAAGTTCAATGAGAAGTTTTTCCTTGGCAACCTCATACAACTCCGACGAAAGTGTCTGCGAAAACAATTCAAACCTCTTCCACTTGTATGTGTCGTCGAATTTTGACGAATGCACACACCAAAATTTGGTTGGTCTGCTTTACAGCAAAAACAACACACGTCGTGCCAGTGTCTTCAATTTGAAGCATTGTGGCGTTTTTTATTGTGGAGAATATCCACAAACAAGAAACAACGGAACTGATGAGATCCAGTGGCGTGGATCGAAACTATAGTATTCCCTGCCTTATCACTTGGCGAACAATGCCAAATCTTTTCCACTAATAAAATAGTTGTTTTAAAATATTAAAACAACAACAATGGGATTAAGCCAGACTATTTTGAAAAAACAAAATTGCAAACGCTATCCCAATAAAAAAACGCCACAATGCTTCAAATATGTTTTCTTTATAAGAGAATAAAAAGCACTATAACTTTAGTGGCCAATTTTGTGAACGCGAACAGATTTGAAACCAGAATTTGTTCCTTAAACTCTATACAAAAAATCGTAGATGTACTCGCAAAAAAATTTAATTTTTTCAAATGGAATTGTAATGGAAATTTGTTTTGCTAGACAATTTTCAATTTATTTATACCTAATTTGGATGTGTGAATTTCACGAATCGATCAATAGATTGCGAAATGGCATCCATATAGGCAGCACGGTTTTAAACAACATTAGATATGCTGATGGCACATAACATATCCCAACTTCAGAACCTTGTGGATACACTCTCAACTTGCAGTGAAAAATATGGCTTAAAAATTACTATTCAGAAAACAAAATTTATGATTATAAGCAAAAAACAAGAACACAATAACGCCATATTAAAAATACACAATTCAAACATACAGAGAGTTAAGACTTTTAAATATCTTGGAGCTACAATTACCGAACAATGGGACTCCTCGAAGGAAATAAGATGCCGAATAGAGTTGGCGAGAGATGCATTTTTGAAATACAAGAGAGTTTTTACCAGCCATGACGTCAATCTTGAAACGAAGACTCGATTTGTCAAAGCATATGCCTGGTCAGTCCTACTGTACGCAATGGAGGTGTGGACAGTGAAATCTGCCGATATTAAAAAGTTAGAAGCCTTTGAAATATGGGTATATCGGCGAATATTAAAAATTCCTTGGACTGCTCATGTTTCAAATGCTGAAGTATTGAGGAAAATGCATTGCGAAAGAGAACTCATCACAGCCATAAAGAGAAGAAAAACTGCTTATTTGGGACATATTATGAGTAGACAGCGGAATCCTATGCAAATGCATATATGGTTAGGATGGTCGTAGAGAAAATCTGATTAGACAGAAACTCGTTTTATTACAAAATAAAACGAATTATGCCCAGAAATTTTCGCATATTTTGCATATTCTGCATATCGTGCATATTTTGACATATTTGTACATATCTGCATAAAATGAGCATATGCAAAACTATATGCAAAAATATATTCAAGGATTTGTGGTCTAAATATCCCACCGAAATGGCTGAAATTTGGTATTAAGTCTTCATTAGGGGTATGCAACTTTACAACTGAAATCTGTCCGCATAGGTCCACGTCTTAATATAGCCACCATAGAACGGTACCTACCGATATTCGGTATTTTGAAAGTTGTAGCCTCAATATCCCACCGAAATGACTGAAAATTGGTATTTAGTCTTCGTTACGGGTATAAGACACTCCACCTGAAATTTGTTAGCATAGGTCCACGTCTTCATATAGCCCCCATAGAATGGGACCACCCGATTTTCGGTATTTTGAAGGTTGTGGTCCCAATATCCCACCGAAATGACTGAAATTTGGTTTTTAGTTTTCGTTGGGGGCATAAAACTTCCCATCTGAAATTTGTCGGCATAGGTCCACGTCTTCATATAGCCCCCATTGAACGGTACCTCCGAATTTCTGGTATTTTGAACGTAGTGGCCTCAATATCCCTCCGAAATGGCTGAAATTTTGTATTAAGTCTTCCTTGGGGGTATACAACTTTTCACCTGAAATTGCTCGATATAGGTCCACGTCTTCATATAGCCCCCATAGAATGGTACCTCCCGATTTTCGGTATTTTGAAGGTTGTGGTCTCAATATCCCACCGAAATGACTGAAATTTGGCTTTTTGTCTTCGCTGTGGGTATAAAACTTTCCACCTGAAATTTGTCGGTATAGGTCCGCGTCTTCATATAGCCCCCATAGAATGGTACCTCCCGATTTTCGGTATTTTGAAGGTTGTGGCCTCAATATCCCTCCGAAATGGCTGAAATTTGGTATTAAGTCTTCCTTGGGGGTAAAAACTTTCCACCTAAAATTTGTCGGTTGAGGTTCAGGCCTTTATATAGCCCCCATAGAGCGATACCTCCCGATTTTCGGTATTTTGTCATATGTTTCGATTGCAATGTAATCAGAAACCAAAAGCCCAAAAATAGGGGTTGCATAAAATTCCGCTGTCTAATTATGAGGAATCAGAAATATAAATTATTACTAAATATAACCCGCATAAAAATTGAAGGAAACCCCATTAGAGGAAGAAAAGAGTTAACATGGCTTGATAACATCATGGAATGGACTGGTATTCGAGATGTCACAAATCTATTAAGCATGGCGAGAGACAGAGAGGGATTTGCGGATTTGATAAATAATTGTATGAAAACAAATAATGTATACATATATGATAATTGTAATTAAATTGTATTGGTCGCTAATATTCGAAAAACGAATGTGCAAATAAAGAAGAAGAGAATTTAAATTGAAGCTTTTTATTTCCAAAGAAGAGTCATTTGTCCCCTTCTTTTTATTTTATTTTTGTTAATAGGCTTAAACCCAGATTCGTGGTTTTAATATTTTATTAAAACAACTTTTATTTATTAGTTGAAAATGTTGACATTGTTTACAAAGGGAAGACTATAGTTTTGGATCTCGCCACAGATTCTTATCACTTGCCTTGTTGCTTTTTTTCAACAAAAACATTTTTTCTCACTTATGCTAAAGAATTTGTAATTGATAACTCTAATACTGGATATTATCCAAAACGATAACAGTTACATTTTTATTTATTTTAGAACCAGATAAGTTCTATATTGTATATCAAAGCTGCTTCGAATTGACTGCTTTAGATGTTTCATCTATTATGCTCAAGCACGTCTATCTCGGCACTGAGCTACACAATTCTCTATTAGCTGGGTTTTTGGGACGTAATTGGTTGAATTGTTTACCATTCGTGATAGAAAGTTTGCTCTCATAAGAGGAATTCCATCCGCTGGAATAACACGCAGGATTGAAATATGATCTGGAGGGTAAGTTACTCTGTATTGCGATGGGTTTGTGTTTGATATTTTATTAGCGCAAGGTATTTGCGTTAACGTACGATTTTGACATACGCTTTTGTATTACAGAAAGGAAAAAATAGTTGCGAAAGGACATACGAAAACGCAATGGATACGCATTTGATTTTCTTACGCATCGCAATAGAGAGTAACCCCCCTGAATTTAAAGCGACATTTTTTGTCACTGGAAGGGACGATGGAGCGCTCGACTATCTGACTCTAATTCTTGTCAAGGTCTGTGCTCCAGCATTTTCAGTATGAGCTCCTTGTCGACGGTAGGTGGGAGAACTCATGCTGGAAACACCTTTCTGGATGGTATTTTCTTTCTTTTTCGCGATTTCTTATTATGACAACTAATGACCTTGACGCCCTTTTGAAGGAAGGCGCTGCCGAACTGCCAGTCAGCCTGGTTTAGCATCACCGAAACAATGGCACATTTTCGACTAGCAACCAGTGACTTTTTTGGATTTTTCAGCTATCTCGATAATTGCCACTCAAAGCTTGTCTGCAGGGTTTTTATTACCTTGTGGAACTGTGTTTTCTGATAGTTGGACATCTGAGTTCATACTCCCTTCCTCTTTCTTACCCTCATCTTCCGTAGTAGACTTTGCTGGCAACAAGTTTTTCCACTTGGTCAAGAAGCTCCCTACTTTGTCTCTCTAAGTTATCACAAAAACGCGATTTTCAGTTATTGTTCGTGCATTGTAAAAGTATTTTAATGCACAACGTTGCAAAATCTACCTAATGCATCACTTTTCTATCTGATGGCTATTTTCAGTGCAATGTGCGTTTCAAATGAGCAACAGCGTGGTTTCTCCCTTGCGTCAGTAGCGATGACTCAATCCCAGAATATAGTATTGAATGTATACCTCCCAGGAAGAATGAGGTCAGGATGCATCACATTATTGACTTGTTATATACATATCTTTAAAAAATCTGAGAAGATTTAAAATATGTACATCAGCACTTATAATATTTTTGTTGTCAAAAAGGCTACATTCGTATGATCTTTTTAATATGCTGCTGGAGAGGGGTTATCCCCCGCCGGGGATAACAATCTTGGCGCGATGCGGGGGCTTGACGCCACAATCTGCTCATTCAATTTCTTTGAGTGTTGAACTGGGGGGTTGTGACTGACCAAAGGTTATCCACTCCTTGTCGAAGACCTACACAATACACTGAAATCCTACAGTGTATTTTTGGGGTGAGTGACATATATTTGGTAACTGATCTCCTACCAAAATAATTCGAGATCCCCTAACATCGGGGTGTTAAGCGACCACGTGCCCATCGGTGTTTTCAGGTTTGCAGTCAGGGTACCGACTGTATTATAACGGAGCCTCGTTGATACCTGGGCGCCTCAACGAGTAGCAGGCTTAGTTGTCAAGCCCCAATCATGGTAGTGGAGGGCTATGCCATGATTGTACTCAGTTCCCCCAGTCAAAAAATCTTTCTATGGATGATACAAAATTAAACAAACAAAAAACAAAAAAACAAACCCCCTTGATAACGACCCCTGCTATGACAATGGACACTGCTGCACCTAGTGCAATTAACCTAAATTTGGGCGGGGACGACTGTTCCACACCGACCCTGGACAGAGTTAGCGACTCAATAAACTCGCAGGGCAGGGAATTGCTCGATCTCCTGAGGGAAAGTGCGTCCCTTCACCTGAGTCGGGAAAATTCTCCCATAAGCAACTGGGAGGACATCCCCCTGTCTGATGACGAGATGGATACTACGGTCATCCCATCTCAGAAAGACAAGGAGATGTCCCCCTCGGTTGCTTCTGGGAGCACAAAACCGGATGGGAAGGGAGTAACTCCGTCAGGGGATGATACGTCGGTCGCGACCGATAGACCCAGTCTTCCCAGGCAGGACGCCTTGGTGGATGAGGTTATGGATGAGGAGAATGGAAATTCTCTCACCTCCCCATCCATCAAGAGTAGTAAGGCCCGGGAAAGAAAGGACAAGCATGGCTACAAAAGAGCAGTTAACTACTGCTCTAGATTTGTAGACAAGTCTCCAAGTGAGGTCTCCCAGGCGGAATTCCGGGAGATAAGGTTGAAGCTCCGCTTTTTGAGGCGTATTGAAAGGAAATACCCTCACTTTGAGAAGCTTCCACTTCCAATCGACCGGATTCCGAGGCCGGTTCCGGAGGTAGGCGCCAGCCAATGACTGGGTTGACTTCCCCGGAACCAGCCATAGTACAAAATCCAGTAGTGCCGGCCTGTTTGAACCCTTTGCGGACACCTAAGGTGTCTGCGGTAGGGGAAGACACCCGGACCTCTCTGGCCCCACCGACACGGTCCCCGAAGTCGGAGAAGCGAATTGGGAAGTCACGGGAGGAGTTGCCACATCAGCCCCCAGCTACTGTGACAGCCCCGCCGGTGAATTCCACAAAAGCTGCTGGGGAAAACATGGGGGGAAATGTTCTAAGGCCGCTGATTTGCGGAAGCCTGATAAACAGGCATCTGCGGTATCAGTGACGAGGAACAAACCCAGCCCCTCGGGGAACAACAAAACTGGCCCGAAAGGGAATATCGGCTGTGCTGGAGGACGGGTGATTGATGGGACTGACGGCTCTTCAACCTCAAAGCTGGCTAGCGGTCAGAAGACTACTTCTTCGCTACAATCATGTATGAAGAGAGTGAGGTCTTCTGAGGATCCGCATCCAGATGCTAAGAGGCTGGGTGGTCGCCAGTCCGATAATCGACCGGCCTCGTACGCAAAAATGGCCGCTCGACAGACGGTTAAGGAAGCTCAACCAGGGAGGGCCTGTAAGGGCAGCCCGGGCCAAAAACTTCCTAAACGTGCTGGAGAGAAGCCATATGAGCCACACAGGCCTACAAGAATGACGGCCCCAGATGACCTTCTGGTGGCAATCATTGATAGAACTGATCCTGAAGGTAGGATCAGTGACGATCACTGGTTGCTGGTAGAGGGTCTTCTGAGGAAGGTCATTACTTCCGATGATGTGGATGAAAGGAAGACCGGCTTTGGCAGGGCACCCGTATACAAGGGCGTCAAAGTTATCAACTGCAAGGATGAGGAATCGCGTGATTTCCTCACCCAAACAGTAAATAGCTCTGACGCTCTGTGGGACGGATGCAGGCTGGCTGCGATTCCCATCGCCGAGATCCCATCAAGAGTAGCGGCTACAACATGGGTGCCACCTCCTGCTTCGGATGTGGCACAGGTGTTGAAGCTGATCAGGAAGCAAAACAGGCCCATCCAGACCGACAGCTGGAAATTGGTGAAATCCTATCCAGAAGGCGGAGGCACGGTGATGAAGTTCACCATGGACAGTGCAAGTGCAGAGTTCATTAAGAATTGTAAGGGAGAGCTGGACTTCGGGTTGGGTTGGCTTCGGTTCCGCTTCTCGCAGCCCCAGTAAGGAGTTCGGGCAGCAGGGCCTTCGCGTGGTGCAGATCAATCTGCATCACTGCAAGGCGGCGGCTGCAGAGCTCCTTCTCTCCCTTACAAATTCGGTAATTGACATCGCTTTGGTCCAGGAACCCTATCTCTACAAAAATAGGGTTTCTGGACTAAACGATGGGCGGTACTCCCTGTTCTATTCATCGAATGGGGAGAAGGTAAGATCTTGTATTATAGTGAAGAAAAGTTTAAACCCTATTCATCTCTATAATTACAGTGATGGTGACACGGCGGTAGTGAGGCTGGAAGTAGGCTCCGGAAGGGCCTTGGTGCTAGCCTCGGTCTACATGCCGTACGAGGTACCTGACCCACCTAGTCGATTGGTGCGCAAGCTAGTGGATGAGATCTCGGGCAGTTTTAATCTAATAATGGGCTGTGATGCAAATGCCCATCACTTCCACAGTAGAGTTGTATAGTTCACGAACGAACTAGTTCAATTGAACGATTCATTGAAAAGAGCGTACAAACTAGGTCAGTCGATATAGTTCATTATAGTTCAGTAGTTCACTGAGCACCGACCGAAAGATAAAAAAATAACGATCAAAGAAGGAACGATTAAAGAACGAACGATTCAGCACGTCGATGACGCCGTCGTCAAAATTAACTGATGACTTTGTAAAGGTAATATTTTTTTTTACATTTTGTATTTTACACGCATATGTACACACAACTTTATTCATCGTAATTTTTGTAATTTTAATATTTTCATTTATATTTAAACTTAAATAATTACAATTTTAAAGTTTTTAAAATTCCAAATTTGCTTTTTAGTCACACCAAAGCAATTTTCGTTGCTGAGTTCTTCAAAAAATTCTCCTGTTGTTTGTTCCTTTTCTGTATACATACATATGTATGTATACATGTGTTTGTATACAAATGAACGAACTTGCAAGCGAACGAGTCAGAGCTGACTGACGAGAGCTTTTCGACGAACGATTGAGCTACTGAACTAAAAGAGCGACCTAGTTCGTTGAAAAGAGCTGAACTAAAAAGAGCGATCAGCTAAAAGAGCTAAAAAGTACAACTCTATTCCACAGGGGCAGCAGTGACACCAATACGAGAGGTGAGTCCATATTCGATTTTATTTTATTTAATAATCTACGAGTGTGTAACAGGGGAAATACGGCCACCTTCCAGAATAGGGTAAGGGAGGAGGTAATAGACCTCACCCTTACAAATATGGAGGATACTTCCATAACGGACTGGAGAGTATCGGAGGAATGTTCCTTTTCGGACCATAGGACGATACACTTTCGAGTCCCGAGTAGATGTAAACGGCTACAACCTCATAGAAATCCTAGGAGAACTAATTGGGAGAAATTCAGCTCCATGGCCTCTGAACCTCACACAGAGAGGGAAGTGGACAGAAGGGTTGAAGATCTCACAAATGTCCACAGGGATTGCTATGAAAAGACATGCCCATTAACTTATCCAGGTAGGAGAACACAGCCTGTCTGGTGGAACAAAGATCTAGCTAACCTCAGGAAGGTTAGCAGGAGAGCATATAATAAAGCGAACAGGACCAAACTTAGTACGGATTGGGATCTGTATAGGAACAGTTTCAATAAGTACAAAAGTGAGGTCAGGAAAGCTAAGAGAAGCTCCTGGATTAACTTTAGTGAGTCGATAGAGGGAGTAAACGAGGCGGCAAGATTTCGTAAGGTAATCTCAAAGGACCCCAAACCTATTGGGAGTATCAAACGAAATGATGGCACGTGGACGAACTCTGCTCTAGAGACTCTTGATCTATTGGCAGAGACTCATTTCCCGGGATGCAAGGACGCTGTTTCGTATCCGAGCTCGGAAACGAACAGAACCTATACACCCGATGAGAGGTTCTTCGTCGATAGGATTATAAGTGAATCAAGGATCTCTTGGGCGATCAGCACTTTTCAACCCTACAAATCTCCTGGCCCAGATGGTGTCATTCCGGCGATGCTTCAGAACGCACCGCCGATATTGATCACTATACTGAAGGTTATTTTTAGGGCTTGTCTATTGCTGTCGCACGTACCGGCACTGTGGAAAGAGGTAACAGTGACTTATATCCCCAAGGCTGGGAAGCCAAGCCACGCGTTGCCGAAGGACTACAGACCGATAAGTCTTTCCTCCTTTCTATTAAAAACTTTAGAAAGGCTGCTTGACTTGGAGATCAGATCGTACATAAATTGTGACCTTATAAGCAGCTCTCAGCATGCTTATATGAAAGGGAAATCGACAGAAACAGCGCTACATGAGGTAGTGAGTTATATAGAGAAAAATATGGATAACTCGGATCACACATTGGCCGCTTTTCTAGACATAGAGGGAGCGTTCAATAATGTGAAGCTTGAATCCATTCATTCTTCTCTAGAGTTTCTGAGTGTCCCCTCTATCCTAATCAACTGGATTGACAGAATGCTGGAAAGCAGACTGATCAATTCCAGTATTGGAGAGAGTTCCGTAAGGAAGTCAGTCACTAGGGGCACCCCACAAGGTGGAGTCTTATCTCCACTGCTGTGGCTTCTAGTGGTGAATGGGATACTCAAAGAGTTTGATAGACTAGGGACTAAAGTTGTAGCATACGCTGACGACGTTGTCCTTCTAATCAGTGGAAAATTCTTGTCGACGCTGTCGGAACTGATGCAGGGTGCGCTGGTTAAGCTCTCTCGCTGGGCTCACCACAATGGTCTTGGGGTGAACCCTGCGAAGACTGAGCTGGTACTATTCACCAGAAAAAGAAATATTGCCGAATTTGTGCCCCCAACACTGGATGGAGTGCGGCTGGATCTCTCTACGGAGGCGAAATACCTAGGAGTGATTCTGGACCATCGGCTAAGATGGAATAGGAACACGGAGGAGCGCACCAAGAGGGGTTTAATCGCGCTTTATTCCTGTAAGAACTCCATAGGCAAGAGCTGGGGCCTCAGACCACATTTAATACATTGGCTGTATAGGACAGTGGTCAGTCCCATTCTGACCTATGGTTGTCTCGTTTGGTGGCACGCCCTAGGCAACAATTCCAATCTGTCCAAATTAGCTACTGTGCAAAGAGCTGCGTCAGTACTCGTTACTGGAGCAGCAAGAAGCACCCCTCAGGCCGCATTGAATGCCATACTGAATGTCCAACCTATGGACATTCTTGTACAGTATCGAGCTTCACGATCTGCCCTGAGGCTTAAAGAGCTAAATCTGTGGCGTGGTTCACATCTTGGACATGCTAGTGTTTTACAGCGGATATGTAGCCAGATTGGACTAAGAGCCAGGGGAGATGAGACTGACTACATCTCATCAAGCCTGGACTTTGACACAGCTGAAGTATTAATCCCCGACAGGAGTGAGTGGGCACGAGGCAGACCACTTCCCGATAGTCTGTCGATCTTCACCGATGGGTCGAAGATGGAGGAAGGCACGGGATCTGGCGTGTTTTGCGAAGAATTAGACATCAGGAGCTCATATAAGCTTAATGACAATTGTAGTGTTTTTCAGGCAGAAGTTTATGCGGTTTTGAAAGCCTTGGAATTAATAGTGGGAATGACGGACCATATAGATAAGGCAGTCACTGTCTATGTGGACAGTCAGGCTGCTCTAAAAGCGTTAGGGTCAGACAATATTAAATCCAGGATAGTTCAAAGATGCAGGTCTCTCTTAAAAACATGTAACATAGTTGTTAGGTTTTGTTGGGTTCCAGGGCATTGCAATGTTGAGGGAAATGAGATAGTTGATGAATTGGCTAGAAGGGGATCCCAATCCTCGGACCTCACGGTAGAGGATAGTGTCAAGCCACCTCTCTGCTTCTTCCTCGACAAACTCAGTAAGCTCTACGCTGAGAAAACCGTTAAAGTTTGGCAAGATGTGCCTGAATGTAAGGTATCTAAGTCAATCTGGCCGGTTATCTCATGGCGTAGAACTTCGTCCCTCCTCTAGCTGTGCAAATCAGAAATCAGAACCGTTGTGGGGGTAATAACCGGTCACTGCGGAATAAGATCCATGACTTGCAAGTGGGATGGCAATAACATTGAGTACTGTAGGTTATGTGAGGATGAGGAGGAAACGGAGACAATCGAGCACCTTCTATGTAGATGTCCTAGACTGATGGTCAAAAGACATAGACTATTTGGTGAATATGTGATTGAATCTCTTTCCTACTTCGCCTCTATTGACCCTACAGTGTTGGTGGTTTACTGTAAGAGCCTTAAGATGCTCTGGGGCAGGCCAGCACAGACCTAAAACCATTAGTAACTAGATCGTAGTTAGCTACTAAACCATCTTCCTTCTTTAAATAACCTGACTTCTCCAATACAGTCACTAATTATTCTATTTATTCTCACTCTTCTCTCTGTCATACCAACTTCCGCTTCCCTTCCTGTCCAACCTTTCCAACCTAATCATCTTCCTCCCACACAGCACATCAACAGACATATATATCATCACCCACAGTCACGCAGCACCACATAGCTCTAACCCCAACAGGCACCACATCACTTGTCTTCCACACCACTAATATCTTCACACACACTATCATCATCTAAATAGCCACGTATCATCATCTACAGATATATAACATATCTCCTTGTCATCACCTGAATGCACAAATCACCATATAGCCATCAGTTACACATCATCACTATCTACAAGTACAAAACACCACATAGCCGTACCACAATGCATAACCATCACATCTCTCATACACCATCGCCCAATCAACATCAACACACATAGCCATATCCATCATCTACAATCAAATAGCCCAAATCACATATCACTACAACATCTTTCACATCTACAACACACATAATTCAATAGTTTGGATGATCACAATGGACCTCAAGGTCTCCGAGTGGAGTAGCTGCCAACATGGCAGCTACGCATCCTAAACCTAACCTAACCCAGCAAAATTAAATGGAAGTGATTCCATGTGAAATCATGATTTCACTGGTTCTTTTGCATGAGTGCGAAAGGAGTCGTGGAAGATCCGATCTTTTTCATCGAATTTTCATGAGTGCAATTGAAGTCGGGAAACATCCGATCTTTTTCATCGAATTTTCATGAGTGCAATTGAAGTCGTGAAAGATCCGACCTTTTTCATTGAATTTTCATGAGTGAAATTGAAGTGGTGGAAGATCCGATCTTTGTCATAATATTGTCATGAGTTTAAATAAATTGATAAGTACCCGCACATTAAATTATCAAATACTCATGTACCCGAATAATTGTGTACTTGCAAAAGTAATTGTTAAAATGAAAAAAAGTCAGATGAAAGTGATAGATAGTGGCAAAATTTACATACTTTAATTAAAAATACAATGTAAATTGATATAAAACAAAAGACAAATATATTTTGTGTTTGGAAACCTGTTCCGTTTTGTGGATATTAAAAAGAAGTATGAAAAAGACCCGGTCTATAAACCACGAGCTTCCCCAGCCGACCAACACCGATATAGTAAAACATATCGAGCTGCAATTATTGGGTTGGTTGGGCCATGTTAACAGGATGGATAAAGATGCCACCGGCATATGAATACGAGCCATTTGACGTTATGTGACCCGAGGGAACAAAACTCCAATGGAAAGATCACGATATCACAAAACATGGCATACAAAGCTAGAGATGCAAAGTAGAAGACCGGTAAAATAAGTATAAAAGAGACCATAACATGGTAAATACTATACGATAAGCTTTTTCTTTTGAAATAAAATAACAGAATTCAAATTTATACTAGATTTCCCAAACGATGAGCTAGCATGGTTCAGAGATTGACACATAATTTATCGAATATTGGAAAAACGGAACCCCCAAGTTGAAAGAAATATCTTGCAGCCATCGGAAGAGATAAATATGATATTGCAGATTAATATAATATATAATTTTGAAAATTACATACAAAATAAAGAAAAATAACATCTGGCGATACAAATCATCTGCGCATTGTATTCTTATTAATTCAACAAATTACATAAATGTATTGTGAATTTTATTTCTGATTGGCGAAAATCCGGATTCAAAGCATTGGTGCAAGAAGCCATGACATGAACTTGTGCAAGAAGCCATGACAATGAACTGGTGCAAGAACACATGACAATGAACTGGTGCAAGAAGCCATGACAATGAACTGGTGCAAGATGCTCTGCCAATGAACTGGTGCAAGATGCTATGACGATGAACTGGTGCAAGATGCTATGACAATGAACTGGTGCAAAATGCTATGACAATGAATTCGTGAAATCATGTGTCACTCCCTTGTAAATGTCATTGGTGATTCACCTAAATTTTCACCTATGACATGTCACTTGCACCTATGATTCAACTCATGATTTGTCATCGAACATTTTCCTGGGAACCTACGAGATTCGCATGTTAAAACATTATAAAATTTTCTGAGCGGCATTTTTCCAGAATATTTCGAAGCTGAAGAACGTCATCTTGTGGTACTTTTATAGCGGGAGAAGCAAAAAAATTAAATTTCGAAATTAGTTACACCAAATTATTATTGCATACTTTACGGAGTTGTAATTTTGTTTTATAATAAAAAATGTATATTTGCATTGAATTCACGGCTTCTGAATTAGGTACAACTCACCTAATTCAACAACCGTGCATTACTAATTAATGGATTTTTAAGAGAATGAAGTCAAACGTTATTGTGTTGTGCTGTTCTAATAAGCACATTTTCTTCAAAATGTGCGAACTGATGTAAGCATATTTTAATTATTAGGCAAAAATAGGAAAATAATAGCAAATTTTTAACATTCAGAATTATTTGAGTTAGGGGTATAACGAGTATATCACTAGTTTTTTTTATTCCTAATGATCGCTAGACCTACTATTTTGCATATTTCTAAAAAAATCAAAAACATAAATTCTGATATTTTTTCTCGATTATTACATGTTTTTTATTCACATATAGCTATTTTTTTTAAAAAATTGCAGGACGACTTCAAAGTATTGTTTAGTATTTAATTTTTCAAGGACATTTTTGATGTCCTTGTTATCCTTGAATGTAATAAATGAATATTATTATATAAAGCCAATATTCTCCTCTTAAATATGACCAACATCGTGCAATTAGTACAAGTATTTAAAATGTTTTTTTGAACAATTTTGTCATTTAAGAGGTCAACAGCATGAGAAAACGAAAAATCTTAAGGGCCATTTTGCTCAATTTTTCCTATAGTTCCAGACGTATGTAAATTGTCGTACGGTGTTATAGATCATTTGTATACCTTTAAACCAGAAGGAAAGCCAACCCCACATTTTAACAATCAAAACAAATTTCAGTAGAAAGTTAGTCATTTGATAAAAACTCTAAGGTTATATTACGAAAATGAATAAATATTGTAAAGATTATAGTTATTTTCCAAAATATTTTAATAATTACACTGTGAACCGAAATTTTGGGGCAGAGATAGATCCTTTTGCTGATGAAAGCCCTTGGTGAGTATATTAAGAATCCCGAAGGACAGATCCGCAGTGAGTCGAACTTCCAAGTTATGTCGTGATGAAGTTTCTGCTGAAGACCCTGTAAGGCATCTGAAATTAGCGTTATATCTTTGTTAACTGTTGTTTAAGCTTATTTATTAGATGACATGTCTGCAGTCAAATCGAATGAGGATTATTTTCGTAGAGCATTTGGAGCTTCTAACTCGCTTCCTTCAATGTCCTTTTCGTCCCTTATGTTAAGAACCGCTATAAAAGTACCAAAAGATGACGTTCTTCAGCTTCGAAATATTCTGGAAAAATGCCGCTCAGAAAATTTTAGGTACGACTCTCATCGCCAACTAATCGATTTTGATTTGTTATCATGGTCCTTTTGTGCATTTACCCGGTTTTTTGTTCAGAAAAAAAACTATATTTGTTTTTTTGTATATTCGTTACAGAACATAGTCCCAATTTACATTAGGCGAGTTTACTTGCGGCAATTGTCAGTTTGGTGGAGAGAGAAGTGAGGCATATGGTAACCCTTTGCCTCTCAACACCCTCTCTCACCGACAAACTGACAATTGCCGCAAGTAAACTCGCCTAATGTAAATTGGGACATACAAAAACACACCCAGCAAACACAATGTCGGACGTCCGACGCGTCTGCTCAAAGTCGAAAGTTTTTTCCGACGCGTCTGACCGAACTCTGTCCGACTAGTCTGACGAACTTTTCCCGTCCTCTCTCTCCCTCTCTGAAGGGAATTTTTCTATTTTCTCTTGTGCTGCTTTGGCAAAATTAAGTGTAAATAAGCAGAGAGAAAAGAAAGTGTAATTGTTGATTCAGTACGAACGAAAAATTGAGTGCTCGGGTTTTAATTTTTGTATCAGAGAACAAATTTGGTAAATAAATCAGAAGTTCATACGATAGTTCATCTGACTTCAGACCAAATTCGGTCCGAAAGTCGACAAACACTTTCGAATTTCATAAGATTTTACTTCCGAATTTTGGCCGATATCTGTCCGATAGTCGGTAAATAAATCAGAAATTTATACGACAGTTCATCAGAGTTCGATCCGAAAGTCGGCTAAAACATCCGATTTTCATCCGAATTTCGGTCAGAGAACACGTCAACCACGCCATATGACTTTCGGACAGAGTTCGGATCCGATTTTGGTTTGCTGGGACAGTTTTTTCTGTTCCTTTACTTTTGAAAATGGTAAAATCGGCAAGAGTAGTAAAAGTTGTAAACTGCTCCCATATGAATTGTATGCTGTCTGAAATAAAGGAACGCTTTTCCAGTAAAAAGTGGCAAAACTTGAAGATTCTTGCGCGTAAAGGAACAGGGCTATAAAAGGTATATGCATGAATTACAACAACTAACAAATTTACAAAAACAACATGGTTGTTATTGAAAATTAATTGTCAAAGAAAATATTGAATAATAGGGTCGTTTCAAAAATTTTCTCAGGAAAAACATAAATACATTTTGAAAATCCTCCAAAATAGAACAAATTTGAATTACAATGTAAATATAAGGCAATCGGAACTGTCGTAGGTAATTTTATTACACGTTTAGTTAGAGAAACAGTATTTTACGGTAACAAATTTCGATGTTTCAAATTTCTTGAGTAGACCCTATTACATTTTGAAAATTAAATTTGCAAACAAAAGTAAGAATACAGCTGATTGTCACTTCTACCTTCTTTAAATATGCCTTGACAAAATCGATAAAGCAGCCTTCGGCATACAATACATACAAATTGTGTAAGTCCCAATTTACATTGGGCGAGTTTACTTGCGGCAATTGTCATTTTGTAGGAGAGAGAGGTGAGGCATATGGTAACCCTTTGCCTCTCAGCACCCTCTCTCACCAACAAACTGACAATTGCCGCAAGTAAACTCGCCTAATGTAAATTGGGACTTTGCTTCAAAATATAATTTTTTTTTTTAAGTTACCCAATATACAAATTTTTCGTAGTTATTTAAATTACAAATAAATGTGTGTAAGCAAATTCTACAGTACTGGTATGTTGGGTTCGTTTTTTGAGTATATATTTTGAAATTTCTAATTTGAGAAACAATCGAGCTCTTTCTTATTATTGTCGGTGTGGAATATGGTTACACACACTACTACAAAAGGGGCTCCCATCGCCTAGGAGGCCTGTGATAACCCCCCATACAAAGTGCGGATATTATTCGAATGTCCGGCACAACTTTCGAAAACGATATCACTGTCGAAGGATTGGCAAATGTTTTTCGGGTGTACACAAGCACGTTGTTCTTTTGTTCGTCAAAAGTTTAAAAACGATATCATTTTCGAACATTTTGCGAATGTTTTTTCTTCACAAGAAAAATTGTTTCGAGAAACATTTTTTACTTCGGAAATTTTTTACGTTTTAAAAAATAATTTTATGTAGTTCGTGAAAAATTCCCATTTGCTTTTTTCAAATATTTTCCATATAAATGCTACTTATAATATTAACAAGAAGTGATGATAAACACAACATATAGCTTGGTTACAAATAAATACAAGACAACAATGTTTGTAAACTGTTACACGCATTGTATCGCAAACATTACAAAGAAGAAAAGGTACATAACAGAAAAATAAAGAGACGTCAGATAAAGTTAAAAATGTCATAAAATCGAAACTCCGCCAAAAAATGCTTTTTCGGCACTATCGTAAAAACTATCATCTTTCATTCGCTAATAATCACCCTTATTACGGTTGGCGTTGTCGTATCCAAAATTGCAAGCTGACGTGTCGTAACGTCTAATTGGTATTATGTATGTTTTTGTACAAAAAAGCTAAAATTTCAACTTTTAAATAATTCTTTTGGCAACAAACATTATTAGAATTATTAGTAGATCATTTTTAAACTTTTAATTCAGAAGAAAAACTAACCCTACAGTTTTTACAATCAAAATAAGTGTTTGGCGTAGACGTTTTTGTGGTCGTTGGCGTAGTCGTTGTCGTAGGGATATTTTTTGGTACCACGTAACATTTACGACAACGACAATTTTTTTCTCATACTAAATTTAAAAAATATATTTTTTTTTAATTGTAAAACAATTCGTTTGAAATCATCTTTTGAGCAAGAACTAAGAAAATTACATTGCATCAATCGTTATATGAGGACTCTAACAGATTTTCAATAGAAAGTTTGTCATCTGATAAAGACACGAAATTTATCTCATGCAAATGAATCATAGTAGTAAAATTTGTATTTATTATAGTTATTTTCCAATATATTTTAATAATCATTGCCAAAAAAATCTTTTAAAATTAATTTGTTTTTACTTTTATATACTGTCGTTTACAAAATCGGTCACGACTCTTTCCTCGTATTTCAACGCCATACGTAATACCAATTTGTCGTATTACGCCATACGTAATACCGATTTGTCGTATCAAAAAAAATAAATGTTGTATTTAAACCAAGAAATGCGTTCTGGGAATTGCAAATGTATTTCTTTCGATTTTTTAAGGATATAAAATGCTGTAAAAGACAGAAAATTTCGTTGTATATAATTTTTCATCATTTAAAAATGTATCTTACGACTACGCCTACGACAACGTCTACGCCACTTGAACGTCTACGACTACGCCAACCGTAATAAGGGTGAATATTATTAACGACATTCGAATTCGAAGGTTTTCCTGCCACAAACTGAGCATCGAATGAATCGTTTTTAATTCGTTCTCGAGTGTCGTTTTCGAACAAAATAGCCGCAAAACTATCGAAAAACATTCGAAAACGGATCGTTTGCGATAGCAATGGTATGGGGGGAAAGACAACATATGGGTAGATTATCAAATACAAGACGACAATGTTTATCAACAGTTACATATCGAATCGCAAACATAACATAGACATAAAGACGACAAAGTCACATAACAGAAACATCAAGAAACTCCAACAAAAAAATGTTCGCCACTATCGTTAAACTATCTTAAATACATTCGCTAATAATATTATTAACTATATCCAAAATCGAAGGTTTTCCTGCCACAAACTGAGCGACGAATGAATCGTTATCAATTCATTCTTGTGTGTTGTTCTCGAACAAAATATCCACAAAACTATCGAGAAACATTCAAAAACGATATCGTTTTCGATAGCAATGATATGGCGAGGACCTAATGTAATAAGTAAACGCAATAGTAAATAATTGAATAACTCCTTTATTTCATCATTATCACTCGATTTCAAAACATAAAATCAGTACAAAAATCATTTCCATTCTTATTATCTTGCTGTGGCCAAGTGTTGACTTGGAATATGTTGTTGCTGGACGACGATGTATTTCCTTGCATTTGACCCGCTTGAAAATGCTGCAACTGTTGTTGCTGTTGTGATTGTAACCGCTGTTGCATTAAACCGTCAGCATTAAATATTAACATTGTTGGATTGGTGGTGGTATTAGAAGTGATTAAATCACTGGTTGTAATATTTTGGCCAACTAATGATGAATTATTTTGTTGTTGTTGGTGATCATCGGTATTCATATTGGTAGAATTTGAAAGTTTACGAAAGTTACGTAAATTATCACCAAGTATGGAATCATTATTATTTGTATTAGTTGATGTAGCTTGAGGAGTGTCCTCCGCCATACTGGGTTTATCAGCAGTATCGATATTATTGATTTGCAAAGTAATCTCTGATGGGTTTTGTTGTTTCATATTAATATTAACAATATTATCATTCGAAGCACCACTATAGCCTATGTTGGAAACAAAAGGTTATTTGAAACAACATTTATGCTAGTCTACGTTTTTTATGATGTTTGGTTTTTATTCCAAATCGAATGGATAGAACTTATACAAATTGTTTGTAAAAATAAAGAATTTTAAATTAAATTGTTTGTGGATATTCTTAAAGTATATGTATATCTTATGAATAGATGCTAAATTAAAAAAGTAGTCATTAAACATATTTCTGTCAAAATAAATCATACAAATGTGTCGGGGTTTTTGTTTTCAAATGAATATGTTTGCCAAATTAGAGAATTATTAAAAAAATATGAAAATTTGGAGTAGATTTTGATGAAAAATATAAACTTATAAACGAAACATAAATTCAGAAAATCTGTGATGTTGACTATACAGTTATAAACTGAGTTTTTGTTTTTGGTTCAGGTCTTACGAATATCACTGGAAGAGTCATCTTGCATCATGGTATTTTCGCTTAACAAGTTACGATCGCATTTTGTTGCCTGGAAAGAAACAAAAGTGTATATTAAGGATTCACTGAAGATATTGTAAATGAAGTGACTCGATTTTGGTACTGTCTTTAGGAACTTGAGTACTTTGTTTCTACTTGTGCCTTGTTATATGTTGGTTTAGATGGTTTGGTGTGTAAAACCCACACAATATTGCTTGGACTATTTTTTGATGTATTTACGCACTGACAACTGATGTCCACTGTCAAACAAAATCCGAGTGCAAACATTCGGTTTTGTTAATTGTGCAAAATACGTATTCCATACATTAAATGAAAATAGCAACCCACGCCCCTTTTCATGAGGTGAAGTTGAAAAAGGACTACATGCACACATTCAAACCATGCATTGTTCACCAGATAATATTTAAGGATCGGAAGGCGTAGCACCTCACTGAGAGAGTATATCGATAACCATTAATATCAGCAGAATGAAAGCTACACGTTTTGCACGGACAATGGGGATGCACCTAACAAACTTAACTCAGAGTTCGATTGTTCCACATAACCATCGTGTTAACCTGGTCTGACGAATGACGTCACCTGGCAACCCGTCATTTCTCTTGGGTCAGACCGTCTCCATATAATCGTATAAATCAACAAACCAACAAGCATATTGACATAGTTTCATAGAGATCACCAATCCGGTTCAGGACAGTGCGCAACCCTTCTGATGTTCTCCGAAAAGACTACGGAAAGTCATCACTGCACTACTTGGTCCAATAATCTATGTGAGAACAAATTTCCCAGCAGAGGCGATTCGATTAGCAAACGAGCGTATTGAGGTTCGTCTTGCCAATCCCAGGGACCTCCAGGGTGAGCATAAGCGAAACAAGTGGTTAAATCATCTGAAGAGTTGCAACACTGGAGCCGAAATAAGTAAATTATGGGAAATGGTTAAGTCACTCTCGAATCCTATAAAGCAAGGAGATAGGACTAGTCACGTTTGGCGACGTTACGCTGGCTGATCCGAAGAAGTGCGCAAATTATTTTAATCGACAGTTTGACGAGCACCTCAGGAGTGACAGGGCGAAGAGAAGTGTACTATGTCGAGGATGAACCCCCAAAATTTACAATGGGTGATGTTGCGAATGTCATCAGGAATGTTAAGGATGCCAGCAAAGGTGAATCATACATACCGATTTCAATGTTTTCGCCCGTAGCAAAGACTCTTGAGGTTTTAGTCCTCCTCATCGTCAGAAATAGCTATCCAATTACCAATCATCAGCATGTGTTCCGTAAACAGCACAGCACGATAATTCGGCATTGAGATCTAAACATATGGGGATGATTGTACGATCTTGCCCGGATGTCATTTGTGAGGCTGAACTCCTATTTGACGGAGAACATGCAAAAATCTGCCACTAAATCTACGGCCACTCTCTGTTCATCACATGGACTGCGAAGGTGAGCACTGAGCTAAATATCATGTTCGATGGTAGCAGGATTTCGACCACTAACAACCCCAAGATTGTAGGAGTTACATACATTCGACAGTATTTTCACGTCATTCGCCCATACCATAGCTATCAGCGATAGACTGAGATAGAAAAAAGGTAGTAAAATCCCTAGACAGCAGAACTTGGAGAACAGATAAAGACCTCAAATATCACGATAGGTCGGTCTGTGGTAAGCTATGCGGCGTGAGTGTGGTCCGCAAATATAAGTGCAAAACCAGTCAGAATGCCGTCCTAAGAACTGCAACAGGGTACCTCCTCATGTCTTCAGTGGAACATCTACATGAAGAGACAAAGATTCTTCAATACAGCAACATAGTGGCATGTCCTCGTTGCAGTACTTGCTCGGGTGTTGCAGCCGTCTGAATTCCTATAGAGCAAGGATCGATGAAACCGTGCAAAGCATCTAACCTGGCACACTGCACCTTTTCAACTGACTTATCAAGCCTGCTCCCTAACTCAAGTAGATATGTGGTTACCTACCTTCGAAACATCCACGAGCCTACAAACACATCAAATACTGTTACAACAACAAGAAACTAGAGTAGTTCAGATGGCGGAAAGCGACCTTGAAAATTAAACCAAAACAGACAATCTGGGTCTGTCAAATATTACTTTGGTTGTACGGAAATCACTTCCAACTGTAACAAACGACCTTAAGAGTTCCCGGTGGGATGAAACAACAAATTGCATATAAATATCAAAACCACATAATTTAATCCCCACCACTTACCTCTCGAAATTTATGCAGATATACACCCAAGGGTTCCACATAATTGTCAAAACCCAATGTTGCAAAAGCATACAGCAGATCATCACCATTCACGGTTTTACGATTTTCGGACATACTACGTTCAATTGCCTCGGAGGTGATGAATGAGATAAACTCCGAAACACATTCTTGTATACATTCACGGGCGTCTTTAGCGATTTTACCATTTTCCGGAACAGGAATTTTCATAATTTTTATTATATTACATATTGGTAGAAAACGATCCTGTTCTCTAAGCATATAATTATTGGGATTTTGTCGATTATCGGAATCCTCATCTGCCAGAGAAAAATGAGGATGAAAATTATGTTTTTCACCGATTTGCATTTACTTACCTGCAGACATTTCTTCATCTTCGCGTTTTATATATTCATCATCACGCTTAATATATTCATACTGTTGTGAATCATTTGTAGAAGACATAGTTTTGATATATTTTTATTTCTATAAAATTTTAATGTTAAATAAAAAAGAATGTTTGGTAAAATTTGTGGATCTTCTCTGCCAATGTTTTGTCTCTAGTACTTGTTTTGTTTCTTTTTCACTGTCAATTTCTCTTCCTCTCTTGTGTTTTCATTAAGTACTGACATATTTTGTCAAAATGTACACCAGGGTTAATAATTTTTAACAACAGCGTTGTATTTATGTTTTATTATTTTTTCAAAGTAATCGGTTACTTTGTCATATATTTACATGGAAAATAAATAAACTTAAGTACTCCATTTTAATAATAATAAACAAAAAAATAAAATTCAAACGTTACACAAAGAAAAACAAAGGAAAATAAACATACGCTTGTAAATACATAAATAATACGGACTGCAATTACGATTGCAAAACGTGGTAGAAACATAAAATACTGACAAAAAATAAAATACTTGACATAAATACGATACGATACATAATATAACGTACACAAAGAAATTTGACTTTTAATTCATGCTTGCAATTTCATCGTTTCCATCAGTAAAACTAATGTTTGAATTTTTACGCATTTTATATAGCACCTGCATGGAATTATTGTACATAAACTCCTTTATAAATTCACGATTTTCTACAGCTTCTTTTGAATAAGCATCCTCATAGTGAGCATTTGGTAAATTTTGAATTTTGGGTAGACTATAGGATAAATCATCTTCAATTGACTGTAATTTTGCCAATAAATAATTATGCAATGTTGCACATGAAGTTATTATATTGCAAACATTTACGTGATCAAATGGCAGTACAGTGCTTAGACATCTAAAAGTATTAGGACAAGTAATTTAGGAATTTTACAAAGATTTTATTATTTGTATACGTACCTAAATCGAGCTTTGAGTATTGTAAAAGTTTTCAAATTCACATTTTGTATTTCATTTAATGCCACATTCAGCATTCTTTGTAACGGGTCAATGCAATTACGATATGGATTAATAATACCAGATGTCAGGTGATACCCACGATCAGCTGAATTTGTTATAGATACTCATGATAGATATTTGAATGGATTTGAAATAATATTTAAGGACTTACCAATTAACCATGTTTTTGGATTGCGTTTCTGGGAGTGCTTTATGATGCCATTGACATGACTTCGTCGCCAAATATGTGAGCAATGCGCACGACCAGAATATCTTGGATTTATATCAAGAATTTTGTAATTTTGGTCACATATCTGTAAGAGGATAAATCATTAAATTACTAAAAATTTTGATATTCAGAGATGGTCTAAAGATGGCCGCATTTTGAAATAAAAATAGATCTCGTAATCTAAAATATAATGGCCTGAAAATTAGCACAGCTTTTTATATTAACCCTAGGAAATATAGTATTTAAAATAGGTCAAGATGTAGAAGTTGAGTTTACGCTAAAGCTGGGTAGGACGGCTATTTTCAAAAAAAATTCAGAACATTCTGTGGAGAAAAGTGGAGCCACTACACTTATCTTGCTCCATTTTCCTTTATTGACGGCTTGCAGAAAAATATAGCGAACAAGTTTTTCTCTAAATAGGGACCTTTTCTGGAATTTTCAAGACCTACATCCGGGAATAAACATTTCCAAAACAAAAGAATCTGTGAATTGATGCGAAAGATATAAGTGGGGGAATTTTAGGGTTCTATATCTCGGGAAGTATACATTTCCGCAACAAAAGTTATATATCGTTGGAATCTGTAGGAAAAGCACTATCTGTGGTAATTTTCACATATTTTTCTGCGAACTGTCGGTATGGGAATGGTAGGCTAAAATTCGGTTGTGATCTGATCTGATCTTCTCCTTTAATATCTCGCTAAAGGAAAGTTAATTCTAAAACTCTATTCTAGACCTGATCATTTTACTCCTAAATAAAAATTTAACCATATTTTGCTTTGCTCATACCATTTGTACGGCCAGCGTTGGGCATTGTTGTTTTCGACTTATGTACATGTGTCTTTCGTGCTCAGGAACATTTTGCAATTGTATGTTATAACAATCCAAAACTCCAACGACTCCGGGAACTCCAAACCTTTCCAAAAATTCAACTTTATTAACATTTTGTTCTTCCCGTGAGCATGGAAATCTAGAATATAGTTAATAAACTTATTGTTTATATAAATTTCAATACGAAAAAAAGTTCATACTTAATGTAATCCGTTGCTAAAAAATTAACAATGACCTCACAAGTCTTCTCTATAGAACGCCAAATGTTTTCCCGACTATAACCATCGAATTCCCGCAACTCTCCCAGCATATTTAAATTTCCTTTTGTTAAATAACTCAGTGTGGCCAGCACACACATATCAAAAGGCATTGAATTCTTTAAATCTTCGTATGGATCATTGTAAGGATAAAATGTACGACGATGTAGATCCATTAAGAAACAGCGCACCAGTACTTTATCGAAGCTAAAACACTCACGAAAGAATTTATCGGTGACCTGCTCCAAAATATATTCGACACTTTCGTCCAAATTAACAAAATTATAGCTTTTATTAGGGGAAGTTTGGCTAAACAAAGTAAAATTGCAATCATCAAAGTTAAAGTTAAGATTGGGAAGATTGGTTATGTTGTTGTTTGCTTCAGGAGAATTAACCGGACTTATATTTATATCCATTTTGTTGTTGTTCTTCGTTTGGCAACAAGTATAAACACAAATTTTTAATTAAAATGAATTTTTTCGAAACATTAACGAGACTATGCTATTTTTTAATAATTTTAATGATTTTAAGACATCACGACAAAACAAGCACAAAAACTAACGGTACAAAAACATTAAAACACAAAGTCGTTTGAAATTACCGGCGTTATAACAATAAAGCGTTGACATTACCCAGCAAAAAATTTTGGAATTTGTCCAGTTGGAGTTAAGCTGTAGAGTTGTACAATCTAGTTCATTTGAAAGATCTAGTTCAATAGCTCAGCTCTTTAAACTGAATTAGGTCAGTAATCTAGTTCATAGTTCACTGTCCAGTTCAATCATTCGGCTAAAAATCGTTCACCGGCGGCTCTTAATCGGTCGTTTGATGAAAACGCATACATACACCAAATACAAACAAAAGACTAATATAATTTAACTACTCCATAACAAAAATATTACATTTACATAGTTTTATTGCATTCTTAAAGAAAGATTAATTCATTTTAGAAAAAAACATCCTTCATTTAGGTGGCTGACAAAAAATTTTATGTTGTGTGTGTGTGTAGAAATTGTCATTGCGAAAAAGCTTTGTGTATGTGTGTTTCTTTTTATGTTTTCCTTTTTTTCTATCCAAAAAGGCAGATTCATTAGGTAATCGATTCGACATATTGTAATATGTTATGTCTCTATGTTTTTGTAGAAATCTTCATTTTCGGACTGCTATTCCATGTACCTTGATCCAAAACGTAAACAAACTGATCACATTACGAAGGCATCCCTTAACATAGACGACGCCGTCAATTTATGTATTTGTGAACGACTTGTTGAACTAGATTGTGAATCGTTCGTTGATCGTACGGTCACCGACTGATTATAGTTCAATGAACTATTGAACTATATCGACTGATCTAGTTCATACGCTCTATTCAATGAATCGTTCAATTGAACTAGTTCGTTCATGAACTATACAACTCTATTAAGCTGGGTACACACTAGGTTTGTCCTTGTACTTTCTCAGTAAATATTACTCAGTAACTTCTTTTTAGAGAGTAAAGCATTTTATACTCTTTCAAAGGAAAAAATTAAAAAAGTAAAAAGACAACATTTAGTAAAAATTTTCAATTTGATTAATATTTACGATTATGATATTTGAATATTTTAAACTTTTGACAACTGCCTAAAGCTACAAAATTTTACTGAACAAAATTCCTTCAGTAAAAATTATAAGTTCTCAGTAACATAAATTTCAAAACAACTCTCTCAATTCATTCTCTTTTACTGAACATTTGTGTAAAAAAACATCATTCAGTAATATTTTGTAATAATTATTACAAATTATCGAGTACGCAGACACACTTATTGTCAGTTTTGAATGACAGCTTTGCGGTTGCTTGCTAGTGTGGCCGTTCATTTTTGTCATTCATCATGCAACCACGAAATATTTCGTGGTTGCTGGACGGTTGGACAGTTATCGATAATTGCAAAAAATCGTCATTCATAACTGACAATGTGTGCTATACTTTATGATTTCGCAACATCTTTCGATGTAGTCCAACAGAGTTATGAAAAATGCACTCCGTTCGATACATTTTATAAGCAGTTGCTGTAGAGATCCCTACAGAAAAACACAGTTGGTTGATCCCTACACATTTCTTCAAAAGACAAAGAATAGTGTCTGCATTTCGGAGAATTTGTTATAAAATAAAGAAATAAAAACTTAAGTTGCGAAAATTTTTGCGGTAATTCACGAGACGGAAATTTTTAATGGAGCGGAGTTGGAGTCCATGTCGAAAGCTGAACTAGTGATGGGCAACATAAAAAATCTTTAGGATGATGAAGCAAAATCAGATGCGTTTGGAATAAATTGAGAAAGAAGGAAGTAAGCTCAAATGTGATTGAATTTAATGGAAACTTTTTTTTAAATTTGTGTTTAAATAATAATGTTCTTTGTATTATTGTTTTGCACAAATAATAAATGCATTTTATTTATTCTGGGATATATCGCAATGGCTTGCATTTTTCTTGCATCTTTAGACTGACTAAAAATGTAATCCAAAGAGTGCCTTTAAATTCAGTTCAAAACACTACATCAAAAGCTGTGATTTGGATCGAAAATGGATCCAAAATGGAGTGCATCCTAGCTGCGCGCTCTCTTGTAAAATTCATAAGTTAATTCATAGAAAAAGATGTACTCCAACGGCAATTGTACTGTACTTTTTGCTGGGTAGGATTGTCATTATACTTACCCAGCAAAAAAATTTGGAAGTTGTGCAATTGGAGTTATGATTTCACAACATCTTTCGATGTAGTCCAACAGAGTTATGAAAAATGCACTCCGTTCGATACATTTTATAAGCAGTTGCTGTAGAGATCCCTACAGAAAAAAAGCAGTTGGTTGATCCCCAGCAAACCAATCGTACCGATATCGTAACGAAATCGGAACAAAATTCGGACGATACGTCCGATATCTGATCCGAAATCGTAACGATATCTTAAAGAAAGTTGTATGAAGTGGTTGACATAATTTCGGAACGAAATGTCGGAAGCGAAATCGGATCGATTTCGTTCAGAATTCGCAACGAAATCGGAAGAAAATCCTTGGAAAATTCGGAATGCGTCTTTTTCCTCCGAATTTTCGTACAGATTTCTGAACGATTTCGGAATAATGTCGTATGAAAATCGGTGGTACCTTCCGAACTTTCGTAAAGATTTCTAAACGATTTTGGAATAACTTCGTATGATTATCGAAGGAAAAAAATTCTCTCTGATGCCTTCTTTTTTATTGATAAATTTTCTTTATGTTTTATATTGGAAGATTATAATTTCAAAGATATCTAATGATTTTCACTATTGTTATAATTTTGTAGTTATAGTAGAACAATGTAAACTTTGTGTACGAATATGCTGAGTCTATCAGCACTAGCTTGAATTATTATATGTTGCATTTATATTTAAAATATTTAAAAAATGTTTATAACCAAGCATTTTGTTTTTCGACAACAAACTAAAATGTTGCTTGTTAGATATATACAAAAGGTGGTTGTTGTGCGGAGGGAAATTTGTTTCCGACATATCGATCCGAATTCGTAACGAAATCGGAAGAAAAACATTAGCATATTCGAAGGGAAATTTACTTCCGACATTTTCTCCGAAATCTGAACGAATTCCCCTACTAAAAATCGTATAGAAATCGATACGAAATCTGAACGATTTTTCTTCCGAAATTGTTCCGATATGTCGGACATCAGACATTTGGTTTGCTGGGTCCCTACACATTTCTTCAAAAGACAAACAAGAGTGTATACATTTCGGAGAATTTGTTTAAAATAAAGAAATAAAAACTTAAGTTGCGAAAATTTTTGGGGTAATTCACGAGACGGAAATTTTAATGGAGCGGAGTTGGAGTCCATGTCGAAAGCTGAACTAGTGATGGGAAGGCAGCATAAAAAACCTTTTGGATGATAAAGCAATATCAGATGTGCTTGGATTAAATTGAGAACGGAGGAAGTAACCTCAAATGTGATTGAATTTAATGGAAACTTTTTTTTTTTAAATTTGTGTTTATATAATAAATATAATAAAGTTCTTTGAGATCTTGTTTTACACAAATAATAAATGCATTTTATTTATTTTGGCATATTTCGCAATGGCTTGCATTTTTATTGCATCTTTAGACTGATTAAAATTGCAATCCGAAGAGTGCCTTTTAATTCAATCCAAAACACTACATCAAAAGCTGTGATTTGGATCGAAAATGGAGTGCATCCTATCTGTGTGCTGTGGAAGCAAAATGGAGTGCATCCTAGCTGAGCGCTCCCTTGTAAAATTCATAAGTGAATTCATAGGAAAATATGTACTCCAACGGCTATTGTACTGTACACTTGTACTGATTAGACTGCATCCACGGATGCATACTTTTTGCTGGGTAGTCTCGGTCCACACTATAGTAACTGCACTGAAATTTATACATGAAATTTTACGTTTATTATTCCCGGGCCACACTAGTGTGAATTTCATTAAAAAATTTCATTAAATTAGGCGTTCTTAAATCGAATTCGCCACTACAGCAATTTTATGATTTTACCCAGCAAAATGTTTGCATCCGCGGATGCAGTTGAATCACTAGAAGTGTACGGTACATTTTCCGTTGGAGTACATCTTTTCCTATGAATTCACTTATGAATTTTACAAGTGAGCGCGCAGCTAGGTAGAGTAAAATCATGAAATTGCTGTAATGGGGAATTCGGCCTAAGAACACCTTAGTCCCGGTCCACACTAGAGTAAATTTCATTAAAAAGTTTCATGAAATTAGGTGTTCTTAAATCGAATTCCCCACTACAGCAATTTTATGATTTTACTATACCATGGAGGTCGATCTAGAGACGCATAAATTCATGCAGTGTTTTCAATGAAATCACTCTAGTGTGGACCGGAACTAAATAAAGAAATAATTTCAGTTGCGAACGTTTTTGTGGTAATTTACGAGACGGAAATTTGGAGTGGAGTTGGTGTCGAAAGCTGAACTAGTGATGGGAAGGCAACATAAAAAATTTAAGCTGGGTACACATTGTCAGTTTTGAATGACAGCTTTGTTGTTGCTTGCTAGTTCATTTTTGTCATTCATCATGCAACCACGAAATATTTTGTGGTTGCTGGACGGTTGGACAGTTATCGATAATTGCGAAATATCGACATTCAAAACTGACAATGTGTACCCAGCTTTAGGATGATGAAAGAAAATCAGATGCGCTACGGAGGAAGTAAGCTCAAATTTGATTGAATATAACGGAAACTTTTTTGAATTTGTGTTTATACAATAAAGTTCTTTGTGTTCCTGTTTTAAACAAAAAATAAATGCATTTTATTTATTCTGGGATATTTCGCAATAGCTTCCATTTCTACTGCATCTTTAGATTGATTAAAAACACAATCCCAAGAGTGCCTTTAAATTCAACCCAAACGACCACATCAAAAGCTGTGATTTGGATCGAAGTGCATCCTAGCTGTGTGTTGTAGAAGCAAAATAGAGTGCATCCTAGCTGCGCGCTCTCTTGTAAAATTCATAAGTGAATTCATAGGAAAAGATGTACTTCAACGGCAATTGTACTGTACACTTGTACTGATTCAACTGCATCCACGGATGCAAACTTTTTGCTGGGTTTATACAAATTTGTACAAACTTTTACAAAACGCTGTTCGATAACAAACTTGTTCAGTAAAAGAAATGAGAAGTACTTTCGAGTAGTTGAGGGAACTTGCAAATATTTTTTACTTGCGAAGTTATCGAACAAGCCCATCCCAGTAAAAAGTTCGCGGATGCAGTTGAATCACTAGAAGTGTACAGTACATTTGCCGTTGGAGTACATCTTTTCCTATGATTTCACTTATGAATTTTACAAGAGAGCGCGCAGCTAGGATGCACTCTATTTTGCTTCTACAACACACAGCTAGGATTCACTCCGTTTTCGATCCAAATCACAGCTTTTGATGTGGTCGTTTGGATTGAATTTAAAGGCACTCTTCGGATTGTGTTTTTAATCAATCTAAAGATGCAGTAAAAATGCAAGCTATTGCGAAATATCCCAGAATAAATAAAATGAATTTATTATTTGTGTAATCCAAGCGCAACTGATTTTGCTTCGTCATCCTAAAGGTTTTTTATGTTACTTTCCTATCACTAGTTCAGCTTTCGACACCAACTCCACTCCAAATTTCCGTCTCGTAAATTACCACAAAAACGTTCGCAACTTTAGTTGGTATTTTTTTATTTTATAACAAATTCTTCGAAATATATTCACACTTGTTTCTCTTTTGAAGAAACTATGTCGGCAGCGACTGGTAGGGATCAACCAACTGTTTTTATTTTGTAGGGATCTCTAAAGCAACTGCTTATAAAATGTATCGAACGGAGTGAATTTTTCATAACTCTGTTTGACTACATCGAAAAATGTTGTGAAATCATTCCTCCGATTGCACAACTTCCATTTTTTTTTTGCTGGGATTCGTTGCAAGATTTTTTCTTCCATTTTCTTTCATTTTTATTTTCTCAACAAAACAAGCATAAAACGATTTAATAAAACATTTAATTAATGAAATAGTGAAAATTTAACTATTAATATTAAGTTAATTCTTATGTTAAAAATTTCCGTCTCGTGAATTACCGCAAAAATGTTCGCAACTTATGTTTTTTTATAACAAATTCTTTAGGCCTGCGTACATAAGCTGCTTTGCCTGGTTGCCTTGCTTTCCTGCTTCATTTTTGACATAATAAAAATAAAAGAATAAAGGAGGCCGAGCAAATTTCTAACTGGGTTGCCCTTTTCTTTTTTATTCTTTTATCAGAAGCAAGCAAGGTAAGCAGACGAGGCAGCTTATGTACCCAGGCCTTTAAAAATTTATACACTCTTTTTTGTTTTGCCAGCGGGGGATAGAGATTAACAAACTGGCTTGTTTGTAGGGATCTTTAACCAAGTGCTTATAAAATGTATCCAACGGAGTGCATTTTTCATAACTCCGTGCGGACTGAATCGAAGGATGTAGTGATATCATAACTCCACATGCACAACTTTCAAAATTTTTTGCTGGGTAACGTGAAATGACAAAAAACTTCTTGTAAATTGAATTCTCATACAAAAACAGATTTTGACATTTTCAGTGTACTACAACAAATACAACTCAACAACAACCACATAGAAATTTGTTTTTGTTTGTAATGTTAGTGTCACCGGAAAATGTAAACAAAATAAGGAAATGTCCATAAATTATTGGAATTTAAAAAACTAATAATTTTTTCACATTTAATCGAATATTTTGGAAAACATGAATGAAAACTCGTTACATTTTCAATTTTAATGTTTCCATATCATTCCACGAAATGCATAATTTCTCACATAATTCTTGCAAAAATGTTTGAGGTCGCTGGAGATCAGCCAAGATCGCCCATATACGCTAACGTGACTACAACAACAACATTTGTTCTCTTTATTTTCATCTGTCGTGGTTTGACAAAGGAAAGGCTCGCTCAGAGATACTAATGCACAAAATATTTTGAACACGACCGCTGCAGATTATGCGTACATAAGCTGCCTCGCCTGTTTGCTTGCTTGCTTCTGATAAAAGAACAAAAAAGAACAGGGTAACCCAGTTCGAAATTTGCTCGGCCTTCTTTATTCTTTTGTTTTTGTTATGTCAGAACTGAAGCAGGAAAGCAAGGCAATCAGGCAAGGCTGCTTATGTACGCTGGCCTTAAATTTCATATGTTTTTGACTAACTATGCATATACATCTACCTTTATTATTGTTCAATGTCATTTGACGCATGGTATAAGTAAAGAGGTAGATTTAAATGAAAAAAATCTATAGAACCCTTGTTTTTCTTGAATTCCTAAAACTTCAAAATAAAAGCAACAAGTAGGTTCGTTTAGAATGCATTTTTTGAGCATTTTATAAAAAACGCGAAAAATGAATGAAGAGTTAAGTTTTCTCCACATAATCGAGTTGTGAATATGATAAACTGATTGTTTCAATGCAAATCTCACCAATTTTTTCCATACAAATGGTCTAAAAACAATTTTAAAAATCATTGAATTCGATTGTTTTTAAAATTGTTTGGTATATTATTCAAACACCACACACACATACACAGTTTGTTTATATTGTTTTGAAGTTTTAGGCATACTCGAATGAAAAAAATTTAAATTGACATAAAGCTTTGGCTAACCTTTCTTATTAAACCATGATTTGACGTTTTAAGCCATGGTTGCAGGGTTGTATTTTTCAACGATTTCCATACCTGTCCTACCTCTACTTTATTATACCATGGCATATACCTTACATAAATTTGACTTGGTTGTTTTAAAGCAAACACAAAGTCAATATTGCCATGAAAACCAAAGTTTAGGTGTTTTTCGTTCGCAATCATTTTCTTTCGACATAGTGAAACAGGCCCTTAATCACAGATAAACACAATCAGCCTATTGCTCGCTTTGCTAGAGTTTTTTGCCGGGTTAAACCACTGGGTTAATCCAGTTAAGTGTAACCGGGTTTAACCGGATTTAACAAACCCACTGGGTTTCAAGTGTCAACTCCATTGCTTATATTTCAAATAAATCCTTATAAAGAAGGTTAAGCTATAATATAAACATGGCCTTACACTAGAGTTTTTTGCCGGGTTAACCCACATGGAGAGGATTTTTTTGACGTTTGCGCTATGGAATTGACATTTGAAATCCAAACACACTGGGTTAATCCGGTTAAGTGTAACCGGGGTATTATACTTGAAAACTGTTGGATTACTTCAAAAAGCATACAATTGGCCTGCCCCCGTACTTTATAAAAGCTCTGTTCCTTTACGTGCAAGAATCTTCAAGTTTTACAACATACAATGCATATGGAAGCAGATTACAACTTTTGCTAGTTTTGCCGGTTTTACCACTTTCAAAAGTAAAGGAACATACCAAAAGTGGTAAAAGTCGTAAAAGTTGTAAAAGTCGTAAACGATTTTCATATAAATGTTGTGTACGGGAACGCAAAATGTGTAAAGGTGGTAAAAATTGTAAAAACTTTTTAGTTCTGGAACAGAGCTAATTTGTATTAGAGCAGTTCACAAATTTCAACTTTTTTGCCACATAAGCTGCCTTGCCTACTTGCTTTGCTTGCTTCTGATAAAAGAATAAAAAATAAAAGAGGAAGCTAGTTCGAATTTTGCTCTGCCTTCTTTATTATTTTATTTCTATTATAGCTCTGTTCCAGAAAGAAGAAATGTTTACAATTTTTACCACTTTTACACATTTTGCGTTCCCGTACAAAAAATTTATCTGAAAATCGTTTACGACTTTTACAACTTTTACCACTTTATAAAGTACGGGAACAGGTCATATGCCAGAAATGAAGCAGGAACGCAAGACAAGCAGGCGAGGTAGCTTATGTACGTAGGCCTTAAAGGCTTCACACATAAGAAGCATGACATTCTTGCTGAAGTCATATCTGATAAAAGACTAAAGACCAAGTACGACCTGATAAAAAGACATCAGAATCAGATTTGAATTAGGTCGAACTTGGTCTTTAAGGCCTGGATACATAAGCTGCCTCGCCTGCTTGTCTTGCTTTCCTGCTTCATTTCTCACATAATAAAAATAAAAGAATAAAGAAGGCCGAGAAAATTTCGAGCAAATTTCGAACTGGGTTGCCCTTTTCTTTTTTATTCTTTTATCAGAAGCAAGCAGGCGAGGCAGCTTATGTACCCAGGCCTTTAGTCATTTACCAGATATGACTTACCCTGCGTTTATACAAGACAGGGCAGTTGACTTCATGTATTGATTGTCAAAATCTCAAAACTTGCCTGTGTGACGTAGGCGTCCCGACAACTGCAAAAAGTCCCAATTTACATTGGACGAGTTTACTTGCGGCAATTGTCATTTTGTAGGAAAGAGAGGTGAGGCATATGGTAACCCTTTGCCTCTCAGCACCCTCTCTCACCTACAAACTGACAATTGCCGCAAGTAAATTCGCCTAATGTAAATTGGTACAAACAGTTGCAAAATTATGAATGAAAATCATCGATTTCTTTTTGTTTTCTGTTCACATATTTTGTTTTTGTTTATGTTCTTTTGTTTCTAACACATTTTAATTATTATCTCACTTACAGCGTGTTTTTGTAAAAAGTTTTTGCCCATTCGTCGCTTTCATGAACGAAGAAACAATTTGGTTTTCATAGCGATTGACGTTTGTATTCGTGTGACAAACAAATGAAAGCTTTTTATTTTCGTATTTTTTTGGTTTGCGTAACAAAATCAGACGAACGAATGGAAAAGAATGAATGAATGAAAATTAAATAATTTGAGTAATAAATGGCACAAAACACACGAAAACTGGAAGGGAATGCAATTTTATTTATTTCCATAGAAGCACACGCGTATATGTACATCCGTTTCTTTATATTATCACAATTATTTGTGGACAAATTTGATTACGTTTTTGATTATGTTTTGTTTGACATCTGTTTATCGGGGTTGACATCAAGTAACACATTTTACGTGCAGATGCCTATGCAAAATTCACAAAGTAAGTATCATGGAAACACTGAAATATAAAAGCTTTTATGAAATAGACGAAAGCTTTTAGATAAAAACGAATGGTTCGTAAAATTTTACAAGAACCAAATTTTGAACGTATACGTTTTAGTACGAACGTTTCGTGTGACATGCAAGCATTTTTACAAAAACACGCTATTAGGGGTGAGTATACTCACATATATACATAAGCTGCCTTGCCTGCTTACCTTGCTTGCTTCTGATAAAAGAATAAAAAAGAAAAGGGCAACCCAGTCCGAAATTTGCTCGCCCTTCTTTATTCTTTTATTTTTATTATGTCGGAAATGAAGCAGGAAAGCAAGGCAACCAGGCAAGGAAGCTTATGTACGCAGGCCTTTATTTTTACAAAAATTTTAAAAATATTTTAACAGCGCTGTCTGTTAAAAAATTATGGACAGTTGGGAGACCGCCGACAAATGTATGGATGTGTTAGTAAATCGGAGTTGTATTTGCAGACAGACTGTCTTGTGTAAACGCCTAGTTAAGCAAGAATGTCATGCCTTTTATGTGTCGAGGCCTTTAAGGAACAGATCAATAGTCCCAATTTACATTAAGCCATTTTCCATGCAGCAATTTTTCTCGTTATCTTTTAAACTTGCCTCTTGCGTTTATACAAGCAATTCTGTTTTGGCAAGTTTCGTTTTCAAAACATTGGAAATAATGTCAAAAACGAAAAATATAAAAGGAATTGCCTGAGAATTGCAACTTTTTTCCACTTCCATACCCCCATGGTGGAATAAGAAGGTGTTACATCAAATCATACCAAACTTCAAAATTGTTCACGATAACGCATTGCTGGGAATTGCTTGTTTACATTAGCTCTGTTCCAGAACTAAAAAGTTTTTACAATTTTTACCACTTTTACACATTTTGCGTTCCCGTACACAAAATTTATATGAAAATCGTTTACGACTTTTACAACTTTTAGGACTTTTACCACTTTATGAAGTACGGGAACAGGCCAATTTTGTATGTGATTTTATTCAAAATAACGCATTTTGACAACTGATATGAAGATCAGCTGTTTTTGGCGTTAAGGGCTGCGTACATAAGGTGCTCTGCCTGATTGCCTTGCTTTCCTGCTTCATTTTTGACATAATAAAAAAAAGAATAAAGAAGTCCGAGCAAATTTCGGACTGGGTTGCCATTTTCTTTTTTATTCTTTTATCAAAAGCAAGCAAGGTAAGCAGGCGAGGTTTAAAGGCCTGCGTACATAAGCTGCTTTGCCTGATTGCCTTGCTTTGCTGCTTCAATAAAAAAATAAAAGAACAAAGAAGGCCGACCCAATTTCCAACTGATGGCAACCCAGTTCGAAATTTCGTCTTTATTCTATTATTTTTATTACGTCAGAAATGAAGCAGGTAAGCAAGGCAATCAGGCAAAGCAGCTTATGTACGCAGGCCTTTACACCTTATTATTCCACCATGAATACCCCTTACGTGTCTCTCCAACAAACTGAGACTTGCCGCAAGTAAACTGGTCTAATGTAAATTGGGACATAGCGTACATTTAAATAAAGTAGAAGCGACAATCATCTGTATTTTTACTTTTTTGTAAATTTGGTTTTCAAAATGAAATTTGAAACTTCCAAATTTTCTGCCATAAAATACTTCTATTCATTCTAAAGTGTAATAAAAATGACCTACGACAGTTCTAAATGCTTTATATTTACATATTGATCCAAATTTGTTCTATTTTAGAGGATATTCAAAATGTATTCTTTGACATCTAATTTTCAATAACAACAATGTTGTTTTTGTAAATTTGTTAGTTGTTGTGATTCGTGCATCTTGAGCAATAGCAAAACAAAATTACAAATTTCCCAATTTGTTTTGATTTTAATTAATGTTTTGCTGACAAATATTCATTTTGTCGGCAATGCAGTGCCCATTGTTATCGACACTTTACTATTTTACCGTTGTTTTCTGTTATTATAAAAATACGCTATTAAGATAACAACCCTGTTATAAGCGCGTCCATTTTTTCCAAATTCCCTCTTCTTTTGCCATCATATTGCGCTTACTCACACATACCATCATAATACAGGCGCATACACACTACACTTATTATCATTTAAATAAATACTTTTCTGACATTTCTCTTTAACGAACCAAACGATCATTTCATTGTGTGATCGTCGTGCGATTTGAGTGCCAGTAGTTTTTCTTAACAGTAAATTTGTGCCTCTAATTAAAATTTACAACTTGAAAGAAAAAGAATAGAAAAATTACAGTTAAGTTTTACGTTAGTGTTTTTTGCATGAAATAAGTGGAAAACAGTTATATTAAGAAAAAAGTTTATAATTATTAAGTAAAATATAAGAAATAAAAATGGAAATTGACATTAAAGAAGAGCCTGTGGATGACTACTATGAAAATACGCAGGAAATGTTCAACAAGCTACAATGCCAGGAAGAAGAAGCTGCAGCAACGAGTTTGCTGAAACAGCAATTGCAAATGGCTTTTATTAAAGGTAGGACTACATTTATTTGTTTATTATGACGGTGGTAATGTGATGCCGTTGTTTACTTTTGCATTATAACGAAAATGAAAGAAAAAAAAAATTAGTGAAATATTTTAAATTTTCATGATGAATTTTCTAACTAAAGCGAATTATAGTAATATTAGCGAGTAGAACTGTTGGCTTCCTTGCGATTTTGTTTTCATAAATCATAATTTCATTCTTTATACAGCATTTAGTGGTTGACGATCACTATACGGCTATATTATGACAGTAATCGTTGTTGTTGTTGTGGTAGTTGTTGCTTTGTTTTGCTAGATATATGTTATTAAATTTGTGCGCACATTTTGTTTTGTTTCCTCATTCCACCTTCAGTCATCAACCACCAAACTCATATGATTTATAACAACCCTGTTTTGGTTTGATTTAAAGTAACAATGTGGCAACTCTGTTGTTAAAAAAGACTCGTCATATGGCATCTTCGTATTGTAGTTGTCAATTGCGTGAACCGTTATTTTAGCCTAGTTTTTGCGTGTTCAGTTGGGTTTGTGAAAATTGTGAAGTAGTCATTAATGTTTAATTTAAATTATTAGTATTATTTGTTGAACAAATAACTACTTTCCTGTTTTTTATTAAGAGAACGGAGTATTTACAAAGCCTATTATCTCTTTATAGATGAACCTCTTGATAACAGCGATATTTTTACAGTTGTAGAAGAGCACGACCAATTTATTACCGTCAGCGCAGCCGACATGAAGACCCAAGATGAACTGCAATTTATTAAAAAGTTACAAAAACCACAGGTAAGTAAAATTGATACTGAATAAAATGCAATTAATAAAATTAACTTGTATTTGTTGAATTTTAGAATAGCATTTCCGACTGTTGTGCGAAATGTTTGAAACAATTCACCAAACATTCGTCTTATCTGGAGCACACAAAACGTAATAACTGTATTGTCAAGCATAAATGTTCCGCATGTCCTTTAACATTTATTGAACTACAATCCTTGCTCAAACATTTGACACTACATCGTGATAATAAGTTCTTTTGTTCGCAAAATTGTGGAGAACATTTTGATAATTTACCGCTGTGTGAGGATCATGAAAAACGTGTTCACAAAATGGTAAGTGCAAGTGCAAGTGCGATGTGTAATTTTTGTTGTTTGTATGTGTGGCTATGACTATGAGTGGGACCTAATGTTGTGTCGAAAGGAGCACTGTGATGTTCTTATTAGAGATTTTGTTAAGGATACAATTCATTGAAAATGTTCATAATCAATTTATCAGAAATGCCATTATGATGTTTTTGATATTCTAAATTGAAAAAGCCGGGCATAATTGAAATATTTCGAGAGGTTTCGTATCGATCATAAACATATATTTCAACAATTTTCGATTAAAAAAAAAACAGTGGGTTTTTTGAATTTTCGGAAGTATATCGTCACCATAAAGCTGAAAACACATCCAACGTTTGAGTAAAGATTTGTGTCATATCTGGTAGATGAATAAAAGGCAAGGAGCTCTGCCAGGTTTCAATTTTTCTCTATTCTTCTACCAGAAATGGCACAAAACATTACTGAAACGTTGAATGTGTTTTCAGCTTAAATGCCCGAAGTCGTATCTCAAAAAAAGTCAAAATTAGTTTCTTGATTGAATCTAATATAAGACTAAACTAAATGCTCTTGCAAAATTTCAAGCTTCTAAGTTAAAAAATAACGATCCTATTCAAGAAAAGGCATTTCGGAAAATTTATAACATTTTGTTGTAATGAACGATCACAAAACCAAGCGTTTCCGCGGTTTTGGTTTCATTACCTACTCCCGTTCGTATATGATTGATAATATCACATATACTCGCCTTATAAAATTAATATTCCATAAACAGTTTTTCATTTTATAACGTTTTTGCTTCTACAGTAAAATTATCATTTTGTAAGTTACGACTATTGGCATTTATGGTGACGATATACTGACGTGTTCAGCACTGCAAGACCTACCTGTGGTGAACATTTCAGATTGATCCGAATCCAGTCCAAACATTTAAATAAATGAATTTGGAATACATTTATTCAAATAAACACAGTATTTCCTCGGAATTTACCGGGTGTTTAAATAAGAAATGGGTAAATACAATATAGAATCCCATTTATGTCATGGTCATGGTTTCAAATTAAGATCATTGGTTTCTTTGCATTATCTCATTCTTTTACTTTTCCAGACAAATCCACCAAAAATTCGTTATAAACATTTCTGTTCGTATTGTCGGGAAGGTTTTAAGACTGAATTACAACTGCATGTTCATTGGCTGCAAAAAGATATAAAATGTGGTAAACTCTTACATGATGTAGCAACTCAATACGCCATAGCTTCTAATTTGTTCAACAAAACAGATAAAACCACCAATCAAACGGAGAGCAAGAAATTATCACCCCCTCCAACCTTTCCTCTAACTAAGCTTAGATTGAAAAGTAATATGCCTCCACCATTGACAACAATAAAAAGACCAAGCGAGGAACCTATAGCTAGCGAAGTGAAAAATGAAGCAAAACGTTCAAAATGTGTAAATAATTTAAAAACTTTAATGAACAGTAAACCAAATGAGATGTTGGCAGATTCAGAAATAGAAATAAAACAAGAACCAATGAATGATTCTGAGGATCAGGAGCATGATGTAATGAACACCGCACCTATGACACCGGAGGTTATAATAAAAACTGAAGACGAAAAACAAGGAAAACCAGGGCATTTGGAAGGCAATCCAAACATTGCAAAAGATGAATTGACAAACAGCAAAGGTTTGAAATCTCTTTTCATAAATGATAACAAAGAAATGAATCCTGAATTTCATGGCAAAATTATACAAATGATGGCGCCAAGCAAAAAGCTACAAGTTCCAATGTTACCGAAAATCAATAATAACAACAGTGCCAATATAATCAATATGGATCAAATGAACAATAATTTAAACATATTGGAAAATGATGCCAATAACAACATTAGCAGCATCAATGGCAATAACAACAGTCTTAAAAATTTAACAAATTTGAAACTTTTTCGTTTGACCCCCTCTCACATGCAACCCGCAAATATTATTTTGCCGCCAAATATACAATTGATACCATTACAGAAACCACTGCAACAACAACAGCAGCAACAGACAATGGGAGATTTTAAAATTATACCAGCTCCAAAAATGTCGCTTCAAATTCTCAAACTAATGCCTGCATCACAGTTGCCAAATAATACCAACAACAATTTGCTTTTTCAACATCCTTTAAATGTGGTCAAGATATCAAATAGTCCCCTAGTTGTATCACAACAATCACTACAGAATCATGTTCAACCACAACAGAATCATGTTCAATCACAACAGAATAATATTCAGTTTATAATGCCACCAGTATCTTCAAATGACACAACGACAGTCACCACTGCTAAAACCATTACAACACAAAACCTGGCCATTGAACCAAATAATCATTTAAATAATTTAAATGTTCCCATAAATGCTGCGGACACAACACAAACGAAAGAAGAGCGCATACAATATATACCAAAGAGCAAGTTAATAGCTATTGAAAGTATACCAGAAAAGAAACAATTAATTGATACAATGAAACAACAAATAGCCAAAGTTGCAGTGGGTGATACTAGTTTAACGGACTCGGAAAAACAAAAAGCGCCATTAATGATAATTTCAAAAGATATAGAGTCAAGCATGAAAGCACCTGGAACTCCACCTACTCTTTACTTACCCATGTTGACTACTATTGATGTGGAATTGGTGAAGGAGCGTTATAAATATCCCGATTATAAATATAAATGGATATGCCCGTATTGCCTTAAGGATTATGATATAAAACGTTGCCTTAAAAGTCATCTAACAAAGGCTCATAATTTAACTACCAGAGATATGGATAAGATCAATGTACAGGCCAAACCTTTCAAAAATGAAGGTAAGTTTCATAGTGTACTATATATGCATTTTGATGCCATCCATCATAATGGATACTTACTTACTTACTTAGCTGGCCCATTACAGAACATTTGTTCTATAGGCCGAACTAAGAAGAGATCTCCAGTCCTCTCTATTTGTTGCTTTGCACACTGGAATACCGCGCCTTGTCATCTCATCATCCACTTGTTTGCGCCATCTATTCCTTGGCCTGCCAATTCTGCGTGCACCGCCATGTGGCATGTATTCATACGCCTTTTTAGCGGGTTCATCATCGCTCATTCTTATGATATGGCCTAGCCAACGCAATCGCTGCATCTCGATACGTTTAACAATATTGATGTCGTTGTATAGCAGATACAGCTCGTGGTTCATGCGACGTCGATATTCACCGTCAACGCAGATTGGTCCGTAGATCTTTCGAAGAATTTTTCTCTCAAACACACCAAGCACTGCCATGTCTGCTTGCGCAAGTACCCAGGCTTCGGAGCCATACATCAGCACGGGTAGTATCAGTGTTTTGTAGAGCGTTATTTTTGTTTGACGAGATGTGGCTTTGTTTTTAAACTGCTTACTTAATCCAAAGTAGCATCTGTTGGCCAATACAATTCTTCTTTTTATTTCACAACTGATGTCGTTTGTTGTGTTGACGGAGGTGCCGAGGTAGACGAAGTCTTTTACTACCTCAATATTATAGGAACCAACTTCCACAGTCGGTCCGAGCTCAATGGACGCATTGCGCGTCGACACCATCAACTTGGTCTTCTCACCGTTTACCGCCAGACCCACTTTAGCAGATTCTCCTTCGACCTTTATAAAGGTATCAGTTACTTCTTTTACTGATCGACCCATGATGTCTATATCATCAGCATAAGCAAGTAACATGTGACTGTTGGTGTAGATTGTGCCACTTCTTTTGACGTTTGCCTCTCGTATAACCTTTTCTAGCAGGATGTTGAAGAGGTCACACGAAAGGCTGTCTCCTTGTCTGAAACCTCTTTTGGTACCAAACTCTTCGGAGAGGTTCTTTCCTATTTTAACTGAGGACCTCGTGTCAGTTAAAGTCATTTTACAAAGCCGGATGAGCTTTGCGGGAATACCAAATTCAGACATGGCTTGGAATACCTTTGAGCGCAGCGGACTGTCGAAGGCTGCTTTATAATCGACAAAAAGGTGGTAGGTGTCGATCTGCATCTCTTGGGTCTTCTCCAGGATTTGCCGCAGGGTAAATATCTGGTCAATGGTGGACTTGCCAGGTCTAAAGCCGCATTGGTATGGTCCAATAATCTCGTTGACCATTGGCTTTAGTCGTTCGCACAATATCCCTGACACGATCTTGTAGGCAATAGGGAGTAGACTTATGCCCCTATAGTTAGAGCATACAGTCTTATCTCCCTTCTTGTGGACGGGGCACAGGATACTCAGGTTCCAATCGTCGGGTACTCGTTCTTCCTGCCAGATGGTGCTAACTAGCTGATGAATACACCTTATCAGCGTGTCGCCTCCGGTTTTGAACAGCTCGGCTGGTAAGCCATCGGCCCCTGCTGCCTTATTATTCTTTAGCCGATTTATTGCTGTCTTTACCTCATCTTGGCTGGGCGGTATACATTCAATACCATCTTCTGGGATTGGGACTGTGGTATCTTCGTCGTCTTCGCTGCTATTGGATACCAACAGATTTGAAAAATGTTCTTTCCATATCCTGAGTACACTATCTGTATCAGTTACCAAATTACCTTGCTGGTCTCTACAGGAGGATGTGCCTGTACCAAAGCCATCAGTTTGATGCTTGACTCTTTGGTAGAATTTTCGGGCTTCATTCTGGCTCCTGTACATCTCGATTTTTTCACACTCCCGCTTTTCCATCTCTCTCTTTTTCCTGCGGAAGAGACGTTTCTCCTCTCTCCTTTTCTCCCTGTATCTCTCTCGTGCGCTACGCGTTGCTACGGATTGTAAAGTAGCCTTATATGCCGCATTTTTCTCTTCGGTGGCAGCACGACACTCCTCATCATACCATGGATTCCTTGGTGGAGGTCTCTGGTATCCAAGTATGGATTTTGCGGCTGTTTGCATGGAGTGGGCAATGCTTTGCCATTGCGCTGATATGTTATCGGGATGAGGAGGGCTTTGATTAAGCAATTGGGCTAGTTGAGTGGAATATGCTGTGGCTATCTGTTGTGATTGCAGCTTACCGATGTCTAACTTTCGTGTTGTGTCTGTTCGTACTTTGTTTGCTACGTTTAATCGGGTGCGTACCTTTGCTGCAACAAGGTAGTGGTCCGAATCAATGTTTGCGCCTCGGAACGATCGTACATCCAACACGCTCGATGAATGTCTTCCATCTATCACAACATGATCAATTTGGTTTCTTGTTTTCTGATCTGGAGACAGCCAGGTGCCCTTATGAATATCGAGATGATTAAATCTGGTACTGCTAACTACCATGTTTTTTGCAGCTGCAAAGTCTATCAGTCTCATACCATTGTCAGATGTTTCACTGTGGAGACTGAATTTCCCGACTGTTGGGCCAAAGATATTCTCCTTTCCAATTTTGGCATTAAAATCGCCTAGAATGATTTTAATGTCATGGGCAGGGCAACGGTCATATGTTTCTTCTAAGCGCTCATAAAATATATCTTTGGTCTGTTCATCCTTTTCTTCAGTGGGAGCATGAGCGCAGATAAAGCTGATGTTGAAGAATTTAGCTTTTATTCGAATTGCAGCAAGTCTTTCATTCACTGGAGTGAAGCTGGATACAAGATGTTTTAGTCTCCGACTAACTACGAATCCACAACCAAACTCATGCTTTACGTCATGGCAGCTATAATACAGTGCGTCACCTTTAGGTGTTGTTGTGACGCCTTTCCCAATCCATCGTATTTCCTGTATGGCAGTAATATCGGTCTTGTACTTTTCAAGTACGTCTGCCAATGCGAAGACTGCACCTTCTCTATAAAGAGTGCGAACATTCCAGGTGCAGATTCGCAGATCATGGTCCTTAAAACGTTTGCGGGGTTCGTCAACTTTAGAGGGGTTTGTTTTTCTTTTCTTTCGTTTTTTCATAGTAGGCTGTTTTTTCTAGGGGAGGGTTACTAACCCGACGCCCAAACCCAAGTTTTTAACGTTCTTATGGGTGAACGCGCGGCACATGTTAGCTCACTACCTTTAACGGGTGTTAAAGGCAGTTCCCCAGGTGACACCACGGGGAGGTCAGTGTCCACTTGGGATGAAAGAGGGACCAAGATAAATCCTGGGCTTTGCCATGTTAAAACCGGTCAGGACCGTTCCTTGGTATCTTCCATCCCCTACGTCACCCCCATCATAATGGATGCTATGTTAAATTTTAAAGGTTTTTAGACCATCGTACATACTACAATACTGTATTTTAGATTTATAAAAATATTTTTGACATACAGATAGATATTCCTTCCCAGAGAATTTCTGCGTAGTTAATAACAGATACAGCTCCCATATATATTTTAGGCCGATTTGAGGCATTTGACGCACCACATTTTGATGAAATGTAGAAAATGAGATAAAATTTGGACTTAATAAGTTCGCCACCTTTTTTTGAAAACCGTTGAGATTTGGATACAGCTTCTATATATATTTTTGAACGATTTCATCTATTTGATGCTCTAAATATCCCAACTTTTTTTGAATAGAAATGTTAATGAAATTTTGGTCCAGAAAAAATTTCGAGGTGCTGTAGGGTACAATGTAGCCCACTCCGTCCGACTTTGATCCTTTCCGTACCGGTTAGAATATTTGCGGAAAACCATACCAGGAATAGGAAGATCCTTGTGGCATTTTCCCTGTAGATCAACTTATTATACTCACGATAGTATGGTTAAGTTTGTTTTGCATTGAAATAATTATTTGTATATTCTTGATCAGGATTTAATTCAATTCATGACAATAACAGAAGTCATGTCCGTCCTGTTAGCCCCAATATTTAACCGAGCTACCTGTAATTTGACTTTTGGGAAACTCACAACATCTCTCGACTAAAAATTGTCAATATACTAGGTCCATGTTTTGGTACAGCCCCCCATATAATGGTACCTCACGATTTTCGGTATTTTTAGTTACATTTTTTGACCGAACTGCATGTAACTAAACATTTGAGATTCCCAGTAGTTATAAAACATCTCCACCAAAAATTGTTAACATAGGTCCATGTTTTGGTATAGTCCCCATATAATGGTTCCTTCCGATTTTCGGTATTTTGAGGATGTTAGGTACAATATTTAAATGAACTATGTGTAATTTGAGGTTTGAGTTTCCCAGTGATTACAACATCTCTCCGCTAAAAATTATCAACATAAGTTAAACATTTGAGGTTCCCACTGGTCACAGAACTTCTCCATTAAAAATTGTCATCATAGGTACATGTTTTGTTATAGCCCCATGTAAAGGTGCCGCCAGTTTGAAGATATTTTCAGATACATTTGCTAATTTGTTCTGGGCTAAATTTACTTTTAAATATTTCAATAATAATTTTTTGTCATTTTAATGTTTTTCTTTTTAGAAACAACAATAGACATAGAAACAACAACACAAAAACCGCAACAACAGCAAAATCTATACAACAATGTAACACTAAAAATAAAGCTGGAACCAGAACACAATCATCCAATTAATACGACAGTGTCTTCCGAAGGAGAATCACAACCAGATGATTCTGAAAGTACCACACCACCATCACAACCAATAAAAATGTCAGCATTAAATATTGTTAAAGCCCGTTATATTTGTGAAAAATGCGGTCGTAAGTGTTCATCGAAAACAATGCTTAATGATCACATTTCGGCGAATTGTAGTCGAGAACCACAATATTCATGTAAAGAGTGTCCAAAGAAATTCTATTCCTTAAGTACACTACAATGCCATATAACAATACATACGGGTGATTTACCCCACAAATGTAATTATTGTGATAAACGGTTTCGTACCAGAGGCCAGGTCACGGTGCATCATAGAACACATACCGGAGAAAGGCCATTCGTGTGCCAGGTAGGTAAGCCTACGTTAAAATCATTTAATTCTTAATCTAACTAATAAAAAAATTCTTGTAGGTGTGTTCCCAGCGCTTTACACACCGTGAAACTTTAATAGCTCATTTATCTCGTCATCTTAACATGAAACGTTATAAATGTTATGGCTGTGATAAGCACTTTTCCTGCATCAGTGCGTTAAAAACTCATCGTGAGATTCGTCCCGATACCTGTGGCAAAGTGAAATTTAATCCACGAGCAATTGGACCACGTGTTCGCGTGGTGCGTGGCAATGTTATCTTTGAACCTCAACCAGAAATAAATCCTTACTTACGTTCAGAAGATCCTAAAAATGTATTGGCTGAATTACAAAACCAACCGGCGAGTGTTAAATAGTAATTTTTAATTTAACACTTCTGTTTTTGCATTTATTTCATTAAGAGTTTTTAATAATATATAAGAGTTGCACATGTTTATATTATTTTCTTTATAGCAATTAATTTGGTTTTAATTGTATGCCAATATTAATTTCCACTGTGACTTCTATTTGTCTTCTTTAATTGCTTGTTATTAAGAATTAGTTCCTCTTGTTTGCATCGCCCCAAAAAATTTTTAAAATTGATTTCTAATTAAATGGAATAAAAACAATTTAATTTACCTGCATTCCTCAAGAATTTCCTGAATATAGTTTTGAATTAACAGTAAACTACAAGTCATAAATTCATCTGTTTTATTATCGTAAAAAATAAGAAATTTACATTTATAAAGAATTAAATGATTGGAAAATAAGTATTTTAATGCTCTTATTTTAAGTGAATAGGGATTTCAATTAAACCAAATAATAATAATGATTTTTCAACAACCAAGAAAAAGTATTATCATAGACTAATAAAAGTATAGATAGAGAAATTGTAGTGTTCTTGTTTTTTTTTGTAGGTGTCGCCCAAACGGAAACTACGCAGACATCTCACTCAATTACACAATGTTTTGGGGTAAAATTCAATATTTTGTTGAATATTTTTATATGAGGATGTAGATCCGGCCAAATAACACCCAACTATTGTCTTTTACGAGATAAAATAGTTTAAAAATGTATAGTTATTGCCATTTTAAAAATTGAGTGCGTAGCTGTTTGACTCAATTCACACTCAGTGAGAGAATTTAGGTGAGAAGATTTCCCTGTCTATACTTTTATCAGTCTATGGTATTATTTAAATAAATATCAATCTGAAAAGAATATTTCAGACAAGACAACGAAGAAAGACGGTCCAAAAACCATATTACATCGATCGAAAGGTTAGAAATAACTTCCAATTTATTTTGAAGTCGGAAAATTATTTTTAATTAAAGGGCTAGAGCTTTAATGATCGAAGGTTACAAATGAAAACATAACGTAGCACTTTGACACCGAAGAATTATTACTTTATAGAGAAAATTCGTTATAGAGAAACCAAGGCAAAAGGGTTAATTTGGCCTACATACATGAGTAGACAGCGGAATCCTATGCAAATGCATATATGGTTAGGATGGTCGTAGAGAAAATCTGATTAGACAAAAACTAGTTTTATCACAAAATAAAACTAATTAGACCCAGAAATGTTTGTATATCGTGAAAATTTTGACATATTTGCATAAAATGAGCATATGCAAAAATTTACACAAGGATTTGTGGTCTAAATATCCCACCGAAATGGCTGAAATTTGGTATAAGGTCTTCGTTAGGGGTATGAAACTTTACACCTGAAATTTCTCCGCATAGGTCCACGTCTTCATATAGCTCCCATAGAACGGTATCTCTCGTTTTCCGATATTTAGAAGGTTGTATCCCCAACATCACACTGAAATCGCTGATATTTTGTATTAAGGGGTCGATTATCGATAGCAATTATCGTTGAGTGGAGTTGTCAGTTGTCAAAATTACTTTCAGCCCTATTCTGAACATTCCCATGGGAGCTGTTTCCCACGGGAGCAAAATTTTCCCATTCCCACGCTTTCTAGATTCTCAACGACGTGGGAACAGCAAGAAAAGGGAGAAGATATTTCGAAATTCGAAGTTAGTTACACCAAATATTATAGCATATTTTTGGGGGCTGTAATTTTGTTTTATAATACAAAATGCATATTAGCATTGAATACACGGTTTTGGAATGAGGTGAGTAAACGCACAACTCTCCTAATTCAACAACCGTGCATTAATTTATGGATTTTTTGAGTGAATGGAGTCAAAGGTTGTGAGGTGTTTTACTAAAAGTACATTTTCTTCAAAATGTGCGAACTGGTGCAAGAATTTTTTAATTATTAGCAAACATAATTTTTGTGTGTAAAATGATAGGAACTTTTTAATGAGTCGATTCCGTATTGCGACGCGAGTCATGTCGCGTCGTCAATCGTCTCTGCGACAAAATTTAAAATTGTACTACGTAAAGCGATAGAAAATAATCGTCGATAACAAGTTATCGGTGATGTAGCGTAGCGTTTTTTGTTTTGATTTGAATAAATCAGAAAAATATCAGAGCAAGTTGTACACAAAAGTTATAGTTTTCAAAAATGATAAGCTCAGTGGAACTATTTTTTGGTGATAGTGAAGAAAATATAGTTAACGTAGCATCTATCAGGCGACACTTAAGAGATAAATCGAATCCTTTAGAACTGCCATCAAAATAATTGTTAATTTTTTTGGTTTAAAGCCTATTTTCGGTTTCAAAAAGACGCTGTTATTTATATAGTAGAGGCATTAAAAATGGCTTAAACCCAGATATGCCCAAGGCTTGATGGTGACCATGATAATTTTTTCTATATTTTTCCCACAAAAATTAAAATTTTTTGTACTGGGCCCCTCCGAAATTGTGTCCAGATGTATAACTAGCTATATCCTTGAGGTCAGAAATAAAAACGTTACTTTGATAAAGCTGACATGTCATGAAAACAAGAATTTTTTGTGCCCTATATTTAGGGCATTGGGCATATCTGGGTTAAAAAACCCACAGATCAACAGCAAGCAATACAGCCACTCCTTAAAGTGTGGGCTGCTTTAAGATTTTTTGCAGTAGGAAGCTTTCAAAAATCCCATGGCAATGACATTAACCTCGGGATGGCTCAGCCCACATTGTCAAAGGTATTAAGTGAAGTTCTGGAGTTAATAGAGGAAAAACTGTGTAAAATTTGGATTGTTTCCAAATTAACAGAAGAGGAAAAGCGTCAAAATAAAAACTAGTTTTATTCAAAAACAAATTTCCCGGGCGTTGTCGGATGCATTGACGGAACACACGTACATATAAATATAATGGGACCAAAGGAAGATGTTCCCTACAGGGTTTAAAATGCTAACGCCATATTAGCAAAAGCACGAATATTTGCAGCTTTGCCTGCTGCTTTAAGATTTTTTGCAGTAGGAAGCTTTCAAAAATCCCATGGCAATGACATTAACCTCGGGATGGCTCAGCCCACATTGTCAAAGGTATTAAGTGAAGTTCTGGAGTTAATAGAGGAAAAACTGTGTAAATTTTGGATTGTTTCCAAATTAACAGAAGAGGAAAAGCGTCAAAATAAAAACTAGTTTTATTCAAAAACAAATTTCCCGGGCGTTGTCGGATGCATTGACGGAACACACGTACATATAAATATAATGGGACCAAAGGAAGATGTTCCCTACAGGGTTTAAAATGCTAACGCCATATTAGCAAAAGCACGAATATTTGCAGCTTTGCCTGCTAAAATTTCTTCGAAATATGTTTAGCAACAATGAACAACGGCAACATGTAGCAACAAATTTCACAAAAATATTGCTAGCGATGCTGATGCTATTTGATATTGTTGCTTCAATAAAAAAGCATCGGAAACGCATACTCATATTTTGCAGCACACATGATCAACATATATCAGAAAAGAGAATAAGCAACAAAGTTTCAACGGCTTAGTCATGTTTTCAGCAAACAATTGTTTTTAAGATCAGGGTTACCAGTGTAATGCATTAAAAATCACGACATAATTAATTCCACTTTTTCGTTCAAAGGACATGTGAATATTTGGTGAAGCCGTTCAAAATATTTATTTTTATTTTTATACTCATATTTTTATTGAAATACTCATTTGCGAACCTATAAAGTATATATATTCTTGATCAGGGTAAAATTCTGAGTCGATCTGTGCACGTCCGTCCGTCCGTCTGTGGTAATCACTCTAGCATCCACAAAAATGGAGATAGGACGCTGAAAATTTGGGAAAGTGCGTCTTTTGTTTGCAGGCATGTTCGATGATTGGCTATATCGGTCCACGTTTTGGTATAGCCCCCATATAACGGTACCACCCGATTTACGGCATTTTGACGTTTTTAGCTACATTTTCAGACAGATTTAGCTATAATTTGACATTTAGGGTTCCTAAGTGTCAATAAACTTATATAACAAAACTTGTGGACATAGGTCCACGTTTTGGTATAGCCCACATATAACGGTACCCCCCGATTTACGGTATTTTGACGTTTTTAGCTACATTTTCAGACCGATGTAGACATAATTTGACATTTAGGGTTCTTAAGTGTTAATAAACTTATATAACAAAAGTTGTGGACATAGGTCCACGTTTTGGTATAGCCCATGCATGGTACAATTACTTAGGTAGATGCATCAGCCCAGCTGATCGAATCTAAAACGTCAAAGAACTAGGAATTCGCTATGAAAAATCAAAACAAAAACCATATGATTCGGTAAGTAAGAGAGAGATAGCATGTGTTCACTTCACTGTACAAACACAAGCGATAAAAAAAGACAACAAGAAACCATATGGCGAAAATGTTGACAGTTTACATTACAAAAAAAGTTGCTTTGTTGTAGCAATTCGCCGATGTTTCTACCTAAGTAATTGTACCATGAGCCCATGGTACAATTAGAAAGGTAGATGCATCGGCGAATTGCTACAACGAAGCAACTTTTTTTGTAATGTAAACTGTCAAAATTTTCGCCAAATGGTCTCTTGTTGTCTCTTTTTATCGCTTGTGTTTGTCTATAAAGTGTAGACATGCTATCTCTTTCTTACCGAATCATATGGTTTTTTGTTTTGATTTTTCATGGCGAATTCCTAGTTTTTGACGTTTTAGATTCGATCAGCTGGGCTGAGGCATCTACCTTTCTTATTGTACCATGGTATAGCCCCTGTCCTGTCCCCTAAATATCATTACCAGTGCCACTTATTGCCTATTAGCTGAACTGTGACAGCTGATCACGGTATAAGTTGACAGTTTCTTGTTGTTTGTTTTGTTCACTTTATATCGAACAAAATGATTTTTTTATTTGCATTTTTATTACAACTGAGTATTAACTCATCAAGCAATATTACAATAATTAATTTGTACAAAATTTAACAATGAGAGATTGTGGTGAGTAAATAATTCTTTAATTACACTCTAAATATGCGGCTTTCCAGTCTTATGCGGCCAAGTCCATTGGAGATGTCCGTCTAAGTCTCCTGCCGTTTCTGTTAATGTGTTCACAATAGATGAATTTCATATCTGCGTTGCTGTGGAGACGTATTTTATTAGTATACGTCTGGGCTTGTTGTTTTATTTCGTCTTCGACTAATTTTATACGTAGATCTCTATGCAGATCTGAGTTTCGTATATACCAAGGTGCTTTTACTATACCACGAAGTATTCTGTTTTGAAGTTTCTGGATTTTGTTGATATCTCGACGATTTGCGCAACCCCACAGTGGACAACCATATGTCCAGATTGGTTTTATGACTTGATTGTATATGAGTAACTTTTTGGCTACATTTACATTTGATTTTGCAGTAAAAATAAAGTTTAGTTCCTTTACTTTTAATTTAATTTCGTTGACTTTTTTCTTAACGTGTTCTTTCCATTTAAGTTTCGTATCAAGCGTCATTCCGAGGTATTTTGCTGTATTGGCAAATGAGATTTTTAAACCATTTATATAAATGTGCTGTGGTTGAAGAATAGTTTTGTTAGTGAAGAGCATATGGAATGACTTGCTTTCATTTAAGAGCATTCTCCATTTTTTAGTCCAATTAACTACTTCTAAGAGTGCTGTTTTGAGTTTAATATTGGCGATGGTTTCAGTTTTTCCACTAGCTAATATAGCGGTATCATCCGCAAAAGTGGCAATGGTGGATTCTGGTGTGATAGGCATATCATTTGTGTATAAAATGTATAGGAGTGGCCCAAGCACGCTTCCCTGCGGTACCCACGCTTTTATAGGTTTCAGAGTAGAGTATTCATCTTCAATTTTAACTCTAAAATATCGGTCCTTCAAGTATGATTTTAGCAATTCAAACATTTCAATTGGCAGGTACTTATGTAAAGTAGGCCTTCGTGCCATACTTTATCAAAAGCTTGGCTCACATCCAAGAAAACGGCGGAACAAACTTCTTTATTAGTGATAGTGTTTTCAGCAAAATGGACGATTCTATGTACTTGTTCTATAGTAGAGTGTTTTTCCCGAAATCCGAATTGATGTACAGGAATTAACTTTCTATTTTCGATTATTTTTTTCAATCTACTAACTACTAGTTTTTCAAAATTTTTTGATAATATTGGCAGTAAGGATATTGGTCTATATGAAGTTAACTCATTTGGCTTTTTGCCAGATTTTTCAATCATCAGCACTTCTGCTACTTTCCATTGAAGCGGGACATATCTTAGTCTAAAGCATGCATTGATAATGTACATCAGTTTCCGCATTGCCTTTTCTGTGAACTTTTTGATTATTTTTGATTATTTTAGTTCATAACCTGGTGATTTTTTTGTTGATAAATCATTCTTTATAAGAGTCTTCAATTCGCTGATTGTTACTGGCTGAATAGGTTCAGAATCAATTCTATGTAACATATCTATGTTTTCATCTATTGTTTGCCTGGGAAGGGGGCTGAATATGTTTTCGTAATGATTTGCGAATAACTCTGCTTTATCGTGGTCAGATCTTACCCACTGACCCTGATCGTTTTTTATTGGAGGTATTTTTGGTTTTACCTGGTTCATGTTTTTTGTTGCCTTCCAGAGGCTGTAATTACATTCTTTCGAAGTAGATAAGTTTCTAAGGTTACGATCCATATTCTTGTTTTCCACATCATTTATTAGAAGTTTGAGTTCAGCTGTTAATTGGTTTAAACGCCTCTTGTTTTCTGGAGTTCTACTTTTTTGCCAAGTCTTCCTGGCTTTGCGTTTGGTAGATACCAAATCTCTAACAACCTTTGGATAATATTTGGTATGACAATGTTGATATTTTTGTACTGGAGTGCTTTCCCAGCATGCTTGCTGTATAGCCGTGATAAGTTGTTCCAGTTCATGATCTATTCCATGTGTATATTTCAAGGAGACATTTAAGTTTTTGATCTAGTAACCATCTGAAGACATGCCAGTTTGTGTTATGTGATGTTAATCTAGCTTGTGTAGGTTTCTCAATTATATTACAACCAACTGTTAGTATAACAGGAGAGTGGTCTGACGACAACCCAACATAGTTTTCTATGTTTGTGTGTGATTCTGGAATGTTTTTAACGATAAAAAATCAATTAAATCTGGTGATATTTCGGTATTTGATGGCCAGTACGTAGGCTCATTTCCTGATATTACCATGCTTGTATTCCTTTTGATGGCCTTATACAACTCATATCCCTTCGGATTAGTAAGTCTGGATCCCCATAGTTTGTTCTTTGCATTGAAGTCTCCTCCTAATACAAAGAAGTCTCCTAGAGCTGTTAGCATTTCTAAGTATTCGTTTTCCTTTATTGTATGCCTTGGAGGAGAGTAAATTGCTCCTATTTTGAATGATTTGTTATTGTTCAATGTCACGTTAACTGATGAAACCTGAAAGAAGTCAGTTTCTATCTTTATGTCTTCGTTATGATATAAGGCCGCCATCAGACCATCTGCTTTTTCACATGTGTGTTGTCACTTTGGGTATACTAATATACAGAACAGCTGATGCCATACATGTGAAAAAGCAGATGGTCTGATGGCGGCCTAAGGTTTCTTTAATTATTACTGATGCACCTCCTCGAGCTCTCTGTGAGGGATGAACAGCATTATAAACTTTGTATCCTTTAATGTTTATGAACGACGAGTTTGTGAAATGACTCTCAGAGACTAGCAGGATACCAATTTTTTCCGTATGTAGGAAGTATTCTATTTCATTTACATGACTGATTAGGCCATTACAGTTCCATGTCGATAATCGAAAAAATGGCATATTTATTGTAAATTGTTAATTTTTTTATAATTTTTTGGTTGAACTCGGTTTGATTATCGAGTCGTTTGTTAATTTTTTCAATGCTTTTAAGAAGTTCAGATAATATATTAGTCTGCTGGGCTTTTGCAGCAGAAGAATAACTTTCACGTTCAACGTGTACTTGATTTGTATTTGAGCTCGGGTTTGATTGTATAATAGTATGTTTGTGTGGTTCATTAATATTTTGGATTATTGGGGGTTTAGTTACATTATTTGTAGATGTTCTAGATTTTTCCCTTAGTTTTTGAAGTTCTTTGGCGACTTCACAGCCTCGATAATTCGCCGGATGATTTCCTCGACAATTTACACATTTTGGTTGAACAAAATGATGTTAACCGGAAAGCATGGTATGTAATGACCGACACCTACGTTTCATTGCGAGTGAACATGCAAAAATCTGTCCTTTTTCTTTGAAATTCAAAGCAGACGGAGGTGAGCCTGAGGAGATTTCATCGGCATTAAAACGGAGCCTAAACTTAACCTGCGATACTTCTACTGTTCTGATACAAGAAAATAATAGACTGTGACAACATTTGTTGTTAAAGTAATATAATTTAAAAATTTATTAAATAAATGAAATCAACTTATAAAAGACAAATAAATACCTCTTTTAAGACATTAATCGAAATATTGAACTAAAATTAAATCTGAAATGAAAATGAATCCTGAAATGAAAAGGCATTATATGAACTGATTAGAAACTATGAACTAAGAAAAACAAAAAAAGGAATTGAAATGAAAAAGAAATACAATCACGCAAAATATATGAACTAAACAAAAACTTAAAAACTTAATAAAAATAAAAAAGAACTTACAAAAATTACAAAAGAGTAAAACCAAGAAGAAAAGAAAAAAAGTTTAAATAGATAAATCATTAAAAATCCATAAAAAACTGAAGTCACGCAAACAAACCAAAATTGAAACGGCAACGTCGGCTCGTCTCCTCTGCCCATCGTTGGACACCCATCTCTTGAACGCCAGCTATCCAGGTATTCCTGCTTCTTGACCATAACTTTACTATATTGACAGACGGACGGACAAAATTTGAAAATAAAATATATATCATTAACAATCTAATTTATTAAGGGTAGACGCGTCGAATTAGGAGTTATTTGACATTAAAGGCTCCCATCAAAAACTGTCAACATAGGCCCATGTTTTATTATAACCCCTATATAACGGTACCTCCCAATTTCTAGCCCACCAAAAATTGTCAACATACATAGTTAGATATAGGCACCATAAAAAGGGCCTACCGAACGAAACATTTTATATACATTATCTGACATTTTAACGTACCCACTTAAAGTTGGGGACAAGAATGAAAACTAATTATTCCACTTTTGTTTCGGAATATTTTATGGTGGAGGGTATGAAAAGTTCGGCCCTCTCTGGCTAATTTGCTGCGACGAATGGTCAGCCGACTGCTAAATATGTAGCGTGGTTGTCGATTATGCCTAACGAAAAAAAGATTAGGCGTAAAAAACGAAATAAGCAAAAATATACAAAAATAAACATGCGTTCGGTTGCTTATTTAGCCGTGGGTGTGAATATTGTGTAGCAGTAGAAGTGTACAGCTAATGCTAATGTTTTTAGATGCTGACTTTTAAACCCTGGTTCTCTATTTATATCTGAATAGAAAAGGATATTTTAGTTTAAACATTTTGTTGGCAAGTACGTTGTCAATTTCTACTTCATTTTGAGATTTTTTATTTTCTACCTCAGCAGATTGTCCAATTTCACTGTTATTATCATCCCACGTCTCTTCAATTCCGTAGATCGTACCTGCAGGATTTGAAACCATATTAATTTGCAGTAAGTCTGCTACCGCTTGCTCCATCGACGACAACGATATTTCTTGTGATGGTCCACCTCCTATAGCCGTAATGTTCTTATTTTGAGACATTTTTTTCTTTAGTTTGGATTTAAAATGAGTCCATACTCTGTGCCATTCATCTGGTGTACGCACACAACTATTTCATTGCTCCGCAACACCCTTCCACACTTCATCAGAAGTGGCTTTAGTTTCGCCAAAAAGTCTGACTCCACGAGCTTCGTTTGGGTGGGCTTCCATTTTTTCAAGCAGCATTTCAAATTGCAGTTTGTAGTAATTTTTACCAATATAAGTTCTGAAACATCAAAAAACGTATATAAAATTAAATAAATTCACTTAAATGAAAATGTTACTTACGTTTCAATTTTTCGTTTTTATTCGTTTGTAAAAATGCAAGGCGACAGCTAATTTGTTGTCACCGGAAAATGAACTTTATGGCGACAGAATTTGACGACGTCGGGCGATTTTTGCCATACGTAATGGAAAAATTGCAACTGGCAACGCGACACGACTCGCGTCGCAATACGGAATCGACCCATAAATTATTATAGCATACTTTTGGGGGATGTAATTTTGTTTTATAATACAAAATGCATCTTTGCATTGAATTCATGGTTTTTGAATTAGCTAAGCAAACGTTAATGTCGCCTAATTCAACAACCGTGCATTAATTTATGAATTTTTAAGTGAATAAAGCCAAACGTAGTCAAGCGTGCATTTTTTAATTGTTAGGCAAACATACTTTTTGTGTATAAAATAATAGGAACTTTTTAAGTTTGTAACGAATTTAAAAATTGTATGTTGATGTCCATCCGGAATAATTTGAGTTAGGGGTTTAACGTGTATATCGCTAGTTTTATTTATTCCTAATGATCGTTAACCTCGTATTTTGCAGATAAATTCTGATATTTTTCTCGATTATTACATATTTTTGCGTACATATTCACATTTATTACATTGAATTTTTTTTACGTCTAATCCGTATAATGGAAAACAAAAACATCAGTTCTAAAAAAATATTTTGGCAACAATAATTTGGCACATATGTATGTATGTATGTACGTTTGTGTGATCGTTGTCGTAGTCGTTGAGGAGAATGTGACAGAATTTTTAATAGAAAGTTAGTCATCTGGTAAAAACTCGAACGTTATATCCTGAGCTTCGATGGATGAAGAAATGAAAAGGCGCGGTATTCCAAAAAGTCAAGCGAAAAACAGAGAGGAATGAAGATCTTTTCTTAGTTCTGTAATGGGCCAACTAAGTAAGTAAGTTGTAAAGATTGTACATATGATAGTTATTTTGCAATATATTTGATTAATTATTGCCTAAAATTCTTTTGAAATTGGATTGTTTTTATTTGCTGTGCTGTATAGAAACAACAATGAAAAACAAATGGGTTGACTATATCGTCATTTGCTTTGTGTTGTTTAATCTTCGTCAAAATATTTCAGTTGCACACTCATGAATTGTTCCTCGAAAATGCATCAGAAGTAAAAATTATACATGTTTGCATTTTACCTGCGTTAAAAATGCGTGTTTTTTGACGTTTTAAAACACGTTGCTTCGCAGTTGTTAAGTACTATGACGTTAAAAAAACATAATACCTCGCACATTTGCAGGCATTTGTTAAGCTACTGACGATACGTAAGTCAGCCATGCTCTTTTTGACCCAAGAAATCCGTCCTTTTCCATCAAACTAAGAATATACAAAATCCGAAGCCTTCCATTGACATTTTTACAGTACATTTTGCATGCTTTTATTAAGCAAACACATGCCGCTTATAAATAGCTTCGTTCCAGTACTTTTTTAATGGTAAAATGTGCAAAAGAGAAAACTGTCACAAATGTGTTCACCGCACACATTTTTTCAAAATGTACAGGTACGGTAAAATAGCAGAAACGTCAAAAAATCTGGAACTAATGTCAAAGTCGGCGTGTCAACCAATCAGAAGGCGGCAAACATGTTGCACATTTTTGCTCGCTCAAATTTTTCGTGTAAAAAGTTTCTAAAGAGAAAACTATTCAGCGCCACTTTTGTTCAAAGGGAAGTGAACATTTTGCAACTTTTTTGGTGTACGGGAACGCATTTCGGGTAAAAATGTGCATTAATTTTGTCTTGTAGAACTCTTAAAATATAAAATTTCACAAAAATATTAAATTTCTTGAAACTTTTTTTCAAACTCCCATGCTGTTTGCTGGGGAGATTTTTCCCACAAAAAGACACCAAATTCTCCCACAATTCGAAATAGATAATGCATACTTTTTTCCCATGGGAACAAATTCCCAATTCGAAATTCATTCAGAAAGAGAGGAGTTGGGAAATGGGAAAAAACTCCCACAAAAATTTTATTCAGAATACGAAAATGTGGGAATGGGAAAAAATTCCCAACTCCCATGAGTTCAGAATAGGGCTGATTCTCTCAGAGAGGCTAATGCAAAACACCCACCAAACTCTCTCTCATTTATTTTGAGAGAGGATTGTTAATGCTCTGTTCCTTTACGTGCCTGAGGTTACCATTTCTTACCATTTTTAACCTGTGAAGTGTTCCCTTTCTTTTAATAGCATACAATTTATATGATAGCAGTTTACCACTTTTACCATTTTCTGCAACTGTTACCATTTTTAAAAGTAAAGGAACAGGAACAATTCGTCGGTGTCATGCTTAAGTGTTCCATACGCCATTTGCCCGTTTTGAGATAATCGCATTTTAATGTTTTGCTTCACAACTGCTTAGAGCTGACTAAAGAAAATATTTACATATATTTTTGACTAGAAATATTATTAATAGTATATAGAACATACATATTTGCAATAATATGGAGGAATGTGCATTGGAATATAGAAAGTATAGCGATTTTTTTTAAAAAAGAATTTTTGTCGATTTGTTCCATATCCACACTTATGACACAAATGTGAAATATTGTAAATCACATGGAACAAATTAACAAAATAATTTTTCATCTTTGCCTCAATAAATTAAATAGTCCCAATTTACATTAGGCGAGTTTACTTGCGGCAATTTTTCTCGTTCCTTTTTAAACTTGCCTCTTGCGTTTATAAGGTAGAAACCTATAACTCTGCGTGTTGCGTGTGCGTTCAAAAATACAAAAACAAAATACATGTATTTCAAATTGAAATACATTTATTTTGTCCCAATTTACATTAGGCGAGTTTACTTGCGGCAATTGTCAGTTTGATGGAGAGGGAGGTGAGGTATATGGTAACCCTTTGCCTCTCAACACCCTCTCTCACCAACAAACTGACAATTGCCGCAAATAAACTCTTCTAATGTAAATTGGGACTTTGTTTTTGTATTTTTGAAGGCACACGCAACACGCAGAGTTATAGGTTTCGCCCTAAAAGGCAATTCTGTTCCGACAAGTTTTGTTTTCAAAACAATGAAAATAATTGCTCTGTTCCAGAACCTGCAAGAAGCTACTATTTTTTACTACGATAACATTTTTTCCTTTATGTTATCGAAAGAAATAGTAGAAATTATTAGATTCTTGCAGTACTGGAACAGACCAAATGTCAAATACGAAAAATATGAAATGAATTGCCTGAGAATTGCCGGTACGAGCAATTTCTTTCCATTTCCATTCCCCTTACGTGTCTCTTCTACAAACTAGGACCAAGTAAACTCGCCTAATGTTAATTGGGACATACTTCTAAATCGAAAATTAAAGTTCTGATTTTTCAAATGTGTTTTCAACCTTGCAGGTTTTTAAAAAATTAATTTCATAACTGAAAAAAGTTTAAGCTTTCGTGTAGATGCGTGGATATCTCGGAAACTAGAGCAGATACGAGAAGGCCGACTAGGAATTCAGAAAGAACAAAATATTTTTTTTTGCCGAATTGTGCCTTTTTCATTTGGTCTGTTCCAGAACTGCAAGAATCTACTAATTTTTATTATTTTTTCCGATAACATAAAGGAAAAAATGTTATCGTAGTAAAAAATAGTAGCTTCTTGCAGGTTCTGGAACAGAGCTATTAATATAGAGTTCACAAGTTTGAAATAAACACTGATCGATAACACGTTTATCGACAACCCAGTTGGGTTGACATCAATAATACAACATTTCATTTCAATTGTGCTGACAATTGACAACACAACTTAAGTTTAGTGGCAATGCATAATTGACCCCTAAGTCTTCGTTGGGAGTATACAACTTTCTACCTACAATTTGTCAATATACCTATACTACACGTCTTCATATAGCACCCATAGAACGGTACCTCCCGACTTTCAGTATTTTGAAAGTTGTAGTCCAATATCCCACCGAGAAGACAGAAATTTGGTATTTTGTCTTCGTTGGGGTTATAAAACCTTCCTCCTGAAATTTGTCGATATAGGTCCACGTCTTCATATAGCCACCATAGAACGGTACCTCCCGATTTTCGGTATTTTGAAGGTTATGGCCTCAATATCCCACCGAAATGACTGAAATTTGGAATTTAGTCTTCGTGGTGGGTATAAAACTTTCCACCTGAAATTTGTCGGTATAGGTCCACGTCTTCATATAGCCGCCATAGAACGGTACCTCCAGATTTCCAAACTACGGCATCCTTTTGCAATCGAAAATAGGCCTTAAGCGGGGTAAACGCGATCAGTTTTGACTGTCGATTTTTCGGAAATATCGATAAATGTCAAACTGTCCAGCAACCACAAAAAATGAACGGCCACACTGGCAAGCAACCGATTATTTGAGCAAAACTGACAGTCAAAACTGATCGTGTGTAGCCCACTTTAAACGTAAAATAATTTACTGATTATACAGATTTTTCCAACATGAGCATCAACTTACAGTGCAATGGAATGGACTACTCCCTCAAATTTCTTCTAATAGATGCAATGTCCTGTACATTTTCTTCATCATCAAAAATAATTCCACTGAACTTAAGCTGGGTACACATTGTCAGTTTTGAATGACGATTTTTTGCAATTGTCGATAACTGTCCAACCGTCCAGCAACCACAAAATATTTTGTGTTAGCCTCATGAATGACAAGAATGAACGGCCACACTAGCAAGCAACAACAAAGCTGTCATTCAAAACTGACCATTGGTCTGTTCCTTTACTTTTGAAAGTGGTAAAACCGGCAAAAGTAGCAAAAGTTGTAAACTGCTCCCATATGACTTGTATGGTGTCTGAAGTAAAGGAACGCTTTTCGAGTAAAAAGTGGTAAAACTTGAAGATTCTTGCACGTAAAGGAACAGAGCTCATGTGTACCCAGCTTTATTGTGTTTTGGATTGAATATAGAGTTCACAAGTTTGAAAAACACTGATCGATAACACGTTTATCGACCACCCAATTGGGTTGACATCATTTGATCTGTTCCATGGTTTAATAAGAAAGGTTAGCCAAAGCTTTATGTCAATTTAAATTTTTTCATTCGAGTATGCCTAAAACGTCAAAACAATATAAACAAACTGTGTATGTGTGTGTGGTGTTTGAATAATATGCCAAACAATTTTAAAAACAATCGAATTCAATGATTTTTAAAATTGTTTTTAGACTATTTGTATGGAAGAAATTGATGAGATTTGCATTGAAACAATCAGTTTATCATATTCTCAACTCGATTATGTGGAGAAAACTTAACTCTTCATTCATTTTTCGCGTTTTTTATAAAATGCTCAAAAAATGCCTTGTAAACAAACCCACGTGTTGCCTTTATTTTGAAGTTTTAAAGGCCGTTTACATATAACCGGGTTAACCCAGTGGGTCTGGGTTTCAAATGTCATTTCCATTGTGTATACTTCAAATTAATCCTCACAAAGAAGGTTAACCCTGCAAAAAACTATAATATAAACGCCGTATTAGGAATTCAAGAAAAACAAGGGTTCTATAGATTTTTTTCATTTAAATCTACCTTTTTACTTATACCATGATCTGTTCCAGAACCTGCAAGAAGCTATTATTTTTTATTACAATAACATTTTTTCCTTTATGTTATCGGAAAAAATAGTAAAAATTAGTAGATTCTTGCAGTTCTGGAACATACCAAATAATACAACATTTCATCTCAGTCGCGCTGGCAATTGACAACGCAACTCAAGTTTAGTGGCGGCAATGCATAATCGACCCCTAAGTCTTCCTTGAGAGTAAAAAGCTTTCCACCTAAAATTTGCCGGTTTAGGTCCAGGGGCTGGATTATTGTTATATGAAAATTTGAAAAAATTGAAAATTTTCATTTGACAGTTTTTTCCTTTATAAAAGTTTTTATTTCACATTTTCATAGAAACAGAATTCAGCCCCAGGCCTTCATATAGCCCCCATAGAACGATACCTCCTGATTTTCGGTATTTTAAAGGTTGTGGCTGTGGTTATATGGGTGACGTAGGGGATGGAAGATACCAAGGAACGGTCCTGTCCGGTTTTAACATGGCAAAGCCCAGGATTTATCTTGGTCCCTCTTTCATCTCAAGTGGACACTGACCTCCCCGTGGTGTCACCTGGGGAACTGCCTTTAACACCCGTTAAAGGTAGTGAGCTAACATGTGCCGCGCGTTCACCCATAAGAACGTTAAAAACTTGGGTTTGGGCGTCGGGTTAGTAACCCTCCCCTAGAAAAAAACTGCCTACTATGAAAAAACGAAAGAAAAGAAAAACAAACCCCTCTAAAGTTGACGAACCCCGCAAACGTTTTAAGGACCATGATCTGCGAATCTGCACCTGGAATGTTCGCACTCTTTATAGAGAAGGTGCAGTCTTCGCATTGGCAGACGTACTTGAAAAGTACAAGGCCGATATTACTGCCATACAGGAAATACGATGGATTGGGAAAGGCGTCACAACAACACCTAAAGGTGACACACTGTATTATAGCTGCCATGACGTAAAGCATGAGTTTGGTTGCGAATTTGTAGTTAGTCGGAGACTAAAACATCTGGTATCCAGCTTCACTCCAGTGAATGAAAGACTTGCTGCAATTCGAATAAAAGCTAAATTCTTCAACACAGCTTTATTTGCGCTCATGCTCCCACTGAAGAAAAGGACGAACAGACCAAAGATATATTTTACGAGCGCTTAGAAGAAACATATGACCGTTGCCCTGCCCATGACATTAAAATCATTCTAGGCGATTTTAATGCCAAAATTGGAAAGGAGAATATCTTTGGCCCAACAGTCGGGAAATTCAGTCTCCACAGTGAAACATCTGACAATGGTATGAGGCTGATAGACTTTGCAGCTGCAAAAAACATGGTAGTTAGCAGTACCAGATTTAATCATCTCGATATTCATAAGGGCACCTGGCTGTCCCCAGATCAAAGAACAAGTAATTGATCATGTTGTAATAGATGGAAGACATTCATCCAGCGTGTTGGATGTACGATCGTTCCGAGGCGCAAACATTGATTCGGACCACTATCTTGTTGCAGCGAAGGTACGTACCCGTCTAAACGTTGCAAATAAAGCACGAACAGACACAACGCGGAAGTTGGACATCGATATGCTGCAAACACAACAGATAGCCACAGCATATTCCACTCAACTAGCCCAATTGCTTATCGCGAGCACTCCTTGTCCCGATAACATAACAACACAATGGCAAAATATTGCCCAATCCATGCAAACAGCCGCAAAATCCATACTTGGATTCCAGAGACCTCCACAAAGGAATTCATGGTATGACCAGGAGTGTCGTGCTGCTACCGAAGATAAAAATGCGGCATATAGAGCTACTTTACAATCAGTAGCAACGCGTAGCGCACGAGAGAGATATCGGGAGAAAAGGAGAGAAGAGAAACGTCTTTTCCGCAAGAAAAAGAGAGAAATGGAAAAGCGGGAGTGTGAAAAAATCGAAATCGGGAGTGTGAAGAGTAGAGACCAGCAAGGTAATCTGGTAACAGATACAGATAGCGTGCTCAGGATATGGAAGGAACATTTCTCCAATCTGCTGGTAGCCAATAGTGGCGAAGACGATGATACTGCAGATCCAATCCCAGAAGATGGTATAGAATGTATACCACCCGGCCAAGATGAGGTAAAAACAGCAATCAACCGGCTGAAGAATAATAAAGCAGCAGGAGCCGATGGCTTACCAGCCGAGCTGTTTAAAACCGGAGGCGACGCGCTGATAAGGTGTATGCATCAGCTAGTTAGCACCATCTGGCAGGAAGAACGCGTACCCGACGATTGGAACCTGAGCAGTGCTTGGTGTGTTTGAGAGGAAAATTCTTCGAAAGATCTACGGGCCGATTTGCGTTGACGGTGAATATCGACGTCGTATGAACCACGAGCTATATAAGCTATACAAAGACATGCATATAGTTAAACGTATCGAGATGCAACGATTGCGTTGGCTAGGCCATATCTTGAGAATGAGCGATGATGAACCCGCTAAAAAGGCGTATGAATACATGCCACATGGCGGTGCACGCAGAATCGGCAGGCCTAAGCTTCGATGGAGCACACAAGTGGATGAAGAAATGGAAAGGCGCGGTATTCCAAAAAGTCAAGCGAAAAACAGAGAGGAATGGAGATCTTTTCTTAGTTCGGTCTATGGAACAAATGTTCTGTAATGGGCCAACTAAGTAAGTAAGTAAGTAGGCTGTGGTTATATATTTCTCTATTTTATTGACTTGTCTGAAGAGAATTTTAAACAGAAAAATTGTGTACACCAACATTTTTGTACCTATTATTGAAATATTTGTTGCATAAGAAAATATGTAAAATACATCAATTTTGCATATCTTTTGATTGTAATTTAATCTGAAGCCAAAAATATGCCCTGTCCAAAATTTTACCTGAATCGGACCAAAAATAGGGGATGCATAAAATTCCGTTGTCTATAAATGAGTAATAAAATAAAAATAGGTAAAAAAACTTTTTAAGTTAAACGGTTTTATTAATAAGTTGGGAATTTATTCAAGCTCGAGGTCTGTACTTTTTACGTAATTATTTCTTTATTCTTCGATATTTCGCAATTCAATGAATTGCATCTTCAGGAAGATCTACAATGAAATTTTTAAATATATATAAACACCATTAATATCACAGTGGTTTTTGTCAATAAGCAAACTAAACAACTTGACAACAAAACCGGCTTTCTTAACCAAGTACGTTGATGATATCTTTGCTGTGATAAAAGAAAGTGCAATACAACAGACTTTAAACACTCTCAATAGTTATAACAGGAACATTCAATTTACAATAGAAGAAGAAGATAACGACAGGCTACCATACCTGGACACATTAGTTATAAGGAGTAATGGAAAGATAATAATAGACTGGTATCAAAAACCCTCAGCGTCGGGCAGAATAATCAACTTTTTCTCCAAACATCCAAAACGAATTATTATAAACACAGCGAAAAACCTTATTCATAGAATATTGTCGATAAGTGATGCAGTTTTTCACCAAGAAAATAAGAGAAAAATCATAAATATATTGCAGAATAACAATTTCCCTCCAAATTTAATTAACACACTAATAAACAATTACTTGAATGAAAAGAAACCTGATGATAGCCCAATAAACAAGACGGAGAAAATATATAAATCAATGGTATATATCCCTCACATATCAGAGAGGATTGAAAACTCAAATATATTTGACACTAACAAATATACGATAGCTCATAGATGCGATAATACTTTAAAAAAACTTTTCACTAATACAAAAACTAAAATAGACAAAATGGATAAAAATAACGTTATATACCAAATACCCTGTGCTGGCAATAAAAACGAAGAGTGCCAGCAAGTTTATGTAGGAACTACAAAAAACAAGCTAAAAACTAGAATTTCAGGCCATAAATCAGATTTGAAGTTGAGGCAGAATTACGAAAAACCAAAGACTGCGCTTGCAAGTCACTGTGCGGATAATTCTCACTATCCAAACTTTGAGAGAGTGAGAGTGCTGGAAAACGAAGCACATCACAACAAAAGATATACGATGGAAATGCTTTGCATACTGCACGTACCAACAACACGTCGTATGAACTTCAAAACAGACATCGAAAACAGCGCTCTGAGTTACAGAGGTTTAATAAGCAAAACAAGGAATATTATGAAAACGCAATATGAGAAGAAACAACAGTGCAATATTTACAACAGATGACGATGGTAGTGATGCTACATTAGTTTATAAGTAAATATTAAGTTTGTTTTGACGTGTTTTTTGCGATTTTTGTAAGTTATTTTTAGTTTGCTTATTGACAAAAACCACTGTGATATTAATGGTGTTTATATATATTTAAAAATTTCATTGTAGATCTTCCTGAAGATGCAATTCATTGAATTGCGAAATATCGAAGAATAAAGAAATAATTACGTAAAAAGTACAAACCTCGAGCTTGAATAAATTCCCAACTTATTAATAAACAAAAAAAAGGTCGAATAAAACACAAAATTTAAACGGTTTTATGTTAGTCCCAATTTACATTAGGCGAGTTTACTTGCGGCAATTGTCAGTTTGTGGGTGAGAGAGGGTGTTGAGAGGCAAAGGGTTACCATATACCTCACCTCTCTCTCCATCAAACTGACAATTGCCGCAAGTAAACTCGCCTAATGTAAATTGGGACTTAAACATACAATGCAATGTTTAAGATAAATGTACTAAAAACCAAAAAATAATAAAATAGATACAGTCGTGGGAATTATAAACATATGCATAGACTAGATTAAAATAAAACCGTGGGGCACGCCAATTGTCTACAATCGTTGATTAAAATGTTTGTTTTGTAATGTTACACTATAATTAGGCAGTTGTTAAACCGACAACGATGTACGTGTGATAAGTAGGGCTAGAATGTGGAAACAAGCTAGCAAGCTCGATTATAAGCGAGTTTTAGGGTTTCATAGTGGTGAGCGAGTAGTACTTTTTCGATTAAAGACAAACTACGAGCAGTGAAACGCTTCCTCGCCAGGCAGCAGTGTGAATGTCCAACGATAAACTAGTTGAAACATCTCTTTTATTTACATGGAGTGTATAACTATTGGAATTTCCATGAGCAAGAAATAGTAAGTAATAATAATAACGACGAATTAAACGATTCTTCTATCGCACATTAAGTCGATAATTTGTAGACAATTGACGTGCCCCACGGTTTTATTTTAGTCTAGTCTATGCATATGTTTATAATTCCCACGACTGTATCTATTTTATTATTTTTTGGTTTTTAGTACATTTATCTTAAACATTGCAATGTATGTTTAACATAAAACCGTTTAACTTAAAAAGTTTTTTACCTATTTTTATTTTCTAGTTTTTAGTTTTTATTTCGCATTCTGTTTAATTCGTTTAGTGCTTCATTATTGCAAGGTTTCTTGCCCGTTAGTTTATTGCAGTCCAACTCCTCTATACGTAGTCCCTGCAAAGATCTTACTCTACTAAGAGCCACGTAGGCTTGATCTTCTTCAAACAGTTTCGCACCTAAGTATACGACTGCGTGATCCACAGTGCTGCCCTGCATTTTATGTATAGTAGAAGCCCATGATAGTATTAAAGGCAACATTCTTCTTTCAGCCGTCCCGTAATTGTACTTAGCTGGAAACTGTATGGCTTTCGGGTGTATAAGATGTACTGTATAGTGCACTGTATTCTTCTTGTCAAGCCCTTTTATTTGATACCCATATTGGTGGGATTGATAACAAATTGTTATCAGCCATTTGGTAGCGGCGGCCATCTTAGATTTCAATTTTGCATAGTAAATTGTATTCTACTTGTTGAGACCTTTCATTTGATACCCATTTTGAGGGGATTGATAAAACCTAAGTTATACGCCATTTTGTAGAGGCCGCCATCTTAGATTTTAACTTTATATAGTACATTGTATTCTACTGGTTGATCACTTTCATTTGACACCCATATTGATGGGATTGATAAAACCTACGTTATCCGCCATTTTGTAGCGGCCGCCATCTTGGATTTCAATTTTTTATAGTATATTGTATTCTGCTTGTTGATCCCTTTCGTTTGATGCCCATATTGATGCGATTGATAAAACCTACGTTATCCGCCATTTTGTAGCGGCCGCCATCTTGGATTTAAATTTTTTATAGTATATTGTATTCTGCTTGTTGAGCCCTTTCATTTGATACCCATATTGATGGGATTGATAAAACCTACGTTATCCGCCATTTTATAGCGGCCGCCATCTTGGACTTCAATTTTTTATAGTATATTGTATTCTGCTTGTTGAGCCCTTTCATTTGATACCCATATTGATGGGATTGATAAAACCTACGTTATCCGCCATTTTGTAGCGGCCGCCATCTTGGATTTAAATTTTTTATAGTATATTGTATTCTGCTTGTTGAGCCCTTTCATTTGATACCCATATTGATGGGATTGATAAAACCTACGTTATCCGCCATTTTATAGCGGCCGCCATCTTGGATTTCAATTTTTTATAGTATATTGTATTCTGCTTGTTGAGCCCTTTCATTTGATACCCATATGGATGGGATTGATAAAACCTACGTTATCCGCCATTTTGTAGCGGCCGCCATCTTGGATTTAAATTTTTTATAGTATATTGTATATTGTATTCTGCTTGTTGAGCCCTTTCATTTGATACCCATATTGATGGGATTGATAAAACCTACGTTATCCGCCATTTTGTAGAGGCCGCCATCTTGGATTTAAATTTTTTATAGTATATTGTTGTTGAGCTTGTTGAGCCCTTTCATTTGATACCCATATTGATGGGATTGATAAAACCAACGTTATCCGCCATTTTGTAGCGGCCGCCATCTTGAATTTATAATGATAATGAATAAACATAATTGTATTGTCACCAAAATGCAAAGTGTATACAAAATTTCAGATTAATCGGTTGACAGGAAGAGGGTGAAATTTGAATTACTAAATTTGACCCAAGAATAAATAATAAATAAAAAAAACAAACGGGGTGAGCTAAATAAAACCATTTAAAACAAGTAAAAAAGTGTCAGTCGGCTTTGCCGACAGATATATACCCTCAGCCAATGTGAAGTGAAACTTTAACCTACGGACAGATCGAATGTATTTAAGGTCTTTTCAGAATTTTTGTGGCACAAATGTTGAACTTTTGTGGGTGAGGTACCCTTAGGGAGGTCCGGTATGGTCCATTTTAGAAGTTAAACTAAATTTTGACAATATATAAGGAAATCCAAAGTTTGGAAAAATTGGTTGCCCCATTCAAGTGATATCGTCATAGCATTTTGGACATAGCGCCATGAAACTAAGTTTGGATATAATATTACGAAGACCCAATGTTGTCGTGCTCTCCGACCGCCACATATAGTGACATAGGGGTCTTTTACCCCTTCGGGCTGTTTTCCTAAGAAATATGGACTTGCCGCTGAAAGAACTTTTACCGTCGTAATGGAGGTAGCGAATGCAAATCGCTTCAACAAAAATCAAAGTGATTCGAGAGCAGGTCTTAAAGTGAACTTATCCGAAATTTTGTGTGAGAGGTACCAGAAGGAGTAGACAACTATAGTCCATATTCGAACCTGATCTATATCTGGTAGATATATTAGGATGTGCAAAGTATGGATTACATCGATCACTCCCTTCAAGAGTTATCGTGCGCACACTTTTTCCGAACATTTTCTCAGGAAGTGTGGACTTGCCTCTGATGAAACTTTTACCGTCGTGTAAGGGGCGTTGAATACAAGTTCCTAAAACTTAAATCAAAGCGATTCGAGAGCAGGTCCTAATCTGAACTTATCCGAAATTTTGTGTGGGAGGTACCCGAAGTAGTGGACCGATTGAGTCCATATTCGAACCTCATCTAAGTGTGGTAGAAATTTCACGATGTGGAAAGTATGGATCAAATCAGTTACTTCCTTCGAGAGTTATCGTGCGCACAAATTTCCCGAACATTTTCGAACTTTTGTGGGGGAGGTACCGGAAGGAGTGGACCGATATAGCCCATCTTCGAACTTAAACTAAGTTTGGGCAAAATATTACTAAATCCAAATTTTTGACCGAATCGGTTGATCCATTCGAGAGTTATCGTGCGCACCTGCCAGCCAGACACACAGACGGACAGACAGACATACGGACGGACATTGCTAAATCGACTCCAAATTGTCTGAAACACATTTCGTCCAAACATACTTGGGGTCTAAAACCATTATATCGATGAGGCACATTTTGCCCGTATGAAAGTGTATATACCCTTTCTAGCCTAAAGGCTGAGGGTATAAAAAAGAAACAAACGTGTGTGTTTGAATAAACATGCAGGTATGTGGTGAATTTCGAATCGATTTGGAATGAAAACGATTTGCCCAAAACGAGTGAATTGATGGGAACCGCATCGAATTTCAATTCCACGTTGCTTAAATTTCATTAAATTCCCACAAACAAAAACAGGCTAGTGATCCCTTATCTGCAGTTGAAAGAAGAAAAATAGAAATAAAACACAATTTTTTAGTCTTATGCTAAGTTTACATTTACGAAATCCACTCGATTTCAACTGTAAATTCCATAGCTCAAACGTCAAATGAAATCTCACCTGGATTTCATTTGACGTTTAACCTATGGGTTTGACAGTTGAAATCGAGTGGATTTCGTAAATGTAAACCAAGCATTAGCGACGGCAAAAGCCGAAAAAATTAATAAGAAATAAAAAAAAAATTGTGTTCTTATTTAAATTGGCCTACATAAAGTGACTGGCATTGAAAATGATGCAACCTGAAATAAAAAAATGTAAACGTTGATAACTTGGGAACGAGGTGAGATTCAATTCAAAAAACAGTTTTGTAGGCTGAAAATATCAGCCCTATTCTGAGCATTCCCATGGGAGCTGTTTCCCACGTGAGCAAAATTTCCCATTCCCACGCTTTCCATATTCTCAACGACGTGGGAGCAGTAAAAAATGGGAGAAGAATTTTCGAAATTAGTTACACCACATTAGTATAGCATACTTTTGGGGGCTGTAATTTTGTTTTATAATACAAAATGCATATTTGCATTGAATTCACGGTTTTTGAATTAGGTAACAACTCACCCAATTCAACAACCGTGCATTAATTTATGGATTTTTAAGTGAATGGAGTACACGTTGTGAGGTGTTTTACTAATAAGCACATTTTCTTCAAAATGTACGAACTGATGTAAGCATTTTTTAATTGTTAGGCAAACATACTTTTTGTGTATAAAATAATAGGAACTTTTTTACAGACTGTTTCACTATTTCGAACGAAAATGAAAACGAAAGAAAAACTACTAAACTCGTGTATGATTTTCAAATTTTGTAGTTGTTTGAAGCAAAAACAAAGTCATTATTACCATGAAAAGCAAAGTTTAGGTGTTTTTCGTTCGCATTCATTTTCTTTCGACATAGTGAAACGGGCCCTAAGTTTGTAACGAATTGAACAATTGTATGTTGATGTCCATTCGGAATAATTTGAGTTAGGGGTAAACGAGTTTAGCGATATAAACCTCGTATTTTGAATATTTTTAAAAAATTCAAAAATGAAAATTTTCATTAGAAAATTCATTGTTATTCTCTTTTAAATTTTCATTGACGTCCACACACATATATGTATATGAAATCGATATAAAATTTTTGATATTTTCACTACTTTGCATTGGTTTGAGAGTTAAGAATTTAAACGCAAAGAATGTTAATGAAAATTTTCATAGTCTGGCATAAGACAAAGATACACTGCCGCTCACTTGAATAGAACCCCCCTGCAAAATTGTTTTCAGCCTCCATTTTTTCCGAATTATACAAGATATGAAGTTTTTAAGTTTTATTATATTTTGCTTCATGTTTTTGGAGTAAACTTAGTCATTCATTTGCATTCGAATCCAATTTGTATAAGAATTATACAAGGAAAACCAAATAAAGTCAAAAATTGGAGTAAAAAATTTGGCTCATTTGAATAGAACCCCCTTTTAAAACTTGGGAGTACAGAAATATTGCAACGATGTACTTTCAGTAATATTCAGTAGAAGTATATCCCTCCTGATTAAAGACACACCCGTATATCCTGCTTTGGCAAGGATTGTTTAAATAATCAGGTATAATGCCTAACAAAGCTTGCTTTTTTTCTTTCAAAAAGTTTATTTTTGGAAGCGTACTGTCTCCTTTACTGGTATATTTTACGCAAAAGACATTCTCATACATTTTAGAGAATATTTACCACTGTAGTTCCCCCGATTTTGGCGCGATGCGGGGGCTAGACGCCACAATCTTCCATTCAACTTCTAGAGTGTTGAATTGGGTGGTTGTGACCGACCAAATTTTATCCACTTCTACTGTCACAAAACAACACAGTGTATCTCTGAAATGTGTGGTACATATTTGGTAGCGATCTCCTATCAAAATAAACATTTTTTGAGATCCCCTAACACCGGGGTTTAAGCGACCACGTGCCCATCGGTGTTCTCAAGGTTTGCAGTTAGGCTACCAACTATATTTGAACGGAGCCTCGTTAATACCTGGGCGACCCAACGAGTAATTATCATGCCCTTGCAGTGGTAAGGAGGCTATGCCACGGTGGGCTTCAGTTCCACAGCAACTCAATACCCCATGGACATTCGAACTTTTAACAAAAAACCCTCAAAATGAATCATCGACTGATGTAGTTGTGGATGCCTTGGCACCCTCAAGCTGAAAACACATCCAACGTTTGAGTAAAGTTTTAAATTTTTCGTTATTCTTCTCCCACAAATGACACAAAACTTTACTCAAAGGTTGGATGTGTTTTCAGCTTCAGTCTTTACACTCACAAGTGCAACCTCCTCATTATCCCTGACAATTACAAATATGGACATTGACAACGATTCTCCCAATGTTGCTGCCAGCAGCTCAAACTCTGCTGCAAATGAGCGGACTGAAAAACTGGGCGGGGACGACACTCCGGACCTAGACCCTATTAATGACCCAGCAAAATGTTCCATGCCAAAGATGCCATTCAATCATGGGTGCAAGTGAGCTGCCATGTCACCTTTTTAGCATCTTCATCGATGAATTTTATATGAGCGTGGACCCCAAAAGATGCTATTCATTTTTGGATCCAAAGCATGTCATTTACACCAATGCTTTGACATGTCATTTTCACCAATGCTTTGGCATGTCTTTTTCAGCAACCCTTTGCAATGACATTATCATTACGACGAGAGTTTTAACAACGTTGGATGTGATTTCGAGTCTACCACAACATCAAGCCTATTGTAAATAATTAGTCTTATATATTTAGAAAAAATTGTATAAATAAAAACACAAAATTCATCTCTATTGGATCTGATGAAAGGTCGGATCTTTCACGACTTCTTTTGTTGGGTTCAAATGCTGATGAAAAAATCGGATCTTTCACGACTTCGTTTGAACCAATGCAAAAGATGCCATGAAATCACGACATCGCATTGAACCCCTTCCTTAAAATTTTGCTGGGGACAGTCTAAACAGACAAAGTCTACTACTGCTCAATATTATTGAGGAAAGTGCCCCCTTGACACTCAAGGAGGAAAGCATTCCGGATGAAATTTGGGAAAAATCGCTGACTGAGGAGGAGGAAGATATGGACGCGATAGTGATCCATGTCCCTACCTCTAGTCTTGCTAATGATCCCCCGTCCGGTGACGTTTTGGTGTCGGACTATCCCGACAAACTTCTACTTCTAAAGCAAAAAGCAGTAGAGGAGGAGAGTGGCACGAGCGAACACCTATCGATAAGATGGATGATTCGCTGAATCCACAGACCTCCAAATCTTCCAATGCCAAATAAGCAAGAGACAAAAAATCATACCGAAGGGCAACTAACTATTGCAATCGGTATGCTAATAAAGACCCCAACACCATCAGCGTAATGCTCGGTTTACATTTACGAAATCCACTCGATTTGAACTGACAATTCCTTTGCGTATATGTCAAATGAAAACTCATATGAAATCCATTGGATTTCATTTGACATTAAGGCAATGGAATTGACAGTTGAAATCGAGTGGATTTCGTAAATGTAAACCATGGCACAATTACCCAGGTAGTGGCATCGTAAAAATTTGAATATGTTATGTCAAAACTTTCTTTATGTTGTTGGGGAAATTACAACAAAAATAATTTTTTTATAAAGGGATTTGACTTTTCATATTCGATCAGCTGGTGTCTTGTCACTACCTGGGTAATTGTGCCATGATGTAAACCAAGCATAAGGGAGTTTTAAATGGTACGTTCTAACCTCAAGTTCGTGAGGAGATTCGAAAGAGAATATCCTCACGTAACAAAGTGGGAACGCGTGTCAGTGAAATCTCTACGTCAAGAGAGGGAATAACCCCCATTGAAACCTCCAAAGAGCTGACGAAGGGAGGAGACTTCAGCTCTGATAAGGACACCCCTTCATCCAATGCGGCAACGTCGCAGGAACAGAGCCAATATCTTTAACAGCTGGTAATGCAGAAGAATACTTTCACTTTGTAATGAGTTATTCGGCCCCTGTGGCTTCCACACTTTTGCAGACTTAGATTTATATACTTACTTGTGTACTTGGTTTATAAAGAAATATGAAATACTTTTTTTTATTTTGAATCAATTATTTTTATTATATTTTTAATGTTTTTTCTTTGTCTTCTGATTTTAGTTTGTGTTTTTTAGTTAAATATTTATGCTTAGATAATATTAATTGCATTTTTAGTTTTGTTGTTGTTGTTCATTGAAATTATATAGTTGAGTTAATTCGAAGTTTGTTTATGTATGTGTTTGGAATCAGGATTTCGTTATGTAGTTTTTTTTAAAGATAATTGCTCTTTTTGGGAATTATTATTTTTTAATTAAAGAAAGTAAACATAAAATCAGTATATCAATTAGGGCAATGTATCCTTAGTAAAATATTTAGCTTTAAACAATATGGTATTTAGAAAAATTACTGTTTTATAAAAGTAATAAGAAGTAGTTTTTTTTCTACTTAAAAATTATTTTCAACGGAATAACATTCATTTCTCATACTTATGTACACATGCATGTATTTATATAGGCAAAATATATGTATATTTATTGAAAAATTATAATGAAATATTAATATGAAAAGGGCACATAAGTTATTAGAATTAAGTTATAACACATTAACGTTTACGAATTTTTTCCATTTGACACGCATCCATTGACATTCATTCTTTTTGCAATGGACTCCAGGTAAGATCGAGGAAATAGTGGACTTCATGAGTCGAAAGAATATCATGGTCGCGGTTTTCCTATTACACCTGTCTGTTCAATACAGACTTATCTCGCTTGAGCTTTAATGGCTCGTACATGGAATGTGTGGGGGTAGCTGTCTGGTATGGAGCTGCCAAGGTAGAGTTGATGAGCGTAAAAAAATATTTTTGTAGTAATTTCCCCAACAACATAAAGAAAGTTTTGACATAACATATTCAAAATTTTACGATGCCACTATCTGGGTAATTGTGCCATGTATCAGACCATCTCCCCAAAATTGTCTCTATCAGCAGGCCGCCCGATTTCATCATCTCTGAACGCCATACTTTCGTCAATTGTGGAAAAGCCAATTGACCGAGTTTCAGAGAGTTCACTAATCACCTAATCACTAATCACAATTCCGAGATCTGACCAACCCTTCTGATGTTCGGGTAGCAGAACGGACGTTCCGAGACATCAACACTCTGGCAGCTGCACGCCATATATTCCTGCTGGCCGTCCCGAGGCGACGGGATCCCAGAGTCAAGGAGCTGTCGAAATTAATGAATTGTGGGCAACGGTTAAGTCACTCACGAACCCTCAGAAAATAAGGCAGGACCTCAGTCACCTTTGTTGACGTTACGCTGATTGATACGAAGAGGTGCGCAAGTTATTTCAGTCGACAGTTTGTCAAGCACCCCGGGATTGACAGCGAAGAGAAGAGCACCAATTCGCTTTAGATCTATGCCTGCCGAGGATGAACCACCACAATTTACAATGGATGATGTTGCAAATGTCATCGAAAGTGTTGGGCACTGATGGAATCTCCATGGTAATGTTGAAACAGCTGAATGTGCTGGGAGTAGAGTATCTCACAAAAGATCTAAACCAGCCGATAGCTACCCACATCGTTCCCGAAGTCTGCAAAATTGCCGGGCAAGGACGCCAGCAAAGGTGAATCGTACAGACCGATTTCGATTTTGTCGCCCATTGCAAAGACCCTTGAGGCTTTCACCCTCCTCAGCGTTAGAAATAGCTATCAAGTTGCTGATCATCAGTATGGGTTCCGTAAGCAGCTTAGCAGGGCAACAGCGCTGCACGCCATCTCCACACATATTAGTCGAGGACTCAACCAGAGAATCCGTGTGATAGAACAGTGATGGTGGTGCTTGACTTATCAAAAGCCTTTGATGCTGTCAACCTCTCCACTCTGTTTGACGACATCGAACAGACAATCCTCTGGCCAAATTTGAAACGTTGGATAATCAATTATGGGAGTTCCCCAAGGTGGTGTGATATCTCCGGAGCTGGTTAACCTCTACCTCTCCTGTATTCCGTAATCGAACATACGGATGATTGCACGATCTTGGCGTTAGGTACTTTTCTTGATGTCATTTGTGAAAGTCTGAACTCCTATTTGACCGATCTTTCATCTTTTTAGATAGGTCTGTAGTAAGCTATGCGGGGTCAGTATGGTCAGCGAATACAAGGGCAACGCGATGGAAAAATATTCCAACCTGTCAGAATACCGGCCTGAGAACTGCGACAGGATGTCTTCAGCGTACCATTTACATGATGAGACAAAGGTTCTTCGGAACAGCAACAAAATTGCATGCTTTCGTTGCAATACTTGCTCATCATATGGTGGATAGGACCCTCAAACCCAGGTATATATGCATGTCAGGAGGGATCTTCATGATCCCTAAAAAGAGCGGTCCAACGTAACACGAGAGAACCTCTAGATCAACAAGCCTATCAAGCAGGTTTACTTTGTTCATCGCATGAACGGCAGAGGTGAGAACAGAGTTGAAAGTCATGGTCGATGGTAGCAAAATTCCGACCACAAACTACCCCAAAATTTTAGGGGTCACATTCGACAGTATGTTCATGTCGTCCGGGCATGCCACAGCTATCTGCGACAAGCTTAGATGTAGGAACAAGGTCCTCAAGTCCCTAGCCGGCAGTATTTGAGGTGCAGATACAACCTTGTTTACTACATATAACGCGATAGGTAGGTCTGTGGTAAGCTATGCGGCGTCACTATGGTCCTCGAATACAAGGGCAACGCGATGGAAAAATATTCCAACCTGTCAGAATACCGGCCTGAGAACTGCGACAGGATGTCTTCAGTGTACCATTTACATGATGAGACAAAGGTTCTTTCGGAACAGCAACAAAATTGCATGCTTTCGTTGCAATACTTGCTCGGGTGCTACCGCGAGAGCCATCCTAATCATTATATGGTAGATAGGACCCCCAACCCAGTCGCTGATGCCATAAACAACTATCGCGTGAATGCGGTTCTCAGAGAACATCCCCATCTATCGCAGCTGAGGAGCGTCAGCTGCCATGACAGACCAGAGTAGTCTTGGCTCAACTATGATCGGGATGGTGCAGCCTTCTGAATTCCTATGGGGCAAGGATCGATGACATAGTGCAAAGCATCTGCCCATCATGCGGCACAGGCCCGCACGATACACTGCACCTTTTCAACTGCCCTGCCAAACCTACTCAACTAACCCCAGTAGATCTGTGGTTACATTCCATCGAAGCAACCGCATTCCTAGAATTGGGAACAGACTAAGTCAGAGCTAGTTTAAGCAGAAAATGAACCTATAAAAGACTGTTACAACAACAACGATAAAGTAAACTCAGTTTTTGGAAGTGAGCTCTTCGCTCCTCTTTCCTGCATTGCCCAAAATTCAATTTACTTTACTGCAAACTTTGTACGTGACCCTGCTTTTACAAATGACAGGACAGTTGACTTCATGTATTGATTGCCAAAACCCCAAAACTTGACTGTGTGACGTAGGCGTCCCGACAATAACAAAAACAGTTGTAAAATTGTGAATGAAAATCATCGATAAAGGTTGTAAAACAAGACAACAAAGACTTAATGCGCCTATTGGAACCTCTCGTAGGAAATTCGTATGTTCCAGAAAGTTGTGTATTGAAATCATCGGTACATTTTTATATTTGGTTGTTTCCACGAAATTTAAATGGTTTTATGTCTATAGACAAAAATATGGAAAACATAAGAGAAATTTGACAAGATTTTGACCTTAAATATAAATTTTGATGAATTTTATGTGTTCACAATTTTTGTTCTTTTCTGACAAGAGCTACAACTTTCCCACCGAGAGTAAATACAATTTCTTCACAGTTTAAAGGATGCGAGCCTGATAAAGTAATCCATTTTGACATCAATGCCTCCATTCTTTGGGAGCACCGTGAAAGTGCATGTGATGTAGAAAACGCCAAGACATGTGTTTTCTGCTTTTTGGTCATCTATGTACATACATATGTCGAATAAACCAACTCCTACATCTTACAAAACTGTGTTAAACTAGTATTGATTTTTTCTACCTTAGTAAGTTTCTATGCGCACGAAAATGTTCTATTAATGTGATATTTACTTAAAAAAATGAAGAATTAAATTAAACAAAATAAATTCCAGCACTTTCCTTTTTTTGTTCGAATATTGGAGAATTTTGATTAAATGTGTGTTAAGATTTTATATACAGTGACTGTCACTGAAAATGATGCAACATGAAATAAAAAATGTAATCGTTGATAACTTCGAAACGAGTTGAGATTTTTTAACAATTCAAAATATAATTTTATAGACCGAAAAATTGCCTTTAAAATGGCATAGAAAAATATTTCATGTACATGTAAATGTAATTTTCTTAAAGACAACTTTTCAGCCTACAAAATGATATTTTGAATTGTTGAAAAATCTCAACTCGTTTCGAAGTCATCAACGATTACATTTTTTATTTCATGTTGCATCATTTCAGTGACAGTCACTGTATGTAATTAAAAACTTGTTGTTTGTTCATAATTTCTGCCTTAGTTTTAATTAAAAAATGAAGCCCTTTTTCTTTGATTTTTTAATGTTTATATAATTATATATCATTTGTTATTATTTTAGTTTTGGAATATAAACTTGCTGTAAACATTATTTTATTGGTGTAACATTCTTCCTTTTCTGTAGGAAAGTTAATATTTGAAATATTTCTTATTCTGGATTTTTTTATGATTTCAGTGTGTTGTGTTTTTTGGGGTTAATTAGTTTTTGTAGTGCATTTTTGGTTAGTTTGGTTTTTGAAACAAATAAATGATAAATTGTTATTGCTCTATAATTTATCGTTTCATTTATAATTTTTTCCTTTTCACCATAATGATATTTTTTGTTTTTATTTCTCAATTGGTTTATGTAAAAAGTAACAAACGTTTGGTTTTTATTTCTTTTCTATTTGTTTATGTTGTAATTTATTTTATGTATTTATTTACACATTTTATATAATTATTGCCCTGTTCTCTTGACGCATGATGTGCCGATATTTCAATAATACTTGTAAACATAAATAACGAAAATTTAATAACAATAAATAAATAGTAAATGTATAATAAATAAATAGTAAATACTTATGTATTTGTTGCTGCTTATTTGACTATTATATCGTTGTTTTAATTTCAATAAATATTTTTGTTGGATTTTTTATATAATGAACTAGAAGCAATTGAATTGTTTGGCCACCTACTAAGTTTTGTGGACAAATACAGTGACTGTCACTGAAAATTATGCAACCTGAAATAAAAAATGTAAACGTTGATAACTTGGAAACGAGTAGTGATTTTTTAACAATTCAAAAAAAACAAATTTGGTTGTCTTTAAGATGGCATACAAAAATATTCCGTTAACAGTACCGTTATACTGAAATTTTAGCGGAACACAAAAATGGGCATTTTTAAATTGACCATTAAAAATGATGCAGCACAATAATCGATTAATAATTTCCAAATTTTTCGTTGTTTATGCTATTTTAGTGATCAGAATGGTGGAATAATTGGTTCCCTAGTTTTTGAAGTTATTTTCCAAAAATGAATATGAAAAATCATTAAGGGTTATGTCCAGAGTACGTATAAACAATCTAATGATACACTCCACGTCAGTAGAATAGAACACCTAAATTTTTGTTAATGTTAGCGTATTTATCACAAAACGAATGAATCTACGATTTTAATCTTGTAGGGATTTAAAGCCTATGACGGAACATCATACAACAAAGAACAACTTATGTTCTTTGTTGTATGATGTTTTATTAAAGAAAAAATCAAGGTTTTTATACGAAATTTTTAAGTTTTTCATACTTATTTTGAAAATGTTCCATCTTTTCAGCAGCCGAAGCACTCGATTTTATCTGTGTTATATTCTATCTTATTGTGAAGAAATATGACATAACTGCGCGACTCTTATTGATATTCCGAGATGTTTCGTTTATCTGTCAATTTAAACCCGTTTACGCTGTTATTTCGGCGTCCGCGGAATTATTTATATGGTTTTATTGGTGAAAAATGATTAGAAAGCCCCGCTTTATCGACTGAAAGAAAATTCGGCGTTAATATCTCCACAATTCGCGAAAATAAAATGACTGTTCTATCCTGATGACCGAAAATAAATGACTATTTTTCATAGTACTATCGGAAAAATGATCAGAAAATCATTTCGCGAAAAGCTAGAAACATAATTTTTTCTGTGTTTGATACGGAACATCATAGGCTTTAAATCCCTACAAGATAAAAACGTAGATTCAATCGCTTCGGGATAAATAAGCTAACATTAACAGAAATTTAGGTGTTCTATTCTACTGACGTGGAGTGTATATGGGAAGTCCTGTATTAGCCAGACTTGCCCTATATTATGCTAGTCTTTAACGGCGTCGCCCTAATAGAGGTAAACATCAGGGCATAGAACATATTTTTTCCATTGTTGTCCGAACTAATTTCATTTTTAATAGACTCAAAAATATAGTTTAGTAATCTAAAACATTTATTGAAGATGTCCCTTTTAGGAGTTGAAACGTCTACTGCAGGTGTCGACAATACTCCGCAAAATTTATTTGAAGTTGTTCTATGTGAAATAGTGATTGCATAGTTTTTTGAAGCAGTTCATGCGGAGTCGTGAAAAATGCACTCCATTTATTACATTTTAGAAGCAATAGCGTAGAGATCCCTACAAACAACGACTTTATTTTTATTTCTTCAAAACATAAAAAAGAGGGTCTACATTTCTAACATTTTGTTATAAATTAAAAAATACAAACAGTTTAGTTAATTCGCAACTTTTGAACCTTTTTGAGGTAATCCACTAGAGTAGAATGATTGGTGTGGATTTGGAGTCCTTGCCGAAAGCTGAGCTGGTGATAAGAAGACATTTTGGATGAGCGGAAAGACATTTTGGATGAGCGGAAAGACATTTTGGATGAGCGGAACATGATGACGGGGAGAAGAGGAAGTAAACACAAAAGCGATTGAATTTAATGGATACTTTTATAATTTGTGTTAAAATAATAAAGTTCATAAAACTCTTTTTTACACAAATCGACACCTCCAAATAATAGTATGCTAAGTCTGAAAAGTGAGTTTTGCAGGAGAAGCTCTCAAAGTTTACAGTTTTCTTTGACCTTCACTATTATTCTGAGTAAACATTTGTTTATAACTTCTGTTCGGATTGACCGATCATTACCAAAATTTGACAGAATTTAAGTTAAAGGACGTAAAATGTAAAAATGTAAAGAACTTGGAAACATGCTAAGTCGACTTAGCATACTATTGTTTGGAGGCGTCGAAATAATAAATGCATTTTATTTATTCAGGAATATTATTAATGGCTTGCATTTTTTATTGCATGCTTAAACTGATTAAAAACACTTTCTTAAGAATGTATCTAAATTCTATCAAAAGCACTCAATTAAAAGACGTGCCGTGGATCGAAAATGGAGTGCATCCTAGACGTTTGCTGTGGAAGCAAAATGGACTGTAGCCTCGCTGCACTATGCCCTTGTAAAAATCATGACTTCTTTCACATAAAAAGATGTAGTCCGAAATCACTTGCACTCATGATTCATCTACTTCTTTGGCTACAAACATTTTGCTGGGATATGCTTATTGAATATATTCCCCTTTGTTTTTGAAAAGTCATAAACTAAATTGTCATGCTGTGAAGAAGCACTGTTAATTAGTCCCGGTCCACACTAGAGCGATTTCAATGAAATTAGGCGTTCGTAGATCGAGTTCCATTCTAAAGTAATTTTATAAAATTGCTGTAGTGGGGCACTCGAACTAATGGCTAATTTAGACTAGCCGTAATTTCTCAACTGGATTTAATAAATCCAGTAGAAATCTCATTGCATTTAGATATACCTTTGGAGGATTTAATGATTTTTGTTCATAACAGAATTACCAAGGTAGATGCATTAGCCCATCTGATTGAATTTGAAACGTCAAAAGAAATTGTTGTAAATTGAATTCGTCTCAAAAAACATACGGCAAAATACAAATTTATTGTTTAATAGTACGTTTATATATAAGCGGATTTAACAAACCCACTGGGTTTCAAATGTCAATTCCTTTACGTATACGTCAAGTAAATCCTAATTAAGAAGGTTAACCCTGAAAAAGGCTATAATATAAACATGGCCTAATATCGAAAATGTTAACACATTAGCAAGTAAAGTATTATTTTATCGCTTAGACATCGTAAATATTAGTCTTGGGGCCATTATTATATGTGTCCTTTTACTATCTGATGGATTTGAAAACGCAAAATAAACCAATTTGGAGGCATTAAAAATATGTTTTTTACATTGAAAGTTAATGCGAAGAAAGTCCTCCTTGAAATTCAATCATCACTTTTAACTTTAAGTTAACCGGAACGCTATAAATCTGTTCGGTAAATCCAAACTATTACAAAAGAAGACTTATAATAATGGGGGTTGCTAGATTAAAATCAACTTTTGTTAGCCCCGGTCCACACTAGTGTGATTTCATTGCAAAAATTTCATGAAGTTAGGCGTTCATATATCGAGTTTCCAACTACAGGAATTTCATGATATTACTCTCCTATGTCCCGGTCCATACTAGAGTGATTTCATTGAAAAAATTGCATGAAATTATGCGTCTCTAGATCGAATTCCATAGTAGAGTAAAATCATAAAATTGCTGTAGTGGGGAATTCGAATTAAGAACGCCGAATTTCATGAAATTTTTTAATGAAATTTACGCTAGTGTGGACCGGGACTATGGAAATCGATCTAGCGACGCATAATCTCATGAATTTTTTTTCAATGAAATCACTCTATTGTGGACCGGGACTTATATAAAGTAAATTAATTTTTTTCGGCTTGTTTACAAATTTTGACATTTTAAATTATTTTTGCTGTAGCAATACACCGATGCATCTACCTTGTTTCTTGTGTTGCAAAAACAGAGTTGTATACAAGGATTTATGCCAAATAATCGGTTGAACGGCCACACTGGCCGTTCATTTTTGTCAGTCATCAGGCAACCACAAAATATTTTGTGGTTGCTGGACAGTTATCGATAAATGCGAAAAATCGACAGTCAAAACTGATCGTGTGTACTCCGCTTAAAACAAATCCACAAGAATTTATTTTTGAATGGTAAATCTGTAAAATTTTGGACGGATTTAGCATATAAAACCTGATAATGGTCTAAATCCGGCTATTGATGTCATATCTAAATGACCTATTACGCTGAAAACACATCCAACGTTTGAGTGAAGTTTTGTTTCATTTCTTGTAGATGAATAAAAGAAAAAATGCTGCAAGTTTCAATTTTTTTTATTCTTCTACCAGTAATGGCACAAAACTTTACTTAGACGTTTATAGCTCTGTTCCTTTACGTTCAAGAATCTTCAAGTTTTACCACTTTTTACTCGAAAAGCGTTCCTTTACTTCAGACACCATACAATTCATATAGGAGCAGTTTACAACTTTTACTACTTTTGCCGGTTTTACCATTTTCAAAAGTAAAGGAACAGACCATATGTGTTTTCAGCATTAGTTCGAGTGCCCCACTACAGCAATTTCATAAAATTACTTTAGAATATAACTCGATCTAATGTTTGGTCTACATTTACGAAATCCACTCGATTTCAACTGTCAATTGCTTTGAGTATACGTCAAATGAAAACTTATCTGAAATCCATTGGATTTCATTTGACGTTTAAGCAATGGAATTGACAGTTGAAATCGAGTGGATTTCGTAAATGTAAACCATGCATAAGAACGTCTAATTTCATGTAATTGTTTCAATGAAATGGCTCTAAGTCCCGGTCCACACTAGCGTGATTTCAATGAAATAATTTCATGAAATAGGGTATTCTTAGATCAAGTTCCCCACTACAGCAATTTCAAAAAATTGCTTTAGTATGGAACTCGATCTAAGAACGCATAATTTCATGAAATTGTTTCAATGAAATTGCTCTAGTGTGGACCGGGACTTATAAACGACACAGGAAAATGGTCGGAATTTAATGCATTTACGACACAAATATTTTCCATTAAATGTGAAGCAGTTGTATGATTTGAGTCGTGAAACACTGGGGAAATGAATATGGTTACTTAGATATTTGACAGTGAAGGGAAGAAACAGGAAAAGATCTGAAAGAATATTGAGTTTGCCCTAAAACAACACCAGTCCCTATGTTTGCTGTTCAAATCACCACACATAAAGTTGTTATCGCTAATGCCGGGCATACACTATGGGCATGCAGGACAGCAACCGATGAGCCCTTGTGTAAGTGTGTGATTGAATAGTGTGTGGCATTCCTTCAATCCATATTGCAAAAATGATGAATTTTCCTCCAGAACTCGATTTTGGGTTGAAGTTTTCCAAATTTTTAATTTCCTCACAAATAATATTTTTGTTTTCAAAAATTATTTGTTGGTTACTTGGAAAATAAACAAAATTCATCGGATTAAAAGGGGTTCATTTACAAAATCAAAACTATTTTGATTTCAATCCTGCCAAAACTACTCCCAAATACATTGACAAAAACTTCAAAATTTACTAATACTATTACAAATGCTGTCCTGCATGCCCATAGTGTATGCCCGGCATAAGGCTCAGCAATTTCCTCAAGTCACTTTTGAATTCTGCTTGTAAATAAATATTAGATCGTCCCCTTTGGAAATACAATTATGTATTTATTCATACATTTATAACATAAAGCCTTAAATGCCAAATAATTATTATTTTTTATCTGAATTTACCAGAATATTGCAATTTTTTCCAGTAAATTGTTTAGCCATCTATAACCAAAATTCCACACTATTATATGTTTTAGGGAAATGCCGTTGTTCCTGACTTTGTTTCTATACACCTTTTTTAATGGTAAAAGTAGTAAAAGAGCGGACTGTAAAAAATGAGATACACATACAACTTTATTCAAACTGTACAGGAACGGAGAAATGAAAAAAAAAACGTAAAAAACTGGAACAAAAATCAAAGTATTCCCCCATTGGCTCAACTTCATTTATTACCCTCTATTACAGAGAGTAATGTTTTTCAAAACGAACTGACAGTGTTGCAAAATTTTACTGATCGCTACCAATATCATGATTTCATCCCGGCGAAGGGATTATCAATTGGCTTCTCAGTTTTTGAAATGATGCCTTTTTAGCGAAAAACCGAACTCTTTAAGTGTCTAGTATTCTCATATGAATGAGAATCACACTCACTTTTCGGCTTTTCCAAAGAAACACCAAAATTAAAATATTTTGCAACATGTCAGCACGTATCAACTAAGAATTCTTCGAATTCTGTGAGTTGAAAAGAACACCAACACAGTTGCCTGTGAGGTTGTTTATTGGAATTTTGTTTTTTTTTTTTTTTTTTTTTTTTTTTAGCAAAGCTCCAATCCGCCCGTGCCTCGGCTGTTTTTTGTTTGTTTTGTTTATTGTTGAAGTTCAATCTCATTTTCGATTGTTTGAGTGGAGTATTCCCCATTGGCTCAACTTCATTTATTACCCTCTATTACAGAGAGTAATGTTTTTCAAAACGAACTGACAGTGTTGCAAAATTTTACTGATCGCTACCAATATCATGATTTCATCCCGGTGAAGGGAATTATCAATTGGCTTCTCAGTTTTTGAAATGATGCCTTTTTAGCGAAAATCCGAAGTCTTTAAGTGTCTAGTATTCTCATATGAATGAGAATCACACTCACTTTTCGGCTTTTCCAAAGAAACACCAAAATCAAAATATTTTGCAACAATCGAAAATATGCCTGTCTGCGTACTCGATAATTTGTAATAATTATTACTAATGTTTCTGAAATTGACAGTTGTTCAATGGAAAAGTTGCTGAAAAAAGTGTTTCAGCAACATTTAGTAAGTACGAAGACAAACCTATAGAGATTGAACTTCAACAATAAACAAAACAAACAATTGTAAAAACTTTTTAGTTCTGGAACACAACTTATATTTTATAAACACGTTTCCTCAATTAATGGTCTGTTCCAGTACTGCAAGAATCTACTAATTTCTACTATTTTTTCGATATCATAAATGGCAAATGTTTATCATAGTAAAAATAGTAGCTTCTTGCAGGGTCTGGAACAGGCATTAAATTCAATTTTCATTATTAGTTCATTATATAACTTCCGCTTGAAAACTTCAATTGTGATATTTTTTGTTGATATTGTAAAATGAATTATATAATATTTTATATATAAATTATAACAACAATTGCAACAAAATCAATAATTTTGTTGTAACATTCATTCTAATATTTTGTTTATTGAAGGTGTGTCTTTGTACTTGCTAGAGGTTACTGGAAAATTTTTCTCCATTTACTTCTAGCAACTGTCAACATTTGAGTAAAAAGAAAACATCCAATAACATTTTATGACAATTCTTACAAAATATTGATTACGCTGACACCCTTTATTACAAACAGTTTTCATTAAATGTGGCTATAAACTATTTCTGATTTTTTTATCTCTTTTCTTCTTATATAAAGTATATTTTTATTCGAATTGTTGTCTATTTATTTTAAATATATAATTTTCAAACTCTTATATGCTAAAAGCGTATTTAATTACCTTATATTAAATATAATGTGTTCTTTTATAAAGTAATTTTTGTTTTATATAATATGTATTTGTTGTTTTTAATAATAAAACCAAAAATTATTAAAACATAAAAATAAATTCTTATTTACTACTTTTTTGCGTTCAAAAATAGGTGGGAAATTAAAATCAGTTTTATTAACATTCGATTATTTCTTTAAAAAAATCATAAATAAATTAAAATCGTTAACAATACATTTCTGTTACATTACTAATTAAATGTGTGTTGTTTAAATAATTATTATTTTCTTTTCTTGTTGTTATGTACTATATTGTATATAAAATAAATCAAAATTGATAAATTAGTCTACATTTATTGTTAACTATGAATTCATTCATATTTATTTTTTTCACAATGCTTGGTGAAGTGAATATTGTTGTATATTATTTATGAATGATATAATAAATATTTATATAAAACATTATAAGAAATGAAAAAAAAAATAAAAAGATATAAACAAATTATCAAAAACGGACGCAATTTTGGAAATATTTGTTTGGACTGGAAAAGTGTCAAAATTCCGGATAAATTCCATTAAACGTTTAACATTTTTCATATACATATGTATTCAATAGCATTAAAGGGAGTACACACAAACAGTTTTGAATGACAGTCAACGTAATTTTAGGACAATTTTCTGGCAAATAAAAACATTTATTTAAGTCCATATTTACATTATACTATGTTTACATTTACGAAATCCACTCGATTTAAACTGTCAATTCCTTTACCTATACGTCAAATGAAAACTCATCTGAAATCGACTGGATTTCATTTGACATTTGAGCAATGGAATTGACAGTAGAAATCGAGTGGATTTCGTAAATGTAAACATAGTGTTATGCAATTGTCAGTTTGTCGGTGAGAGAGGGTGTTGAGGAGTAAAGGGTTACCACATGCCTCACCTCCCCCTTTTTCTAACTGACAATTGCCGCAAGGAAAATTGCCTAATATAAATATGGACTAACTAAAAATGTTTGAAATACTATTTACGCTATGTTCACATTAGATAATTTTTCAGGTTAACATCCTTTATGATGGATTTGACATTTGAAACCCAATGGATTAACTAAACCCTTTTAGATGTAAACGTACCGTAATAGCCTGTTGGCACTAGGGAACATTAACCCACTGGTTTTAATAGATCCAGCGGGTTCATATACCTTTCCGAGGATATAAATGCTGATGTTTCTTTACGTATACATACAAAATCATAAGCAGAATATCAAAAATTAAGTACAGTACACATTGTCAGTTTTGAATGACGATTTTTTGCAATTATCGATAACTGTCCAACCGTCCAGCAACCACAAAATATTTTGTGGTTGCATGATGACTGACAAAAATGAACGGCCACACTAGCAAGCAACAACAAAGCTGTCATTTAAAACTGACAATGTTTACCCAGCTTTAGGTAGTGTAGCGTCGCGCGACAGGAACGAGAACCATATGAAAAAATGTAAGTGGTGCCAAGTTTGTTCTTGCAGTTTTTGTATGGTTGTTGTAACCCGACACTCAAGGGACCTAATATACTTGGCTCATTAGGGTTACAACCTCTTATGGCTCCGGCACATAGGGTCCGATGTGCGACGCGTCACGCGTTAAAAGCAACAACCATGTGAAAAAAGTGTAAGTGATGCCAAGTTTGTTCTTGAAGTTTTCATGTGGTTGTTGTAACGCGACGCTGAACGGACCGTATATGCCGGGGCCTTTATTCCTGTATCATATTTTGATGAGTTTTTACCTAAGATTAGATAAAGTCTTAATTATAAGGTGATTCCATAAAAAAATCTCACGAACAAAGTCATTTGAAAAATATTCTATATGAGCTTTTTTGACAAACTTTTGAAGCTAATATAAGCAGATATATAACTGAAAATATGCTTTGGAGCCTTTTTCAACTTTTAAATGGAATGAAAGTTATTATAGTCAATAATAGACAAAAGAGCATTCATTCGTGCAACAGAAAATATATTTTTTTCATTTCATAGCATTTTTAAACAATTTTTTTTTCAAATTGGTTTGTGTGTGGCCTTTTTAATACTTAAACGGATAAATCCTTATATTAGTAATTAATAGGCAACATTTCATCCACTTTTTTTAGAAAGAGTCGTAACCCTAGTGTACATACACATATCTTCATTCTGTCAGGGATTTTCCAGTCCATGTATCGTTATGATGTTACTTATTTATTTTTTTCTATATTTAAGTTTTTTTCCCTTCTTATATATTAACATACTATTAGCTAAAGCTTTTAAATAGTGTATAAGTATTAGATCATGTGTGTATGCGTTTAATGTAATGTAAAAAGAAGAAGAAATGTTAATAATAGTATAGTTATTGAAAAGAATATAATTAATAAAAAATACATTTTTACCGTTTTTTTGTAAGCTTTTCATGAAACATGGCAACATCACATTTTATAATTTTAGTTTTCTGTCATTTTTCGGGATGGGGGGAACGAAATCCTGCAAAAAAAACTTCATCAATATTAGACAGTTCATGTAAAACTACACTAAAGAAATCCAACATACCTTGGGAAACAGTCAGGTAATCACAGGGATTGCTCCTAAAACTTTAATATTTATCTGCAATATTATATCAAAAATTATTAACTCAGCAATTTACATTATTAATAAATAAGAGGCATAATTAATTTTAAATTCCAAAACTCCATAACATAAATACATATATTTTCTACAATTCAGAAATCTATCTACCAAGAATTTTACGCTGGATATTTGAAGAAAGGGCTAATCTATTGCCAAAATAAACACTCCTAATGCGTATTTTGTTCCCATATCTCAATCAAGGTAGGCCGACCTAGGATACCACTTTTTATACCCTATACCACAATGTGGAAAAGGGTATTATAAGTTTGCTTTGGTAAAAAAACATGTAACAACGCGAAATATTCGTCGGAGACCCCCAATGTGGCATACCAATCTTCATATCTCGACGAGATAAAGCGATTTTGAGATGTGTGTCTGTCCGTCCGTCTGTCCATTATAAATTGTAAACACGCTCCAGGCCGCAATTATGGACCGATCGTCACGAAATTTTGTATGGAGGTCGGGTTCAGATCAGAATAGATCCCTATTCTTATTGGTGATGATCGTAAAATATTTAGCGGGTGAAATGGACCAAAAACATAATATTTATCCAATTTTCTAGCGGCTCTGTAGGTCTCAATAATAGTCCGATCAACGCGTAATTTTAAATAAGGTAAGAGTATATCACAAAGGAGAAGCTTGCAATTTGAGATGACGATCGGATAATATTTAGAGGGTGAAATGGACCTTAACTTTTGTGTGAAAATTGTGAAAATGTTTAATATACAGCTTATATCTTAATTCCTGGAAGTGAAATTCCGAACGAGTGAGATATACTTGAAAGTGGAACGCTTGACCTTTCAATTGATGCCAATTATGTTGGTGTGCATGATCAGATAACAGAATTACAGCCTAATATACTCCGTTATTTGTTTGTAGTGTAATAATAAACTCGCTAGAAGTCGCAATTATACGTCAATAGTCACGAAATTTTGCATCGGGTAAGAGTATAGGTCGAAAAAGATGCCTACAATTTTGAATGATGATCTGATATTCTTTAGCGGGTGAAATTGACCATTACTTTTGTATGAAGAATATAAAAATTTTATTTTTGGTCGATATTTTAATTCCTTGAAGACATATATATTTCTCAAAGTAGCCTAAATATGGGAAAAAACTACTAACCTTTCCTCTGATGTAAATTGCAATAAAGTGTTTGCTAGATAACGGGCCTATAATGGGTTCTGTGTAGAGAACCACATTTTTATCACATGCTACATATTGTCTCTCCAAAAGTTTATTAGAGTTGTACAATCTAGTTCATTTGAAAGATCTAGTTCAATAGTTCAGCTCTTTTAACCGAACTAGTTCAGTAATCTAGTTCATAGTTCACTATCCAGTTCAATCATTCGGATCAGAATCGTTCACCGGCTCTTACAGCGTGTTTTCGTAAAAAGTTTTTGCCCATTCGCTGTTAATCGTTCGTTTGATGAAGACGCAAACATACACCAAATTGAAACAAACAGTTGAATAATGTAATTTAACTACTTCAGAACAAACATATTATATTTACACAGTTTATTCCATTCATAAAGAAAGATTAACTTGGTATTAATTTAAGAAAAAACGTCCTTAATTTAGGTGGCTGGCAAAAAATCGTATGTTGTGTGTGCGTTTCTTCTTTTTATTTTTTCTATCCAAAACAAGGCACTTCAATAGGTAATGGATTCGACATATTGGAATATGTTATGTCTCTATGTTTCTGTAGAAATCTTCATTTTCGAGCAGCTATTCCATGTGCTTTGATCCAAGACGACAAACTCATCAAATTACGAAGGCATCAATTAAAACAGACGACGGCGTCACTTTGCATTTGTGAACGACATGTTGAACTAGATTATGAATCGTTCGTTCATTGATCGTACGGTCGCCGACTGATTATAGTTCAGAGAACTATAATGAACTATATCGACTGATCTAGTTCATACGCTCTTTTCAATGAATCGTTCAATTGAACTAGTTCGTTCATGAACTATACAACTCTAAAGTTTATGTAACACCACGAAATATTCGTCCTAGACCCCTTATTTGGTATGCCAAAATTCATATCTCGATGAGATAAAGCGATTTAGCGATGTGTGTCCGGCCATTAAAAATTATAAACAAGCTTAAGGCCGCAATTATGGACCGATTGTAACGAATTTTTTAAGGAGGTTGGGTTTGGGCCAGAATAGAAATGATTAGTTTTTGGTGATGATAGTGAAATGTTCAGGGGATGAAATGGACCAAAATTAAAATTTTTACCAATATTGTAGCGGCTCTGTAGGTCAAAATAATAACCCGCAAACATTTAAACATAGCTTGAGTTTATGATGAAGAAGAAGCGTACAAACCAACGTGAATATCAGATAATAGTTAGCGGGTTAAATTGACTGAAAATGTTGTGTGAAATTGGTAAAAATTTCAATAACGTAGCGGTTAAACAACGGAAGTAGTAATACTACATAAGTGGGTTTCATTACATTTTAGTTTGTGTGAACTAAATTTTCCTTTCCTGCTACAAAAATGTCTTTGTCATGCTAGATAACTTTTTGGTTTTGGTCATAAGTATTATACATTACATCTCTGATATTTGATAATTAAATTTTCACAATCATTGAATGGAATTTCCCTGGAGAGCGATTGTCGAGGGATAGTGGTATAGGGTATCCCATGGTCGGCTCCGTCCGACTATAGACTTTTCTTACTTGTTTGTTTTAATTTAAAAATGTTAGTTGTAATAACGTGATTGGAACATAGCATAATCAACTGCTTTTGAAAATCTCGCATTTTTGACAGTTTGCTCTTTTGCTAATTTTAGTACTATGTGAAAAAGTAGGCCTGTTCCTTTTCATGCAAGAATCTTCAACTTTTACAACTTTTTACCTTAAAAGCGTTCCCATACTTCAAGAAGCATAAACTTCGTATGAGAGCAGTTCACAACTTTTGCTACATTTGCCAATTATACTATTTTTAAAGAAGAGGAACAGACCAAGACCCAGCCCATATGTAAAGGTAAACACGTGGTGTGAAATTTGCATATAGCCTAGTTCAGACGAGCCAACAATAGGTCTGTACGATAACCCAAAAATTTGTACAAATTTTTACTGAATGCTGTTCGATAACAAAATTATCCAGCAAATGAGAGCGAGTTTGAAGAGATTTTTGGAGAGTTTTGTGACTGAGAACTTGCAAATTTTTGCTGGGAAAATTTGTCCCGCAAAAATTTTCAAGTCTGATCAGCTGATTTTTAATCACCTGTTTAATGTAAACAACTCGAAAAGTTAAAATTTTTGACCAAGAAAATTTCACAATTGCACATTTTTTTTAGATTCTAAAGCGTTGTGGATAGGCTTAAAGCATTTAATAAGTAAACTGCAATTTTAAAATTTATGTTTTTATTCTGTTTGGTTTAAAATATTAAAAGAAACAAAAACAAATTTCATACATTTTCGGAAACAGCTGACTTTCTTGCAAGTTTTTGCAAATTGTTGTTCGATAACTTTCTGCAATTTTTCTTGCCTGAGAGAGGTTGCTGGAACTGACTGAGTAATTATTGCTGGGAAAGTTATCGTACACAACTAATGTCGAACGACCTGCCACTTTTTTATCCATATTGTTTAATAACATTGTCCAAACTTAAAAATTCAAAATCTCCAGGCCCCGTGTAATATTGCGGTTTAACTTTTAACATACGGTGAACCTATTGCTGATGCCCTTATTCCGATATTCAAAGAACACTGGGAGCAAGAAACCACTCAGAATTAAACTTTTGTCTACAGCGAGTATCCCCAGTAGTCGGAACCATTCTTCGTAAAGAAAAAGCAGGATTTAGACCGGAGGGATCATGTGTGGACCATATTTACACTGTTCGAATTATGATAGAGTAGTCTATTGAATATAAGAGCAGTCTTTATCTCCTGTCCGCAGACTTCGAACGCGCGTTTAATACTGTATCCCGAACTGCATAAAAGGATGTACTGAATATTAAAGGGGTTCCCCAGAAAATAATATGTCTGATCCGTGACCTATACAATGGTGCAAAATGCAGAATGCGTTATAAGGGACAAGAGAGCGAATCTTTGAGTCCTGTTCTGGCGTTAAACAGAGCTGTGTCTTGTCGTCCTGTAGCAAACAAATATCGATGCGCCATATGGTATCCGCTGGAACATTAGGTCTGTACGATAACCCAAAGATTTGTACAAATTCGTACAAATTTTTACTGAATGCTGTCCGATAAGAAAATTCTTCAATAAAAGAGATCGAGTTGGGAGAGATTTTTGGAGAGTTCTGTGACTGAGAATTAAAACATTTTTGCTGGAAAAATTTGTCCCGTAAAAATTTGCAAGTGAGGTCAGCTGACTTTTAATCAGCGGTTCCATGTAAACAAATTAAAATGTTTACGTTTCTGACCAAGAATATTTCACAATATAAAATAATTTAGAATATAAAGCATTGTACATAGGATTATCGCTTTAAATAACTAAAATTTTATTTTAAATTTAATGTTTTTATGCCATTTAATTTAAAATATCAAAAGCAACAAAAAATTGTTCGTACATTTTTGGAAACAGCTGACATTAGGTATCTTCGTTTACTCAACAATTTGTACAAGTTCAATAACTTCTTGTAATCGGCTAAGGTCTTTTGCATTGTACTGTAGAGTAAACGAACAACATCCTGTAGCAATTTGTACAAATTGTGAGTAAACGAACATACATTTTGTTGGAAGTTTTTGCAATATGTTGTTTCATAACTTTCTGAAATTTTTGTTGCTTGAGAGAGTAAAATTCACTGGGAGAGGTTGCTGGAAGTTACTGAGTAATTATTGCTGGTAAAATTATCGCACACTCCTATTATTGAGATGCTACACGACATCGATTATACTGACGATATCGGCTTGTTGGCGCATCGTTTTGAGGATATCGAGCAAAACCTACACGCCCCCTCAAAAAACGCCAACACGGTGGGACTAGAAATTAATGCAAAGAAAACAAAGTTAATCAGTCCAATCATGGATATGAACTCCACGTAAGTTTTCTCACTTTCTCCCTTAAGTTGAAACGAAAGAACGACAAAAATCACGGGAGTTTACATTCATAATCAACCTGAATGCGAATTGGAACCAACAACACCACATCACTAACCAACGGCGAACAGATCATCGAGTATGCCGCAGTCTTCTCCTATCTGGGATGTACTATTTGTATAGAGGGTAAATCGCATGAAGATATAAAGGTAGAATTAGACGTGACATAACCATAACGCCATAAGGCCATATCAATCAGCTGATTTAACCAAACCTATAGAAATCAATGTATTCGATTGGTAGTAACATAACATAATGCCATCGCCATAACCATAATGGCTCCGGCACATACGGTCCGTTGCGAGTCGCGTCACGCGTTAAAAACAACAACCACATGAAAAATGTGTAAGTGATGCCAAGTCTGTTCGTCAATTTTTCATGTGGTTGTTGTAACGCGACGCACAACGGACCGTATGTGCCCCGGCCTTAAGAAACCAATTTTGTTTTGGTTTTCTATGGTTATGGCGTTATGGCTATGTCACGTCTAATTCTACCTACAGATCGTATTAGGGATAGATAAGTCGGCTTTCGATTAATAGACTTTTTGTATCACAAATCGTAGTCGACTTTTCTCTGGAGGGAAAATCGCATAATCGATTATCTTGTGATCGATTTTCGATTGCCATTGATTGCTGACTTGGCAGTTTTACACTTTTGGCGGTTTTACAGTTTCAAAAGGAAACTCGGAATCCGACGAATAGTCGATTATAATCAATTATCTGAAGACAACTATCTAAAGTATAGTACACATTGACAAGCAAAACTGACAGTCATCGAGGTCTATTTCGTGAATATCAAAGCTTAACTGAAAAATTTCTTTTGTAATCTCTAAATAATACCGTAAATATTGTATTTCAAACGTTTTTAGCTTAATAAAAGTTGTTATTTGCCGGAAAATTGTCCTAAAAGTACGTTGACTGTCAGTTTTGACTGTTAGTGTGTACTCCCCTTAAGACAACTGAAATAATCGCCAGACCGAAAAATCGCATTTTTAGTTTTAGACCAATATCGAAAACTCGATTATTGCTTTCCATTACCTATCCCTAGACCGTATTAACAAAGCCCGCAATACCTCTCAATCTCAACCAGTATGAAACTCAGATTTCAAATTTTCATAGAACAAGAATCCAGCTCCTGATATCATGTATTTGCATTCATTGTTTGTTGTTTGATATCAGATTTCAAGGATTGCAAAGTTTCATCCATTTGTAACAGATTTTGTAATTATTTGAAATAGTTTTTTTATAGTTTTGTTCATAAATGTCCGTCCATGTTTACTAAATGAAAAACTCAAAACATGGTAAAAATGTTTGTCAAAATTGTCGTTTGTAAATATCAAAAAGCAGCTGGGATCATATTAAGCCAAAATATGGAGAAAGAACCACCTTTGTGGTGGTACTGAAAGAGGAGACCAGCAGGAGCTTTTAAAAACGAAATAAAAATATAGTTGTTAAGAGAAGAGCAGAGCGGAGAAAAGTTGGAGTGGTGATGAAAATAAAATTAAATGCGTTTGTTGTTGTTTTTGGTTTGTATATATCATTAAATTTTTATTAGTATTATAATTATTCATTTTTTTTGGTAATAAATGTTTTTTTATTTTTATTTTATTAATTTTTATATATGAACTTGGACTAATTTATCAACAATTTCTTATGCAATTTTTCAACGGTTTAAAACTCTAAAACTCCATAACAATTTTTTTATATTAATTATACTTATAATTTGTTTTTGTTTTTTTTTTTTAATTTAGATATATAAGTTTCGTTTTAATAATTTTTATGTAATTTTTTTGTTTGTTCTTGTTTCTACTTAAAGCATTACCATTTTTTGTTTGTTTTTTTTTGTTTTGTTTACTTTCATTCCTTATAGTTGTTTATATTAATAATATTATTCAAAGAGGGGGAGGAAAAAGTAATAGTTGGTTTTTTGGTTTGGTTTTAGAGTGAGTTTTTTGTTTAAAAAATAAAAAAAAAAAAAAACATAAATGTTAACAATTTTATATATATAATTTTTTGGTTTTAGTTTATATATAAGAATTTTGTTTTTTTTTTTGGTTTATAAATATTAACAGGAAAAAAGTACGTTGTGTTACATTTTCATTTGTTGTTGTTAATTTATAACTCTCATTAATTAGTTTTTTTTCAGAAGATTTTTTAGAGGAGCAAAAAGGATATGTTTTAAAAATGTGTGAGTGTTTTTGTTCTTGTTGTTGTTATTATTAGTTTATTTATTATATGTATGTAAATAGTTGAATGATGTTACTTATGTTTTGTTTTTAATGTTGTTATAATTTTAGTTAGTTGTTGTTTCTTGGTAAGTATTAGTATTCAAATGTTGATGTTGTTAATAATAATTATGTATGTTTGTATGATTAAGTTTAGTTGAATTTGTGTTGTTATTATTATTATTCGTTGGAAGATTATGCTTTTGGATGTTATACGTTTTTTTTTTGAAAAGATTATAAAATATACATATAATATCAATAACACTACTGAATCAAATACTGGCGACATTGTCCGGTCAATTTACAACCTGGTAAGGATCCAAAAACTGCAAGAAGTAACTTCGAGAACAAATGTTCAAATCGATCGACGGCTGCAGAAAATAAAATATAACCAGGTATACACTGGGTCCCGAAACATTAGCCCAGTACGAGTTGGAATATCGATCCCTTCATAAAATAGTGCAGCGCTCAGCCACCAGGGACAAACGCAACCCTATTGGTGAATGGACAAATGAAACAGAAACATTGCTGACTCCCGTATGGTATTTAGGATCACCAAAATATTGGTAAACCTCAATATACCTCTTCAACATCCGTATAAAAAAATATACAAAAAAATAAAATGGAAACTATTGATACTTTAAAACAAGTATTTATTCCGTATTGTGATTGGTTGGAAATCAAAAATAGTGAACAAGGAAAACATTTACCGAAAATTTAAAAATGTGTTTTATACTTTTACGATTACTTGTATGAGATATCGTCTTCTCTTTTCTCATATTCGTATATTGTACACGTAGGGTTACATTTTTTAACGTGGTAGTTTTTGTTAAAAACACCCTAATGTCTGGTTTACATTCGGCATCGTTTCGTGATTTCGAAGGCGTTTCGTGATTTCGCGCGGAATCATGCAAAATTTATCATGATTTCCCATACAAAAATGAAATCATCTCATTTCGTGATTTCAGCGAAATCAACATCGAAATCACAGTACACATGATATACAACCCTGTGTTTGCCTAAAAAAGTACCTAAAGTTGCAACACTTTTCACGTATCACAATAAACAAGGTAGATGGTCAATTGCTGCAACAAAAAATTTTAGTATCAAAATTTGTAAACAATGTGAATAAAATATTAAATTACTTTTCTTAAATGCTATTTTTCATTGTGTTCCCGTACTTTTTTAATGGTAATGTTAGAAAAAAGCGAATTGTCAAAAATTTATTAAAAATTCCGGGAACGGAAAAATGACGGAAATTGCAAAAACTCCAGCATAAATGTCAAAATCAACGTATCAGCAATCATACCATGATCATGCTTGCTGCTAGTTTCTACTAGGCCAAAATTGTATGGCAGAAATCAGGAGAAGAACACAACTGTTATCGATCAAAATTTATTATGATGCTTCAACGATAAAATCATTTTTTATTTTTCCATTTGTTGGAACCATACACAATTAATACGATATATAGATAATTTTACGATAATTTTCGAAATAAAGTTGTAAAGTTATATATTGTCGTATATTTTTGATGACTAATACAATTTACAATAACTTGTTTTGAAAATTAATGTTCGATCAGCTGCGCATATGCATCTACCTTGATCATTGTGATATGTTTGAAATCAACAAAAAATAAGTGTAAACACCGGGAGCAAGTGTAAACTTGGCATAATGTAAAAAAAATATTTTATAATTTTCGAATAACTTTACTAGGCGTTTACACTAGACAGTTTGTCTTCAAACACAACTCTGATTTACTAACACATACATACATTTGTCGTTTGGCTACCAGCTGTCCATCATTCTTTCACAGACAGGCGGGTTAACAAAATTTTGACATTTTTTGTAAAAATGTATGAGATAATAATTGAAATGTGTTGAAAACAAAAGAACATGAACAAAAACAAAATATGTGAACGGAAAACAAAAGGAATTCGACGATTTTCATTCATAATTTTACAACTGTTTTTGTAGTTGTCTGGACGCCTACGTCACAAAGGCAAGTTTTGGGATTTTGACAACCAATACATAAAGTCAACTGTCCTGTCATTTGTAAACGCAGGGTTAGATTTATAATGACCATAATAGCCCTGTTCCTTTACGTTCAAGAATCTTCAAGTTTTACAACTTTTTACTCGAAAAGCGTTCCTTTACTTCAGACACAATACAATTCATATGGGAGCAGTTTTCAAATTTTACTACTTTTGCCGGTTTTACCACTTTCAGATGTAAAGGAACAGACCAAATATCTAATACGACCAATCGTAAAAGTGTAAAATACGACAAACTCAGTCTCAAAAACAGTTGCAACTTTTGGTACTTTTTGAGCAGAGTTGGATTTTTTGCACAAACATCGAATACAGCACTGCATTTTTGGTGAATTGTGCCGTGAGAGGATTTAATACCCCGGTTACACTATTGAAGGTTAACACACTGGGTTTAATAGATCCAGTGGGTTAATCTTTGCTGGTTACACTTAGCTTTTCGAGGATATAAACTGTCAGCTTATGTTTGTTTACGTATACATACAAAATAACTGATAAAGTCATGTGTTACACTTTTACAATTTCTCGTATGAGATATCATCCCCTCTTTGCTCATATTGGTATATTTTACACACAGGGATACATTTTTGTATCATGGTATCAAGCATACTTTTTGTTAAAAAAGTGTCTAATGTAAAAAAATAAATAATTTTATGATTTTCAAATAACTTGAGATTTATTAACTCCATAAAATCTCATGCGACCAATCGTAAACGTGTAAAACACGACAAACTCTGTTGCAACTTTTGGTACTTTTTGAGTAGAGTTGGACTTTTTTTGCACAAATACCGAATACAACACTGTATTTTCGGTGGATTTGTGCCGGATTTAAAATAAACCCAGTCGTGAGAGGATTTAATTTTTGTATGGCAAATCTGGTCAGATTTGACCAGATTAAGCAATAAATCCTCATAAAGTGGGTTAACCCGGCAATAAACTGTAGTGTAACCGCACTATAACTTTTCTATGGCAAATCTGGTCAGATTTGACCAAATTAACCCACTTAAAGCCACTGGTCGTTTAAACGCCAGCAAAAAATGTGCACAAAAATGCAGGTAAAAAACAGTTAGATACGTGTTTTATCGCGGGGTTTTTTGTATTTTCTAATTATTTACTCATATGTCTGTCCTTCCCCGTTCATAAATTGACATTTGACCTGCGTAGTTTTTCGCGGTTCGGTCACAAAAATAACCCTTTTCGTGAAGTGATTTTTTGATTTTCTTACAATGGTAAAAAACACATAATTAGATAAGTTACACTTATACAACGCAAAGATTATTTAGAAAAGATGTGAAAGTATTATTCTAAAAACATAAATTGTGAATACAAAGCAAGAATTCTTCTGTATTACACTGCAAAGTTAGCTGTCCGTTTAAACGGACAGTGGCAAAATCCACTACCGTAAATTTGTATGGGAAATTGATGTTTTTTACAATTACGGATAAAGTAAACATGCCGTTCTTTAGGGCGTACGATGGAAAATATTTTATAAAATGAAGAAGATAGAGAATATCTTTAAAAATATAAAACAGTTGGCTTTGTGCGTACGACTAAAAATGAAGTTTACTTTATACATATTTGTAAAAAACACCAATTTCCCATACAAATTTACGGTAGTGGATTTTGCCACTGTCCGTTTTAACGGACACCCGATTCCGGAAAAACTATAAGTTTTAAGAAAAAAAGTTACTTTTTAAAAAATGCTTAAAAATAAAAATAAAACTGAATTCAATAAGAAAATTTAAAATTTTCCAAAAAAAATTTTTCTGGCGCTAAGTGGGTTAAGCAAATAAATCTTCGTGAAATGGGTTAACCCCGCAAAAAGCTCTAGTGTAACCGTGCTATTAAAGTTGAGGCTGGAAATCTTTTCAACACCGACGAAGAGCAACTTCCTCGCTGGAGGCACCACTTTTAAAAACTTTTGAATGTGAAATTAATTCTGAACAACATCATTGCCATTTTAATCGCACAATCTATGATGTAAATTCAAGGATACAAGCAAAAACGCTAATCTTAAATGAAGTCACCACTGCCATTCCGCAACTACCTAATGGAAACGCTGCAGCTATTCATGGTATACCGAATTATACAAAGCCGATATAAATCCTAGTGCTGAAATCCTCCTCCCTTTGATATCTGTAGTCTGGGAGCACGATACTTTTCCGAGCGAATGGAAAGATCGCATAATTGTACAAATCGCTAAAAAGGGAGACTTGAAGGAATGTGAAAATTGCTGTGGTATTTGTGTGCTACTCACAATAATACAATAGTAATAATTGCCAAAATTATCCTTAACCGTATCAAAGATCACCTGGAGGATTCCATAAACTCAGCCCGAGCCGAATACCGAAGTGGGTGCTCATGTGCGGACCATATAAATACCACCCGGCTAATTATTGAGCAATGTGTTGAATTTTATTCAGAGCTACATCTACTTTTTATCGATTTTGAAAAGACTTTCGACGGCATTGGCCGTGTCTGCATTAGGAACTCTGTCTATGCTTATAAATCTTATTAAAGAAAGCTACAGTAGAGCAAACTTCTACGTTTTGCATAAAGGAAAATTGCCGCAATATTTTCAAGTTGTGAGTGGAGAAAGAACACGGTTGCATTCTCTCGCCTATCTTATTTTTGCTTGCCATCGAGGATGTTTGATCGAAAGGGTATACAGTGGCGAATGGATGACTTTTGCCTACTGTCAAATACAGCCAGATATCTAAGAAAATCTTGCACAAACCTCCAGGAGAAGCACAGGCCTACAGATAAATTGAGCAAAAACCAAATACATGAGTAGAAGGTAAAATCTATGCCTCGGTAGGCCAATTCTGTTATCTGGGAAACTTGGTGGAACCAGATGGTGGCACAGAAGTAGAATGTAGAAGCACAAATTAGTAAAGATAAAGCAGCATTTGGAATGCTGGCACCAATTTGACAAAATATTCGATTGCACCAATTAGACAAAATAGTCGAAAGCCGAAATGAGATCTAATCGCACAGTCAGACAGTAATGGCAAGCTTTGCTATTTCAATACTCTCACCACAGGCGGCTGCGTGTGATTTCACCAAGTTTTCTCCCCATTTTCCTATGTTTATTTTTTGGGTCTCCTACTTGATGAATTTACTACAGGGATAGTGCAGTAATTTATTTGTTACGTTACGTGACAACTAACCACTAACCAACAGATGTTCAATCTGTTATAACCCTATCAACCCGCTACTAATCATTTCCGCTTTCTTTCTCTCTGAAGTTGTGACAAAAATTTTGCTGCATTTATTTTCTTCACAGAAGAGATAAGTTGTTTAAGGTGCCGCTTGACAGTAAAGGCGACTTTCTGGAGCCTTGCTATTTAAATACTGTCAACACAGGCGACGGCATTAGATTTCACCAAGTTTTCCCACAATTTTCCTATGTTTATTTATTTTCATTTTGGGTCTTCTGATGCTAAGTTTACATTTACAAAATCCACTCGATTTCAACTGTCACTTCCATAGCTCAAACGTCAAATGAAATCTCATCTGGATTTCATTTGACGTTTAACCTATGGATTTGACAGTTGAAATCGAGTGGATTTCGTAAATGTAAACCAAGCATGAATTTACTAAAGGGACAGTGTGTTATATTTCATTAGTCACGATACGTGACGGTGGAATAAGAAGGTGTAATACTTTGTTTACATTTACGAAATCCACTCGATATCCTTTGCGTATACGTCAAATGAAAACTCATCTGAAATCGATTGGATTTCATTTGACGTTTGAGCAATGGAATTGACAGTTAAACTCGAGTTGATATCGTAAATGTAAACCAAGCATTACATCGATAAAAATAATCGGGCCACATCGATAACAATAATTTACCACACCAAACTTCAACATTTGTTCAAAAATTTTGACGTTTGGTCTGGTAAATGGTCCGATTATTGTTATCGATGTAACACCTTCTTATTCCACCATGGCCCAATCTATAAATGGCAACACACCTTTGAACCACTTTGAACTAGAGCTGGCAAAAAATCGATGGCACTATCGATAAAATCGATTATTATTTAAAAATTCAATATCGATAGATAGTTTTGCCAATCTATATTATCGGAATAAAAACCCATAACCTGAAATCCATTGAAATATATATAAATTTGGCTGCTTTTCGGTTATGTGTGAAAGAAAGTAAGTCCGTAGTCACACGTACACATTTTTTGTTAAAATAAAATGTACTTTTTACATTTTTTATAAAATAAAAGCAGTTGTTTATTCCCCTTTACATTTCTGTGAACTACTTTTGCATAATTTCAAGAAAATCATTGACATTTCCGCCATTTTCATCTACAAATTAATGGCGATGACAACTTAACGATAATATCGATAGCAATCGATATTTTAAAACATTATATCGAAAATATCTAATGTTGGGAATATCGATGATTTGCCAGCTCTACTTTGAACCACTTTCTTTCTCGTTGGTGTTTGTGGTGTTTGTTTTGTTGTGGTTGTTTGTTTTTTTTTTTTCTTCATAGAAAGGAAAATTGGGATGCCACACATGCAATGCGATCAGTAGTGGGATTCTCTAACGGATTTTTTGGTTATCGACAATAATCGGCCAAATTAAAACGCAAAATTATGAATGAAAATTATGAATAAAAGTTGGCAACACTGTTGCTATCGTTAGTATTTTAATTTTACCGATTTTTGTCAGTAACCAAAAAATGCATTAGAGAATCCCACTACAAAACTCCACAAATTAAAATTGCATTTACATAGTTCTTAAAATGCATACATATAAGGTGACAAATTCAGTAGTGCTATTGTTTAATTTTTTAAACTATATATTATTTTGAAATATGAATAAATTAAAACAAAAACAACAACAATAATAAAAATTTTGTATAAATAATTTTGTTCCAATATAAGGTAGTTATGTTCTATATAGTTTTTAGTGAATTTTTTTAGTGAAGTTTTAGTTTGACCTTAAGTAGTAGTAATACGTATGTATCTCATTATATTTTAGCTTAAAAGAATTGTGTTTGTTTTATATTATTTAGTCCATGTATAGTATGTTTTAGTTGTTTTTCTTTGTTTAACTTTTTTTATTGATGTATTCTTTTTTTTGCTTTATTTGAAGAGTTTTTCTTTTTTATTGTGAATTTGTTATTATTATATTTATTTATTTATTATGAGTGATTTTTTATTCTGTTATTATTTTTATTTGTTGATGTAAATTATTGCTTTCATATAATTCATTTCTGTTTATTTATTAAGTTTTATTTTTTTGTTTTTTTGTTTCTGTTATATAAATTATACTGATGTCTTGGTTATTATTTATTTATTTTTATGTTAATTGTTAAATGCCTATGTTCTTTTAATGTTTTGGTTTGTTGTTTGTCTTTTCATTAGAAATTTATCTATTTTCATGTTGAATTTAGCTGTGATTTGGTTTTTGAATGTCCTTCTCCTCAACTGTTTGTTATTTGAATTATTATGTGTTTGTTTGGGTTTTTGTACATAATTTTTTTTTAAATTTTGACTATGAGTTTTTAACACTTTTATTGCTCTTTATACGAATGAAATAACTCTTCTTCTCCTGAGTCTAGTTTCGCTAAACTCTTTTGTCTTGTTCTTTTTTAGCTCTTCATACACCATTTCCTGAAATTCCTTTTCATTGTAAAACATTAGATTTATTGGTAGTGTTATGTATGAGAGAGAGAGAGAGAGAGCGGGACAGAAAGAGAATATATGTATATTTTTTAATTTGTTTGAGAGAGAAAGTCAACTAGAAATAAAAAACAAAAATGATTTAAGTAAAGCTTTAAGTCGTAATTGTTGTTGTTGATTGATTGGTGAAATTTTCTTTTTTTTTGATTTGTTTCATTTGTTTGTTAATTTTAGTTTTCGAGTATTTTAATTCGTTCACTGCTTATTTTTGGAGTTTATCTTTGGTTTGAACTTATAAAGCTAAGATTATATACGTTTATATAAGAGAAAGAGAGAGAGAGAGTTAGAGAGTGTTAGTTAGATTTATTAAAATATAACAAAGCAACTAAAATATTAAAAATTTTTAGTTGTAAGATAAAGTTTGTTTCGGTTTCTTTTAATACATTTTTAGAAAGTTTAATATATTTCGAAAAGTGTTTTCGTTAATAAATTTAATAAAAGAACACAGAAAATGTTAATCACAACATTAGAAAATAACTAACTTATAAGAGGAAGATATTAAAAAAATAATAATATAAATAAATATTGTATCTGATGATGCTATCAACTTATATATTCTTTAGAAATTAGGCATACAAGTCCAAAAGCCATGTTGAGACACCAGTTAGTTCTTTTGTATTATGAAAATATTACCGGATTGACTCGGAGGAATGTTCGACCAGGGGCCGTCATCTCAACTATAATGTGTTTGCGTTAATATGTAAATATTTTTCACCATTGGAGCGGCAATATATCCCGGAATGCCTGCTTCTAGTCCGTACCGGTATAGAGAAGAACCCCGGGCCATCGACATGTTCGGTTTGCCAGATCCACATCGACCTCATGTCATGTTGAATGGTTGCACTTCGAGGCTGCTTTGGTCTTAGTCGCCTCCAGAGATATGAGTTATGTTGCTGCACAAGAACATCTTCCAGCATGTTTCCACCTTTGTCGCAAATTGTTGAAATACGAAACACCTCCGCAGTCTCCCCAACAACAACAAACGCAGCCTCTAACGGAGCCAAGATCACCCATATATGTTAACGTGATTGCAACAACATATGTTCTCCTTATTCTCATCTGTGTGTGGTTTAGTAAAGGAAAGACTTGCTCAGAGAGACTGAAAATATTTTGAGCACCACCGCTTTAACGCCACATGTGCCGGAAATTCATTTTTCCAGCAACTCAATTGCAACGGTCTCCGCCAAAAAGTCGGCGAAATTGTAACCTTTATGAGTCTGAGAAACATCATAGTCGCCGCGATCCAAAGCTCATAACCGCCTTTAGCTTGCAACTTTACGATGGCTACAACGTTTTGCGGAATGATCGTAAAAGAAGCAAAAGATGCGATCCAGTACACACCTATCTCGCTTGTGCTTAACTGTAGTGACCCATACGTGGAATAAACATATGGGGGTAGAAGTAAAGTGTGGGACTGGCGGCTTTGCATACCTCCGATGAATAATTGTGTCGTGCACGACATTAGTTCGCTTTTGGAGGGCGAGCTTTGGCGTTCCGTCCGTGGCAATGACCAGGCGGCTACAGCGCTGGCCAAGGAAATTGATAGCTCCACATTTTGCACAGTGAACGACGATGCTCCTATGAGGATAAGAGAAGATTGTCACAGCTCGCCATACATCACCATTGTGACACCCGGTCTGATAAATGAGATGTCCCCGCAATGCATTATTTCCCTTGGATCAGATCATCTTCCGATCAACCGCCGTAGTTTTCTGAACCATGGAAAAGCTGATTGGGGCAGTGGTTCAGAGAATTTACCAATTACCGCTTCAGAGAGCTGTCCAAATCTTCGGGTAGCTAAGATAATTTTCTGCTCGCTACATACCCGCTGGTGGAATACCCGAAATTATAGCAAATTTTCAAGCACATGCGTATGAACCCTGAAGACCCAAGAGAAAATTCCATAAGTTGAATCCCTGAACTTAATAGGCTAGTAGACGAGCACAAGCGGAAAAAGTGGTTAGACCACCCTAAACAATGCAACATTGGTACAGGATTAAGTAAATAGTGGGCAAGGGTTAAAATCACTCTCCAATCAGGGAAATAAAGATGAAGGACGGCTGTTATTTTCTAGGGCGTGACAGTGGCATATGCGAAGAGGTGGGCATGTAATTTTGATCGACAATTCATAGAGCACTCCGCGAGTGAGAAGGCGGAGAGGATCGTGCTATACTGTATAAATGCCCTCACAGCCGAGAAGGCACTACCACAATTTACGATGAGCGATATTGCAGATGTCATCCGTAACGGGAAATCATCCAAAGCATTGGGCCCACACGGAATTTCATTGGTAATGCCTGGACGAAAACGGACTTGAGCATTTGACAATTGTCATCAATTTACAGTTAGCCACTCATATTGTACCAGAAGCCTGGAAAGTTGACAGGGTAATCCCACTATTAAGGACAGGCAAGAATGCCAACTGAATTGAATCGTACAGGCCGAACTTCCTCTTGTCGCCAGTGGCAAAGATTCTAGAGGCACTATTTCCCTCCATGATGAGAATCAGTTTCTCAGTTGCTCAACATCAGCATGGATTCCGGAAAAAGCACAGCACCTCGAAAGCATAACACGCCATATCCGCACATATCAGTCCAGGACTGAACCAGAACAGGCCGTGCGACCGAGCAGTCATGGCGACTCTTAATCTATCGGAGGCTTGCGGTACAGTCAGCCATGTCAAGCAGTTTGGGGACATAGAGAAGTCTTCGCCCCAGCTATGTTTGAAATGTTGGATATGTGTGAACGCCAGTCGTGGAATTAAGAAATAAGAAGCCGAAGATCCAGAGAGTGAAACAGGAAGTTCCCCAAGGCGGGGTGATATCTCCGAAACTGTTTCAGTTCTACCTTTCTGAAATGCCATACCCTCCAGACAGCATAGAGATCGTATTAGTTGAGGATTAAACCAGAACAGGCCATATGACCGAGCTGTCATGGCGGCTTTTGACCTATCGAAGGTCTGCGATACCGTCAGCCATGCCAAGCTGTTCGAGACATAGAGAAGATTTCCATCTTTCCTTGGATAGTCTACTACATATACGTGTGGGCTCAAGTCGTAGAGTAAAACAGTGAGTTACCCAAGGCCGGGTGATATCACCGAATTTGTTTAACCTTTACCTTATTAAAATTCCATACCCTCCAGAAGCTTTAGAGATCGTATCAGCCGAGGACTGAATCAGAACAGCCGTCCGACCGAGCAGTGATGGCGTCTCTTGACATATCGAAGGCCCTCCGTATCTTCAGCCTTCCCAAGCTGTTCTATAATATAGAGAAGATTTCTCTCCAGCTTGTTTGAAACGTTGGATAAGCGTGGACGCCAGTCGTTTTTGGAATTCAGAAATAAGAAGTCGAAGATCTGTACAGTGAAACAGACAGTTCTCCAAGGCAGGGTGATGTAAACGGAACTGTTTAACCTCTACCTTTTTGAAATTCCACACCCTCGACCTTGGCGTCGGGTCCTATTGTCGATAGCTAAATACTTATATAGCTGACTTAGTACATTTCTTCCATCTGAGGAATATGAAATCCACTGCTAAATCCACAGTCACTCTGTTCATCACATGGACGGCTGAAATTGTGCTCCTCCTGAACCATTGGGCACCTGATTTGCACCACAAAGTACCAAAACATTCAATAAGAAGGTACTCAGTTCGCTGAGCGGTAACTCTTGAGGTGCAGACAATGAAATCTTGTTGACCTCTTACAAAGCATTAGGCCGGTCTGTGTGTCAGTGTGGTGTGCAAATGATAGCGCTGCTGCTAGAATGCTAACTGCAACAGGGTGCCACCTCATGATACCATTGGACCAACTTCATGAGGAGACGAAGATGATACCGGTGCATCAGCACAATAAGCTGTTGTCGATGCTGCACCCACTTGGGTGTTACCGTCGTGAGCATCCCTGTCACAATCTAGTGGACAGACTTCCCCCCCCCCCCTAAGCACGTTGGGACATAAATAGATAGGTCCAAAGGTATAAGCGAGACCATTCAGATTAACAAGCCTACCAGACGGGGTGGAGAGCATTAACATTTATGCAGTTTCGGAAGCAGTACTAAGATACAATGTGAATGGCGTACTCGATGCAGAAACTGATCGCCGTGAGCATCCCTGACACAATTTAGTGCACAGACTTCCCCCACCCAGCCACGTCAGGAGGGATCTTCATGATCTGGAGAGAAAGAGAGAGGAAGGAAAAGGCCAGGCCCTCTGGATCAACGAGCCTATGTGGCATCCCTGAATAGCATTCACACTGATACAGTTGCGCAAGCAGTAAAAAGGTAAAGGGTAAATGCCGTACTCGGAGACCACCCTCTATCGAAGCAGAAGAACGTCATCTGCCAAGGCAAACACGTGTGGTTTGAGCCCAATTAGGATCCGGACGAAGCAGCCGTCTCAATTCATACTGGGCACGATTTTAGAACTTTTTAATCTGGACACTGGGGAAGCAGAACCAGATAACTAAAAAACATATACGAACGAACATATTTACGTTGCCATAACAACAAACAATCGATGTCTAAACTCTATCTCGCAATTAGCTCAGAAGAATGGGTACTTGGGCCAATCTGCCTACACATGGGTTATGGGTAGACATGGAAAGAACTTTACTCCTCATAGAGGTCGGCGATTATAATCTTAACACAGAAATACAATAAATCTGTGGTTTGCAGTTTGTGGAAGTAGTTTCATTATATAATTCCGCCTTCACTTGTTACCTAAGATGTGTTACATGTAAAGGTGTCTATTTGGGTAAAAACAACTAAAACTAAGGAATAAATCTAAGAAAATACTTAAAAAAAAGTACATAAAGAATGAGAAAATATTGGATTATCAGTTTTTTGTTCGTTCTTTGTAAAGGTTTAGTATTCAGTGATAAGAATAGAAAACATATTTCAATTTTGTTTTTCTTTAACAAAATTTAAACCCAATTAAAAAGCCTTAAGAATATAGTTCAACAAATAAAAATCAATAATATAAACAATTATAACAATTTCTCTGTTGTTGTTTTTTTTGGTAATTTTGGTTTCAATTTTAATGAGCACTTTAGCGTTGTAAATAACGCATTTTCTTATATACTTTTTTTGTTTGTTTTCTTGTTGTTGTAATTATATATCATTTAATAATTTCTTTTATCTAAATGGTTGTTCTTGTTCTTTTTGTTGTTGTTGCTAAAGTACAATACATTCTTTCCGATTTTCATTTAGGGGGATTATTTTTTTGGTTGGTTGGTTGGTTGTTTGGTTTGCTTCGGTACGATTTCGTCGTTATCCTTCTTCTTCTTAATATTGGTTTTAATTTAACTAAGATTTTTGGTTTTTTCTTTGTTTTCTTTAATAAATGTCCTTAATAAACTTACTTAAAAATTATTAACAATTTTCTTATAATATTTTTTTTGTTTGGTTTCCTTATATATCTTGTGTTTTTTTTAAGTTTGTATATAAAGTTGTTGTTGCTTGGTTATTTTTTGTTGTTGTTTATTTCTATGTTTTTGGAAATGTTCCTTTTCTTTTTTTGTTTGGGGTTGTTGTTGGTTTGGTTTTTTCTTCTTCTCCTGCTTCTTGTTTGACATTCATTGTTGACATTTTACACTGGACATGTTATTACATCGTATTCAAACATTAACGAAACGGCAACAAAAACAAAATATAACAAAAACATTGTAAAACCTAAACCTTTGTTCATGCGCCAACGGAAGCAGGCAATTGACATAACGACAAATATCAACATCATAAACAATATCGTTATGGAACACACCATGCCCACTGAGTTCACTTCAACCGGTGCATCATAGATAATGCCATAGAGTAGCCAAGGAATAGGTAAACTGCAAAGGAAAGAAATGAAGAAGAATTAGAATGAAAATATAAGAAATTGTAAATATCGAAAATATTCTTAAAAAAATTCACGATTGTTGGTGTGGTATTGCTTTAAAAATATTCTTTAAAAATCCACAATTATTGCCGTGGTATTGCTTTAAAAATATTCTTTAAAAAATCCACGATTATTTGTCTGATGTTGCTGATGTTAAAAAAAACAACATTATGGCCTGATATTGCTTAAAAATATTCTATAGAAATCCACGTTTACTGGCCTGATGTTGCTTAAAATATATTCTTTAAAAAAATCCACGTTTCTTGGCCTGATACTGCTTTAAAAATATTCTTTAAAAATTCACAATTATTGGCCTAATGTTGCTCGAAAAATGTTCTTTAAAAAATCCACGTTTATTGGCCTAATATTGCTTTAAAAATATTCTTTAAAAAATCCACGTTTATTGGCCTAATATTGCTTTAAAAATATTCTTTAAAAAATCCACGATTATTGGCCTAATATTGCTTTAAAAATATTCTTTGAAAAACCACGTTTATTGGCCTAATATTGCTTTAAAAATATTCTTTAAAAAATCCACGTTTATTGGCCTAATATTGCTTTAAAAATATTCTTTAAAAAATCCACGTTTATTGGCCTAATATTGCTTTAAAAATATTCTTTAAAAAATCCACGATTATTGGCCTAATATTCCTTTAAAAATATACTTTAAAAATTCACGATTATTGGCCTAATATTGCTTTTAAAATGTTCCTTAAAAATATTCTTCAAAAATTCACAATTATTGGCCTAATATTGCTTTGAAAATGTTCTTAAAAAATCCACGATTATTGGCCTAATATTTCTTTAAAAATATTCTTTAAAAAATCCACACATTATTGTAGTGGATTTTAAAAAATCCAATATCAAATCCAAAACAAATACTTCTGTTTAGAAACAATAAATGAATTTATCATCTCTTATAGTTGGTAATCAATGCGTATACGTACTGACGTGATGTATACGACATGAAGTATTTTGTATTTAGCAAGACAGTGTGTGTACGTCATATAAACCTCATGAAAAAATATTATGAGAGAGTTTTTTAGACCAGCCAAGATCACCCATATACGTTAACGTGACTGCAACAACCACATACGTAATCTTTATTCTCATCTATCGTGGGTTTGCAAAGGAAAGACACACTCAGAGAAACTTATGCACAAAATATTTTGAGCATCAATGTTTTAGACCCTTTTTTATAGCTACATGTTAGTAAACCTACTTTCTTGATTATAAAACTAAAAAAATATAAGTCCACACTAAGTGTCAAAATGCCAACAATTTGTTTCCAACATTTGTTTCAATACTATTGCCTATGAAAAAATCTGTGAATGGGAGATCGAGGTAAGTGGTCACTGAAACAAGTAAACATTACAATACCCTTTTTTTGAAGTCCTTGAAATAATACATTATAATTCCGTTAAAACAAAATGTTACAAAACCACACACAATACAACTGTATCATGTTCGTTCATGTACATGAACATGGCAATGGAATCAAATCGAATCGAATAGTAACGGTATTGCCTTACTATAAATTGAATGCTGAATGCATTCAAATAGAAAATACAGCATAAATTGTATTGTTCAATTCATTTGGTTGTCTTTGACAACAGTAGGTCACAGCAGCAGCAACAACACAAGAACAAAACATATATGTATGTATTACAACAGCAAAAACCCCGATATTTTTGGCTTTGTACATACATCAATAATAGCAATAGCAGCGACAACAAAAACATTAGCAAGAACCATGACATATTCCACCAAATGCCATGGACAACAACAACAACAACAACAACAATAATAATAATGGAAAAAGGACAACATCAATTCAGTCACAGGCAGAAACAAAACACCAAAACAAAACTAACCGGGAAATAATGGAAAACAAGTGGCAGAGTGAAAACCTTTTGTGTGCCACGAACGACTAATGTCAGTAGGGGGTCTTGTGGCCTGTTTTAGTGCATATGTAGATTGTAGTTGTATTTGTGTGTGTTCCTGTCATGAGTGGTGGTGGCACTGGAAAACAATCAAATTGCATTGAATGAGTTTTTCATTTCCAAAAAGGATTTGTTGCGAAATTGAGTTCCTTTGAATTTCATGGTTTTGTTGTTGTTGTTGTTGCCTTTTTCTATTTGCCATCAGTAAGTAACCACAATGCTAACCACAAGAAGTTCTTTACCACGTTAATCCCAAAAAACAGTTAAATAAATTAAAGAAATTGCATTTCGTGAATGTTGGTGCTGCTGCTGCTGTTGATTTACCACCACCAACAACGTGGCTAATTTCAAAAGACTTTTGTTAAGGATTTGAAGTAGCACAACCAACTTTAATGGAATTAGAAAATGGCATAAAGGAAAAGTACGTTAGAATAACAAATTTATTGTATTTAAGTTTGGTAATTAAATTAAGAAATGTTAGTTAATGAAATAGGAGAAAAAATAGAAATGCGGAGTCAAAGTCTGAGTGGAAAGTTAGAGAAAGAGCACTCTTGGAAAGTAGTTGTATTCAGCTAAAGTGATGATGACGGTGGTCGAATAAAGTTAAAAACATTGATTAAAAATCCACGAATATTGGCCTGATATTGCTTTTAAAAATATTGTTAAAAAAACACGATTATTGGCCTGCTATTGCATTAAAAATATTCTTTAAAAAATTCGAGATTATTGGCCTGATGTTGCTTTAAAAATATTGATTAAAAATCCACGATTATTGGCTTGATATTGCTTTAAAAATATTGATAAAAAATCCACGATTATTGACCTGATATAGCTATAAAAATGGTTAAAACATTCACAATTATTGGTCTGATTTTGCTTTAAAAATATTGATTAAAAATCAGCGATTATTGACCTGCCATTGCTTCACAAATATTGATTAAAAAATCCACGATTATTGGCCTGATATTGCTTTAAAAATATTGATTAGAAAATCCACGATTATTGGCCTGAAATTGCTTTAGACATATTATTTAAATGAATCCACGATTATTGGCCCGATATTGCTTTAAAAATATTCTTTAAAAAATCCAGGATTTTTTGGCTTGATCTTTCTTTAAAAATATTTTTTAAGAAATTCACGATTATTGGCATGACATTTCTTTAAAAAATGCTATGGTTGATATTTGGTCTGATATTTTTTAAACATATTCTTTTGAAAAAATTCACGATTATTGGCTTGATATTGCGTGAGACACATTCATTAAAACATTCACAAGTATTGGCCTGATATTGCTTTAAAAATCCACGATTATTGGCTTCATATTGCTTTAAAATATTTATTAGAAAATCTGCTATTATTGGCCTGATATTGCTTTAAAAAATCCACGATTTTTGGCCTGATATTGCTTTAAAAATATTCTTTAAAAAATCCACGATTATTGACCTGATATTGCTTTAAAAATATTAATTAAAAATCCCCGATTATTGACCTTGAAGCGGATCAGCTTTTATTATTAGAATTTATCTTATGTACATATTTTATTTTAATACTTTACGTATACGTTTTCACTAATTCAATGAATATTACGAAACATATGCTTAAATATTTGAATTTAACAGCTAAAAATGCAACCATGTACATATTTTGTAAATAGTACAATTAATTACATCTTTGATATTAATACCATTTTGTACAACTAATACTATTCGCGTCTCATCCTAAGCACTTAAGTAAATCGAAATTTCAATAAAATCGCTCTCATTCTTTAGCTAGAGTTGAAGGCTTAACATCAATACCACGCTTGCCCAAGTTGATGGACCTAGATGTTTTGCTGGAAATAATAGCTAAATGGGGAGTCAAATATCATTTTAAATTAATTTCGTTGTTTTGTTCTTCTTTATTGACGCCCAACTCGTGGCCATGTAACACGACCACTCTATCATCAACAGCCGAGGACAACAACAACATTGAATGCGAAGCGTACGTATCTGGTGAAGATCAGTTGGCACATTTTACAAAACTTATCCAGGCAATACGTTATGATGGCAATCCCACGCGTTTTGTACTAGGCGATCCCAGAAACATAGAGATGTCTCTGTTGTGTATCAGTTTTGAACAACATCCATCGACAATCATCCGGATTACGCAGCAAATTTGTGGATTGGCGTAAACAAGAACGTCAACTCCTTCGATCAAGCAAAGGCATTGATCAAAAACACATTTACGTACAAATATGAATGCAAGCAGCAAGGACGACGCAGGCACATTCATCTGTATGAAAATGAGGGTTGAAAAACAACATTGTGATGATGTACTACAACAACCACGCTTGCTGTGTTTGTCGCGCATATTGTGTTTACAAGCAGAACATCAATAACGCGAATGTTAGAAGATCCCAGCAGAAAGATGTTTATCCAGGCAATTTGTGACAATTGTAACTGTGTACTTACTGTTGAAGAGATTATCGCTGTATTTGGACAACCTTAGCAGCCAGAAGATTCGCAGTTGTTATTCAAGATTCTGTTGACTGCCAACCGATGACCTTAACATATCATAGCTTTTTCCGACGAGTTTTACCAGGTTGTTTGGACGATCAACAATTCGTGGAGCAAAATAACTCTAGAAGGAGATTATGAGGAGTTTTACCAGCTTGTTTGGAGAACCAACAAGACTTGCGCAGCTTTACTCCAGGGGGAGATTTCGATGACAGTCCGTTACATAGTGCAACAACAACTTCCTCTACACACCATTATTGCAGTGATATTGAGGACATACCCGATTCAACAACCCATAAAAATCATGCAGTTTACCGCAGCAGGTTCAACAACTCATTGTTTCTGATGCTTAATCGGGACGATTGGAGCATCAGAAGGGGGAGTCTGAAGCGGATCAACTTTTATTATTAGAATTTATCTTATGTACATATTTTATTTTAATACTTTACGTATACGTTTTCACTAATTCAATGAATATTACGAAACATATGCTTAAATATTTGAATTTAACAGCTAAAAATGCAACCATGTACATATTTTGTAAATAGTACAATTAATTACATCTTTGATATTAATACCATTTTGTACAACTAATACTATTCGCGTCTCATCCTAAGCACTTAAGTAAATCGAAATTTCAATAAAATCGCTCTCATTCTTTAGCTAGAGTTGAAGGCTTAACATCAATACCACGCTTGCCCAAGTTGATGGACCAAGATGTTTTGCTGGAAATAATAGCTAAATGGAGAGTCAAATATCAATTTAAAATAATTTTGTTGTTTTGTCCTTCTTTAACCTGATATTGCTTTGAAAATATTTTTAAAAAATTCCCAACTATTGGCTTGATATTGCGTGAGAAGCATTCATTAAAAAATCCACGATGATTGGCCTGATATTGCTTTAAAAATATTATTTAAATGTCCACAACTATTTCTCTGAAATTTTCCGGGGTTACAAGTGCGTATTAATATTGTCATAACTTATACGCCATTATTGCCAAATCCGATTCTTTTCAATGTGGGTTTTATAGAATTTCATACAATGTGTAGAATATAAAGTCAAGTTTTTGTTTAAAGACCAGGATGCAAGATATTTAAAAAAAGCTTGACTTTATATCTATGATCTCTTATTTTTCATTTAAATGATGTACAGTACAATAGACTTGCAACTATTTTCCTACACATTGCCTGTTGCTATGTATGACATGTGTAATTTATGTGTCACAATATATGTGGGTATTTTTAACCTTTAGTAATTTAGCATTTGAAGAGCTGAGGTATTTAAAAAACGACTCTTTGTGTGCTAAGCCCTCAACTTCTACATGTATACAACTTTTTTTGCATGTGTAAAAATGATTTGTATGCGTACGAGTATGAATCTTAAATGCAAACAAATGCAAAAAGCACATACACATACACAACTATGCAAAACAAAAACATCTTTTGTATATAGTTTTAGATTGTTGTTGTTGTAGTTTTTCAACAATATTTCTATTAAGAGAATGTGAAAACAAAAACAAATCCTTGCCCTTTAATTGTGGGCCTACTACATACATCACTACTACTAGTCTTTTGTTCAAATTTTTGTATATATATGCAGCTAACTCTTTGCTTCAGAATGCCTTAAGTTATTTAACTAAGATAGAAATGTAAACAATCAAACAAGGAAGATCTGCACAAAAATGCAAACACATTTGAATGGACTAATACAATGTTTTATAAAAAAAATATTTATATGCAAACACTTATACTTAGATATAAAAATAAAATTATATTAGAAAAAGTAAAAAGATTTTAATGGAGAAATTCCCATAAATTAAAATGCATTTAATAAAACGTATCAATAAGTTGTAAAGGGTGTATAGATGATGTCAATACGTACGTATACGCTCGTATGGTCCAAGTTACAAAATGCTAGAACACTACACTAAATACAGTAAAAGCTTTACTTCCACATAAAAATTCAATTAGCATAGAAAAATAAGAAAACAAATTTCCTTCCTTTAGCATACTAGAAGAAATTGAGAACTCAGATAATTTTGCAATTTGATTTTAGTTGAACTTCTGATATTGGTTTATAAAAATGTATTGCAAAGTTCTCTGAGTCGAGTAATTGATGACAATACGTATACGCCAATATCTATCTATTAAATTACGTTTCCAAAGGTTTAGAAAACGCTTTCGGCGCGGAAAGTTTTTTACCACATCATTTTGTATTTTACAAAATTTATATTTGATATTTTATACTTTATTTTTTATATTGTATATTTTATATTTTATAGTTTATATATTATATTGTATATTTTATATTTTTTAGTTTATATTTTATACTTTAACATTTTATATTTTACATTTTATATTTCATATTTTATCTTATATTTTATATTTTTATATTTTATTTTTATATTTGATAATTTATATTTTGTATTTTATATTTTAATATTTTATGTTTTTTATTTTATATTTTACACTTTATATTTTACATTTTATATTATACATATATTTCATATATTATATAAAATACATATAATATATTTTTTTTTTTTAATTAATTCTCTTTCGAGTTGAGCTGTTAGGCCTTTAGAGATACATTGAAAAATTAGGAGTCTACCGAAGTCCCACGCATCCAACCATTACACTACGTTTCACGGGTGGTAAATCCGATCTTCAGGTGTATTAGGATGTTGTTTTTGTGGCAGACGAAGGCAAAGCTTGGTAACTGGTATATATATCGAACTTCATTAGATAAATGTATATGCGAAATTATGTCAGTTAATTGAAACTCCAAACTTTTCCTATAGTCCTGCTTGGTAATCCCATTTTTCAATGTTCACAAATACTATGGTAAGTTTTATTCTTACGTCATTAGTATATGCTCTTCTATATCAGAAGATTTTATTTTTTGATCATCAATTATTGTCTACTAAAGTTTTGACAAGTTGATGGTGGCTTAGAACGCTAAGACGCCGGCAACCTTGACACTCAGTTGTCGGAGACCCAGGTTCGAATCCCAGCCTGGCTCATGCTGAAATTATTTTTTATTTTTGCCTTATTAAGGCGAAGGCCATTTATAGTGATATTTAATTAATTCTCTTTCGAGTTGAGCTGTTAGGCCTTTAGAGATACATTGAAAAATTAGGAGTCTACCGAAGTCCCACGCATCCAACCATTACACTACGTTTCACGGGTGGTAAATCCGATCTTCAGGTGTATTAGGATGTTGTTTTTGTGGCAGACGAAGGCAAAAAAAAAAAAAAAAAAAAAAAAAAATAATTTCAGCATGAGCCAGGCTGGGATTCGAACCTGGGTCTCCGACAACTGAGTGTCAAGGTTGCCGGCGTCTTAGCGTTCTAAGCCACCATCAACTTGTCAAAACTTTAGTAGACAATAATTGATGATCAAAAAATAAAATCTTCTGATATAGAAGAGCATATACTAATGACGTAAGAATAAAACTTACCATAGTATTTGTGAACATTGAAAAATGGGATTACCAAGCAGGACTATAGGAAAAGTTTGGAGTTTCAATTAACTGACATAATTTCGCATATACATTTATCTAATGAAGTTCGATATATATACCAGTTACCAAGCTTTGCCTTCGTCTGCCACAAAAACAACATCCTAATACACCTGAAGATCGGATTTACCACCCGTGAAACGTAGTGTAATGGTTGGATGCGTGGGACTTCGGTAGACTCCTAATTTTTCAATGTATCTCTAAAGGCCTAACAGCTCAACTCGAAAGAGAATTAATTAAATATCACTATAAATGGCCTTCGCCTTAATAAGGCAAAAATAAAAATTTTTTTTTTTTTTTGGAAACCGGAATGGACCAAGCAATGAGGATTAGTTTGGTTATTTCAAAATATACCTTCCTAACGAAGTACCCTAAATGTACATATTTATTTATGACCTTCAAAAACGCACACGTATCTCAAGCATAAGCTTCTTTTGCTTCTTAATAAATGTAAAACCAAGAAATCAACAACAAGTATGCAGCCATTAACGGAAGGAAGCAAAAGATAAATAAAAGGCCTAGTTGATGACAAATACTACTTGTAAAGCAAGAAGCGTTGATAGCTCAAGTTGACATTTACTTAGACTTGGGCTTGTTTTTATTTTGTTTTTGTGGCATCGAAAATTGTTGTTTTTGATGTTGGCCCCATTTGTAGCTGTTTCTTAATTTTGTGTTCTCGGTTTAAGGTGTAGTTATCTTGCTGTCAGCTGGTACACTGTAACTATGTGGGTATACAAATGTATACATGGTAGTCAGTCAGTCAGTCAGCCATACAGTGCCTAAAGCTGTGACACTGACGACGTTAAGAATGAATGAGTGACGAATGAGTGTTTTCGAAGCCTACACAATTCTATGGATAAATGTAAAAACGAATTTTTGTGTTTTGAACAATTTTATTTTGCACGTTGTTTTTTGCATTTTCAAGGAGTTTTTGCTGTTGTCTGCTGATTGGGAGGGTGGTTAACGAATGTGGAGGTTTTTGTTTTTCACAACATTTATTCAAAACAAAGTATACAGCCATCACGTCCGCTTTTCTTTTTTGCATTTATTGCACCAGACTTGTTATGGAAAACCAACAACAGCAACAGACAATGGATTTGTGTCGTTTTTCATACAACTATTCATAGCTGTGGCGCGTGAGTAAGTGTGTGTGCAAAAAAGGTCTGAGCGAACACGTAAAAATGATTATATGTATGGTTGTCTTTGCATTCTATGGATACATATAAGTATGTGTGTGTGTCGTTTTTAATCTGACATCGACCTTCACCTCAATTGTTCTATGGCTAAGCATGCGAATAACAAACAAACAACAATTAAAGGGATAATTTTTCTGTTTTTTTTTTTTTATTTTATGCTCTACACTGTAACGCCCTGTATTAGAGATTTTTTGTTTTTGTTTTTTAGGATCTATGAAATGCTACTGTTGGTTTTTGCCACTTCCCTGGTCGTTCTAGTAAATACACACACATACACTGCAAAAATCTACTCATATGATATACGAGTTTCCACTTAACCACCCAAGGTTATCGATAATAATCAACGCGATTTAAAAACCATAAAAATGTTAGTTTATTAGACAGTATAAACGTGATATTTTCGAAAAAAATAGAAAAAATAGTAGTAACGGGTGGTGGTATGCAACATGTTGTTTTGAAATGGAAAAGGAGAGAACATGTTGCTTATAATGGGACATGCATAAAAAATTACAAGCTCTAATTATTTGAAATTGCCTTGCTTGTGATTTGGTAACTATACAAATTTATTTAGTGGTATATATGTAGTAGTATAATATGGTTTATGATTATTGATAATATAGTTCATGGGTGATGGATGTTGAGAGTCAGGCAGCAAATGGCGATAAAACAAAATTGATGAGAATAATGCGCAAGACTCCAAACAAAGTTCTAAGTTAGTGAAGAAGTAAATGGTGCGTGTTAGTGATGTCAACACTTATACGCGCTACGATAACAGAGTTTTTATTTAAGTTTTTTTACACAACCTTAGCCTAACAGGTTATTGATGTTAAAAACACAAGCTAATATTACTTCCTACAAACATCCCCCAAGAGGACACTTCTCTTTTGTCAGGGAGAGCAATATTATTTCCACAAGTACACGCCGATAAAATGGTTGGACCCACAGAAGCTAGGCAAAAGTGATAACTATACCAATGAAATTCTAAGATCATATTAGTGAAGAGGTACATACATGGTGCGTATTAGTGATGCCAAAATGTATACGACCTAATGACCAGATTGTTTTATCGCATCATTTTTCACCTTTTGGATATTCCCTACGCGAGTTGGTATTTGCTTTTATTGGTTAACCTTAACACGCTAACATTAATTTCCACAAACATCTCCAAAGGGAACACTCTTCTCTTATGTCAGGGAGAACAATACAATTATGGTGCGTATTCATAATTTCGAAATGTATACGCCCTTGTGACCAGCAATTTTTATACGATCAAAAAATGTGGTTCATCGAAATAATGGTTTTGGAACCCAAGTAGGTTGGGACGAAATCCTTTTCAGACAATTAGAAATTCATTTGGACCTGTCTGTCTGTCTGGTGCGAACAATAATTCTCGAAAGCATGCAGTAAGGTCCAATTTTTGCGCTTTTTTTTCGTATTTTCATAGTAGGCTGTTTTTTCTAGGGGAGGGTTACTAACCCGACGCCCAAACCCAAGTTTTTATCGTTCTTATGGGTAAACGCGCGGCACATGTTAGCTCACTACCTTTAACGGGTGTTAAGGGCAGTTCCCCAGGTGACACCACAGGGAGGTCAGTGTCCACTTGGGATGAAAGTGGGACCAAAATAAATCATGGGCTTTGCCATGTTAAAACCGGTCAGGACCGTTGCTTGGTATCTTCTATCCCCCACGTACTTGCGCAAGCAGACATGGCAGTGCTTGGTGTGTTTGAGAGAAAAATTCTTCGAAAGATCTACGGACCAATCTGCGTTGACGGTGAATATCGACGTCGCATGAACCACGAGCTGTATCTGATACACAACGACATCAATATTGTTAAACGTATCGAGATGCAGCGACTGCGTTGGCTAGGCCACATCATATGAATGAGCGATGATGAACCCGCTAAAAGGGCGTATAAATACGAACCGCTTGGCGGTGCACGCAGTATTGGCAGGCCAAGGAATAGATGGCGCAAACAAGTGGATGATGAGATGAAAAGGCGCGGTATTCAAGAGTGCGAAGCAACAAATAGAGAGGAATGGAGATCTCTTCTTAGTTCGGCCTATAGAACAAATGTTCTGTAATGGACCAGCTAAGTAAGTAATATTTTGTAGAAATTCAGATCAAGTTCTTGGATGAGCCATGTCGGTCCACTTCCTCAGGTACCTCCCACACAAACAATTTCGCTAAAATGGTGTGCATAATATTTATTCGAACTGGTGTGGCCCATTCACTCCCCAGAAACCTCTCACATAAAATTAAAAAATCGAAAAACTGCAGTTTAAAGACATCAGATGGTTTTCAAATATTTTGCACAATGTTGTCCTCGCGGCCCCTATTATGAGGTTCGCAAATCCATACTTCCTGAGGTAAAGGCCTAAAAGCCCTAAACAACCTGCCGGCACCAAGTTAAGTGTCTGATGAAGATTTAAGTATTCGAGTTGGCCGAAACTTTGCACTTAACTTTGCATAGTACAATTTCTGCCAAACATACATGAAGTTCCTGAAAGGTCTATATAGGACAAAAATTTCGTGTGCCTCTCTAACAAATGTTGATTGAAGATAGTCCTTGTGATTTTGATTACAACGGATTACAGGTTTCCGTTGGCAAGTAGTAGTCCAAAATCCTACTATGGCCAACTGATTACAACCGTAGACATCCAGATGGGTTTTGATGCTCAGAGTGTTACATATGTGCTTACGGTTCGGACATGCATGCAATCGTTCTGCAACGGATATGTAACCAGAGCACGTGAAACAGCTCAGATATTCATCTCGCATAAGACTGAGTGGGTACTGGATAAACCCATCAAGGTTAGCTTAGTCGTTTTCTGCAATGGGTCGAAGATAGAAGAAGGAAGGCTAGTTGGTATGTACGGTAAGGAACAGTATATCAGACGCTCTTATAATTTAAGCAGAAGCTTTTGTAGCGCTGAAAGCTTTAGAGATGTTAGGGGGAATGCCGAAGTTTGCAGGTACAGTGGCCACCGTATATATAGATATACTGGCTATTCTAAAGGCTCTAGGGTCCTTCAGCGTCTTACAGAGTTTGGAGCCTTTAGAGCTCTAGGGTCCTTTAGCATGCTTCAGAGTTTGCAGACTCTAGGATCTTGCAGAGTTTGCAGCTACAATGGTCACGGAATATGTAGATATGCTGTCTGCTTTAAAGGCACTAGGGTGTTTCACTATAAAATTTAATACTTTTCAATATTATAGATTTGTCTTAATAACTCGTGGTTGTTTAATTTGGCTAGGAACCGGAGCCCTGCAATATTGAAGAAATGAGATCGTTAGTAAACTAGCAGGACGGGTTTCTTAAATGGAGTATTGTGTCAAGCCAATGTTATGTTTCTTTCTCGACAAACTCAACAAAAATCTTCTACTTTGAGAAAAACGTAAGGATCTGGCATAAAGAACCTGGTTTTAAGGTATCGAAGTCAATCTGGAAGTAGGACTATATTCCTAGTCTCACTTAAAAAGTCAGAGTTGGTGTTGAGGCCATTATTGCTCACTTCCCTATAAGACTTATGACAAACAAATGGGAGGACAACTATATTGAGTACTGCAGGCTCTGTGGTTACCAGGAAGGAAACAGATTCGCATCCACCAGATGTGAACTGTGATAGCAGTAATGTTGCTGCTTGCTGTGCCAAACAGTCTCTAACTTTCTCGTTTGAATCGTCGTCGCCGTCGGAATAGAGACACCCCTGCAGGCTACACAACAACAGTAAACGCATTATCTAACACCACATATTGTTGTTCAGCGCCCCGGAAATGCATCATTTCGGCAATTCAATTGCAATGGTCTCCGCAACAAAGTCAGCGAATTCGTAGACTTTATGAGTAGGAGGAACAGCATGGTTCCAGGAAACAAAGCGCACTGTCATCTGTAGCTTGCAACGTTGCAGAGGCTCTAACGTTTTGCGGAAGGATCGTACAAGAAGCGGAGAAAGAGGACTTGCTTCCTTATACACCAGTCTATCCGTTATAGACCTATATCGGTGGCGAAAGAACTAGCAAATGAGAGTGATGAGCTTCGTTGAAGGAACCCTGAAGACCCAAGTGTTAGGTAACTTACTCTTGAAGTCAACACGGTAATAGTCGAAAATAAGCGCAAAAAATTGGCTAGACCACATGAAGTAATGCAACATAGGACAGGATTAAGGAAATTGTGGTCAACCGTTTAATCACTCTCGAAAGAATGAAAGCGGTGATAGAATCAATGGTGTTATAGTAACAGCTACTAAGAGGTGCGCGTGTTATTTTAATCGACAGGTGTGTGCTACGCCGTATAATAACCCTCCTAGCCGAGGATGTAGAGTGAAGCGGGGAATTCCCCAAAGCGGGGTCATATCTCCCGAACTGTTTAACTTCTTCATTTCTGAAATTCCGCAACTTTCAGATGGCATAGAGATCATAATGTATGCGGATGATTATACGATTTTGGCGTCGGGTATAGGTCGGGTGATAGGTTAAATGCCTACATAGCTGACATAATGCAGTACTTCTTGCTGAGGAATATGAAAATATCTGCCCCTAAATCCACTGCCACACTTTTCACCATTTGGACGGGTGGAATGTGGCTCTCCCTGAACATATTGGTCGAAGGTATGTCCTGATTCCAACCACAAACTACTTCAAGCTATTGGGTGTAACGTTCGACAGCATTTTTAAGTCGTCCGCACAAGCCACAGCTATTTGCGACAATATCAGAAGTAGGAACAATTTGTTCAAGTTACTGGCCGGGAGCACATGGTGTGCTGACAAAGAAACCTTGTTGAACTCTTATAAAGCAATAACGCTACGCAGTGGAATAATAGGTCTGTCTGGTTACCCTAAAATTTGTAACAATTTGTCTGTTAACAGAAAAGTCCAGCAAAAGAGAGCGATTCGAGAGAGACATTTTGACAGTTCTTTTACTGAGAGTTTACAATTTCTTGCTGGACAAATTTCTTCTTGCAACCACTTGCAGCTCTTCTTCTTCCTGAAAACAATTAATTATCTGTTTTGAATTATTCGGTGATTTATGTTTGTGCAAGTTGAAGAGTTTTATTGTGGAAAAAGCAAGCCTTATTGTTTTGTTCTTTGGGAAAACAAAGTTGCAAAATGGAAAAATTCCTTTTTTGGGTAATTTTTTTTCTATTTTTAATAAAATGCAAAAATTTTGCGTGCTTTGCTTCTCTTAACCGGCGCCAAATTGCTGCGTTTTGCCAAATCAGCTGATTGGTTGCAAGTTTTTGTGTTTCTTTACTTTTTACATTTTTTTGCAAAAGAGAATAAAAACTCCTCACTCTCTGAGAAACTTTTTGTTGGACAATGCTGCGAAAGTAATCAGACAGACCTACTATTCAAACCTGTTAGAATGCTGCCCCCTCATGACACCGTTGAATTATGTGCAGGATGACGCGAAGACTTTACCGATGTACCGGTCACCATCCGACCTCGTATATCCCCTGCTATCCTTTTCTTCACTTTTATTTCTTTCAAGATGAACACAATGAAGCGCTGGTCACTGAGTGAATTAGCTGTCTACAACAACGACAGGTGTACATGCCACAACCTAGATCCAGTTACATGGTAGCATATGTCGGTTCATTACTTCAGGTAGATATGGGTCCATAATATCTTAATATTTAGGGTCACAGAAGGAGGTTATATTAAGTTGGTTTTCCGTTTGTAACGCATTGAAATAAGCATTTGCGACCCTATAAAGTATGTATATTCCTGATCAGGTAAAAATAGCCCCGATCGATTTCAGGTATTTTGACGTTTTAAGTCACATTTTCAGAAATAGCTATAATTAGGGTTTCTAGTGACCAAAAAACAATATATTCCAAAAATTATGGACATACACCTCCCGGTTTTCGGTATTTTGAGTTTTTAGCTGAAATTTTAAACTGAACAAGCAGTAAGTTGACATTTGAAGTTTTAAGTGGTCACGAAACTTCTCTAACAAAAATCGTTAACATAGGTCCATGTTTTGGTATAGCACCCATATAACGGTACCTCCCGATTTTCGGTATTGTGAGGATTTTAGCTACAATTTTTAACCGAACTAGTTGTAATTTGACATTTGAGGTTCTCAGTGGCCATGAGAGTTCTCCACCAAAAATTGTCAACATAGGCCTATGTTTTGATATAGCCTCCCTATAATAGTACCTTCCGATTTTCGGTATTTTGAGGATTTTTGCTGTAATTTTAAACTGAACTAGCTGTAATTTGATATTTGAGGTTTTCGGTGGTCACGACACTTCTCTAACAAAAATACGTAACATAGGTCCATGTTTTGGTATAGGCCCCAAATAACGGTACTTCCCGATTTTCGGTATTTTCAGGGCTTTAGCTACATTGTTCGACATTTGAGTATCCCTGCGAATTAGTGATGTTACAACGTATACGCCTGTATGACCAGCAAGAGTTTTCACAATCATAGGAGATGTATCACAAAATCTAATGCGGGTTCTGTCTTTAAATAAATTAGAAAAATTGAAAGGTTTTTGGAATTTAAAAAATACAACTTCTCTAACAAAAATCGTTAACATAGGTCCATGTTTTGGTATAGCACCCATATAACGGTACCTCCCGATTTTCGGTATTGTGAGGATTTTAGCTACAATTTTTAACCGAACTAGTTGTAATTTGACATTTGAGGTTCTCAGTGGCCATGAGAGTTCTCCACCAAAAATTGTCAACATAGGCCTATGTTTTGATATAGCCTCCCTATAATAGTACCTTCCGATTTTCGGTATTTTGAGGATTTTTGCTGTAATTTTAAACTGAACTAGCTGTAATTTGATATTTGAGGTTTTCGGTGGTCACGACACTTCTCTAACAAAAATACGTAACATAGGTCCATGTTTTGGTATAGGCCCCAAATAACGGTACTTCCCGATTTTCGGTATTTTCAGGGCTTTAGCTACATTGTTCGACATTTGAGTATCCCTGCGAATTAGTGATGTTACAACGTATACGCCTGTATGACCAGCAAGAGTTTTCACAATCATAGGAGATGTATCACAAAATCTAATGCGGGTTCTGTCTTTAAATAAATTAAAAAAATTAAAAGGTTTTTGGAATTTTAAAAATACAACTCAGCCAAGCAGCCAACCGTTATCTAAAATCTTTAATTTTTATAATGACCCTAAACACATACATGCTTCATTTCAGGCCAAGGTATTGCACATTCTTCTTACGTTTTCTTTTTGCTTAAAAAAGCTAAGCAGGCCATCACTAGAAAAAATGTTAACAAAGAAAATAAACCTCAGTCATAGATATGCCATGGCACTGAAAGTTTTTCGATGAAAGTTTAAAGAAAACCACACAGCTGCTGATGTTTTCCTCGTAACTTAAGAGAATTTAAGTTCAAGATTTAAAACTCTAGAACTTAGTTTAACTTTGTTGCCGAACAACTGACAAAATATCGAAAAGAAAAAATATTGTATATGGCATATCTTTACCACAAAAACCAGGTTAGCTGACATTGTGGAATTTCCGAAGACACTTTGTTCAGGGTAAGGTTTTTTTTACAGCAAATGCTAATCCCGTTGAAGTGAAGGTAAACACGAACTCCATATAGACACAAACTTACCTCCCTCCCCTCAACGCAGATACATAAATTGTTCTTGCTGCTACGTGAAGGAATGAATATGTAAGTAAGTATTCAAACGGCATCATCATTGAGATAAGAGACATTCATTCATTTTATTCATCTCTGTGAACAAGGTAAAACTTTGTATTCCGCCCCATTCCTATTTGTGTTCTGTGTTACATACAAAGGTTAAAGGTGATTTTCCAGGAATATGGAATATTTTATTGTAGTCAACCAGCAGTCATCATACACTTTGGAATTCCATATTTAATTAAAGTATGCTTTTGGCATTGCGGAGGAGAGGGGTCTGGAGAGGAAAATGTTTGTTCCATTGCTAGAAGGTTGACTTTCTCTTTCACACCTCACCTCCTGCTCATCCTCCTCCTTGCTGACAAGAAAAGTTAATGTCAAGGCATTGTTTTGCATATTGCCACTGATTGCTGTCTCTGCCTGCCTTGTGGCCAAATGTTTTGTGGGAGCTAAAGCGTTATTATGCTGTTGTAGAACAAATACACCCAGCAGATAACCTTAAGAGATAATACAATATAGTATTTGAAGTATCAATTCAATAGAGAATAAAACTATTTATGTTGAAGCATACTTTGAGGTTGGTAAGATTGGGATTGATACCATTATAATGTGCCACAAACTATGGTATACTTTTAGGTTTTTACATTTTTATGAAATGCAAATGTTTGGAAATTAAATTTATTGCATACCTCTAGGGGAAATTAAGTTATTACATTGATTTATGACTTGAGTATGCATTTTCAGGGAATTTTGTGAGCAAAAGTGATATTAAAGCAAAATGTATATTCAAAGGGTGGACACAGTTAATAGTTTATAAAGTACCAACAAAAAACTTTTTCTCACGAACATCCTCGAGGGGGGCAAGGAAAGACTTCTCTTATTTTTCAGCTGTGGTGCTTAACACTTCTTTCTACGAAACCTAACAACGGACATAAAGGTCTAGTATCTGATTGTTGTTGTTGTTGGCAAAAAAAAAATCCTTCCTATAAAAATTCCCGAATGGGCAATGGAAAGATTTTCTCATATGAAGAAGTGCTGTGGGACCTCCACAACTACAAGTCGAAAGTAAGGTCAGACTAGACAAAAATGTTCCGTAGATATATTAGTGAGGCAATCCACATCTGCCCACACCTCCTTCTATCTTGACACAAGCTATTGTTCCACTAAATTAAAACAAGTTAAAAGGCGTTATGTTCGGCCTTGCCTTTTTATACCCTCCACCATGAAATACTCCGAGCTAATATGGTATTATTAGTTTTCTTTCTGTTGCGAAAGTACCTATGCCCATAATAATACTTGACCACTAGAAGCCCTAAATGCAAAATTATAGCTAATTCGGTCAGAAAATGTAGCTAAAACCGTCAAAATACCTGAAATTGGGCGGTACCGTTATATGGGGGCTATAAGAAAAGGTGGACCTATGTCGATAATTTCTGGTGGAGAAATTAGCTAATGAAAATTTAGCTAAAAAGGTCAAAATAACTGAAATGTGGCGGTACCTCTATATGGGAGCTGTACCAAGCCGTAGACCTATGACCATCATTTTTTGTGGAGAACTTGATCTAAGTTCACAGCAAAAATACATAGGGTCGCAAATGATTATTTCGATGAGTTACAAACGGAATGACAAACTTAATATACCCTCCATATTATGGTGGAGGGTGTAAAGAGACCCGAGATCTCTGGCATCTTCGGGAGTCCACTATTCCAATAAACTATGTCAAATGCACCCTTAAAATAGGGCCAAGGATATATTCGACACTGGACCCGATTAAACTAGACCGCACATTCATCCACACGTTCGATAAAACCGGACTGATGCGGATGCGGATTGGGCATATCAATACGGCTATAGACCTGGTAAATGCATCATTGGTCAGATCTTCTCGCTTCGGCAAATATTTACCATACACGATTCTCAGTAAAATATGACATTTCTGATCTGTTTAGGGTTGGAAAAAGGTTCGTAATTTTGATTGTGGAAAACAATTATGTATGGAACATCCGTGTGTATAAAGTTAAATTTGTGTCCACTTATGGATTACCGGAACGTATTCATAACGATTCATCTTTCGATTTCGATTCATCTTTCAAATTCTTCGCAGTTTAGAAGATATGAGCCTGCCAAAATGCTCAGTTTTGACTTAATTTTTCAAGGATATTTTTGATGTCCTTTCCATCCTGGAATGCAATAATTTATAATTATTATATAAAGCCTATACTCTCCTCTTTAATATGACACCAATACCAGCATCGTACGACGAGTACAAGTATTTAAAACATTTTTTTTTGAAAAATGTTGACCTTTGAAATTTGTTTGACCTCTAAAATGTCAAACCGATGAGAAAACGAAAAATTAAAAATGCCATTTTACTCCATTTTGCCTATATTTTCAAACGTATATAGTCCAGTTCAAGTGTAATTTTGGCTGTCGGACAGTGTAATCGGATCAATATGGTATGGCATGACGTCTGGGATGCCTTTATACATTCTTCCAGTGATATCATATCGATTTTCTACTCTCTATCTGCCAGATATTGTCCCCAACTTCGAACCCTTTCAAGTACGGAGGCTCACTTAACAAATACTAGAGAAGACCCATCGACTTATTTGGCCGCTTTTAACAGCCCAATAAGGTCAAAGGTGTTCCAAGCCATGTGTGAGTTTGATATTAATACCACTATGCAGGATAACATTAACTGAGCAAGGATAGGATACTTATGTATGGATCCGAAGCATGGTGTGTTGGAGAGAAAATTTCTTTGGAAGATTTATGTACCAATATGATCCGTGTCACAGTTCGTCAGATATAACCATCGTGTCACCTTGTATGGTAAATGACGTCACCTAACCAGCCGCCGTTTCTCTTGAGTCAGGTCATCTGTCTTTATCAGCCGAGCGCCCGATTTCATCACCTCTGAACGCCGCACGTTCATCAGTCATGAGAAAGCTAATTGGCCTAGTTTTAGAGAGTTCAAAGTTCGTGTAGCACAAAGGACGTTCCCAGGCATCATCACTGCCGTAGACACTCGCTTTATACATGCTGATCGAATACCCGAAGCGAGATACAAATTTCCCAGGAGAGACGACGGGACTAACAAATGAGTGTGATGAGCTTGGTCGAGTCAACGCCAGTGACTGCAGAGCCTGGGAGCTGACCCTGGAAGTAAGCAGGTTGGTTTGTGAGCATAAGCGGAACAAATGGTTAAATTTTCTGAAGAGTTTCAATATTGGAGCCGGAATAAGTGAATTGTCAACGGTTATGTCACTCTCGACCCCTGGAAAGAAGGAAGATTGGACCTCAGTCAAGTTTAGCGACGTTAAACTGACTGATCTGAAAAAAGTGTGCAAATTATATTAATCGAGATTTTAGATCTCTTCCTTCATAGGAGGAATCATCTCAATTTACAATGTATGATGTTGCATGTGCCATCTAGCGTTCCTAAATCATACAAAGGACACTGATAGAATCTCTATGGTAATGTTGATACAGCTAGATGAGCCGGAGATAAGTATCTCACCAAAGATCCCTACCACTCATGGAATCCCAAGGCAGTGGGTTCATTTGAACTTAAATTTGGTATTTAGTCTTCATTGGGGATATAAAACGTTCCAAATGAAATTTGTTGGTATAGACTCACGCCTTCATATAGTCCCCATAGAACGGTACTTTTTGACTTTTGGTATTTTGAAGGTTGTGGCTTCAATATCCCCCAAATGGCTGAAATTTGGTACTTTCGGCATTTTAAAGGTTGTGGCTTCAATATCACACCGAAATAGTTAAAATTTGGTGCCCTCTCAGTATCTCATCGAAATGGCTGAAATTTGCTATTTAGTTTTAATGTGGGGCATACAACTTTTCACCTGAAATTTGTTGGTATAGGTCCACGTCTTCATATAGACCCCATAGAACGGCACCTCCCGATTTTCGATATTGTATAGGTTGTGGCGTCAATATCCCACCGAAATGGCTGAAATTTGGTATGCAGTCTTCGTTGAGAGAATAAAACTTTCCAATTGAAATTTGTTGGAATATGTCCTCGTCTTTATATAGCGATCTTAGAACGCTATGTTCAGATTTTCGGTATTTAGACTATTTTAACTACATTATCCAACCCAAACGGTAACAATTTCGTATTCAGTCTCCTTTTCATTCATTCCTGCGAAGAATTGTCCGTAAAGGTGCACGTTTTCGTTTTGCCAACATGTAGTCCCCGTAAAACATAACCTCCAGATTTTGAGAATTTTAAAGTTTCAGCCACATCAGTCTACCGAAATTGCTGAAAGCTGGTTTCAATAATTTCTATGGTGTAGGGTATAAAAAGTTCTGACCGGCCAAACTTAACGCTGTTCTTACTTGTTTTGAATTATTTTTTCAGTGGATATTTTTAGGTTAAAAAGGTCTTTTAAAGATAGACGACCCATCAACGAGGCCTTCTATAGATAGAAGAACCCTCAACGAGGTCTTCGATAGATAGAAGACCCCTCAACGAGGTCTTATATGGAGAGAAGACCCCTCAACGAGGTCTTCTATAGATAGAAGACCCCTCAACGAGGTCTTCTATAGATAGAAGACCCCTCAACGAGGTCTTCTATAGATAGAAGACCCCTCAACGAGGTCTTCTATAAATGGAATACCCTTCAACGAGGTCTTCTGCGGATAGAAGACCCCTCAGTGAGGTCTTATATGGATAGAAGACCCCTCAGTGAGGTCTTATATGGATAAAAGACCCCTCAGCGAGGTCTTCTATAGATAGAAGACCCCTCAACGAGGTCTTCTATACACAGAAGACCCTTCAACGAGGTCTTCTATACATAGAATACCCCTCAACGAGGTCTTCTATACATAGAAGAAGAAGAAGGTCTTCTGCGGATAGCAGACCCCTCAGTGAGGTCTTATATGGATAGAAGACCCCTCAACGAGGTCTTCTATAAATAGAATACCGTTCAACGAAGTCTTCTGCGGATAGAAGACCCCTCAACGAGGTATTCTATAGATAGAAGACCCCTCAACGAGGTCTTCTATAGATAGAAGACCCCTCAACGAGGTCTTCTATAGATAGAAGACCCCTCAACGAGGTCTTCTATAGATAGAAGACCCCTCAACGAGGTCTTCTACAGATAGAAGACCCCCCAACGAGGTCTTCTATAGATAGAAGACCCCTCAACGAGGTCTTCTATAGATAGAAGACCCCTCAACGAGGTCTTCTATAGATAGAAGACCCCTCAACGAGGTCTTCTATAGATAGAAGACCCCTCAACGAGGTCTTCTATAGATAGAAGACCCTTCAACGGGGTCTTCTATAGAGAGAAGACCCCTCAACGAGGTCTTTTATAATTAGAAGAACCCTCAACGAGGTATTCTATAGATAGAAGGCCCCTCAACGAGGTCTTCTATAGATAGAAGACCCCTCAACGAGGTCTTCTATGGATAGAAGACCCCTCAACGAGGTCTTCTTTAGATAGAAGACCTTTCAATTAGGTCTTCTGGGGGATAGAAGACCCCTCAACGAAGTCTTCTATAGATAGAAGACCCCTCAACGAGGTCTTCTATTGATAGAATACCCCTCAACGAGGTCTTCTATAGATAGAAGACCCCTCAACGAGGTCTTCTATAGATAGAAGATCCCTCATCGAGGTCTTCTATAGATAGAAGACCCCTCAACGAGGTCTTCCGTTCAACGAAGTCTACTGCGGATAGAAGACCCCTCAAGGAGGTATTCTATAGATAGAAGACCCCTCAACGAGGTCTTCTATAGATAGAAGACCCCTCAACGAGGTCTTCTATAGATAGAAGACCCCTTAACGAGGTCTTCTATAGATAGAAGACCCCTCAACGAGGTCTTCTATAGATAGAAGACCCCTCGGCGATGTCTTCTATACATAGAAGATCCTTCAACGAGATCTTCTATAGATAGAAGATTGCTTAACGAGGTCTCCTATAAATAGAAGATTCCTCAACGAGGTCTTCTTTATATAGAATACACCTCCACGAGGCCTTCTATATAAAGATCGCTTCTATAAAGATCGTTTCAGCCCGTTTATAAAAACTTACTTCAGACCGCCTGTAAAGCTTTCGCTTTAGATGATCTATGAATAACCGCTTCAGCTGGTCTTTAAAAACCCACTTGGACTATAAAGACCCACTTGCGCTTATCTATAAAAAACCGCTTCAGCTGGTCTGGCTTTAAAATAAATTTTGTTAATAAAGTACCCATAAAAAGAGTCTTTTGGGAAAAATTTAAATGATTCTTACATTTTTATTGGAAATCTAAGATTATTTAATTTTGTTCTTGATGGTAGTTGCCATGGTTCTGTGTTTATTGGACTATCGTTTAATGTTCAAAGGAATATAGCTGCGAACTTTACCATATCGCATCGAAATAAACGCATACTTTTATCTCACTTTTCGTAAATCGCTTTTTTTGTTTTTGTTTGAGGATGTTCGCTTGCAGGACATTAAAATGTCATTAAGATACGCTGGAGAAGAATTTTTTTGGCTACAATTTTATTATACAAAAGTGGGTCAAACGATGAAACATGGAAAAGTGCAACATAACGATTCTTTTTTTTTGGAGAGTTTCCATCTATTCTAAGGTAATTTAGAATGTTTATGGGAAAAAGTCATTTTAGATTTTCACACCTTACATTTGGAGTTTTTCTTATTAAGAAACTCTTGAGCAAAAGTTTTAATGCTTTTTGGTAGCCTTGGCAAAGAAATATGTGCTCTGTTGTTTTTTTCTTGTTTGCTGTCCCAGTGCCACAGCTGGTGACACTTAGCACATGCTTGAATCAGGCCTTTTTGTTATTTTCTTGGCCCGCCAACAAATTTGAGTGTTGTGTTTAATGTTTAAATCATTTAAATCACAAAACAATAAGCAGCCAGCGGGTGGAGCGAGTGAAACAATGAGCTTATGTTTTCTTTTGGTTAAGGCTTACAACAACAGTATGTTTTATCGACACCACGACGGCACCCTGTTAAAAACGTTAATGTTGGGGGAGGTGAGGTTTTAGTTTCTATTGTGTGATAAATGCCCTGCACCAGACATATGGTTGCTGTCCGCTCCCTTAAGCCTATAATTTATAACATTATCTCACTTTGCTGTTCTTATTATTTATTTAAAAGATGTGAGTGAAAAAATTTAATGCTCACTGGTTAAATGATGCAGCGTCAGCGGCGGTGACGGCGACGTCTGAGCCGGAAAACAAAATTATAATTTTGTTGTTAAATGCAATTCAACTGTTTTCACCAAAACAACGACACCGCCACAACCATAATACGATTAATTTAATTAAACTTCTTAAAATGTTAATGAAATTCCGAGAACACGCCCCAAAAGTTCCGCCATTCACAGTGTTTGGCTCTGTGGTTATTGTTACCACTGCCACACACACACATATGTACATATGTATGTTTGTTTGTGTTTTTGTGGATGTCATTGTATTGTGACATGGTTAAATATTTGCCAGAATAAGTCGTGATTTTAAATTAATGATAATACAAACTCACGCACACACATTGACATATTCAAATGAACACAAGGAAATTTAAAGCTTTTGGCGTTTCATTTAATAAACAGGTGATTAAGCATAATAAACAAAACAAAATGCGATGCATACTTTTAGGGGATTGGTTCATTTTTGGAAATATTTTTTCTCTCAGTATATTTTTAAAGAAATTAAAGATTTAATTATTTTAAATTTTCAATTATAAAGAAATGTTTAGTCTATGGTAAGGTCTTGAAAATGCCGGTTAAAAGGATCGCCCGTAAAGATATAATTTATAATAAAATATTGTTTCAACTTACCCAACAGTAACATCGAAAATATTACTACCCACAGAACTGGAAACAGCCATATCACCAAAACCTTTACGTGCCACAATAACCGAAGTTATCAGATCGGGTATAGATGTACCGGCGGCCAAGAAGGTTAAGCCCATAACCTAAGATATTGCAAATAGAAATAATAAAAACAATTTAAAATTATTTTAAGCATATAAAACAAAACCATATTTTTCTAGTTCTTAAAACTCCAACCCCCAAAACTCACCTCAGGTGGTATACGTGCCGTATCACCGGCAACATTGGCCCACCATACCATAAGATACGAGAAGGCTGCTATCCACAGTATAGAGCCAATAAACGTTATGGGGAATAGCTTTTTACCTTTGGGTGTACGAGTATCGGGCAAGGTTAGCCACATGGGTATCAAGAGTGGGGCAACCAAAATATAGGTTAAACGTTTACGGGCAGTATCTGGCCAAGCCATACTCAGTGGCTCTGGTTCATCTTCGATTTCTTGGGTTTGCTATATAATTTTTTCGTTATGATGTGTGTTGGTGAAAGAAATTTTGAAAACAACAAAATATGTTAGCATACTTTTAGGCATAAGGGGGAGAGATAAATTACATAATTGCTTTCTTAAGAGGAAGAGGAAAAATTTTACAAAATTAAATATAAAATTACTATACAAAAGGGAAAGTAGTATATGTAGGGTAGTTTTGTAACTTATTGTTTGTTTTGAATTGTTTTCAATAAGTATTATTGTTAATTTTAATAATAAGTTATAATTTTTGCATTGTTTGTTTTTCTTTTTTACATAAGTTTATATAATTTTATTATTTAATGATTTTTGTTTTTCATATAAATAATTTGTATATATTAACAAGTTATGATATATTTTAAAATTTTTAGTAATGTGAGGTGAATGGTTATGATATATAATTATTTAAAAATTTTGAAGTTAAAAAATAAAGTGCATAAAATTTAAAAAATAAGAAACTAATAAAGAAAAAATTGAATAATAAAGAAAAAATAAATAATATTTAAGTGATTATTTTATGATAATGAGATAATGAAATGTTTTAAATGTGTTTAACAAAAAAATATAAGCAAATATTAATTTTGTAATAAATAAAGCATACTTTTAGTTCCATCTAGGTAATTTTATTAAAGGCATATTTAAGGCATTATTAAAATATAGATAAACATGCGTTAATTTTTTATTTTTCTATGATGAAAAAAGAAACATAATAAAGTCACCAGTTACATAATCCGTTATGATAATTCTTAGTTTATCGATTGAAAATTAAAATTATATATATTTATACAATTATAAAAATTATATATTTTATTAAATATTTATGATTCTTACGTTATTGAGATTTTTATTTCATTTTAACAGAATATTTCCAATTACGAGTAGCGTTTCATATAAGATATCCTCGATTCTATTTCAGAATACTAATAAGTGCTGTGTTAAGGAGGCAAATAAGATACATATTTATGTGTGGAATATAATATTTATTTAATAACCGTCTCTAAGATCCCCTATTTTACCATAGATTCCACGTTGGTCGCCAGCTGCATTACATTTCTTATCATCTTTTTCCCCTAATTACGGCATACTACTGTCCATAAATTTAAATCACGTCGAATAATACAACAATCACATATGTATATTATAGATGCGATAGACTACTACAATCGGGCCAGTATTTCCACAAATGTTCAGAAGCTCCACCTACTGGGGAAATGGGAACACATGATTTAGTAAAGACCACCACTGCTACCACTGCTGTGGTGAAGATATATGGCACAACCTCGATCCACATACTGTCACAAATGTAGAGTTTAAAATTAGGATGTTTAGCACAGTCGATGAATTTGAGGTCGAGGGCAATATCACAAAATATTTATTGAAAGAGCCACATATCCAGTTCGGGGTGACGTAGGGGATGGAAGATACCAAGCAACGGTCCTGACCGGTTTTAACATGGCAAAGCCCAGGATTTATCTTGGTCCCTCTTTCATCTCAAGTGGACACTGACCTCCCCGTGGTGTCACCTGGGGAACTGCCTTTAACACCCGCTAAAGGTAGTGAGCTAATATGTGCCGCGCGTTTTCCATAAGAACGTTAAAAACTTGGGTTTGGGCGTCGGGTTAGTAACACTCCCCTAGAAAAAACAGCAAGCTATGAAAAAACGAAAGAAAAGAAAAACAACCCCCTCTAAAGTTGACGAACTGCGCTAACGTTTTAAGGACCATGATCTACGAATCTGCACCTGGAATGTTCGCACTCTTTATAGAGAAGGTGCAGTCTTCGCATTGGCAGACGTACTTGAAAAGTACAAGGCCGATATTACTGCCATACAGGAAATACGATGGATCGGGAAAGGCGTCACAACAACACCTAAAGGTGACGCACTGTATTATAGCTGTCATGACGTAAAGCATGAGTTTGGTTGTGGATTCGTAGTTAGTCGGAGACTAAAACAGGTATCCAGCTTCACTCCAGTGAATGAAAAACTTGCTGCAATTCGAATAAAAGCTAAATTCTTCAACATCAGCTTTATTTGCGCTCTTTCTCCCACTGAAGAAAAGGACGAACAGACCAAAGATATATCTTACGAGCGCTTAGAAGAAACATATGACCGTTGCCCTGCCCATGACATTAAAATCATTCTAGGCGATTTTAATGCCAAAATTGGAAAGGAGAATATCTTTGGCCCAACAGTCGGGAAATTCAGCCTCCACAGTGAAACATCTGACAATGGTATGAGGCTGATAGATTTTGCAGCTGCACAAAACATGGTAGTTAGCAGTACCAGATTTAATCATCTCGATATTCATAAGGGCACCTGGCTGTCTCCAGATCAGAAAACAAGAAACCAAATTGATCATGTTGTGATAGATGGAAGACATTCATCGAGCGTGTTGGATGTACGATCGTTCCGAGGAGCAAACATTGATTCGGACCACTACCTTGTTGCAGCAAAGGTACGCACCCGCGTAAACGTAGCAAACAAAGTACGAACAGACACAACACGAAAGTTAGACATCGGTAAGCTGCAATCACAACAGATAGCCACAGCATATTCCACTCAACTTTCCCAATTGCTTAATCAAAGCACTCCTCATCCCGATAACATATCAGCGCAATGGCAAAGCATTGCCCACTCCATGCAAACAGCCGCAAAATCCATGCTTGGATACCAAAAACCTCCACCAAGGAATCCATGGTATGATCAGGAGTGTCGTGCTGCCACCGAAGAGAAAAATGCGGCATATAGGGCTACTTTGCAATCCGTAGCAACGCGTAGCGCACGAGAGAGATCCAGGGAGAAAAGGAGAGAGGAGAAACGTCTTTTCCGCAGGAAAAAGAGAGAGATGGGAGTGTGAAAAAATCGAAATGTACAGAATGAAGTCCGAAAATTCTACCAAAGAGTCAAGCATGAAACTGATGGCTTTGGTACAGGCACAACCTCCTGTAGAGACCAGCAAGGTAATTTGGTAACTGATACAGATAGTGTACTCAATAGTGTACTATGGAAAGAACATTTTTCCAATCTGTTGGTATCCAGTAGCAGCGAAGACGACGAAGATACCACAGTCCCAATATAGCAATAAATCGGCTAAAGAATAATAAGGCAGCATGGGCTTTTCAAAACCGGAGGCGACACGCTGATAAGGTGTATTCATCAGCTAGTTAGCACCATCTGGCAGGAAGAACGAGTACCCGACGATTGGAACCTGAGTATCCTGTGCCCCGTCCACAAGAAGGGAGATAAGACTGTATGCTCTAACTATAGGGGCATAAGTCTACTCTCTATTGCCTACAAGATCGTGTCAGGGATATTGTGCGAACAACTAAAGCCAATGGTCAACGAGATAATTGGACCATACCAATGCGGCTTTAGACCTGGCAAGTCCACCATTGACCAGATATTTACCCTGCGGCAAATCCTGGAGAAGACCCAAGAGATGCAGATCGACACCTACCACCTTTTTGTCGATTATAAAGCAGCCTTCGACAGCACGCTGCGTTCAAAAGTATTCCAAGCCATGTCTGAATTTGGTATCCCCGCAAAGCTCATCCGGCTTTGTAAAATGTCTTTAACTGACACGAGGTCCTCAGTTAAAATAGGAAAGACCCTCTCCGAAGAGTTTGGTACCAAAAGAGGTTTCAGACAAGGAGACAGCTTTCGTGTGATCTCTTCAACATCCTGCTGGAAAAGGTTATACGAGAGGCAAACGTAAAAGAAGTGGCACAATCTACACCAATAGTCACATGTTACTTGCTTATGCTGACATCATGGGCCGATCAGTAAAGGAAGTAACTGATACCTTTATAAAGGTCGAAGGAGAATCTGCTAAAGTGGGTCTGGCGGAAAACGGTGAGAAGACCAAGTTGATGGTGTCGACGCGCAATGCGTCCATTGAGCTCGGACCGACTGTGGAAGTTGGTTCCTATAATATTGAGGTAGTAAAAGACTTCGTCTACCTCGGCACCTCCGTAAACACAACAAACGACATCAGTTGTGAAATAAAAAGAAGAAAAGAAGAATTATATTGGCCAACATATGCTACTTTGGTTTAAGTAAGCAGTTCAAAAACAAAGCCACATCTCGTCAAACAAAAATAACGCTCTACAAAACACTGATACTACCCGTGCTGATGTATGGCTCCGAAGCCTGGGTACTTGCGCAAGCAGACATGGCAGTGCTTGGTGTGTTTGAGAGAAAAATTCTTCGAAAGATCTACGGACCAATCTGCGTTGACGGTGAATATCGACGTCGCATGAACCACGAGCTGTATCTGCTATACAACGACATCAATATTGTTAAACGTATCGAGATGCAGCGATTGCGTTGGCTAGGCCATATCATAAGAATGAGCGATGATGAACCCGCTAAAAAGGCGTATAAATACGGACCGCTTGGCGGTGCACGCAGAATTGGCAGGCCAGGGAATAGATGGCGCAAACAAGTATATGATGATATGGAAAGGCGCGGTATTCCAGAGTGCGAAGCAACAAATAGAGATGAATGGAGATCTCTTCTTAGTTCGGCCTATAGAACAAATGTTCTGTAATGGGTCAGCTAAGTAAGTAAGTACATATCCAGTTTAACCTATAAATTTTAGATCGAGAGAATTTTAAAGAAAGACACCGACAATATGGTCGCATAAATGACTGTCAGACAAAATATTTACAGAAATGCCACCTACTGAGGAAAAGCGACGATAAAAATTAGTAAAGATCGCCACCAGCAATCACGACGAACATTTGTCCGGTAGCAAACTTTGATGTCGAGGCCAGTATGCTAAAATATAGAGTACTTAAAATTAAAACGTTTAGCACAGTTGATGAATTTAATGTTGAGGGAATTTTATAATGTGGATTGATTGTCATCGGGCCAATATCGCAAAATACATATATTCTAAAGTGATATCAATTGGGGAAACGGATCAACATACACTAGTAAAGATCACCACCACTGTCACGAAACATGCTAATCTGAAAACGAAAAAAATTAAAGTCCTACACTTTGTATGGAGGGAAAAAGGATGCAGTAGTTTCAGCATTTTCGGCGCAGCAACATTCAAAGTTGTCGCCTTTGAAGGTTGATGTGTTTGGAAATTATTCTTGAGGGTGACTGAACTCCTAAAGGATCTCGAAGTAGGCCAACACACGCTTTCAAATTGAAATAGAATTTAATAATATTGACAAAACACGGAGTTGACTTTATGCGCCTTATAAGAGTCCGAGGAATCTTTCCAATTGAAACTTCCATTTGACCAATACTATTATTATTTTTTAATAAAAAAAAATGGGATCCTCTAAACTGGTTTATCCGATTTTTCGTTTTTGTTTTGCTTACATTATTAAATATTTTTTAAGATATCGACATATTTGCCGCGACTTTATCCTCATAAACATATTTCCACACTAACCACGTACCTATATGCTCTTTAATCTTAACCAAATATTATTAAGAAGTTATTTAACAACAAGGCTCAGTTTGGAATACATTTAACACACCTTTAAAATAAATATTTAAGACTTTGTAACTTCTCTTCTTTCTGTTTATTGTCCTAATTTTAGTTTGTTTTTTATGCTTCTTTCTTTGGCGACATTTGTTCTAAACATGCCTCTAGCTTGGTTGGCATTCCGTTTTCTTGGCACGAAACCACAATTTTCATCAAAAAAGAAAATAAGAAAAAAACCAGCCCATTTAGCAAAGGTTTTATGCTTAACTGAACATTGAGAATATTGATGAGTTGCTTTATGGCCGAAAATTGATCACGTTTGCCATAGAAAGAAATGAGAAAAACCGAACCGAACACAGGATGTCAGTTATTTTTGGTTTCATTTTTGCCACGTTTCATTTTTTTACCTTCCATCTTTGCTCTAAGATTTAAAATTGTTGTCAAACTATTAGTGTATCCTTTTTTGTGATTTTCGTTGTTATGAATTAATGACCGACAGCCTGCCTTTCCATAGCATTGGCATAGAAATTCACATTCGTGTCATAGTTAACTTATGGGCATAATAATGTTTGAATAATATTCAAAAAACCTTGAGTCAAGAATAACTAAAACACATCAAGATTCGTGATTTGTATTCATTATATTAACAATAGATTTGTATAGGCCGAAAAAACTACCCATTTTTCAGTATATTTGAAACTTAATATTTGCCATAAAATGCCAAACCCAATTTTGGTAACATATTGTGTGACAATATCCACTCAAAAACTGGTTTCGCTAACAATAACCTCAACCAACCAACAAACAAACAATTCAATTATATATTTATACAAATGTGGTTATTTTATATATTTATATTATAATATATTTTTGGAAAATGAGTTTGATTTATGGCTATTTAATATATTGTTCCTACAAATACAATAAATACCAACAAGTCATGTTAAGTTGTAATATATTTAACAATTAGGGCAGTAGTTGCCATTCTAATAAATTTAGTAAAATATTAAAACTTTTTGCAACGACAATTCGCGCATACATACATATCAATATCGTATAGAGAGGGGAATTCTTGTGAAATATAAACGGAAATTGCTGTTAACTTAATTTACACTGGCAATTAAAACGAGTATTTGCAGCATTTGCGTCATTTATTTTTCAAATATTCAATGGAATTGACAGCTTAAATGAGAGTATTAAAAACATTTGTCATTTAGTTTTAATACTTTAGTGATTTAGTTCAGAAGTTTTCTTATATCACTTAGTATGGGTCGAAGGTTTCCCATGTCGGGGTTAAAGCTTGAGTAAATCCGTCAGATCTTCCTCGGATTTTCCCGTTATATGTGGGTCATACGGAGTCGTGATTTCACTGCCTGTTTCGAAAAAGACAACCAGTTTAATTAGTATTTGTTATGAAATAAAGCCATAAAAAGCTAGTTTATAAATCCCTACAAGCGGCGACAAAAAGAAATTCTCCAGAAAAAACTTGCAAGTTCTCAGTGAAGAACTGTAATCAAAGTGTGTTAACTAACAGACAACTTTCTGTAAAATTTGTACAACATGTTACAAACTTTTGGGTAACCAGACAGAAGTACGGCTTTCAAAATTAAAAAAGTATCCGTCGGAAAAGTCGACTGATACTTTTACCCTATATACCCTCAGCCTGTGTGAATTGAAATTATAGACAAATGAATTGTATAGACAAAGAAATGCTCTCACCAATGTTGTTAACATTGAGTTTGTTGACAGAACAACTCAATTAAAAATGCCAATAAACACGATTTTATAGATATTCTGTTCTAACAAGGACTGTATGGGGTTAGTTTTTGACGAAATCTACATCCTCAGATAGAAATATAGAAAAAATCTATGCATTTTTCTCAAAAACAGTTTTGAGTTTTTCTATTTGAGTCGGTTGACAGCACATAACATGAGTATTTCTTTGTCGATAATTTGTCTATGTTGAAAGTCTTAGAGTCAGAATTTTGGACGTTTGAATTTGTCGGCAAAAATATGGAATTGGATTAAATATTAAAAGTGTTGCCGAAGATGTACCTGAAGGAATGGACCGGCATAGTCCATTCTTGAAGTGGGTCTTATTTTGGTCAGTCTTTCAGTTAGTCACTGTATAATTTAGAGCTTTAGTCAGGAAGCATGGGCTTGCGCTTATCTATATCTAATAGAAATAGTACGATGCGCAAAGTATGGATAAAATATTACGAAGGCCAAAATTTGGACCGAATCGGTTGATCTGTTCGAAAGTTATCGTGCGCTCCAGACAGCCAGGAAAAACGGCAAAAGGACGGTCATGGCTAAAACGATTCCAAATTGTCTGAAAAGGATTTAGTCCAAACATAATTAGGATCGATGAGGCAGACTTTGGTCGTTTCGAGACATCGTCACTGCTACAGCTGCTCGCTAAATGGTCAAATACCTGAAGTCTGACCAAATTTTCCAACAGAGGCGGCGGGATTAGGAAATGAGCCTGATAACCTTCGTCGAGTCAACCCTAGATTGGGGAGCTGACAGTAAAAGTTAACAGGTTGCTAGGTGAGCATAAGCGGAACAAGTTGCAACATTTGAGCCGGAATATGTTAATTGTGGCCAACGGTTAAGTCACTCTCGAAAACTTGAAAGAAGCAAGGCAAGACATCAGTCAACTATCGAAGAGGTGTGTCAGTTATTTTAATTGATAGTTTGTCGAGCACTCCAAGAGTGACAGGCGAAGAGAAGAGTACTATGTCGCATTAGATCCCTTCCTTCCTAGGAGGATCCCCACATAACAATTAACGTTGTTGCGAATGGCAACGGGAACACTAAATCATCCCAGACATAGGGTCCATGGATGAGCCAAGAGTTGAGTATCTCACAAAAGTTTTCATCCTGTCTATAACCACCCACATCCTGTTCGAAGTCTATAGAATGGACAGGGTGGTTACGTTACTTAAGCCAGGCAAGGATGCCAGCAAAGGTGAATCGTACAGACCGAGTGAGGCTTTACTCCTCCCCGGCATCAGAAATAGCTATCAGTTTCGGATCATCAGCTTGTGTTCCGTAAGGAATCAACCAGAGCAACCCGTGCTATAAAACAGTGACGGTGCCGCTCGGCTTTTCAAAAGCCTTTGATACGTTCAAGCACTTCACGCTCTTTGAGGACATCGAGCCAACTACCCTCCGGCCAAGTTTGAAACGATGGATAACAATTTAGATGTGTGGACACCAGTCTTATGTCGAATTCTGGAATAAGAAGTCCAAGCCCCGTAAAGTGAAAAAGGATGTTCCCCACGGTGGCGTAATATCTCCGAAACTGTTTAACTTCTACCTTTCCTGTATTCCACCACCTCTATACGGCATTCAGGTCGAAATCTGCAGCCACTCTGGTCACCACATGGACACCGGAGATGAGCACTGATTCAGTTCATTCATTGTCGTTGGTAGCAGAATTCCGATTACTAACTACCACAAGATCCCAGCGGTCACATTCGACAGCATGATCACATTGTTTACACATGCCTCAGCTATCTGCGATATACATGGACGTAATAACCAGGTCCTCAGATCCCTAGCCGCCAGTACTTGGGGGTGCAGACAAAGAAACCTTGTTGACCACTTATAACGCAATAGAACAGTCTATGGTAAGCTAAGCGGCGCAAATGTGGTCGTCGAATATAAATCCAAAGCGATGGAAAAATATTCAAACCTGTCAGAATACCACCCTGTATAGGAATTCTGTAACTTTTACCGATTCGAAAGTTGTTAAAATTTCTTTTGTTTTTGTAACAACTACAAAACAAACAAATGAAATTGTTGTAATATAAACAATGAGTAAAGTTGTTAAAAAGTTACAGAATAGGGGTGCAGGGTACCTATTCAGTAACTTTTTAACAACTTTACTCAATGTTTATTTTACAACAATTTCATTTGTTTGTTTTGTAGTTGTTACAAAAACAAAAGAAATTTTAACAACTTTTCAATCGATAAAAGTTACAGAATAGGCCTACTGATAACTGTATAAGGACGGCATGTCTTTAGTCGGCAATTTAGATTAGGAAACAAAGATTCTTCCATTATTCGTTGCAGTACTTGCTCGGGTGTTACCGTGAGAGCCATCCTAATTACCATGTAGTGGATAGGATCCCCCAATCAGGTATGTCACGAGTGATCTTCGTGATCTAGAAAGAGAGGTTCAACGTTACAAGAGAGAACACCTAGATCAGCAACCCTATAAAGTACGTTTGAATAGCATTTACACAGATGCAATCGGAGTACATCCTCATCTATCGCCGCTGAAGAACGTCAGCTGCTACGACAAACCAAAGTAGTTTTGGATCAACTGCCTTCGGTCTGGTGCAGCCGTCTAAATTTCTATAAAGAGAGAATTGATGACACAGTGCATAACAGGCAGCATGTGTACAGGTCTACATAACACTCTGCACCTTTTCAACTGCTCTCCCCAACCTACTCAACTAACTTCTGGAGGAGCCATGTTCCTAAGCCTGGAGTTAGGTCCAGAGCTTGATTAAGCAGGAAAACGAACATACAATTATATCATATGCTCTTAAAACAGCAACAACAATCACGCTTCAGCTCAATCCTACAAGACGGCATTGAATGTTTACCGTCCAGCTTTAATTAGGACAGGACAGCAGTAAGTGGGCTAAAGTGTAATAAGATAGCAGGTATCGACAGGCTGCCAGCCGAGCTGTTCAGCACCGGAGCCGACAAACTTATGACGAGTATACATGAGCTGGTAAGCACCACCTGGCAGGATGAAGCAATGCCATGGTTCGTACATATAAAATGAAATAAGAATGTATGCTCTAAATACAGAGGAATAAATAGGCTAACTATTGCTTATAAAAGTATATCGGGTGTGTTGTGTGGGCGATTAATGCCCAGGGCCTATGACTTGCTAAGGCAAATATTGACCAGATCTTCATCTTATGACAAATCTTTGAAAATAATATTCAAGACAGGAGAAGCTGATAAGTGGTATACATGAGCTGGTCAGTACAATTTGTCCCGTAAACAAGAAAAGAGATAAGACTTTGTGTTCAAGTTATTCGGATATATGTCTGCTCCCTATTACCTAGAAGATAGTGTGCAAATTATTGTGTTACTGACTACAGTTCCTGGAAAGCTCATTCGACTTTGAGAAAGCCAAGTGGAGAGGGAGTCAAAGACGTAGCCACACCCGTCTGATGTTTTCAAAGGATCCAAAGTCCATTACTACCATCAAAAGGAAAGTTTGCACATGGACTAACCTTGGTCTACAGACTCTGGAACTCCTATCTACCTACTCACTTGCCAAACTGCGCATACGTATCATATTGCTTGAGTAATCCAACTACACGACATCGAGGAGATCATAAGCCTCCAAAAAGATTTCCTGGTCGATTGAGACATTAAAGCCCTTTAAATTAGCAGGTCTATATGGCAAAACACACCAGAGAAGTTGATACCATCTCTAGAGAGTGTTTTCGAGCATATCTGTCCGCTAGAATTTCATGAGATCCGATGTGGTTTGTGGGAATTTGCCGCTGATCATCAGGACTTCATTGGTATATGCAATAGTTTTAATTCGAAGTCTGTCAAATTCCCTAAGCATTCCGTTGATCACTAGTGGTCACAGTAATGCTGTTGGCTGTTAGACCTTGAAATTAGGATCAACATACTAACCACCTCATTAAGTCCTGCCCAACATGTCTATACTAAAGGCAAATCGGCAGAAACTGCACTAAATAAGGACAGATGCCAAATATCTGGGTGTAATTCTGAAACAGCAGCTAACATGGAAAAGAAATATCGAAGAACGCGCTAAGAGGGAATTGATAGCACCGTACAAATGCAAGAACTCGATAGGTAAGAGTTGGGGACTGAGATCACAGGTCATACGCTGGATGTTTATGACTAAGTACTACCAATTTTTTCCTATCCTGTCCAACATGTCTAAATATCTATATTATATCCACTCTTCTCAGATGCCAAATATCTGGGTATAATTCTGGACCAGCAGCTAACATGGAAAAGAAATATCGACGAACGCTCTAAGAGGGGATTGATAGCACTGTACACATGCAAGAACTCTATAGGTAAGAGTTAGGGGCTGAGAAAACATATCATACGCTTGGTGTTTATGACTATAGTACTACCAAATTTTTACCTATGGCGCTCGGGTTTTGTGGAAAGCAAGAAATCGTATCTAAACGATTTAAATAAACAGTGTCCAAAAAGGCGCAGCACTACTCTTCACTGGTGCTGCAAAGAGTGCTCCACAGGCTGCGATAAACGTGATACTGGATCTCTATTCTCTAGATCCATGTGTAGAGGAACAGGCATCCATGAATGACCTACGGCTACGACATGCTGCTATCCTACATCGAACACAAATTCCAATAAGCACGGAGTGATTAAGTGATTACATATAACTATAATTTAACTTTGAGCAAACCGCGGTAATCATACCTAGCGGAGAAGCATAGACCCATAACATTTACAGCCAGTTTATGTATGTCGATAAGAAAATGAATTCGAAAGAAACATCACCAAAATCGAGTGTGTTTTTGAAATTTGTTTTTTTTTTTTCTTTGAACCAAAAACAAAGTAAATAATATTTCCAAAACTAAAGTTTGGGTGTGTTTCATGCGCACACATTTTCGTTTCGAAATACATAAACAGGCCCTTATACCTTACCTTACCTTAAGGGACCTAAAATAAATCGTAACTTTGTGTGGGGTTCCGGTTCACTGTGACATTGCTGGAAATGAAACAGCAAATGGCCGGGCGTGACGTGTATCTGGGTCACAAAATATCCTAGTCGACAACTCGGTAAGACCACCTCTGTGTTTTTTCATGAGAATGTTGGAAAAACACTATCAAGATGAGGCTAGCCAGATTTGGGACAACGACACCTGTTGAGGGGTCTCTAAGGCAAATTCAATTCTGAAATATATTTGGCTATTGATAATAGGAATGCTCAATTCCTATACAACTTTTTAGTGGCTCTTTTTTAATTATCCTTCGAGGAGTGTTAGGAAATTAAAACATATAAAAATATCTGAAAGGTAAAGTAAAAAAAATAGATATGTTTCTCCCTTATCCTCAAGTCCTCACTGCTAAATATAGATTAATTTCAAAATATTTCCGTCATACTTCTTATGTTCTTTCTAACACATGCACATTAAATTTGCGTAATGTGGCCAAAAAAGCCTTTAATATATTAACAATTTAAAACCCATGACCAAGGATATTGTAGATATGTATGTATGTTTATTCGCCTATTTGGCATACAAAAAAGAATGCCTTGCTTGTCGCCATATTTCCTTAGAATTGACAAATCCCCCACTGATATACATAAATAAAAACAAGACCCTTTTTGTTGTGAATAAATTGTACGAAAAACAAAACAAAAATAGGAAGCCACGTTTCAATAGCATGGAATATTCAACGGAAATACGTTAAAGGAAATACATATATACATACATTTATGTTTTATATAAATGGTGGCATACATACATATGTATGTATGTTCACGACAGTTTGGAGATTTAAATATAAATATAGCTATGTATATATTTTTTTGAAAATCCCCCAGAAAGTACTCAAGAAATACTCTGTACATGAACTACATAACGAAGGATGAGACCCCATAATGCCAATGATAATGACAACGACCATGGTTGACGCTGGTTATGCCAATGACGTTGACAAATAATTATAATGATAATGATGATGGAAATAAGGATTTCTGTTGATAATTATCATCATCATCATTCGACATCCTCATTGCCACAATCATGGTAATGAAAATTGTAATCATCATTGATGCACACAAAAACAACGACAATAACAACTACAATGTCGACATTTTTCAATAACACATTAAAACTCACCCACACACACACACACATTATGTTCTTCAAAATCCATTCATGTCCATCTCTTCCTCTTTCGCATGAATGAATGCATTCGTTTATTGTGGACTTAACCCACAACCATAAGCCGATTAAAAGTTCTCAAACACACATACAACCGTACAACTAAATATTTATTTCATATAAACTATACTGAGAAGTGAGGCAAATCTATTTGCAAAATGTTCTATTAGTATCAATTTAAAAGATAAAGATTCAATGTTATTATTTATTATTAATTGCAAGAGGACAATATGGTGGAGGTACAGAAGAGTGGATGGATATACGGAGGAGGTTAATATTGATTTTATTTTTATTATCTAGATTTATTTATTATCCAGAAGGTTAGAAGAAGCATTAATTGAGCAATACATATGGCATGTTTACAATTATACCATTGAAGTGGAGTGTGCTTGAAAGTCCATTCAACAGTATAAGGTGATGTAGCCTATAATGAAATACTTGTTATCTGCGGATATACCAGAGATTGAAGGCACCACAGTTTGTCTAAAAAATGCCTATTTATTAACTTCGATTTACAATGTTTAGTTGGGAAACACATAGCTTCATAGACTCAGGCCTCTTAAACCTTGTCATTGACATCATAAAAAAGGCTCCAGGGATGCAATTGACAACAACACTGAGGGATGCATAATTGTATTTTTCCGTTCATTATCTCAGGAAGTATAAACTTGCCATTAAAAAAAAACTATATCATTGTAATATGAGGAAGAAGCAATAACTTTAATAAAAGTTTCAAAACTATCTTCGAACAGTTTTTAAACATCATTTAATCGAAGGTGTCGACATATAGACTTCCTCATCGAATCAGATCTATGAATATGTATAAAAAGTGGGCAAAACCGATTATGCCGATGATTCGAAATTTTTTATACGTTTTTATAATCTTTAACGAAACTGACTGATGTTTCATATTTTTTCTTATTTATTTTCTTCGTTTACTCATAAAAATGTATTAAAAAAAAAACACATGCCGAACATCCTTTGGTATTGCTTACTCAGCACTTGCCATTATTTAATTTTGATTAAAAATATAAATTAACATTTAAAAACTTCCTTCCTGCCATTTATGTTTATCTCACTTTTCTACATAGTATACATATGTATGTACATACATATGTATGTATGTACATGCATATGTATAACTTTTCCCATCAGTCTTTCACTTTCGATACAGAAGAAGAATTCTTCATGTCTTTAGTCCATTCTGTTTTTGTTGTTATTATGTTTTTAACTTAATTTTTATTTTTTTAAAACAAACAAAGAGATGTGAACAAAAATATGTACATATGTATGATTGCATACGACAGACACTTAAAGTTGAATAATAGGTTGAGATTAAAAAAAAAATTATAACCAAGACCACAAAGACTACTGAAACCTTTAAGTTGGGAGGTGTATGACAGAGTGATAATAAATATTTGGGCATTTTGGAGTCCATATCTCAGGAAGTGTTGATTTCCCCCCGCAACATAAAAGTTCATGATCACAACGGTTACCATTTATTAAAATGTCAACACGATCCTAGAAGTGGCTTTAAACTGGATTATAGCGCAAACGTTTTTAACTTTTGTAGAGTAGATACCATAAGACATGGGCCGATATATCTTGAACCTATTCGTTAATTTATATATGATATTTCGACAGTTATCCTGCCAACCAGCGATTTTTCTACTTAAGCCCAAATATTTTTTTGTGAGGAAGGTACCCGAAAGTTTTGTCCGATATAGGCCTTCTTGGAACCTGATTTAAGTTTGAGAGAAATATTACGATGTGCAAACGTTGGAACAATTGTGTCAACCAGCTATTTTTGAGGTACCCGAAATTATTGTCATTTGGAAGAAATTGTACAATGTTCAAAGTTTAAGTTGGTGCTGGCAGGGTTCAGTCGTAATAGGAACCGCGAGCACAACCAGTTTTTGCTAATGATTGCTATTCTCTTATAACACTATGCAACACTAAAAATGCAAACAACTTCTAGTATGGATTTTTTGAAAGTACATATTTAGACTACAAAAACCCTAGTTGGGTTTTGTCCTGTCAGATCCAGTTCGGATTTTATGGCCTCATCTAAACCGGGCTAAATCTACACGTTTTTGCATTTATCAGGCCTTTATCTCAGAAACGAATAGGAATTTGGCCTTGCTCTCTTTAGCAATATTGTAGCCCTAAACTAGTAGAACTTATCTTTTGAAGAAACCTTATAATAAAAACTTCATCTAGGGCATCAAAATCTATAAAATATAGAAAATTTTACATAATTGCTGAAATTCTGGTCAGTATCGGCTAAACTATTGGCAGTTGAACCAAGTAACCTTTTGCAAAAATCTTCCAAATAAAGTTCCCAACAATTCTTTAGAACATTCTGGAACTCTAAAATGCTTACTTCATGTTGTTTCAGCGGTATTTTGCATCATATCTTTTACAACACGTATTTCAAACACAGTTCACACCAACAGTTTATTCTCGCATTTCGGATTTCACTACATTATTGACATTTTTATTAAATCGTCGTTGAAGAATGTACTGAAAACAACGACACAGAGGCATTTTACAACAATGACATGTTCCGAAAAGCTGTGTATTACATTCCAGAGAATATTTTTCCAAAAGAAAATGTTCAGAAAAAATTAACGGTTTTGGAGATACGGTGCGAAATGTATAAACATTGTGGAATTTTTGCATATATTTTGAAATTTGAGGCAATAAATGTAGTTTTTCGAGTTCATTATTACTCCAAATATTTTATTTTTGTCCTCATCTACAAGTTTGCTTCAGAGGTCAGAAGAAGATTCGCATTGGTTTCAGAGATATAGTCCCGAATTTCTTTAAAAACTCAATATTTAACCATGTTTAGATGGGGCCATAAAATCCGAGCTGGATCTGACACAACAAAACCCAACTAGGGTTTCTTGTCGTTTGGGTCTGTACTTTCAAAAAATCCTCAGTTCGAATTGTTTGCACAAGATCACCTTAAAAATGTTGCACAGTGTAATGGGGTGGCAATTATATTCAGCCTCATGAATTGAAAACCCCTCTACCGTAATATGGAGGGTATAATTAAATTTGTCATTCCGTTTGTAACACATCGAAATATTCATCGAAGACCCTATAAAGTATATATATTCTTGATCAGGGTCAAATTCTAACTTGATATAACCATGTCCGTCACTCCGTCCGTTCGTCCGACTGTTGAAATCAAGATACAATTTTTAAGATAGAGCTTTGTAATTTGTTATAGAAGTTTTTATTACTCCTAAGATGTTTGGTATTGCAAATGGGATATATCGGTCCACGTTTTGATATAGCCCCCATAGAATGGTACCACCCGAATTTCGGAATTTTGAAGGTTTTAGCTTCATTCTCAGCGAAATTGCTGAAATTCGATAATAAGTCTTCATTGGGAGTATAAAACTTTCCCCCAGAATTTTGTCGGTATAGGTCCACGCCTTCATATTGGCCCAAAGAACGGTACCTCCCGATTTTCGGTATTTTGAAGGTTGTGGCCACAATAAACCATCGAAATGGCTGAAATTTGGTATTTAGTCTTCTGTGGTGGTATACAACTTTCCTCCAGACATTTTTGCGTACAGGTCCACGCCTTCATATAGCCCCCATTGAACGGTACCTCCCGATTTTTGGTATTTTGAAGGCTGTGGCCACAACAATCCACCAAAATGGCTGAATTTGGGTATTTAGTCTACGTTGGAGTTAAAAACCTTTCCGACTAAAATTGCACGTCCACGTTCCCCATAGAACGGTACCTCCCGATTTTCGTAATTCTGAAGGATGTAATGTCAATATCCTACAGAAATGACTGAAATTTGGTATTTAGTCTTCCTTGGTGTTATAAAATATTCCAGATGAGAATTATCGGTATAGGTCCACGGTATAGGTCCACGTCTTTCTTCAGTGCTCATCACGGTTACAGTGCTGATCGAGCAAATTGATAGCTAGTTCCATTTTTGTACGGTGAACGAAGACTCTTATGCCTATCATCACATAAGAGTCTTCGTTCACCGTACACACAGCCGTAGCTCAGCAGACATCACCATTGCACAACGAGCCTGATAAATGATATGTTCTGGCAGGGACGTAGCCAGAAATGCATCTCGACACCATTACGAGAGAGAGAGGGGGGGGGGAAGCGTAGAAAATTTGAACTTTTGCAAGTAAACTGGGGGGCCGGGCCCCGCCTCTGGCTACGTCGGTATGTCCTGGTAACCCGTAACTTGCATTGCTGCAGACCACCTCCCTATCTTCTTTTCCGTTAACTGACAAGCTGTCTTCATAAAATCTAAACGCCGTCTTGTCTGAACCATGGAAAAACATATTGGCAAGGGCTCAGAGAATTTAACAGAGAGCTGCACAATCATTTAAATCTTCGGATAGCAGCTGTTAGAATACCTATCGAGACAGTGGAAGATCCGAAGAGATGCACATTTTATTGTAAGTGGCAAGTTATAGAGCCGTAAAGAGTCCGATGAGCGATGTTGCAGATGTCATCTGAAATGCGAAATCATCCAAAGCGTTGGGCCCAAATGAAATGTCAATGATAATGATTAAGCAAACGGATGAGCACGGAGTTAAGTGTTTGAAAAGTGTCCCCAATTTATCGTTAGCCACCCATATTGTACCAGAAACATGGAAATAAGGATATCAGCAGGCTGATTGCCCTTCTGCCGTCAGTAGCGAAGATTATAAAGGAATCGGCATGGATTCTGAAAAATGCACAGTACCACAACAGCATTACACGCTATAGCGGCACATATCAGTCGAGGTCTGAACCGGAACAAGCCGTGCGACCAAAGAGTCATGGTAATCGAAGGCCTATCGATGCTGCCCGAGAACATATAGAAGACTTCTTTCTAACCGTGTTTGCAACGCTCTCTAATCAACTATATGTGTGGACGTCAGTCGTTTCTCAGGGAGTTCCCCAAGGCGGCCTGATATCTACGTAAATGTTTAACCCCTACCTTTCTGAAATTCCATACCCTCCAGGCGTCATAGAGACCGTAATGCGTACAGATAATTGTTAAGGTTAGGTTACATATCTACATAGCAGACTTAGTGCTAAACCAAACAGACAGGTAATCGAAAGCCTATCGATACTAAGCTGCCCGAGAACATAGAGAAGACTTCCTTCCTACCGTGTTTGCAACGTTGGCAAATCAAACATATGTGTGGACGCCAGTCGTTTATCAGGGCCTAAATCTACGGAAATGTTTACCCTTTCTGAAATTCCATACCCTCCAGATGTCATGGAGACCGTAATGGTTATAGTGTTCGATATTGACGTTGGGTCCTATCGTCCCTACGATATCATATTTGATAGGTTAAGTATCTACATAGCAGACTTAGTGCCGTTCTCCTATCTGCGTAATAGGAAATTATCCGTCGCTAAATACACTACCATACTGTTCACAACATTGACGGCTAAAATGAGGCTTCGGCTAAACATATTTGTCGATGGTGTTCTGATTCCGACCACAAACTACCACAAGATGTGCGGTGTAACGTTCGATAGCATCCGCACAAGCCACAGCTATTTGCGACAAGATCAGAAGTAGAAACAAGGTCCCAATTCGCTGGCCCCCAGCTATTGGTGGCAGTTGACAAAGAAGACTTGCTGATCTCTTACAAAACAATATATGGATGTTATATTCAGAACCTCTACCTTTCTGAAATTCGTAACGTATGCAGATGATTGTACGATCCTGACGTCGTGTCCTATGGTCGATGACATTTGTACTCGTAGTTAAGTATCTACACTAGCGGTCATCTGAATAGGTTTGAATTTTTTTTCTTTTTATATGTTAAGGTATCTTCTGATGTGTTCGTATTACAGATCCATAGTATTTAGTTTTTGAGAGTCCTATCCTATGCCAACATTCCCAAGAAAAAACTAGACGGTGTTGCCATATTCTCGGAAAATATCCCAATTATAATAAAAAATGTACAAAAAAGTGTCCAAATTTTGCGATCATCAGAATAGGTTTGAATCAAATAAAATTGAAAAATTGTACTACCCATGCAAATATTGCGCAATTTTTTGGTTTAGTTTAGTAAAATGGAACATTCTGATAAATCCTACAACAAATTTGACCCGCTTTATTAGGAACGTGGGTTCAATTCTCAACATGGAAAAGTTACCGATAACGTTCAGATAAAATCAAGAAATATTCTAAAAAAACTTTTTATAAACTTGCTTTAAATGACTTTTTGCGATATCATGCCCCTTTGACTTAAATTTGAATTACAATTTTCTACTTTATTGTCGTCGAAGAAACATTCTTCCAGACCAATATTCGAACATTAATGATACATGTGGTCCACTATGGTGGATTTGTGACCATGATAATACTTAAATTTGTACTGCAAGGATAGTTAAAAAATTAAACTTGAACTAAAAAACCAACTATTTTCAATGACCTTTCTAATTTGTCGATCCTAATTATATGACTACACTTGGTATTTGCTTCCAGACAATTTTCGAAGCTCAGAAGAGATCTTACGAAATCAAAAAGTCATTTAAAGCAAGTTTATAAAAAGTTTTTGTTGGAATATTTCTTGATTTTATCTGAAAGTTATCGGTAACTTTTCCATGTTGAGAATTGAACCCACGTTCCTAATAAAGCGGGTCAAATTTGTTGTAGGATTTATCAGAATGTTCCATTTTACTAAACTAAACCAATAAATTGCGCAATATTTGCATGGGTAGTACAATTTTTCAATTTTATTTGATTTTTTTTTATTTGACCGCTAGTGTACATATCAGACATAGTGCAGTTCATCTATCTGCGGAATATGGAACTATCCGTCGCTAAATCCATAGTCAGATTGTTCACAACATTGACGGCTGAAATGAGACCGCCCTAAACCTATTGGTCGATGGTGACACGATTTCGACCACAAACTACCACAAGATATTTTCCCACAATATCCCTGAAGGGACAAGGGACATTTATCTCATATCAATTGGCTCTGTGATATGGGATGTACTTTTTATCACCGAGTCCGAACGGCGTGTCTTATGACACCACTTCTAGAGAAGTTTTTCATGACTGAAATACTCAGGAAATGTAAGCCAACATTATACTGTGGGGATTTGCCTTCGGATAAAATGTTGTTGTTACAGTCAGAGATTGACCTTCTGAGTGCAAGGCGCACGTGTAACGTTCGATAGCATATTTATGTCGTTCACGCAGGTTACAGCTTTTAGCGACAGTAGTAAGAACGTCCTCAATTGTCTGGCCGCCAGCACATAGGCTGCAGACTGAGAAACCTACATGACTGCTTACAAATCAATAGTCCGGTAGGTGGTAAGCTATGCGGCGTCAGTGTAGTATGCAAATGTAAGCATTACAAATTGGAGGAATATTCAAACCTGTCAAAATGCCGAATTGAGGATTTCAACAGGATGCCTCCTTATGGCACCTCTTGACCAACTTCATGAGGAGATGAAGATTGTGCCGGTGCATCAGCACAACGAGATGTTTTCGATAAATTATCTGCTTGGGTGTTGTTGCCGTGAGCATCGCTGCCACAATCAAGTGGAAAGGCTTACTCCACCCAGGTACGTCAGATCAGATGTGAATGCCCTTCTCGGAGAGACCTCCCATCCATTGTAGGAGAAGAACCCCAGATGCAAAGGCAGAGACGTGTGGCCTAGATTCGTATTAGGCCATACATGTAGACAGGGGCCGGCTGTAGCGCACGGCAACTCTCCAACTGCTCAACCGATTTGGTCCAAATTTGGTTCTCATGCCGGTGCATCATCACAACGAGATGTTTTCGATAAATGATCTGCTTGGGTGTTGTTGCCGTGAGCATCCCTGCCACAATCTAGTGGAAAGGCTTACTCCACCCAGGAACGTCAGGTGAGATCTTCATCGTTAGAGAGAGACCCAAAGGTACAAGCGAGAACATTTAGATTAACAACCTATCAGGCAAACTTGGACAGCATTCACACTTAGGCAGTTGCTCAAGCAGATGTGAATGTCCTTCTCGGAGACAACAATCCATTGCAGGAGAAGAACCCCAGATGCCAAGGCAGACACGAGTGATCTAGATTCGTATTAAGCCATGCATGTGAACTGGGACCGGCTTGAGCGCACGACAACTCCCCAAATGCTCAACCGATTTGGTCCAAAATTTGGTTCTCGTAATATTTTATCCAAACATGGATCAAGTATGAAGATGGGCGACGTCGGTCTACTCCTTCGGGTACCTTCCCCACCAAAAGTTCACAAATTTTCAAAATTGTTGGCACAAGTTCTGTTTAAGGACTTTTGTCCGATCGACATGAAATTTTTTGCAGCAGCTTGTGCTCACAGCGTCTTTCGCAACGTTATTTTATTTGGGAGCAAGACCGTACATCTTGTGATAACATCCAATTGGTCTAACACTGCCGGCATCAACTCGAATGACTGATGAACACTAAAACTTATGACCTCAGTATCCGATTTGGCCGAAATTTTTAACATCGTAAAATTTCTTTCTGGCAGGAAGAACGCGTACCTGACGATTGGAAACAGAGTAGATAGTACAAGATAGTACCTATGGTCAATGAAACAAGTAAAAAATTATCAGTCCGCTTTGCCGACAGAGATATACCCTCAGCCTGTGTATATTGAAACAATTTTTTTTTTCCCAAAATACTAATGTATTTAGGGGGTTTTAGAAATTTTTGGTGGTTTGAACAGACAAAAATGTTGATTAGGATTAAAGATCAAAAGTTTTGGGGAGGAGATACTAAAAGGAATTGATCGATATTGACCGTTATGGATGTGGATCTCCTGCCACAACATATGGTGAAATAAGGGTTTTTTTTTGGGTGGGAGGTACCGGATTGAGTAAACAAATATAGTCCATATGTGAACCTGATCTATATCTGGTAGATATATTAGGATGTGTAAAGTATAGACCAATTCGGCCACTCCCTTCAAGAGTTACCGTACGAACAATTTTTCCGAACATTTTTGAACTTTTGTGGGGAAGGTACCTGAAGGAGTGTACCGATATGGCTTATCTTCAAACTTAAACTATGTTTGGACAAAATATTACTATGGCCATATTTTGGACCGAATCGGCAGATCCGTTCGAGAGTTATCTTGCGCTCCAATCACCTCACACGGTGTCATAGGGTTTTTTGCAACTTTCATGCTATTTTCTCAGGAAGTATGGACTTGCCCTGATGAAACTTGTACCGTCGTATGAAGGGCAGTGAATACAAGTTGCTAAAACAAAAATCAAAGCGATTCGAGAGATGGCCCTAAACTGAACTTTTCCGAAATTTTGTGTGGGAGGTACCCGAAGGAGTGGACCTATTGAGACCATATTGGAACCTCATATTACTCTGGTAGAAAGTTTACGCCGTACAAAGTATGGACCAAATCGGTCACTCCCTTCAAGAGTTATCGTGCGCACGAACTTTCCGAACATCTTCGAACTTTTGTGGGGGAGCTATCGGAAGGAGTGGACCGATGTAGCTCATCTTCGAACTTAAACTAAGTTTGGGCAAAATATTACGAAAGCCAAAATTTGAACCGTTCGAGAGTTATCGTGCGCTCCAGCCAGCAGGACAGACAGACAGACGGACAGACAGACGGACGGACATGGCTAGATCGACTCCAAATTGTCTGAAACACATTTCGTCCAAACATACTTGGGGTCTAAAACCATTATTTCGATGAGGCACATTTTCATCGTATCAAAGTGTATATACCCTCCTTAGCCTAAAGGCTGAGGGTATAAAAATTGTACCGTACCAATGTAGCTTTAGACCTGTCAGGTCCACCAATGCATTGGCCATTGCAATGGCCAGATATTTACCCTGAGAAAAATCCTGGAGAAGACCCAAGAGATGCAGATGGACACCTTGCACCTTTCTGTCGATTATAAGACAGCCTTCGACAGCCCCCTACGACCAAAGGTATTCCAAGACATGTCTGAATTTGGTATCCCCGCAAAGCTCATTCGGCTTTGTAAGATGAATTTAACTGATACTAGGTCCTCAGTTAAAATATGAAAGAAAGTCCACCATTGACCAGATATTTACCCTGAGGAAAATACTCGAGAAGACCTGAGAGATGCAGATCGACACCTAGCACCTTTTTGTCGATTATAAGGCAGCCTTCGACAGCCCCCTACTCCCAAAGGTATTCCAAGACGTGTCTGAATCTGGTATCCCCGCAAAGTTCATTCGGCTTTGTAAGATGACTTTAACTGATACTAGGTCCTCAGTTAAAATAGGGAATTCAGTTCCAAAAAGGTTTCAGACAAGGAGACAGCTTTTCGTGTGACCTGTTCAACACCCTGCTGGAAAAATTTATACGAGATGCAAATGTCAAAAGAAATGGCACAATCTACAGCAATAGCCACATGTTACTTGCTTATGCTTATGACATTGACATCATGGGACGATCAGGAAAGGAAGTAACTGATATCTTTAAGAAGGTCGAAAAAGAATCAGCGAAAGTGGGTCTGGCGGTAAACGGCGAAAAGACAAAATTGATGATGTTGAAGCGAAATGTGTCCATAGAGCTCGGACCAACAGTGGAAGTTGGTTCCTATAATTTTAAGGTAGTAAAAGACTTCGTCTACCTCGGCGCCGCCATAAACACAACAAACAACATCAGTTGTGAAATAAGCAGAATAATTGCATTGCCAACAGATGCTACTTTCGCTTAAGTAAGCGATTTGGAAACAAAGCCACATCTCGTAAAACAAAAACAAAGCTGTACAAAACACTGATACTACCCGTGCTAATGTTTGGTTCCGAAGCCTGGGTACATGCGCAAGCAGATAAGCCAGTTCTTGGTTTGTTTGAGAGAAAAGCCCTTTGAAAGCTCTACGGGCCAGTTTGCGTTGACGGTGAATATCGACGTCGTATGAACCACGAGCGGTATCTGCTATACAACCACATTAGTATAGATAAACGTATCGAGTACAACGATTGCGTTAGCTAGGCCATATCATAACAATGAGCGACAATGAACCTGCTAAAGGGCGTATAAATACGGGCAAACAAGCAACAAACAGAGAGAATTGGAGATCATTTCTTAGTTCGGCATATGGAACAAATGTTCTGTAATGGGTCATCTAAGTAAGTAAGTACAATTTCTTTCAAACGTTTATCAAGTTCTAAGAATATCATCGGATATCTCCCTCACGATAGTTTAACATATTTTTTAAGTGCAGTTTAAAGGCTGTTCGAGGATAGTTTACACATGTATACCGAAAGTACTTCTTGTGGGGCTATTTTCAGCAATTTTCCGTGGTCAAGTCTATGCTTTCTAAAAATCTACGGTAACCAACTGAAGTGTCTGCTGGGCACAATAACAATCGAAAGCAGTTGCATTGGTCCAACCTTTGTGCATCTTAATATTTTTTCCACTTTCAATCATGTTCTAATATGGAATATATCGGACCACTTCTTCGAGTACCACCCACACAAAATTTCGAAATTCTTCTCAAATATGCCGTCAAAGGTGGTTTTGAAATTTTTACAGCAGGTAGTTCTCACGGCTCATACAGTGTAATTTTTTTTAAAGGTAAGTCCATACTAACCGAGATAATTACCCTGAATCTGCAGGTAACTCTCACGGCTCTTACAATATAATTTTTTTCAGAGGTAGTCCATGACTGAGATAATTACAATAAATCTGTAAAAACATAACGACCAACAATTATGACTCTTAAAGAGAGTTCTCGATTTGGTCCAATATTTGCACATAATAATCGTGCTTTCACGTTTATATCAAATTCGAAGATGGACTATATCGGTCCTGTACTGGGTTTATTCCTTCACTATGTCACGGGCTGAGGGTATATCTCTGTCGACATCCTTTTAGTTGTTATTTCCCAAATTATTATTTAAAATAATTTTCCCCTCCTGGCACATTTGCTATATGCCACCCCAATATTCGATTTAAACAAGAAACATGAATGCTTTTAAGAAACGCAATGCATGTATGTGTGTGTTTTCTGATTTGTGTAATTGCTAGATGCGGTAATATGTGTTGTATATACGGAAAGGAATTTATCTTAAATTTTAATATCAATCTCGACACCATCAGACACGTACAGTTAGTCAGTCACAAGGAAATCTACAGACAGACAAACTGGACAGCAGTATTGAAGGACAGACAACACATTTTTGTTCGTTTTCATCAAAAGGACTTGATAGATAGATTTCAACACATTGTCATTTTAAGAATGGACGATGGATGGACTGGCAGTGTACACAGAAGGTTGACCCCTTTTTTCGCGCACCCACTCAACAACGTGACTATATATAATATAAGAAATTTCTATATTTTATATTGTATGTTTGTGTGTATAGTTCCTCATACAATTTACTATTTGCTCTTCTTTATGCGGGTACTGATAAAATGAATTCCGAACACAAGCAAGCATGGCAAGCAAACAGCTGGTAAGGTTTCTTTTTTGGAAATAGAGAAGCTAAAGGGGAATGGGTCTTCTTGGTAATTATTTTTTTTTTTTATCAAAATAGAAAAAATAAAGGAAATGTTGGAATTTCCAGTGATTGAATTGCGAAGAAATGGAAATATTGAAAAAACAGAACTTATTTGATTTTGCCATCACAAATTGCTGCAAAGACCACAATAATGAAACCTCTTTGTGGGCAAGACGTTAGATAGCCACTCCACTGTATGAATGTTTGGACATCTGCTTTGAGGAAACTACACAGTTCAAAGTATCTTTGCTGGAATTGATTTTCGTCGTCGTTGTGGTGATTGATATTGTTTTTTATGTTTGTCCTCTCAACACGTTCTGCTGTGCTCTTTGATTTTAAGAAAATTGTGTCGGTTGAGTCGTTTGAGTACAATGTTTGGTGGAAAATAAATAGTTTCATTTCCTTTCAATTTTCTTTAAAATAACCAATCAGTTTCAGTTTGGTGGGGTAGAAGGGAGTGAATGGGAGAGAAAAGAAACTATGCATGTGTGTGGTCACAAGCAAGTTTATATCCAAGACCCGACATAAAACTTTTATTGTATATTACAAAGGATTTTGTTGCAAAACATGTTTCGTTGTGGTGTTTCATTTTATTCCATATCGTTTCAGCTTAAAATTCTAAATTCCATTTTGTTCCATTAAATACTATTTTACACGCTCATTTACTCAAAGAGTGACACATATCGAAAAATCCAGTTTCGAGAAAAAACGCGTTTTAATTTGGCGATTGAAATTTGACTTCCAGACTTAAAATTATTTTAAAATTATTTATTAAATTATTATTACACAAAAACTAAAAAATCTACTTGGTCCATATTTTGCAAAAACCTATCCAAATATCTGTGCTAAATTTCTGTGCAAGATCAAACATGATTTGAAGTGTATTAGTGCTTCATAAACTCAAAACACTCTTGTATTAAATTATGCGAAACTCGTAGTAAAAGAGCTGTAACTTGGCGAGTTTTTCAGATATCAGCATAAAAATTTGACACAAGATAAAGTAGAGGTTGTAGAAAAAATAGAAATTGCTAACTTAGAGAATGCATTTTTTGAGTTATGCCACTCTTTGAGTAAATGAGCGATATCATGTTAATTGGTATTTTAATGAGTTGCTGTTGATATATTTACAATTTGCAACGTTTTATATTGCTTTAATTGTCTAATTTCCACATTGTTTCTCTATTGAATAACACCTATAATAGGCCGGGGCGATTTGAAAACTATAATGGGCCCTTCGCGTTTCTGATTCCTGGGGTTGAACTGAGCAAAAAAGTCTACTGGACCATATGTCTACGATGAAAATCGAGCCTCCCGATTTTGACTTTAAGTTTTTTATTGACGTTTTTTGGATATTTTGGCATATAACAGCCAAACCATTGAGATTTTTGAGTGGTTTATGTCTGAAAATCCCCACAAAAAACCTATAAAGGAATTTCTCATAATTTTCAAAAATATAATGTTTTTTTTGTTTTGTTCAATATTTATTTTGAGAATTATGAGAAATTCCTTTATAGGTTTTTTGTGGGGTTTTTCAGACATAAACAATAATAGCTTATTCAAACGACATTATTCACCTTTTTAAAAGGAAGAAGGATCAAAAGAAATCCGATGTGAAAAAAATAAGATATGCCCGTTTAAATTTGAAAATGTAAGAAACCTAGATTTTCACTACTTTTACCGTTATAAAAAATAAAACGAAGTGACCCAAACGAAATAAAGGCATTGTCGTTGTCCTTGGATCCCAACACGATATAATTTTGCATCAGAACACTTGAATATTTTTCGGGTCAAATTTTGAAGCACAATGTCATTTATCGACATTTTCCGAAAAGTTTCCACATTCTTAAGGCCAAAACTGCCTGAAGGAGCGTTCCAATGATTTTGCGATGTATTAGAGAGTTTTCAATTACTATCTTGGCTACAATGTTTGTCTTTGTGTTGGATCGAAAATCCCAATGGTTTGGCTGTTATATGCCAAAATATCCAAAAAACGTCAATAAAAAACTTAAAGTCAAAATCGGGAGGCTCGATTTTCACGGTAGATATATGGTCCAGTAGACTTTTTTGCTCAGTTCAATCCCAGGAATCAGAAACGCGAAGGGCTCATTAAGGTTTTTTTGCTTCCACACAAATCGCCCCACCCTAACCTATAAACATACATACATATGTTCCCGCATCATACCCGTAGGGATAACGAAGACTTCTTTCATATCAATAAGTGCACGCTGGCTCGTATTGGCTCAATGAGAGATTTACTTTTTGTCGCCGAGTCCGAACGGTGAGTCTTACGACACCACTTGTAGTGAAGTTTTTTATGACTGAGATACTCACTCAGGAAATATAAGCGAGTATTAACTAAGGGGAGTTGCTACCGCCGAAAATTTTGATGTTCTGCTCAGGGATTTCAAAGCACACCTTTTGATTGCAAGGTGGGCGTGTTTATCACTGCAACCCAATTGAAAATCATCCAGATTTTACGTACTCCCTTGTATCACAAGTACTTCGTCCAAATCGTAACAAATCGCATTGATAAACTAGCTTCCGGGTATGCCTTCTCTAAATTTTATTGGACACTGCTGTTATTCAGTGGATCTATGGACCGTGGTTTTGTCAGTTTACCGCCTTCACCTTAGGTCAACGTCGGTGATATGCATTGTATGCCTTAAGGGAAATGAAAATCACCAAGATTCAACGTTCTCCCCTGTATCACGCTGGTTCGTATTGTCTCAATGTGGGACCTACTACTTGCCGCCGAGTCCGAACAGTGAGTTTTACGACACCACTTGTAGAGAAGTTTTTCATGGCTGAGATGCTTAGGAAATGTGAGCGAGTATTGACTAAGGGGATTTGTCGCCGTCGAAAATGTTGATGTTCTGCTCAGGGATTTGATTGCAAGGTGGACGTGTTTACCACTGCAACCCAATTGAAAATCACCCAGATATTACGCTGGTTCGTATTGGCTCAATGAGGGATATACTTTTTGTCGCCGATTCCGAACGGTGAGTCTTACGACGCCACTTGTAGAGAAGCTTTTTACGACTGAGATACTCAGGAAATATAAGCGAGTATTAACTAAGAAGATTTGGCACCGCGGAAAATTTTGATGTTCTGCTCAGGGATTTAAATGCACACCTTTTGATTGCAAGGTGGCCGTGTTTACCACTGCAACCCAATTGAAAATCACCCATATTTAACGTACTCCCTTATATCACAAGTACTTCGTCCAACTCGTAAGAAATCGCATTGATAAACTAGCTTCCGGGTATGCCTTCTGTAAATTTTATTGGATACTGCTGTTATTCAGTGGATCCATGGACCGTGGTTTTTGTAAGTTTACCACCTTCACCTTAGGTCAACATCGGTGATATGCATTGTATGCCTTAAAGGAATGCATTTCATCGACAGTTCCGGTTTTAAAACGCTTTTGAAAAATAAATTTGCCTACAACTCCCCCATCGGAAGTATCAATCGCAGTCGTTAACAAGCCTGGACTTTAACTTCAATGATCCTACTCGAAAGATGAATGAGATTATGAATTTTAAGAGTCTGAAAATTGTTATGTTCACGACGATCCAGGGAACTATGCAGAATAACTCTCTGAAAGTTCAGAATTATCATGGGTACAACCCACTGCGCAAAGATCGTACATGACCTGGAGGTGACGGACTTCCAATACTATTGAATTAGTATTTTCTATACATGTCGGTCTTGAGCCTTTCTCTAGTGACCCATATGTAGTTGGATTGTATGGAGCCGCCTTTGGAAGACGATAACCGTGCGGAACAAGGAGCATAAATGCATATCAAGAGAATTGCGTCCTTGTTTAAGACAGTAGCGGTCAGAAATGCCAGAGCAAAAATACGTCCCCACCTTTAGCACAGTAAAGTAGGAAGCTCCCGCCAGGATTACTAGAGATTAGAGGAGACTATCCTGCAGCAGACCACCACAAGGCCCATCTACTCTATATTACATGACTTCAAGGGCCATCTACTCTATTGTATAAGACCTTAAGGATCATATACTTAAGAGTAGACAACAACAGGGGCCAACTACTCTACAGTTGCCGACCCCAAATGCCATCTACTCTACAGTAGACGAGCCCAAAGGCAATCTACTCTACAGTAGCCGATCTCAAAGGTCATCTACTCTACAGAAGACGGCCCCAAATGTCATTTACTCTTAATGCAATATCCTTGAAATATTGCCATCATCATCTTCATTGTATCCATGATGAACACAATGGATCAAAAGTTTCCGAGTGAAACAGTCCACTAGTGCATTTTTACTCATTCCTGGAATATAGTGCCAAGAGCTACAAAAAACTTGCCGGTTCCTATTAATTTAACTTATGAACACGATAACTAAAGCATTGGGAATCCGATTTAGCCGAAACTTTACCACTTCCAAACATGCATTATGTTCCACGAAGGCCTATGTTAACAATACCTTCGGGTATTTCATGGATATGGATCTCTCAAGGGCTGCGTCACGATCATTTTAAAATGTGTACCTAAAGTACTCCATGTGGTTCTAATTACCACGATATATGTTTTTCGTGCTCAAGTACAGGCTTCCTGACATAATGGTCCATAAGCTATAAAAATCCTACGATAAGATCACTGGTTACGATAACTATCGAATATTAGATCCTTCAGGTAACTCCTCCGCTAGAGTTCAACACTTTTGCACTTTCGATCCCACGGATTGACTCGGAACTACACAGCATTCATGTTCCGGCTTGCGGTCAGGTGTGGAACTGCCGAGGTAGAATTGCTTAATGTATACATCCCGCTGATAAATAGCTGTACTCCAGGTTATAGGGGCCCAACATTAGCCCAATTTTAGAAGGTGATTATCGACTGGTCTTGGGTGACTTTAATGCTTATACTGAGTTCTGGCACTCGGTTCTCGGAAATGACCAGAGGGGTAGTGCTGGCTGTGGAGATTGATAATTCTACGTTTTCAGGGTCAATGAGAATGCCCCTACCAGAATCAGCGGAGGGCATCTTAGTTCGCCAGATATAACCATCGTATCACCTGTTCGGAAAAATTACGTTACCTGGCAACCCGTCGTTTCTCTTGGATCAGACCATTGCCACACAATCAGCAGGCTGTCCGATTTCGTCACCTCTGAACGCCGCACTTTCATCAATTAGGGGAAAGCTAATTAGCCTAGTTTCAGAGATTTCACTAATTACTGCCTCCAGAGATCTGCCCAACCTGTAACGACACCTATGTCTCCGTTTGCTGAGGCAGTTCGCGGTGGCCAGGGCACGTCCCAGAAATTTATTGATTCCAGTGACGGAGAGTAAGAAAAGGATGTTTTGGATGTTGGGAGTAGCTTTGGTTTTGTTGGATATATAAAATAAGATGCTCGGGGCTGGGTCCGGGAGTTGAACCTACGGGTGCGCTACCCAAGACGGTTGCCTCTATGTTCGGAGCCGACAGCGTGAGACCTCGAACAGTTCTCGTGGCGGTTGGGTGTCCACCCTTCGGGCTGCCGATGCGGGATCTGGGTCGGTTCTCGGAAGTAGCACTGCGCCGGGTGGCGGTAGAAAGCCAAAAGGGTAGTTACGATTGGCCTGTGAAAACTCAATCGCCTAACGCCAGGCTTCCCCGGTTTGATCGCGGATATGTGAGAGGCTTGTGAAACTCACTCACACGATGGCACTTGGACGCTTGTGCTGTCAGGAGTGGGGTTCGAGACCTGGGAGGTGAGACCTTGGACGGCGCTGGAGTGGCGATGGACAGCCTTTCTTACTGGAAGCCGCGATTGGCCTGTGGAAACTCAATCGCCTCACGCCGGGTTTTCTCGGTTCGATCGTAGATGGGTAGATGGCTTGGGAAACTCACATACACATCGACACTTGGACACTTGGCTTCGTTCACTCTACTCACCTCAGTATTTTTTAATAGCTGGGTACTTTTACACGGGCACAGGGATACTCTACGTACACTTAGTTATTTCCACTTTCACTTGGACCCTGATGAAATTAATATTCATGGTAATGCTGAAATATCTGTATGTGTGTCCCCGCAAAGTTCTCAACCTTTCGCTAGCCACCCACATCATTTCCGAAATCTGGGTTGGGTGGTTTTACTACTAAAGGATGCTAGAAAAGGTGATTCGTACATACCGTTTTCGCTTTTGTTGACCGCAGCAATGACTGTTGAAGCTTTAGTCCTCCCCATCCCGTGAGGTAGGACATTGTGGGTGACGCTCGACTTATAAAAAGCCGTTGATACTGTAAAGCACTCCACGCAATCTGAGGACTTGGAGCAGATTACCTTCCGGCCAAGTTTGAAATGTTGTATAATCAGTTATACGTGTCGAGGCCCCGTTGAGTGAAACAGGGAGTTTTGATTTACCTCGCCTGCATGTACGGCATTGAGTTCCTAACGTATGCAGATGATTGTACGATTTGAGAAATGCTAAACTAATATATGACTGATTCCATTTCGTTCTTTAAATGAAAATCAAGTGATTTATTGACACTTCTTCCTAACAGAAGCCTCATAAATGGAGAATACTATTTCATTTCCAATTTGTTTCTATGTTGATGGCACTTATGTTATTGGCACTTCTTCCTAACATATATTGCACACTCTTTTTCATTTCCATTTTGTTTTTATGTTGAAAAAAGTAGGGTTAACTTATTCATGGTTTGAGATTCAATTCCTAATCATAATTTTAGTACACAAAATAGCAGTATTATTGAATAACTACCACAACCTTTTAGTCTGTTTCATTTCAAAACTTTTTTCAGATTTTTTACATTTTGTTGGAGTAGATTAAATCTTGTGCAAGTTGTAATAACTTCGGTCAGAATAAGCAAAAAATAAAATACTGATTTTCAATTCCACGTAATTTTTATATTGAAAATATAATATTTTAATTTTGTGATATTTTTCTTTTCATTTTTTTTTTTAATTTTTCTTGAAGTAAATGAAGAGTTGTTTGTGTTGTAATAATTCAGTTGAATTTACTATCGGAATAGTCAACAAAAATACTGATTTTCAATTCCACATCATTTCCATATTCAAAATATAATGTTTTACGTAAAATAATTTAAAATTACGTAGTTTCGTCGTGTTAAAGGGCAAGTTGTTTCAATTCCATTTCATTTAATTTTTAATAAAAGTCGAAGGTTTTTAAGGCATATGGTACATTTCAAATTTCCTTTACAATTCCATCGAAAAAAAATTAAAAAAATTTTGTACAAGCACATTCACGATTTTTGGTACATGGGTTAAGAAAAAAATCGTGGTTTCAAATCTGTTCGCGTTCACAAAATCGGATGCTGCGCCCAAAAGTTAGGGGGGATTTTATTCCCTTATAAAGAAATTTTTTTTAAAAATTCCCTTTGTGTTGTAATAAGAAAATTTATATATAAAGCGTTAACAGCATTTAATATCTATCCGTAGATGCCTAAATATTTTCTAAATGTATTTCTATTTTCGCGGAAAATCAAGAAATACTGAAAAAATCTTGGAGTAAATTTAATTTATTCTAATTTAGAGTCCAAATAAAACTCGAAAAAATAATTTAAAAAACGTACAGATTCTGGACAACGCGTAGAAAAATATGAGACCAAAATTTTAAAGATAGGATTTATAAATGCCATATGACAGCAACAACAAAAGACGAAAACTTATTGTTGGAATATTATTTCAAAAATATATTTTTTTGTTCAATACGAAAAATAGAAAAAACATTTTTGGGAGTTATTCTACTACTTCGCTAAATTTCGATGCAAGGACTGACGGACCTTGCTGAAACTTCTTCAGGGAAAATGCGATGATAAACCAGAAAGTGTATTTGCTTACTTTGATTAACAATAGGATTATGAAATAGAAAGTAATATTAAAATTACATGCAAAGAAAAAACATAAAAGTTAAAAAACGTATAATTCGCGAATTCGTTAAAATCAGTTAAGGCGCATGCGCTTTTCAGATACAGCTAGTGCATCTCTATCAATATGTAGCGAATTTTACACTTTTCATTCAGCGGCCAAAGTGTGCTGTCAGCTGCATCTTACTGTTCAAAAAACCTTAATGTGGGTAAAAATTGCGCGATCTACATAAGATTATAAGGCGCATCCGATTTCAGTGACCGCCTATAAAAAATACGTCATTATAACAAATTTTAAACAAATTCTTGAAGAACCGCGGATGTGCTACCAAATTCTATTTTATATGAAATACGAATATTACTCCAGAATCTCGGTAATTAATGCCACACGGTTTTGGAAAATAATATCATCGCGAATAAAAGGTTCCATTTATGTAAAAATAACCAAAGAAAATCGCGGTCTAATGCGCGGAATCATCAAAATATAATTTTGCAGAATTTCCTACTTTCAACGTATCTATAACCGCCGTTTTAGTGGATCGATTTGAAAGCGGAAGGGTTCATTAGATCCGGCGCGTAAAAAAACTAAAATCACGCGGGGTTCAAGGGTACCTAAGTCACAGTTGTAAATTTTGAAACCAAAAAATAGGTTTTTAAAGAAAATTTACGCACCAAAATCTCGACTTTGGACTTCTATTACTAGGAAGCTGTATGAAGCACATTCATGAGATATACATCAAACGACGTGGAATCACGAGTTCTACAATCCAGTAAATAGTTTAGGTAATTATCTGGTTGCGCCCTCCAATTATAAGAAAAATTCAAAAAACCCAGATTTCAAAACTTCAAAATGTCAGCATCTATTTTAGGGGGATGAAGTGTATATATCGAAAAGTCATACATTAGAACCATGTTGCCCAAGGGGTATTCTTCAATTCTTTCTTTAAGCTCAGGTCTAAATTTTCCGTGGTTTGACCAGAAATCAAGAAAGAACACAAAAAAACTTGTAAACTTCAACCCATTTTTACCCATTTTTTAATATTATCGCCAACACAGCTTCCACATAAATTATTTTTATACCCTCCACCATAGGATGGGGGTATATTAAGTTTGTCACTACGTTTGTAACTACTCGAAATAATCATTGTAGACCCCACAAAGTATATATATTCTTGATCAGCGTGCAATTCTACATCGATATAGCCATGTCCGTCCGTCTGTCCGTCTGTCCGTCTGTCCGTCTGTGGAAATCACTCTAGCGTCCGAACGGATTGACGTAGGTTGATGAAACTTTGGGAAAATATATTATATGTACGTAGGACTTTTGGTATTGAAAGCGGGCTATGTAGGTCCACGCTTTCGTATAGCCCCCATACAAAATGACGCGTGACGCGTCGTCGTTTTAAGGAATTTTTAAGATATTTGTCCCATTTTACCACCGAATTGGTTGTAATTTGGTACTTTGTGTCTCCAGAGGCCAAAAAACATTCCTACCAAAGTTGGGTTATATAGGTCCACGTTTTGGTATAGCCCCCATATAAGGCCCCATATAAAGTACGCGTCATTTTAATATATTTTGAATGTATTAGACCCATTTGACCACAGAATTGGTTGTAATTTGGTATTTTGTGTCTCCAGAGGCCAAAAAACATTCCTACCAAAGTTGGGTTATATAGGTCCACGTTTTGGTATAGCCCCCACATAAGGCCCCTTATAAAGTACGCGTCATTTTAATATATTTTGAATGTATCAGACCCATTTGACCAAAGAATCGGTTGTAACTTTGTATTTGTGTTTCCAGAGGCTAAGAAACATTTCTACCATAAAAAGTTTATATAGGTCCAGGTGTTGATATAGCCCCCATAATACGATATCTCCCGATTTTGATATTTTGAAGCTTTTAGCCTCATTATCACACCGAGATAGCTGAAATTTGGTATTTAGTCTTCTTTAGGCTTATAAAACTTTCCCCCATAAATTTGTAGGTATAGGTCCACGCCATCATATAGCGCCCATAGAACGGTACCTTCCGAATTTCGGTTTTGTTGAAGGTTGTGGTCACATTAATCCACCGAAATGGCTGAAATTTGTGGTGGAGGGTATAAAAAGTTCGGCCCGGCCGAACTTAACGCTTTTCTTACTTGTTTATGTTTAATTTTATGCGACCCCGGCTAAAACACTTCAATTAATATAAATATATTCATATTATATAAAATATATTAACAGTTCGCGACTTATTAAATTGTGAACCTCAACTTCAACGATTGTAAAACATTTTTGAATATTACCATATGTAACTTTTTGTGTTTATTTTCTTTGAATTAAATACCCCATATAGCTTATGAATAAAAATATAAAATTGTGTTCCGTTACCATTCCATTATTATTGTTATTTCGGTTACATATATGGTCTGTTCCAGAACTGCAAGAATCTACTAACTTTTACTATTTTTTTCGATAACATAAAGGAAAAAATGTTATCGTAGTAAAAAATAGTTGCTTCCTGCAAGTTCTGGAACAAAGCAATAGTGTCTATATTGAATAGGTATATGTTTCTTTTTTCTCATTTTGTATTCATACACAAATAAAGGCATGCATTTAAGAAGACAAAAATGTGTATTTACAAAAATTCTACGAATTTTGTTTTACAAATTATAACAACATTTAAAGCCACGGCAAATATTTGCTACTTATTTTTTTATTTTGTGTGCCAATACAGTTACAAATTAGATTCAGTTATGCTAAAACAATATGAAAAAATTTCAAATAAACACAAAAACAAAACACAAAGGTGAGCGAAACCTGAAGACATCTTGGCCTTGGTTACATGAATTAAAACATCAAAAAGTTAAGATGTGTTGTAAGAGGGCAATAAGATGAACTTGAAATGAGATAAATCAAATAACAATGGCTAAGTGGAAAAAATAATATTTCAATTGCTCTATTATTCAAATCATAAAATTTCAGCTAATGGCAAAAAAAAAAAAAAAAAATATTTTATCTCAATTTTCTTTTGTACGTTCTATACAAAATCTTAACAAATTCTTGTTTGTATTTGAATTTGTTAAATTTGGTTTTGTGTTTTTTTTTGTTTGCTTTCCTTAGGAATTAAGCAGTCATTAAATATAATTTATTAAAATTTATTATAATGGCAAAATAAGGTTACAGGAAACAAAATATGTTATATAAGCTATAAAGTTAAGTTAAAAAATGTTTTAAAAAAAGTAATAATAAAAATGTGAAACTAACTTTGATGCTAAATTTTCGCGTTTGAATTTTGACCCTTTGATCTATCCAGCTCGCACGACGACCACTTAACGATGGCTTTAAATTTGTTAATTTTTTTCAGTTGGCAAAAAAATTCAACAAATTTTGGTTTGATTTTTCGGTCAGAGAAGAGTAGTGGTAAGTAGAGTTATTATTTGGATTTGATTTGTTTTTTGAACGTGTAGAAGAAGAAAAATATTTGGATATTTTAACAAAGTTGTAGAATAATAATATTATCATATTATTGTTATTATTATTATTGATGTTAAAATAGTTAATATCTTAAATATTATAAATTATTTAAAATTGTATTTTTTTTTGGTTCAATAAAAAAATATTATTTTAAATTATTGGAAAATAGGTTATATAAAAATAAGGTAGGGATAATAAAGAAGAATATAGACAGAGAAAGACAGAGAAAGTAGCGGGGAAATAGTGGGAAATTCCAAAAGTGTTAAAAATTTTCTTTGGTTTAGACAACATTTACCAATTGTTTCAAAATTAAATTTTTGCTTGATTTTTTTGGGATAGAAAGTTGGTTACCAATCAAAGCATTTGGGACAGAGTAGAGGGACAGGCCCAACTCGGAAACGTATTGAAAATGACACAACCAAAATTTCAAAATTTCTTTTAATTGTTATTTCGATAAATGAAAAAATTAAAAAAGTTTATACATTAAACAATTTTGTGTTTGCTTTGTCAAGTTATTCGTTTCAATAATTTTGAAATATTCCTAAAATACATGTATTAACATTACAATAAACTACATATAAACCGAAAAATTAAGCATTGTTTTTGTTGTTGAAGTAAACTCTTATACCAATCGTTGTGTATAAAGCTTTCAAGTATTTTTTGTTGTTTTTATTTTGAAAATGGCATACAAACATATACACAGATGCACTTCAAACTATATTTTTATTTTGTTGTTTCAAGTGGAAATTGCATTTGCAAAATTTAATAGTTTTTAATAGTAAAAAAAATAAAAAATAAAACAAACAACAACCATTTTTTTTGTTTTGATGATGCTCATGATAATGAGGTTTTAAATGCATGACGAAGTTATGTTAGTCGAACAATGGATATAAAATTGCATAAAAATATTGGACATCTTTTGTTTGGTTGTAAATGCAAACTGTTCCCCGTTTAACCCACTTAGCGCCAAGAATTTTTTTGCGAGAAAACTTAAAATTGTTTATGAAAAATATATTTTTGAGACTTTTTAAGCATTTTTGAACAAATAACTTTTTTCCCTAAAACGTATAGTTTTTCCGCAATCGGGCTTTCTTTTAAAAGTGCCAAAAATTTTGGAGGGTAATATTGGTGTATCCTTACATGCCAATCCCTTGGTTTTTGATTGAGGAAATACTCTTACTATATTCCTAACAAATCCCTGACTTTATATGATTCTAACACTTATGATTAAATTGTTATCGCATATTTAAATTTTTCATCAAAAGTCGAAAATTGCAAAAAAGTCGATTTTTTTGAATAGCTTGTGTTTTAGGCCAATTGCGTGGAAATGCGTAGGTCAAATGAAGCGTTATAAGCGTGAAATGACAGATAACAGACAATACTTTAACAAAATGCAAAAACCCCACAAAAATATTCGAAAAAAATCAGAGTTTTACGTCAATTTTTGCAACCATTTTTCGAGGCGTTTAAACGACCAGTGGCTTTATCTGGGTTAAATCACTAAACGTAGAATAAGAAAATCCCATACCTTTTATAGTTCACCTAAAATTTCATTATTTTTTATGTTTTACGTAATTCCATTTGGTTTCATTTTCGTGAAATTTATAAATTCCATACCGTGCCCCCTTCAAATCTTCAAATTCCCAAAACATAGAAGGAATCCTATAAAATTTAAAAATGTCTTTAATTACTTAATTTTTTCCATTTTTCTCATGTTTCTCATAATCCCTTTTCGTTTCAGTATTTCGATTTCACAAAATTTGCGTAGAAAGTGATTTTTAAAAAGTTAAGGAAACTATTGGAATATAGACAATATATTTTTCTGAGTGAATGTATGGATGGTATGCTTCACAACATTTAATTTTGTCTCTCGTCGTTTCTTTGAATATTTATTTGCTGATTAAAATTGAAATAGAATACATTCGAACTTCTCAGTTTATTATTCACAGCTTTTCGTTCCTTTCATATTTTTTTTTTAATTTTGGAAAAATAGTTATTATAAAACCCTAACATAGTACCGGCCTTATGAGAACGTTTAAGTCATTGGTTTAAACGTTGGATTAGTAAGACATCCGGAAACACTACTGCTAGGAAAATACGAAAGAAGGGTGAAAACCACTCATAATGTTGACAACACCCACAATCGTTCTATGGATCAGCATATGTGGATCTACAATTGAAATATCCGGACACCTTATAGATATGGTGCATCTGTGACTCAGGCCTATGTCTTGACAAGAACAATGCCAATGTTACAGGAAGTGCGATGGAACAAGAAAGGCTTTACAACAATATCTAAAAAATACGCACTGTATAAAATCTGCCACGAAAATTTACGTGATTTTGGCAGTGGATATTTAGTTAGTCGGACCATGTCGTTTTCAGATTCACCCATTGGATGAAAGTCTAGTGAAAATGCAGATTCGTAGGAAATGACCGCAGTTCTAATTATAGATTGCATATTCTAAAGGCCTGGGTACATAAGCAGCCTCGTTGCCCGGCTTCATTGCCTTGCTTCATTTCTGACATAATAAAAATAAAAGAATAAAGAAGAGAAGGGCAACTTTTATTTTTATTATTATGTTAGAAATGAAGCAGGAAAGCAGGCGAGGCAGCTTATGTACTTATGTATGCCTTAAGGCCTTTCTGATCCCATCAAGCTCTGCCAACATAGAAGATAACGTTTTGGTGATGTGATATGAAAATACTATTCCCGCACACTACAAAATTCAAAGAAGAGATCGAAATTAGTACGTATTAATTGTTAAAATTTCACCTTGAGGATCAGCTTTACTATTGAAGTATCGCTAGAATTTTTAGTGGTTACATCTTTGAAAAAGATTTTAAATATATTTATATTATTGGCAGCGTATCTAATGTGAGAAGTTTTACTAATTGAGTCGATTATAATATATATGTCCAGGAGGGATAAGGGATACTTCTCTCATTTCAATGAGTGCACCCCGATTTATATTAGCTCAATGATATGGGACCTACTGTTTATCGCCGAGTCCGAACAACGTGTCTTACGGCACCAATTGTAGAGAAGTTTTACATGGCTGAAATACTCAGGAAATGTTGTCAACATTACTGAGGTCTATTTTGCCACTGTTGAAAAGAATTTACAAATCACCGCTCCAGAGAGCTGGCAAGTCCCGCAAATTCTCGGGTAGCTAAGATAACTTTCCATCACAGCTGTAACCGAAATTAAACCAAATGCAAGAATTTTGGAACTTATTGTTGAAGCCAACAGACTAGTAGATGAGCCTAAGCGGTAAATGCTAGACCACCTGAAGCAATGCAACATTGGCACAGGATTGCGTATATTGTGGAAAACACTTAAATTATTCTTGAATCCGAGATAAAAGGATGCCAGAACGGCTGTTATTTTCAAAGCAGAGATAGTGACAAATTCGAGGAGCTGCGTGTATTATTTTAACCAGCAGTTTGTAGAGTACCCCGAAAGTACTAAAGCAAAGAGGAGTGGGCTACGAAATGTGCATACGAAATCTCAATGGCAATGCTTAAGCAATTGGATGTACCCAGAGTCGTGTATTTAACAAGTGATGCCAATTTATCGTTAGCCATACAATATATTGGAAGCGAAAAGTTGGTTGGATGGCCCCGCTACTGAAACCAGACAAGGATACCAGCAGAGGCGAATTATAAAGGTCGATTTGCTTTCTAGTGCCAGTAGTATATATTCTAAAAGGTACAACTCCCCCCATGATTAGAAATTGTTTCCCAGTTGCCCACTATCATCATTAGTTCCGGAAAATGCTTAATACCAGGCCTGTATTATGCATCATATCCACACATAACAGTCGAGGTCTAAACCAGAATGGGCCGTGTGATCGAACAGTTTGGTAGCTGAATGCCTTCGATACCGTCAACCATGTCCAACTTCATAGAAAACTTTCCTCCAGCTGTGTTTGAAACGTCGGATAATCAACTATATGTATGTGTGGACTCCAGCATTTTATGAAAATCAAAAGTCGAAAAGCTGTAGAGCAAAACACGAAGTTCTCCAAAGCAGTGTAATTTTTCGAACTGTTGAAACTCCACTTTCTGAAACGGCATAGATATCGTGTCGTCGATGACATGCATATATACATACATGTGTGACAAAGTAAATATCTGCATAGCTGAAAAGAGGATCCCCTTAACATATTGATCGACGGATTACACTGTGACACAAATTTTAACTCAAAGTCTGGGGGGTGGAAAATTTCTTTTGGGGATGAAAGCCCTTGATGAGTGTACTAAGAACCCAAAAGGAAATTTTCGCCATAGGTCAAGTTTCTGAGATATCGCGCGATGAAGTTTTTGATTTTTTCCCTATAGTACTTGGGAAAATAGCTCCATATCTCTGTTTGGCGTTGTTGTAGCTTCGTTTTGAGGTGACATGTCTTCAGTCAAATCGATTGGCGAATCTTTTTGTAGAACATTTCATTCTTCTAACTCAATTCCTTTCATGTCCTTTTCGTCCTTTATTTCTTGAACCGTAGTGAAAGTACCACAATATGAGATTTTTCAGCATCCAAATATTCTACAAAAATGTTGCTCAGAAGATTTTAGGTACGGTTCTCTTTGACAACTAATCGATTTTGTCCCGTTTTCATTGTCATTTTTGACATTTATTCGGACTTGGTTCAGAATTAAACTATGTTTTGTTTTTCTGTATATTCGTTATTGTTTATGCATAGGTATATAGACATTACCAATGGGTATTGCTAATGTAGACATCTGGGGTGCTTCTGAAATATTTACCACAAATAGCTCTTGTATTGGTGAACATGTTAATAACAAATTTTCTTGGAGGATAGATTCGGTTATCTCAGTTTTTGAACCGGATATTCCGACATTAAAACCGATTTTTGAACCGGTTTTAAGTAACCGATTAAACTTATATGTATACCATTAAAATCTTATAGAGTTGTCAATCAAAATTAATTAATTCGCTTATGAAAACTTTGCTAGTTGCAGTTCTAGAACAAAAAAACCGTTTTCTTAAACCGTTTTTAAGGAAAAATATCAGTACGCGCAAATATGGAGATCAAAGGCTGGGGTGAAAAATTCGTTTTGGCGATGAATGTCGGTGAGGGTAATATGATGAACCCGGAAGGACAGTTTTGCCATAGGTCAAACTTCTGAGTTATAGCGAAATGAATTCTTTCTTGACAAACTATACATACCTACATGACAAAAAACATAGCGACATTTTATCACGCCATAACTCAGAAGTTTGACCTACGGCGGAACTGTCCTTGCGGGTTCATCACATTATCTTCATCGACATTCATCGCCAAAAAGAATTTTTCACACCCCAGCCTTTGATCTCCATATTTGCGCGTACTGATATTTTTCCTTAAAAACGGTTTAAGAAAACGGTTTTTTTTTGTTCTAGAACTGCAACTAGCAAAGTTTTCATAAGCGAATTAATTTAATTTGATTGACAACTCTATAAGATTTTAATGGTATACATACCCAGCAAAATGTTCGATGCCAAAGATGCTATTCAAGAATGGGTGCAAGTGAAATGGAATGTCATTTTTTCAGCATCTTCACTCATTCTTTTTACAAGAGCGTGACCCCCAAAAGATGCAATTCATTTTCAGATCCTAAGCATGTCATCTTTACTAACTCGATGGAATGGCATCTTCAACAATTCTTTGGCATGGCATCTATACCAATCCTTTGGCATGCCACCTTAACCAATTCCCAAGAATAGCATTTTCACTAATCTTTGGCATGTCATTTTCACCAACCCTTTGGCATGTAATTTTCACGTCTTGTTCGGAAAATGGAAAATGCTGTATTGAAAAACGATTTTCATTTTTTTGATTTTATTAATTCAAAGGAATTAATGAAATAACTATAATTTATTTATCATCATAAAGTTTACATCTATAATTGCAGTTTGTTCTCGTTGTTGTAACATTAGTTAATATGTTTGTATTCTCATTTTTCTGCTTAATCTGACTCTGGGTCTATCAGTCGTAAGAATGTGGCTATTTCGCTACTTATATGGTTTGTAACCACAAAGCTGCAAACTTAAGTTTCTTAGCAGGATTGGTAGGGCAATTGAAAAGGAGCTGTGTGTCGTGGGGGCCTGTGCTGTATGCTGGGCAGATGTTTTCCACGGTGTCATCAGTACTTGCCCTATAGAAATTTTGACGTCTGCACCATTCCGAGCGTATTGACCCAAAACTACTCTGGTTTGTCCTGACAGCTGGCGCTTCTCAGCTGCGATGGATGGTGGATGTTCTCCAAGGACCGCATTCACACGATAACTGTTTACTGTATCTGCGACTGCATTCGTGTGAATGCTACTTAAACCTGGTTGAAAGGCTTGTTGATCTAGAGGTTCTCTCTTGTAACGTTAGACTTCTCTTTCTAGATTATGAGCACGGCTTGCTCTGAGTGAGTACTCGGCTAATATGGAGATGGCCTTCAGCGCAGTTGTTGTGCTGCTTACGGATCCTATGCTATTGATCGGCAACTGGAAAGTTATTTCTGATGCTGGAAGAACTAAAGCCACAAGGGTCCATGCAACGGGCGACAAAAGCGAAATCGGTTTGTAAGATTAACCTTTGCTGGCATCCTTTTCGACAGGTTGCAAATTTAAGTGAGAAACTTGACTTCCGGCCGTTCCAGCTGTTGCAGTCTAAACACCGCCGCTGCACGCAACAGAGTTTACTTCCTCCGCAACAGATTTTGATTCATCTTACAAAAGGATTTTACTTCCCATCAGTGCAGTGCAGATTTCGACATTGACTCCAACTGCAGATTACTATTTCGTGAATTTTATTTTACAACGTTTTGGAAATGTTTGTTGTTTTGTAGGGATCTACAAATCGACTGGTTGAGCAGGGTTCTCTAGAGCAGGCAAGGAAATCTTTATAATTAGCCTGTTCCTTTACTTTTACAAATGGTAATTGTTGCAAAAATGGTAAAAGTGGTGAACTGCTCTCATATAAATTGTATGCTTTTAAAAGTAAGGAAACACTTTGCGGGTAAAAACTGGTAACCTCAGGCACGTAAAGGAACACGACTAATACCAAAGAGTGCAGTCCGACTCTACTTTTAGCTCAATGATTGGGACAGACTTCCTAGCATAATAAATCTTACATTGCTTTAAACGTACATATTTAGATAAATAAAAGAATATATACATGTGTAAAAATAAAAACACAAAATTCATCTCTATTGGATCGATGGAATGGCTTCATATGCTAAGGAAAAGATCGGATCTATCACGACTTCCTTTGAATTGCTTCAAATGCTGATGAAACGATCGGATCTTTTACGACTTCATTTGAACCAATGCAAAAGATCCAGTGAAATCATGGCATCTCATGGAACCACTTCCATTAAAATTTGCTGGGTATAAGTTTAATCGGTTACTTAAAACCGGTTCAAAAATCGGTTTTAATGTCGGAATATCCGGTTCAAAAACTGAGATAACCGAATCTATCCTCCAAGAAAATTTGTTATTAACATGTTCACCAATACAAGAGCTATTTGTGGTAAATATTTCAGAAGCACCCCAGATGTCTACATTAGCAATACCCATTGGTAATGTCTATATACCTATGCATAAACAATAACGAATATACAGAAAAACAAAACATAGTTTAATTCTGAACCAAGTCCGAATAAATGTCAAAAATGACAATGAAAACGGGACAAAATCGATTAGTTGTCAAAGAGAACCGTACCTAAAATCTTCTGAGCAACATTTTTGTAGAATATTTGGATGCTGAAAAATCTCATATTGTGGTACTTTCACTACGGTTCAAGAAATAAAGGACGAAAAGGACATGAAAGGCATTGAGTTAGAAGAATGAAATGTTCTACAAAAAGATTCGCCAATCGATTTGACTGAAGACATGTCACCTCAAAACGAAGCTACAACAACACCAAACAGAGATATGGAGCTATTTTCCCAAGTACTATAGGGAAAAAATCAAAAACTTCATCGCGCGATATCTCAGAAACTTGACCTATGGCGAAAATTTCCTTTTGGGTTCTTAGTATACTCATCAAGGGCTTTCATCTCCAAATGAGATTTTCCACCCCCCCAAAAATGCTGCTGCACAGTGTTATTGATTCCGACCACTAACTACAATATATTGGGTGTGACGTCCTATAGCATGTTTAAGTCGTCAGCAAAAGCCAAGGTCCTCAAGTTGCTGACCCTTATAAAGAAATCGGCCAATCTATGGTAAGCTATGCGGCTCCAGTGTGATACACAAATGTTTGCGCTTCGCGTTGGAAAAATATTTGAAACTGCTTGAATTCAGGCCTGAGGTCTGCAACAGCGTGCCTCGTCATGACAACATTGGACCATCTTCATGAGGAGACGAAGATTTTACCTGTGCATTAGCACAACAGGATGATGTCGATGCAGTAAATGTTTGGGTGTTATCTCCCTGATCATCCCCGGCACAATGTAATGGTACGGCTTCTCCCACCCAGATACGCCAGGAGAGACCTTCATGCTCTAGATCGAGAGAGAGAGGTCCGAAGGTACTAACGGGAACTTAGATCATCGAGCCCAGCAGGCACCCTTCGATAGCATTCACACTAATGCTGTTGTACAGGCCGGTTAAAGACATGGTGTGAATTCCGTACTCGGAGACCACCTCCACCCATCGCTGCAGAAGAACGACAGTTGCCAAGGCAAAAACGAGTGGTTATAGTTCAATAATGATCCGGACTTTGCAGCTGTCTCAATCCGTATAGGGTAGCTGGTATAGGTTCCAGGTTGCAGAATTTTGAATCTGGCCACAGAAATACCAGAACGAGATAACTGAAAACCATACACGAACATCAAAAACAACCTCGACATAAGGCTAGGCGACGAAGAAACTAAATCGATAATGTTGTGATACAAGGAAGGCACTCACATGGTGTGTGAAATCTACGGCAAAGGCTTGCACTCCAATGGAACGTGCTATGTTAGGTACGAACTAAGACTACAATTAAGGTGGACATCAGAAGTGATAGTTAGAAAATTTACCCACTTGCTTCATGATAGATAGCACTCCTCATCTCGATAACACCAGATATGTATAAGGAGAAAAACATGGAAAAAGGAGTTAAATTCTACCAAAAAGGCTCATCCTCCCTGTAGCAAGTTAATCTGGTGACGCATACAGACAGTGTGTTCAGGTTATACTGTGCAACACGAAAAAAATAACCGCAGACATCACATCTTGTTTAAACTCCACTTTCTGAAACGGCATTGATGTCGTAATGTATGTATGTGAATGTTGGAGTAGGCTCGAGTCGTCGATGACATACATACATACATATATACATACATACATACATATCTGACAAATTAAATATCTGCATAGCTGAAAAGAGGATCCCCTGAACATATTGATCGATGGATTATTGATTCCGACCACTAACTACAATTCTATAGCATGTTTAAGTCGTCCGCACAAGCCAAGTTTCTCAAGTTGCTGGCCGGCAGCACTTCGGTAGCAGACAAAGAAATCTTTTTGACCTTTTATAAAGAAATTGGCCGATCTATGGTAAGCTATGCGGTTCCAGGGTGTTATACAAATGTTTGGGATACGCGGTGGAAAAATATTTGAAACTGCCATAATGGCGTCCTGAGGACTGCAACAGCGTGCCTCCTCATGACATCATTGGACCATCTTCATGAGGAGACGAAGATTTTGCCTGTGCATCAGTACAACAAGATGATGTCGATGCAGTAAATGATTGGGTGTTATCGCCCTGAGCATCCCTGGCACAATTTGGTGGAAAGGCTTCTGCCACCCAGACACGCCAGGAGAGAAGAACATCGCTGCAGAAGAACGACAGTTGCCAAGGCAAAAACGTGTGGTTATAGTTTAATTATGATCCGGACTTTGCAGCTGTTCGCTCCAGCGACTACACATGGCACCATAGGGGTTTTTTTAAACCTTTCGGACTATTCTCTCAGGAAGCATGGATTTTCCCTAAAAAAAATGTGCACTGTCTTAATGGAGGCAGCGAATACAAGTTGTTACAAAAAGAAGCAAAACGATTTGAGAGCAGGACTCGAAGGAGTGAACCTATACAGCCCATATTCGAACCTTATCTATGTCCCGTAGGGATATAACGATACGAAAAGTATGGACCAAATCGGTTACTCCCTTCAAGAATTATCGTGCGCACAATTTTTTCGAACATATTCAAACTTTTGTGTGGGAGGAGTGGACCGATATGGAACGCCAAATTTTAGACTATTTTCCCAGGAGTATGGATTACCCCTGATAAAGCTTGTACCATCGTAATGGGGGCAGCGAATACAAGTTGTTATATACAAAAATCTAAGCGATTCGAGATCAAGTCCTAAACTGAACTTTTGCGAAATTTTGTGTGGGAGGTACCCGAAGGAGTGGACCGATAAAGTCCATATTAGACTCTCATCTATGTCTGGTAGAAATTTCACGATGTGCAAAGTATGGACCAAAACGGTTACTCGCTTCAAGAGTTATCTTGCGCACAATTTTTCCGAAAATTTTCGAACTTTATTTTGATGAGGCACATTTTGCCCGTATTAAAGTGTATATACCCTCGTTAGCATAAATGCTGAGCGGATTAAAATATGAAACGTCTTTTCCATAGGAAAAAAGAAGAGATGGAAAAAGGAGTCAAATACTGCCAAAAGGGCACATCCTCTTGTGGAGACGAGCAAGACATCATACATACAGTGTGTTCAGGTAATAATGTGCAACACGAAAAAACACGTAGCTTTGAAGCTGATCTGCCGATAGATGAAAGCCCTAATACTGGAATTTGTGTCCCTGAATATCTTCTGTAGACGAATGGGGCAATTACGTTAAGCTGAAAGCACATACAACGTTTGAGTAAAGTTTTGCGTTGGGCGTTGACAAAAAACAACAACAACAGAGCGACGCCGACATCAAAGTCCGGCGTTGATGTGTTTGCCGGCATATATTTCAAATGAATTTGAATTTTTCGGCATCATGCCCAACAGTGTAAAAACGGCCAAAACCACACAAAACTTTACTCAAACGTTGTATGTGTTTCCAGCTTTAGTTCTTCACCAGATTCGAGTTTTCTTCTCTATTGTAGATTTTGTTTAATATTTTTATAAATATTTTCCTTTCATCTTTCACATAAGCGGCATGCTTACTTAGTTATGTCATTTCTGGTAAAATAATAAAGAACTGCCGAGCCAAATTCAAACTAGCCTAAAACTCTAATGTATTGCCTTCTTAAGTATCCGCCCTTTAGTGTACATTTGTTATGTTTTGCAATTCGACTCTCATAATTTTATTATCCTCTAGATTTCACTTTTAAAATATTCCAGTTCTTATGCAATTTTATATTTTATGATTTTTATGAATTTTTTTTCGAAATCATTGTTACGAAATGTTTTTTGTTAAAGAATAAAGGAAACGCAAGAAGTTAAATATTTTTTTTTATTTTTGCAAAAATATATGTTTGTTGTATTATTTTAACCCAAAGATAGAGACAAAGCAAATAATTTACCAATTATTACACAATTAGAAGATACGTAAGTGAAAAAAAAAACATAAAAACAATATAACAAACGTTCCGAATTAGGTCTATTAAGAATTTTTTGATTACGATTTTCGATTCTAATGAAGTATACGTATAGAGAGAAGTAGAAGAAAGTAGGCAGAAAGATCAACAAACGAAAAAGAACGACATAAAATCAATGTGGATGGAGGATGGTAGGATGGATTTTCTTTTGTTAACCTAAAATATATTTATGTAAATAAATAAATGGAACGGAAAAGTGTAATATGTCAAAGTGACAAATAATTATAGAGATATGTACGTGTAGCTTGAGAGTGGTGTGAATATGATAAGAGAATAGAAATAGAATAGATAATTTGTATACTGTCAAATGGGATTATGGAATAAAATTTTGATATTAATTCACCGATTCTCCAGCCATTTGACTGTATACCACTTGGCTTAAAAAGAGTGTAATGATTTTGGAAGAATTATTTTTTTCAAACTGTTTATTATTCTATAAAGAACATACACATTGTAAATAAGTATACATATAAATAAATATTAAAGATAGGATTGAAGTTCGTAGTGGTTATAGTTAAGTTTTGGAAAATTAGTCACACATAATCATTGCATTGAACAAATAAATACAAATAATAACAACAATATATATTTGTTTTTTCGTCTTTTTTTATGGTAAACTCTCAATCAACCAAGGAAAAATTTAACTTAAAACCAAACACAAACTCACACAAAATTTTTCCAAATAATTTATCAAAAACCAAAAAAATTGGTAACATTGAAATGCACACAGATTTGTTGGGTTAATGAACTAAAGGATTTAGGATGGTATAACTATCATATTGGGAAAATATTAAAAAAAAACTAAATAAAACCAAAATAAATAAATAAAATCAATATATAAAAATATTTTAATTTTTCCAACGTTACACTAAATTCCATTTGTTCCTCTTCGTAATTCGATTATCTCTTCACACTGCAATTTTAGAAAATAAAAATGTATCCATGTTTCATACAAATCGTATAATTCATGTTGCCACAACCACTTCAACAGAGCAACTATCTCGATAAACGTCGGGTGTGTCACTACATACATACATTAGGGTTATGACTTTTTTAAAATCTGATATCCCTGTATCATATTTCGCATAGAAGACCTACAGCTCTTCTATAGCGCATAGAAGACCTAAAGCTCTTCTATAGCGCCTAGAAGACCTAAAGCTCTTCTATAGCGCATAGAAGACCTAAAGCTCTGCTATAGCGCATAGAAGACCTAAAGCTCTTTTATAGCACATAGAAGACCTAAAGCTCCTCTATAGCGCATAGAAGACCTTAAGCTCCTCTATAGGGCATAAAAGATCTAAAGCTCCTCTATAGCGCATAGAAGACCTAAATCTCTTCTATGGCATCGAAGACCTAAAGCTCTTCTATGGCATCGAAGACCTAAAGCTCTTCTATGGCATAGAAGACCTAAAGCTCTTCTATGGCTTAGAAGACCTAAATCTCTTCTATGGAATAGAAGACCTAAAGCTCTTCTATGGCATAGAAGACCTAAAGCTCTTTTCTATGACATAGAAGACCTAAAGCTCTTCTATAGCAGACCTAAAGCTCTTCTATGCAAAGAAGAGCTAAAGCTCTTGTATAGTATAGATGACCTTAAGCTCATCTATAGTATAGAAGACATAAAGTTCTTCTAAACCTAAAGTTCTTCTATGGCATAGAAGACCTGAAGCTCTTCTATGGCATAGAAGACCTAACGCTCTTCTATGGCATAGAAGACCTAAAGCTCTTCTATGGCATAGAAGACCTAAAGCTCTTCTATGGCATAGAAGACCTAAAGCTCTTCTATGGCATAGAAGACCTAAAGCTCTTCTATGGCATAGAAGACCTAAAGCTCTTCTATGGCATAGAAGACCTAAAGCTCTTCTATGGCATAGAAGACCTAAAGCTCTTCTATGGCATAGAAGACCTAAAGCTCTTCTATGGCATAGAAGACCTAAAGCTCTTCTATGGCATAGAAGACCTAAAGCTCTTCTATGGCATAGAAGACCTAAAGCTCTTCTATGGCATAGAAGACCTAAAGCTCTTCTATGGCATAGAAGACCTAAAGCTCTTCTATGGCATAGAAGACCTAAAGCTCTTCTAAGGCATAGAAGACCTAAAGCTCTTCTAAGGCATAGAAGACCTAAAGCTCTTCTATGGCATAGAAGACCTAAAGCTCTTCTATGGCATAGAAGACCTAGAGCTCTTCTATGGCATAGAAGATCTATAGCTCTTCTATATCATAGAAGATCTTAAACTCTTATATATCAGACCTAAAGCTCTTCTATGGCATAGAAGACCTAAAGCTCTTCTATGGCATAGAAGACCTAAAGCTCTTCTAAGGCATAGAAGACCTAAAGCTCTTCTAAGGCATAGAAGACCTAAAGCTCTTCTAAGGCATAGAAGACCTAAAGCTCTTCTATGGCATAGAAGACCTAAAGCTCTTCTATGGCATAGAAGACCTAGAGCTCTTCTATGGCATAGAAGATCTATAGCTCTTCTATATCATAGAAGATCTTAAACTCTTATATATCAGACCTAAAGCTCTTCTATGGCATAGAAGACCTAAAGCTCTTCTATGGCATAGAAGACCTAAAGCTCTTCTAAGGCATAGAAGACCTAAAGCTCTTCTATGGCATAGAAGACCTAATGCTCTTCTATGGCATAGAAGACCTAAAGCTCTTCTATGGCATAGAAGACCTAAAGCTCTTCTATGGCATAGAAGACCTAAAGCTCTTCTATGGCATAGAAGACCTAAAGCTCTTCTATGGCATAGAAGACCTAAAGCTCTTCTATGGCATAGAAGACCTAAAGCTCTTCTATGGCATAGAAGACCTAAAGCTCTTCTATGGCATAGAAGACCTAAAGCTCTTCTATGGCATAGAAGACTTAAAGCTCTTCTATGGCATAGAAGACCTAAAGCTCTTCTATGGCATAGAAGACCTAAAGCTCTTCTATGGCATAGAAGACCTAAAGCTCTTCTATGGCATAGAAGACCTAAAGCTCTTCTATGGCATAGAAGACCTAAAGCTCTTCTATGGCATAGAAGACCTAAAGCTCTTCTATGGCATAGAAGACCTAAAGCTCTTCTATGGCATAGAAGACCTAAAGCTCTTCTATGGCATAGAAGACCTAAAGCTCTTCTATGGCATAGAAGACCTAAAGCTCTTCTATGGCATAGGAGACCTAAAGCTCTTCTATGGCATAGAAGACCTAAAGCTCTTCTATGGCATAGGAGACCTAAAGCTCTTCTATGGCATAGGAGACCTAAAGCTCTTCTATGGCATAGAAGACCTAAAGCTCTTCTATGGCATAGAAGACCTAAAGCTCTTCTATTTCTCTTTGATTTCAAATCTAAATGCTTCGAGTTTGGCAACATACAAGAACATTTAATTTATGTTTGTGTATTCATGCCACTTAGCCAGACTTTTGATTTTAGTACTGAACTCTTGATATGTATGCAAACAAAAAAATCAATAATCAAAAAACTCTATTTTTTCTTATACGAGAGTGTGACCAACCAACAATATCAATGGCTATAGGCGGCGACCAATATGCAAAAAGCAATTAACGTAATTGAATTTACATGATGCATCATGCATGCTGCAGTGGTTTTGATAACAGAAATAATACCGTCATTGGTTATTTGGTGGCCAAAAAACAGAATGAGAAATGATGCCACAAAACTAAAATTCGCGCTACGCATAGAAACAAACAAATTTTGGTTTATCTAAATGTGGAGTGCAACTACAGATAGACATTCAAGGTGAGAAGGGACAACAAAAACACACATACATATAAATATATGCATTGTTATATATGCAGGTGTATGTGTTCGATTATTAGAATTTGTACAAATATTGTAAATTTATTTGTATTTATTATTTATGCTGCAAATGATTACATCCTCAGCGTTACCACCTAACTGTGGAAAAGGGCGAGGAGAACGAGGAAACGACAAGAGCGCCACTATTTATAGTGTCAATTAAACAACACCCAACAATGTACATAAATGTCATAAATCTAGATGACATATTAAACATATGCTAAAGGTGTCACGTTCTATTTATTTTACAGTGCGTGAATTTGTATTCTGCTTTTGTTTTCATTATTATTATTTTTTTTTAATTTAAAAGTTTATCCTTGAATGTCGTCCATTCATTCATACAAACGTCCATACGTTATTGAAGAGAGAGAGAGGAAGCTGCAAATGAATGGTGAAGCTGAATTTACATTTTATTTGCCTTCTTTATTGGGGATGCATAGAGTTGCCGTTTCATTTGAAGTAGATTCGTTGAAAATCCACCAATTTTAAGAGATCGTTTTTCAATACGAAAAATGCCTTATTTTCATAGAAGTCTATTAACAGAATTTCGTCCTATAGAAGACCTTTGTAAGAACTTATGTCTATAGAAGTCATTTGAAACTTTTTTCTGAAGGATCGTACAGAAAGTGGATGAGGACTTGCCTTGCTTATACACCAGTCCGGCCAGTACAGACCCATTCCGCTTGAGGTTGACTCTAGTGCCCATACAGGTAGAGTTGTCTAATATGTACATAACACAGAAGAATAGGTGTGTCCTGCGTTCTATGCCTAATACAGTAGAATCGCGATAATTGGTATCTCGATAAATCGAAATTCTAGATAATTCTTATAAGCTGTTGGTCCCTTGAAGCCATTTAATTCGCATTTTAACCTGGTTAATTCGAAAACTCGATATAAAATGACCGATCCCTTGGATTGCGAATTATCGAGATTCTACTGTATTAGTTTTTGGAGCACAATAACCGTCCAGTATTAGGGGACTTCAATGCTCATCATGGATTTGGCATTCCATCGTTGGCAATGACCAGAAGGATACACACGGATAGCTCTATATTTTGCACGGTGAACGAAGACGCACTTACGAGAATAAGAGGATATTGCCACAGCTAGCATAGCATGTGCTGGCAACCAGCATGTGCTGGCAATCAGTTATTTCCATTGGATCAGACTATCTTCCAATCATCGTCCCATATACCACCCTACTTCTTAACCTCTGATCGCCGTACTTTTCTGAACCATGGAAAATGTTATTGTGCAAGGTTTCAGAGAATTTACGAATCTCCGCTTCAGAGAGCTGCCCATTACGCGAAATCAAAGCAAATTTCTTAGCAGAGGCGACGGGACTAGGAAATGTGTGTGATGAGCTTCGTCGTATGAATCATCCAGGATCCAAGAGTTAGGGATTTTACTCTTGTAGTCAACAGGCTAGTAGGCGAACATAAACAGAACAAGTAAAAAAGTATCAGTCGGCTTTGCCGACAGAGATATACCCTCAGCCTGTGTATATTGAAACAATTTTTTCCCAAAAAACTAATGTATTTGGGCGTTTGAACTGACAAAAATGTTGATTAGGATTAAAGATCAAAAGTTTCGCGGAGGAGATACTAAAATGAATGGATCTCCAGCCACTGCATATGGTACCATAGGGGTTTTTTACAACTTCAGGGATGTTTGCTCAGGAAGTATAGACTTGCCCCTAAAACAACTTTTACCATCGCAATTGAGGCAGCGAATGCAAGTTGTTTCAACAAAAATCAAAGTGATTCGAGAGCAGGTCTTAAAATGAACATGTATCCGTAATTTTGTGTGGGAGGTACCGGATGGAGTGGACAAATATAGTCCATATTTGAATCTGATCTATATCTGGTAGATATATTAGGATATGTAAAGTATGGACCAATTCGGCCACCCTCTTCAAGAGTTATCGTACGCACAATTTTTCCGAACATTTTTGAACTTTTATGGGGGAGGTACCTGAAGGAGTGGACCGATATGGCTTATCTTCGAACTTAAACTATGTTTGGACAAAATATTACTAAGGCCAAACTTTGGACCGAATCGGCAGACCTGTTCGAGAGTTATTTTGCCCTCCAACCTCCTCACACGGTGTCATAGGGTTTTTTTTGCAACTTTCAGGCTATTTTCTCAGGAAGTATGGACTTGCCCCTGATGAAACTTATACCGTGGTATGGAGGGCAGTGAATACAAGTTGCTAAAGCAAAAATCAAAGCGATTCGAGAGATGGTCCTAAATTGAACTTTTCCAAATTTTTGTGTGGGAGGTACCCGACGGAGTGGACCGATTGAGTCCATATTAAAACCTGATCTAAGTCTGGTACACGCTCCACGATGGGCAAAGTATGGACCAAATCGGTTACTCCCTTCAAGAGTTATCGTGCGCACAAATTTTCCGAACATTTTCGAACTTTTGTGGGGGAGGTACCGGAAGGAGTGGACCGATATAGCTCATCTTCGAACTTACACTAAGTTTGGGCAAAATATTACGAAAGCCAAAATTTGAACCGAATCGGTTCATCCGTTCGAGAGTTATCGTGCGCTCCAGTCAGCCAGACAGACAGACAGACAGACAGACAGACAGACAGACAGACGGACGGACATTGCTCAATCGACTCCAAATTTTCTGAAACATATTTCGTCCAAACATACTTGGGGTCTAAAACCATTATTTCGATGAGGCACATTTTGCCCGTATGAAAGTGTATATACCCTCGTTAGCATAAATGCTGAGGGTATAAAAAGTGGTTGGACCACCTGAAGCAACATTGGTTTGTAATTAAGCAAATGTGGACAAAGTGATATAATACTCTCGAATCCTGGAAGAAAGAATGATGGAACGGCTGTGACATTGACAGATCCGAAGAGGTGCATGTGTTAATTTAACCGGAAATTTATAGAGCGATGTTGCGACGCGAAATTATTCAAAGCGTTCTGCACACACGGAATCTCAATGGTAATGCTCAAGCAACTGGATGACAACGCACTTGAGTATTTGACAAATGTTCTCATTTTATTGTTAACCACTCATAGTTTTTCAGAAGCCTACAAAGTTGGCAGGTGATCCCGCTTCTGAATCCAGGCAAGCATGCCAACAGAGGTGAGTCTTTTAGGTCGATATTCGACTTGTCGCCAGTAGAAAATATTCTAGAAGCACTACTTCTCCCCATGATGAGAAGCAGTTGCGCAGTTGTTTAAGTCGCTTGCACTATCCACTGCTATTTTCAACAAGATCAGAAGTAGGAACAAGGTCCTCAAGTCGCAGGTTGGAAGCAGTTGAGTGAATGAAACCTTGACCTCTTACAAAACAATAAGCAAGTCTGTGGTAAGCTATGCGGCGCCAGTGTGATATGCAAATGTTAGCGCTACGCAAATATTCAAACCAGAATACCGCTCTGAGAACTACAACAGAGTGCCTCCCCATGACAACCAGGGACATTAGGAGAGATCTTTATGATCTAGACAGAGAGGTCCCAAGGTACAAACGAGAATCTCTAGATCAACGAACCTATCAGGCAGGCCTAAATAGCATTCATACTGATGCAATTGCGCAGGGAGTAAAAAAGGCTGGTATTGGTGTCATATTAAAGAGGAGAGTATAGGCTTTATATAATAATTATAAATTATTGCATTCCAGGATAAAAAGGACATTAAAAATATCCGTGAAAAATTAAATCAAAAGTGAGCATTTTGGGAGGCGCATATCTTCTAAACCGCGAAGAATTTTAATTTGCTCATGGAGGCAAAGTTGTAGCTCTTGTCATAAAGAATATAAATTCTGGACGCATGAAATCCACCAAACCTCATCTTCATCATCTTCTATAACTTTTTCTAGGGTATTGACCTTGACGATTTTGACCTTGAAAATAAGGTTTGGTGGATTTCATTTTTGACAAGAACCTGCAACTTTGCCTACATGAGCAAATTAAAATTCTTCGCGGTTTAGGAGATATGCGCCTGCCAAAATGCTCACTTTTGATTTAATTTTTCAAGGATATTTTTAATGTCCTTTTTATCCTGGAATGCAATAATTTATAATTATTATATAAAGCCTATACTCTCCTCTTTAATATGACACCAATACCTGCATCGTACGACGAGTACAAGTATTTAAAATATTTTTTTTTGAAAAATGTTGACCTTTGAAATTTGTTTGACCTCTAAAAGGTCAAAACGACGAGAAAACGAAAAATTAAAAATACCATTATACTCCATTTTTCCTATACTTTCAAACGTATATAGTCCGGTTCAAGTGTAACAAAATTTTTTGAAAATTGTCGGACGGTGTTATCAGTGCAGTGACAAAGTATTGTACACTCCATGCACACATCCACAAAATCTATACTCAGATTCCAGAGGCCCCCACCAAGGAACCCATGGTATGACCAGAAGTGTCGTGCTGTTACCGAAGGGATGGAAGCTTGTATATAGGGCCACCCTGCAATCAGGAGTAACACATAGCACAAGAGACGAAAAGAAGAGAAATGGAAAATCGGAAATGTGCAAAGTCCGAAAATTCTACCAAAAGGTGAACATCAAACTGTTGGCTGGGATACCGGAAAATCTTGTTGTTGAGTCCGGCAAGGTATTTGGTAACATATATTGATGGCGTGCTTAGTTTATGAAAAGAACATTTTTGCATACTGTTGGTATGCACTACTACCGATGACGACGCAGATTCAATCCCAGAAAATGGTGTGAAGTATATACCGCCCGGCCAGGATGAGGCAAGAACAACAGCAAACCCACTGAAGAATAATAAGCCTGTAGGATTCAATCCCAGAAGATGGTATTGCAAGTATACCATCCTGGCCGGGTGACCGATAAACCGGTTCAAATATAATAAGGCCGCAATAGTAGTCGATGGTTTTCCAGTCGAGCAGTTCAATACTGCTAATTATCATCATCTGCCAGGAGGAACTTCTATCCGATGAATGGAACATAAGAGTTCTATGTCCCGTCCACCAGAAGGGGGATAAGACTTTGTACTCAAGTTGCAGGGGCAGGGGCCTGAACGACAAAGGCCTATATAAATCCTGGAATAGGAATGATATCGACGTCGCACAATGGTTCAGGAATCGATTTTCCTGGCCAAAAATCAAAATTTTGTTTTGTCAAAGATATTTAATTTCTTTATAGGATTCTACAGTAAACAAATTGAGACTAAGGAAACCAAAGACTTAGGTTAAAATACTGGAAGGTGTGGGCGTGGTGTGCCCCTAAAGACGAACATTTTCCCCATTTTTGGGAAATACGTAATTTTTGCTAATTTCTGAAGAAAGACGTAGCTATTTCTCGGAAATTATAACAGATATTGTGTTCATTTATTTTTTGTTACGTAAGTAGGATTGTGGCCTTAAGATATCGCTTTTGTAAATCACCATAGCGTTTACACAACATGAGCTACTTTACTTTTCCTCAGGTACTAAATTTTATGAAATTCCAAATTTAGTGGACTATAACTTTTGTGGAACAAAGTTCTGCTTTCACAGAAAGATGACCGGGAGTCTCCTCTTTCAGTCCATATATACTATTGTACCCATCCCGTTCCGTCCGTTTAACACTTTTTTTAATTTATTGAAATTACCTGGGTAAAAATGTGTGTTTTTCTATACAGTTTCCATATGAATTACAGATTTTTGACACAAATTAACATTTTTTTGAGTATATGAGTTTTTATACGAGTTATATACATTTTATGAAAACCCAATGAGTATTTATTTTTAAAAAAATTTAAATTTTTTTGTAAAAAATGTTTTATACAAATTTTTGAAAACAATTTTTTTTCGAAATTTTTTTTTCGAATTTTTTTGTTTTTTTGGTAATTTCATTATTTATTTGTTGGTGTTTGACCATCTTTAATACATAGGAAGACATAAAAAATCACAAAAACACTCATATTTTGACGAAAAATAGTAAAAACACTCAAAAGTTTAACTTTGACCTTGAATTTCTCTGCAACTACCGAATTGGCCGCTTATAATTCGTCTGAAAGCTGGTTGTGTGCGCTCATCAGTCATTTCTGTTGGTCACCGTAAAAATTAGAGCTTTTGGAACATTATGGGCTTGCTCAAATAATATCGCTGTAAACAGGACTACAAGGAATAGCTTCCGTAAGAAATCCTAAGGATCCTCGATCATACCGTAAACTGTACTTAAACAAAAATATTTAATTTTTCTGTGTGAAAGGTACCCGAAGGTGTGAACCAATGTGGCCCATTTTCGACCTTAAACTAAGTTTGGACAAAATATTACGAGATCCAAAGTCGGTTGCTCTGTTCAAGATATCATTTTAGGGAAAATTTTGGAGGAGGTACTGGAGGGAGTCTATCGATAAGCAGCATCTTCAAACTTTAGCTAATATTCGCGGAAATATACGATATGCAAAGTGCGCACTATGGTGGCCTAGGGTTTTTTTGCAGCTTTTGGGTCAGTTTCTCAGGAAGTGTGGACTTGCCCCTGACACCCGAGCCTTCGAACTTGATCTAAGTTTGGACAATATATTACGAGAACCAAATTTTGGACCTAAACGGTTGATCCGTTTAAAAGTTATCGTGCAAAAAATCGAATTACAAATAAAATTTGTAATTTCAATGAATGAATTACAAATGGAATTCTATGTAGAACCGCATTTAAAATGTTTCAAACAATTAAAATGTTTCGAGAGAAATTTATGAGTTTATAAGAGTGCTGCTCATACAAATACAAAAATATTTTGTTATTTTGGTGGTTTTGAAACACAAACATTTTGATAGTTTTCTAACATACCCTTCAGTCTTATTTAGTAAAATTTACGAAAAGCTATTCGTATAAATACATTCTACAATTACATGGATAAGCTAATAATTAGAATACACATTCATTATTTTCAAGAGAATCAAGTTTCGTGTATTCTCCAGTGGCTACACAAGAATTTTTAATTCAAATAATGTTGGTTTGTTGGGTTGTCTTGTGTAATGGAAAAAATATGTGTATTGAAAATTGTCATTTCCAAAACAAAAGCTCTCTTTTTCAATTGTGTGAGTGAGCAAATTGACACACACCGACAGCAGAAGTGCGCCCTTTGAGCAGCCCTAGTTTAAAATAGGGCTGCTCATACAAATTCGAAAATATTTTGTTATTGTGTTGGTTTTGAAACACAACCATTTTGACACATTTTACAATAACACGGATAAGCTAATAATGAGCATACACATTCAATATTTTCAAGAGAATCAAGTTTCGATTATTCTCCAGTTGCTGCACAAGCATTTACAATTCTAATATCAAATTTTCTCAAGTAATGTTGGTTTGTTGGGTTGTCTTGTGTAATGGAAAACAATTGTGTGTTGAAAATTTTCATTTCGAAGACAAAAGCTCTCTTTTTTAATTGTGTGAGTGAGCAAAGTGACACACACCGACTACACATGTGCCCCCAATTGAGCAGCCCTAGTTTAAAATGAAAATTGGAACATTTGGAATTTGACTTCTATTTCAATTCACAAATTTTAAACTTATGATGAACGGAAAAAGACATTGAAAATAATTAAATAAAATATAAAAAACTAAATAAAAAAGTAAGTTTTTGCAAAATAAAAAAATGCAGTTGATATTGTGTGACACCTTAAAATGATTGTTTGAAAGTGTTAATTAATTTTATAATAAAGTTAAAGTTTAATACTATTTAAAATAGCAACCAAATTTATATTTTTAATAAAAAAATTTTAATTTTAAAATGTGACAATTTTAGTTGACAAAATATTTTTTAACTGTTTTTTTTTTTTTAAATATATAGGATTTGATAAAAATACTATTAAAATGTTTAAAACCCTAAATTTGTACTTTAATTATGTTTACTCGGGAAACACCTAAACTTATGCTATATATTTTAAAGTTGTTTGTTCTATATATTTTTAATGGAAGAAAATTGAAAATTCTTGTACTCACCGAATCTAAAGTTGTATCAATATTGCCATTTGGACGATCGGCCAGTGTCGTTTCCTTCAAATTGATTTTCACATGATTGGCAGCCGATGTTGTGGCACCACCCCGTTGTGGTTTTGTTGCATCCAACAGCACTTTGAGGGAAGCGATAGCATGCAGTTGTGTCGCCTTTTCGTCCACCTTGCCTGGAACATCATCTTTGTCATTTTCATGGTTGTGTTTTTTGAGAACAAGGATGTTTTGATTTTGGATTTTTTTTTGATTTTTTAGTTTCAGTGTTTTGAGAGGCATTTAAAATTTTTCATTGCATTTTAGGTTATTTATTTTTTAATTTCAAATAGGTGGGGTGGGGGAAGAGAAAATGTTTTCAAAAAAACCGAAAACAATATGTTGCACAGTGAGGCAAACAGTTAATTGAATTGAGAGATTTTATCACACACATAGATATAGAGAGGCATTCGTTTTTGATTGAATTTAAAATGGATTTTTGGATATTGAAAAATTCGAAAATTTTAAGTTTTAGAAAACGGAAAAATCCACATATTTTTTGTTTGTTTTTGAGATTTCGTTACATTTATAAAATCATACATTAAAAAATAGAAGAAGAAAAAAAGAAAAAAGAATTTTTCATCGATTAAAAATCGAATAAAACTAATTTCGTTCGTATTTTTTGTATTGTTTTTGTTCATAAATTTTTATATTCAATAGTTTTTTTGTTATGGCAAATTAAAATAAATATTTTATTTTTTTTGTTAATATTTTTTAATAATTTTTTAAAAATAAATTTTAGTTTTTATAAATAATTTTTGTGTTATACAATTAATCAGTTATGGAGGAGGATACACAAAGACAGAGAGAGAGAAGAAAAGTAATACTACTTTAAAAAGGGAAAAGGGGGAAACAAAGATTTAGAAGACTATGTTTGGAGACAGCATTAGAGTCAGTATCTAGAGACAGAGAGAGAAAAGCTAACACTACTTTGAAAATGGAGTCTAAAAGTAGAGCGGGGTTAGAGGTTTGCTAAACAAGGCTAAGGCAAGAAAAAGCTTTGAGAAGGGGTAATCACTTAAATTCTGTGGACTTGGGGGGTTTGGGGGGGATAATAACACAGCCAAACATTTATATCAATATAAAAATAATTTTTTTTGTTTGTTAATATAGAAAATAAAGTTGGTAGCAAAATTCGTCTTTCTTTCGCTGGCTTTGATTGTTTTGTTTTGTTTTTCGCAAAGACTAGAAAAATCAAGAAAACAAATTAAGAACACTACTTTGTTTGTTGTTATAAATATAGGTTCCACTACATATATTTACCACGCCACGGCCAAAAAGATTTTTGAGTTGAGTTTAATTTTTTTGAGTAATGAATTTTTGGGTATTGGAATTTGAGTTTGATTAGTTTTTTTGAATTTTTTGCAATTTGTGGTGGTGGTGGTATAACAGAGATAGCAATAGGCTTGGGTTTTTGGTGGTAGAGAAGGTAACACAGAGAGAAAGAGAGTTGAGAATGTTATGTTGGTTGTAGCTGCATTTGTTGTTTGTGGTATTTCCAGTCTACTTGAAAGCGTTTTATTTTGGTTTTTGAAATGTATTGCATATTTCTTGGGTGGGGCTTTTGGGATCAGTTTTTCCAGGAAAACATTTTCTTTGGGAATTTTTGGTTTTGGGGTTTCTTTCTTCTATACAAAAGCCAAAAAGCAGCTATGATTTGGGATATGTACTAAATATACACATGGGTTTTAAACACAAACAAACAAGATTTTGTTTTGAGAAAGTAGTGTTGTTGCTGACTACACTATATATGTAGCTGTGTTTTCTTCTATACACTATTTTTTTGTAAAGCTCCGCTTCTAGTGCTAAATTTTGTGTTAAATTGCTAAAATCTAAATGATTTTCTATTGGGTTGAGTCAATTTTTTAAAGGAGAAAGATACGTTTAGGAATAAAATTTTTTTTTCACACAAACGAAATGGGATAATAGTTAAGATTAAGACCCTATTGCACAAAACATAGTCGAGCCTATCATGTTTACGTATTTTTCTTTACAATTTAGTTTACTTCATATATACATTACACATTTTATATACTAATAAATATATGTTTTTAAGCATTAAAACAAGAATCAAAATAACAACAACACAAACAATGCTTAACAATAACAACAACATGCCAATTAACTATACAAAAATTTAAAGGAACAAAAAAACATAACAAACACTTTTAAAAAATATGTTTCCCTTTTTACATGTTTTACCCTATCATCCTGATGTTGACTATAGAATAGTGTGAACATTTATTAACATAGGTCATGTATATTGATGTCGATTCGAAAATTAAGAAAGTAAAAATGTTTTAGATGTTTAGTTATTTTTCGAATTAAGCTGAAAGACTTTGAGTTTGTATTGAAAAAGTGGTTCAGAAATCGATTTTCCTGGCCAAAACCCCAATTTTTTGTCGTCACTGTATTTAATTTCTATATAGAATTCGATAGTAAACATATTGAAACTTAGGAAACCAAAAAAATTAGGTGAAAAAAATTAGGTGGGTGCAGGATGTCCCTAAATACATCATTTTCCATTATTTTGCAAAATACGTAATTTTTGAACATTTCTGTAGAAAGAAAAAACTATTTTTCAGAAACTATAGCAGCTATTGTGTTCATTGTGGGTGCCACCGTGGTGCAATGGTATGCACACCTGCCTTCCACGGTGAAGGTATTGAGTTCGATTCCCCGGCCAGGCAATATTAAATTTTCAACGGTGGCAAAATACCCTCAGTAATGTTGGCGACATTTCCTGAGTATTTCAGCCATGTAAAACTTCTCTACAAGTATGTATGTCCCATATCATTTAGCTTATAAGAATCGGGGGTGCACTCATTGATATGCGAGAAGTCTCCCTCATCACTTCGGGGATGTTTGTGGAACAATTATATATTATGTTCATTGTATTTCTGCAGTGAAGGTAGGATTATCATCTTTAAAAAAATTACTGTGACGTTTTGTTCTGTTTTCGCAGAAAAATGCCTGAGAGTGTCTCCCTTCAGCCAATATATACTTTTGCACCCACCCGTTTAACACTTTTTTATACCCTCCACCATAATATGGAGGGTATAAATAAATTTGTCATCCCGTTTGTAACACATCGAAATATTCATCGGAAACCCTATAAAGTATATATATTCTTGATCAGGGTAAAATTCTAAGTTGATATAACCATGTCCGTCTGTCCGTCCATCCGTCTGTTGAAATCAAGATACAGCTCTCAATTTTTAAGATAGAGCTTTGTAATTTGGTATTGAAGTTTCTATTACTCCTAGGATGTTTGGTATTGCAAATGGGCTACATACATTATTTCCTTAGAATTTTGTCGGTATAGAACTACGTCTTCATATAGCACCCGTCGAACGGTACTCCCGGTACCCACCTTGTGGTAAGGGGTATTATGTCTTTGTGCATTAGTTTGTAACATGCAAAAGGAAACGAGATAGACCCATAGTTCCGTTCAGGGGTATACATAGAATCACTTTCTGAGTCGATTTACGCATGTCCGTTTGTCTGTCCGTCTGTCTGTCTGACCGTCTGTCCATGTATTTTTGTAAACAAAGTACAGGTCGCATTTATTGTCCGATTCGCATGATAATTGGAGAAGATAGTTTTCTTGGGCAAAGGACCAACGCTAGTTATTTTGGTAAAAATCGGTTCAGATTTGGATATAGCCCCCATATATATCTTCGCCCGATTTAAGGAATTTGGTGCACGAAACACGATATATATGTCCGATTTCAATGAAATTTAGAATGTGCAACGGAATTTGGTCTAGAAATATGTGTGGCAAATTATATAGAAATCGGTTAAAATTTGGATATAGCTCCTATATATATTCTCGGCCGATTTTAGGTATTTGATGCACGAAACGCGCTATATATGTACGATTTCAATAAAATTTGAAATGTTTGCCGGGATTTGCCTAGAAATACGTGTGCCAAATTATATCGAAATCGGTTTAGATTTGAATATAGCTCTCATATATATTTTAGGCAGATTTGAGGTGTTTGATGCACGAAACACGCTATATTTGTCCGATTTCAATGAAATTTGGAATGTGTGACGGTGGTTAGTCTAGAAATAACTGTGGCAAATCATATCGAAATCGATTCAGATTTGGATATAGCTCCCATATATATTTTCGACCGATTTGAGGTATTTGATGCACGAAACACGCTATATATGTCCAATTTTGATTTGAACTATGTGACGGAATTTGGTCTACAAATAAATGTGAAAAATTATATCAAAATCTATTCAGATTTGGATTTAGCTCCCATATATATTTTACATATTCACAGTGGTATAGGGTATTATATAGACTTTGATCCTTTCCTTACTGGTTTTGGGTATAAAACTTTCCATAAGAAGTTTGTCGGTATAGGTCCAAGCTTTCATATAGCCCCCATAGAACGGTACCTCCCGACTTTCGGTATATTGAAGGATGTGACGTCAATATTCCTCCGAAATGGCCGATATTTGGAATTTAGTATTTTTTGGTGGTATAAAACTTTTCCCAGAAATGTGTCGGTACAGGTCCCAGCCTTAGTGTGGCCCCCATAGAATGGTACCTCCCGATTTTCGGTAGTTTGAAGTTTATGGCCACAATAATCCATTGAAATGGCGGAAATTTGGTATTTAGTCTTCGTTGGGGGTATTCAACTTTCCCTACTTAATATGTCGGTATAGGTCCACGCCTTAATATAGCCCCCATAGAAAGGTACATCCCAGGTTTCAGTATTTTGAAAGTTATGGCCTCAATATTGCACCGAAATTGCTAAAATTTGGTATTTAGTCTTCGTTCGGGGTGTAAAACTTTCCACCTGAAATTTGTATTCAACTTTCCACTCTTAATTTGTCGGTATAGTCCACGCCTTCATATAGCCCCCATAGAAGTGTACAATATTCCACCGACATTTGGTATTTAGTCTTCGTTCGTGGAATAAAACTTCCCCTCCCGAAATTTGTCCGTACAGGTCCACGCCTGCATTTAGGCCCAACTTTCCACCTGAAATTTGTATTCCAGTTTCCACTCTTAATTTGTCGGTATAGTCCACGCCTTCATAAAGCCCCAATAGAAGTGTACCTCCCGATTTTCGGTGTTTTGAAGGTTGTGGCTTTAATATTCCACCGAAATGGCTAAAATTTGGTATTTCGTCTTCGTTCGTGGAATAAAACTTCCCCTCCCAAAATTTGTCCGTACGGGTCCACACCTGCATATAGCCCCCATAGAACGGCACGACCCGAATTTCGGTATTTTGAATTTGGTATTTAGTCTTCTTCATAAACGAAAGGAAACTAATTGTTCAGTTTTACTTCAATAGAACTTGGCTGGGCCGAACTTAATGCCGTTGTGACTTGTTTAAATTTCTGGAAATTATATGGGTGAAAATGTGTTTTTTCCCCATGAAATGAAAACTTGAGAATTCAACTAAAAATGCTTGAAAATCTCGTGACGAAATTGTCTTGTCGGCCTTTCCTGTATCGACTTATAACATTTTTTTATCGACATCAACAAACATGCTCTTCCATTTCTACTTGGAGCGTAATTACAGTTTCAGAATCTATCTTATATTCACAGTATTTCATTGCAAGCTACTGTAATCCTGCAAACTATTGTAAACCTGCATAGAAAAATTAGGCGGCAAATAATATACAATTTTGATCTCTTATTGAAGTCTTGCAACTACATACATATTTATTAATTTGAATGGTATTATTGAACTTTGTTTTTATATCAATGTATTATAATTCTAATATTTTGTTTTAATATGTATGTATGTACAATGTACATATATGCATATATACATATGTTTATAATATGTACTACAAAAAATATAAAATGGTGTTTCTTCCTATATGACCAATATACATACAAAAATAAGGCCTTAAGAGATGCATATCGTTTACAATGGCAATATGAAATATATTTAAAAACCAGTAAGGAAAGATCAAAGTCGGGCGGGGCCGACTATATGATATCCTACACAACCATGATTTTAAAATAAATTGTCGAATTTTTTTTACAACAAATTGGGTCACATTTTCCAAATTAAAGCAAAATGTCTGTCCAATTTTATGTTTGGTGTGTCAAATACACGAAATTTGCGGAAAATAGTATATATGAGAGCTATATCAAAATCTGAACCGATTTCTATATAATTTGGCAAACTCATTTCTAGTCCGAATTTGGTGACAGAATTTGTGAGTTTGATGCATGAAATCAACCGAATATATATAGGAGCTATATCCAAATCTGAACAGATTTCATTGTAATGTGGCACACTTTTTCTACACCAAATTCCGTCACAAATTCCAAATTTCATCAAAATTGGTCATACATAATGTGATTGGTGCATGGGCGAGAATATATATGGGAGCTATATCTAAATCTGAAGCGATTTCAATATAGTTTGGCATGTTTATTTCTAGACCAAATTCCATCCCACATTCCGAATTTCATTGCATACAGTGAATACAAGCGAAAGTCGTACAGCTAATGACATTTATTTAATTGATTTATATCTCAGACACAAAAAGGGATATGAAAAAAGTATTTACGCAGCTTTTTAGTCCATTCGGTGGACAATTTAAAGGCACGAAATAAAAAATAATCAGCCCGTTTACATTGAGAAATAATTAAGTTACCTAAAATACTAAGAATTTTAGAGCCAAGCGGAAGAAAAAATATTTATTAATATAATTTTTGCTCAGTACAATCCCAGGAATCAGAAACGCGAAGGGTCCAATAAGGTGTTTAAATTGCCCCACCCTAATATGGAGACCACAGTTTTAATTGTTTTTATTGTAACCATAATAGAGGTCGATGTTTATTTCTGGGGGTCATACTCTGAAAAATTACGAAATCGCAATTTGAAAACCAACTCTTGACTTCTCCGTTGATGCAATGTAGCGGTTAGATAACGGAACTTCAGTCTAATTTATAAGTGGGTACAGTTATCGTTACGGTAAAAATCACCAAACGATATTTATAAATGGCTTTGGTATTGTTTTTCTCTCAATACAAATTTTCATTTTGGAAATATATATATGTAGCTATATGAAGCCAAAACGGTTCGTCTTTCCATTGTAAAGTAAATAACAACACGTGTCGCAATGATACGAAAAAAAAAATCCGTGGAAAACTAATGACCAGGGAAAGTGGTGTAGGGTATCACGTGGTCGGCCCCGTGCGGCGGTAGCCCTCTCTTATTCTCTTTTTTCACAATGAACAATGGAAGCAAAAATGATCACGAAAATTGTTTCAAGACTCCTAACTATCACCCGAATCTTCAATAAAAAACAAGTGAAAACGTATCAGTCGGCTTTGCCGACAGAGAAATAACCACAGCCTGTGTGAATTTAAACACTTTTTCTCAAAAAACTTACTTTTTTTGAGTCGTTCCTTTCGATAGACTACGTTTTTAGGGCTTTACGGCTTTTGGACCATTATATCAGGAAACATGGACTTGTCCACGAAAAACATAATACCGTCGTGAACAGGGCCACTAGGAGTACCTTCGGTAATAATTTCCGAAGATTCTCGAACAGACTCCTAACCTCACTTAATCAAAAAGATTGAACATTTGTGTGTGTGGTATCCCATGAAGTGGGCCGATAGGGCCTAATTTTGAACATAAACAAAGTTTGGACGAAACATTTCGAGATCCAAAGTTTGGACCAAATCGGTCTCTCCGTTTATGAGATAACACGCGTACCATTTTTGGGAATATTCTCGAACTTTTGTCGGGGAGGTTCCGGAAGGAGTATACCCATATAATATTCGAAGAAATATTAGTAGTAACCAAAGGAGTGGACCGATATCGCCCATCTTAGAATCTGATATAAATTTGCGCAAAATATTACTACTGTCAATTTTTTGACAGGATCAGTTTATCCATTCGAGAGTTATCGTGCACTACACATGGTGCCATAGCGGTTTTTTCAGTTTTCGGGCCATTTTCGCAGGAAGTATGGACTTGCCCTGAAAAAAACTTATACCTTCGTAATAGGGACAGTGAATACATGTCGTTACAACAAAAATCAAAAGGATTCGAGAGGAGGTCTTAAACTGCACTTTTTACGAAATTTTGTGTGGGAGGTACCCGAAGGGGTAGACCGATATAGTCCATATTTGAATTGGATCTCTGTCTGGTAGAAATATTACGATGTGCAAAGTATGGACCAAATCGGTTAGTCCCTTCGAGAGATATTGTGCGCATCATTTTGGTGGAAAATTTTAACTTTTGTAGGGGAGGTATCCGAGGGAGTGGACCGATATGGCCCATTTGTGAACCTAAACTAATTTTTTTGGCATCAATAGGCAAAAGTTCATTCATTCTCGCTACGGGAAATCATTTTTGAGAAAAAAGGTCAAAACGTCATAACCCTAGTATATACTCTCGTTAGCATAAATACTGAGGATATAAAAACAGTCGATAAATACATTATTCTCAATTACACTGTGATACAAAACTTGAAAAAAATTCCCCTCGGGCTGATGTATTAATTCGGTTTTGTTGGAGTCCACGGAAGATGAAGATACATTTGATTTCATTGGGTCACATCAAACGGAGATTCTTAGGCGGTCAACTTAAAACGGATACAACTTCTTTTTGGGATTCAAATTTTATTATTTTTTTTTTCATTGAAAGCAGAGAATAATATCTTCCGAATAAGCTATAACTTTTTAAAAACGGGTAACAAAAATGTTTTCTCGCGTTTTATGCTGCTGCATTATAATTGTTTATTTTTACAGAAAAGGAAAAGTCAGCTTTCGAAGCTTTTTTATTTGTTAACATTGGAACCTTAGTGCGTATTATTATTACCTTGTTTTTGGTTAATAACAGTCATACGCATTGGGCATACAATGCTAACAAATAACAAATTTTGATAATAAAAAACTCAATTTTGATAAACATAAATTTTTCAGACAAAAAAATGCAGGGCATGCATTTCAACAACATTTTGGAGTTTTTGGCACCCTAATATGAAGAATTAATGTTTTGTTTTTGTTTGTTTTAAATTTCAAATTTACTATCGGTAAGAAGGTCTTAAAATGAATTAGTGCTGTGCAATTTGAGTTTTTACGCTATTCAAAGTATTTAGATACTTAAGTGAAATAAATCTTAATAAAGTAATTAATCTGCAATTATATTGCTTCTTATTGATTTTATGTAGTATTTTTCCAAAGAAAAATTTCGTAATATTTTTAATTAAATATTAATAATTCTTTTGGCAGATTTCAAGGAATTTGTTTTTTTTATAATTTTGGCCAAAGTTCAAAGACAAAATACTGTAGACGAATGAATATCTGTTATGAATTACATACAACAAAATATATTTTTCTTACATTTTTATCCTTGAATTTGTGTGTTTCACATAATCCTTGAATCTATTCAAGTCAGTAGTGCATTATGTTATACGATATGAACTTTCCAGTGAAGTGTTCTTTAGTCAATATAAATATGTATGCAAGTATGTATTTTCTTGTAACCTCTTTCCATTCGTTTTGGTTTTATTGAGAGAAGAAGCAAAAACAAGAAGAAAATAAAAGAATTATTCAAAGTTAATGGAAGGAAAATAAACTTTTTCAATATTACTTTTCAATAACATCGGGCAAGAGAATAACAAGTTGAAGTGAAAAGAAATTTCTTCAAACTACATTACTGTTATTGTCATCATCGCCATCACCATTACGATTATCCGCATGGCAACAAACAAGTATAATTTATGGGAAATTATTTTTGTTTTTTTTTTTGGAGAAAATATGTCCAAAGAAATATGCTTTGCAGCAGTCATTAACAATGGTTGTTGGCATTACTAATGGGTAATTATGTGGAACGTAATTAGCAAAAGGATAAAGGTTAAAGTTTATTGTTGAGTTGGGGAAATCTGATGGAGACTTACAAAAGTCATGGCACATATTTGAAAATGTCCCTTAAAGTATGCTTTTGGTTATATTATTTGTGGATAATTATGCATTTTTTTTTTTGCAACAGGACGTTTTTGTGTTTGCTGAGAAATGTATTGGAGAAAGTTATAAACCGTCCGAGCTTAAGCCGTTAGTAGAGAAAATATGTTCAGGAGGTAGGTGTAGGAGAAATAGAACAAAATAGAAATAAAATTGCTTTTGAACTTTTTGTGTGAAATCTATCGGCTTAGATAATTACTACTTAAAATTGTAAGGGTGGTCGTAGTGCTCTGCATTCCATTCCCTCCTAGTACCCGATTTCCATTTATTGTTAAAGAATTTTTCCCTTCTGCATGTTTTGAGAAGTAGGGGATGAAAGATACAAAGCAACGGCTCTGACCGACGACTCAAGTGAACACTGACTTACCGTTGGTGTCACCTGGGGAGCTGTCTTTAACACCTATTAAAGATAGTGAGCTAACATGGGCCGCGCGTTCCTTCACACATAAGAACGTTAAAAACTTGGGTTAGGCGTCGGGCTAGTAACCCATCCATCCCTCCGAAAAGCAACATACTATGAAATAATAAAGAAAATGAAAAAGAAATCCCTCAAAAGTTGATAACCCTCTTAAACGTTTTAAGGAATATGATCTGCGAATCTGTATCTGGAATAATCGCACTCTTTATAGGAAAGGTGCGTTTAAGCATTGACGGAAGTACTAGGAAAATACAAGGCCAATATTACTGCCATACAGGAAATACGATGGATGGGGAAAGGCGTCACAACAACATCTAAAGGTGACGCACTGTATTATAGCAGTCATGACATAAAAAATTAGTTCGGTTGGTCGAAGGTTAAAAAAAATCTGGTCTTCACCTACACCCATGTGTATGAGAGACTTTCTACAATACGGAGGAAGGTAAAATTCTTAAACATCAGCTGTTTTTCCGCTCATGCTCCCACTAAAGACAAGAGCGAGCAGACCAAAGGGACATTTTACGAGCGCTTAGAAGAAACATATGACCCTTGTCCTGCCCATGACATTAAAATAATTCTAGTCGATTTTAATGCCAAAATTGGGAAGGACCTTTGGGTCAACAGTCGGGAAATTCAGTCTCCACAGTGAAACATCTGTCAATTGAATGAAGTTGATATGCTTCGCAGCCGCGAAAAACATGGTGATTAGCAGTACCAGATTCAAGCATCTCGACATTCATGAGGGCACTTAGCTGTCTCCGAATCAAAATACAAGAAATCAAATTGATCACATTATGATAGATGGAATACATCCATCGAACGTGTTGAATCTACATTGTACAATCGTTCCGAGGAGCAAACATAGCTTCGGACCAAAGACCCGATCAAAGCACTCCTTGCCCCCATAACTTGTCAGCACAGTGACAATATATTGCCTAATCCATGCTTGGATACAAGAGACCTCCACCAAGGAACCCATTGTATGACCAGAAGTGTCGTGCTGCTACTGAGGAGAAAAATGCTGCATATAGGGTTGCTACTCCATAAACAGTAGTAACGCGTAGCGCACGAGAGAGGTATCGAGAAAAAGGGAGAGAAGAAACGTCGTAAGACAGATAGAAATGGAAAAGAGGGAGTGTGAAAAACTCGAGATTTACAGGAGCCAGAATGAAGTGCGAAAGTTCTACCAAAGAGTAAAACATCAATCTGATGGCTTTGGTACAGGCACATAACTGATACTGATGGTGTGCTCAGGATATGGAAGGAGCATTTTTCCAAACTGTTAGTAGCGAAGACGATGAAGATACCGCAGATCCAATTTCAGAAGATGGTATTGAATGTATACCACCCGGCCAAGATGAGAAAAGATAGCAATAAATCGGTGGAAGAATAATAAGGCAGCAGGAGCCGATCGGTGGCTTACCAGCCGAGCTATTCAAACACGAAGGCGAGAAACTGATAAGGTGTATGTTTCAGCCAGTTAGCATCATAACAAGAATAAAGCATAGCCAACGATTGGAACCTGAGCATCCTGTGTTCCATGTACAAGAAAGGACATAAGACTGTGTGCTCTAATCATAGGGGCATATGTGTGCTCTCTGCTGCTTATAAGATAGTGTCAGGGACAGGGACGTACGCAGGATTTCATTTCGGGGGGGGCCCAACTTGACCAAAAATCATGAAAAATTCAAATGTTGTGTAGCGTTACGTAAAGCTATTTTAAGGGGTTATGACCACTTATATACATCAGAAAAGCCATTTTTCATGCATTTTTTATATGAAATCTATTAAACCTTGATTTACCTTCTAATTTATTTTTTTTTTTGTTGAAAAATATATACAGCACTGTTTTTACTAAAGCAGTTTGCGGTACCCACTGTAGTTTAAAAAAAATAAATCGATCAGCATATATTTTTGTGGGACAGACACGCCGTTCGGACTCGGCGATAAACAGTAGGTCCCATATCATTGAGCTAATATAAATCGGGGTACACTCATTGATATGAGAGAAGTATCCCTTGTCCCTTCTGGGATGTTTGTGGAACAATTATTATATTACGAACCTAATAATAATTATCGAAACGGAATTAATTAAAATTAATTTTTAAAAATTTTTAACAGTTAAAATCATAACTTCTATTTTAACAAAAAAAAAAAAAAAAAAGCTGTAAAAAATTGATATTTTTCGGACTCCGTCAGCAGTTTTTAAAGACTCTCTCAGTTAAGCACATGATTTATGTGTATAATAGTCCCACAAAAACATATAAAGACCGAAGCATCCGTTTTCGAGTTACAGTGGGTACCGCTTTCAAAAGTGCCACTTCGAGGAAAAGACGTTTTTAGTTTCTATGCTACATACAAAACACAATAAATGTTTCCCTTCGAAAGCTAATATCTCGGTAAATTTTTGTCCGATGGACTCGAAATTTTGGCACATATTCTATTCTACATGTACTTTCAAATAAGCCAAAAAATTGAATTTTTCGAATTTTATATAAAATATTGGTACAAAGTATATAAATTCAATTGAAAGAATTCATAATATTTAGTATACAATTTTAAATATTTACAGAGTAGGATATTTAGAATTGAAATTGAATATCGGACCACGTTCCGTAAAGTCGCCATGTAAAATGTACGCCCCGCTTTCAGTGTATTGATGTTTTTAATCATACAGGCGCACATTATAGTTTATCGCAGAATTTTACAACCACAAAGAATTACCGTTGTCTTTGCAGTTTTTATGGTGCGAAATCTATACAAATTATGGAATTTCCAGTTCATTATTTGTCCAAATATTTTATTCTGACCCTTATCTACAAATTTGCTTCAGAGGTCAGAGGAAGATTTGCATTGGTTTCAGAGATATAGCCTCGAGTTACTTTAAAAAGTCGATATTTAACAATTTCTAGGTGGGGCCATAAAATCCGAGCTGGATCTGACTCAACAAAACGCAACTAGGGCTTTTGTACTTTGGGTCTATACTTTCAAAAAATCCTCACATCAAATTGTGTGCACAAGATTACCTTAAAAATGTGGCACAGTGTTATTTACCGGAAGAGATAGGGTCTGATTCCAGGATTATTTAACTTTTAATATAATGTTAAAAAATAAGCGTTATATTTTATTCTTAATTTTACGATTAGAAGTTTTTGGACTCGATGACAAACAATTTGATGAACTTTGACAAATAAAAATCGATCCTTATTGAACCCACTTAATTGTTCGTAAAAAATAAGCTAATTAATTTTAGAAATGGATCTTATTTTGAGAGACACTCCTCTCGATAGTTACCGCGCCCATAAGCTATTTTAGTTGGTCACCGTAGTATTTAGAGCTTTGCCAGGAAGCATGAACTTGTCCAGTAAAAATAGGATTTCGCTGTAAACAAGACTACAAAATGTCCAAAGGATCCTCGAGCAGTCTTTAAACTGCAGTTATGTTAGACTTGTATGAGGGACCTGAAGATGTTGTCCAAACATATTCTCTTGGAAGTTGATGTACTTTTGGAAGTAATTTTGCGAGCGGACCGAGATAGTCCAAATTAGGTTCGTTTTTAGACCGAATCGGTTAGTCCCTTCGACCATTTTAGTGAAAATTTTTGAACTTTTATGGCAGAGGTACCGAAAGGACTTAAATTTAATTTGGACAAAACATTACGAGATCCATAACTTGGACCAAATCGGTTGATCCGTTCGAGAGTTATCATGAGTTCCAACCTGCCAGACAAACAGAGATACAGACGGACGGACGGTGGTATGTACTTCCATCTTGTCTGAAACGAATATCGTCCATACATATGTATGTGGAGTCTAAAATCATTATTTGATGAGACCTATTTGTATCGTATCCTAGTGTATATAATCTCGTAACCTTAAAGTCTGAGGCTACAATTATACTTCGGTGATAAAAAGCAAAAAAATCAAGTGACGCACAAAAATTAATTTGTCTTCATTATTTTCTCATAGTGTTTAGCAGCAAATTTGTCTAAAATAGAATAAGAAAATTTTGGCGATGTCAGTAAAACAAATTTCTAATTGGCTTTCAAGATGTAGTCCACGAAGCACCGGACCTTCATACATTTTATCCAATAGACATTTCTTCATATACTTCCATTCCCACAATACTGAACTCATTTTTTTATTGTTACACAATGAGTTTTAAGCCTCGAGAGCTCTATATAGTTCGAATATGACATAAACTTGGAGTATATTCATTATGGAATTCGAATTTGATAGTGGAATGATATGACATGAAGAAGTAATTCAGATTGCATTGGAAGTTTCTCTCAAAAACAGCATAGAAACAAAATTTTTTTTAAATATTTTCTTACAAAACTTGTTAATGATGTACATTTTCTGTTTCAAAACTTAAGAAAATATAAGTTTTAATTTGAAATCTGCAAACATACAAACATTTTTATGAGAAAAAAATATAATAACTAGTTACAGTAGCTTAACAAATTTTGTTCGACCAAACCATTTCGGGGGGGGCCCGGGCCCCCTGTGCCCCCCCCCCCTGCGTACGTCCCTGGTCAGGGATATTGTGCAAACTACTAAAGCCCGTGGTTAACGGAATAATTGGAGTGAACTCTTTGGAGTGATAAAGCTCTTAGAACTATTAGTAGGAATGACAGACTATTCATATAGAAAAGTCACGGTAGTCACTTAGATACCTAGGCTGCTTTAAAGGCGTTAAGATCCTACACTATTAAATCCAGGACTATACCAAACAATTGCAGGTCTATCTTAGAAACATTTAATATACAGTCGAAATCGCTTATAACGTCGTCGTTTATAACGCATATCGGTTATAACGACCATATCCAAAAGTCCCAAATCTCTGGGGCCCTTTATAGCCCTATCGTTTATAACGACATATCGGTTATAGCGACGAAGTCCGTCGGTCCCCTGACCGACGTTATAAGCGATTTCGACTATACACGTTTATTTTTGTAGTGTACCAGGGCACCGCAACGTTGAGGGAAATGAATTGGCAAGACGAGGCTGCCAGCCCTCGTACCTAAAGGTGGAGGGCTGTGTCAAGCCAACGATTTGTTTCTTCCTCAACAAACTCAGTAAGCTATACGCCGAGAAAACAGCAAGATGTAAGAATTTGGCGATACCTTACAACCAGGTAAGTAAGGTATCGAATTCAATCGGGCCGGCAATCTCGGGGCGTAGAACTGCGACCCTTCTATCACTACGTAAATCAGAAATAAGGATCGCTATAGGGTTATTACCGGTCACTGCGTCATCAGATCTATGATAAACTAGTGGGAGGACAACTACATTGAGTATTGCAGCTTATGTGAGGATGTAGAAGAGACGGAAACAATCGATTACCTTCTCTGTCTGTGTCCTAGACTGTCGGTCAAAACAAACAGGCTGTTTGGTGTACATGAGATGAAATCCTACTATACTTTTCCTCAATTGACCCTACAGCCCTCTTAACCTACTGCAAGAACCTTAATTGGTTATGGGGCGGGTCAAAATAGACTATGCATTTTCAACTAAGTACTTCCACCCCATCTCTCTGCTGTATCTACTCTCTACATCTTTAATGTTTTTCCACCTTCTTTTCCCTCCTACCCCCTTTCTTATTTAATTTCTGGATGAAAACAATGGACCGCTGGTGCCCGAGGGAGGTGACTATAACCTAAACTATTGGTCGTAATTTCTGTAACATTCTTCTTCAAAAATGTCATATATGTTCTACTTTTGTAGAGGGCCAACTAAGTACCGTACGTTACCGGTTCGAAAACGGCCGTATTACTTACACCAAGGATTTTGCCTGGTTGATCGTTGCCAACGTGTTAAAAATTGTAAAACACTTATATGTGGCAATGTTTTTACGAAATCATGAATGAAAATCACCAGTGTTACCACATGTTTTCAAAATTTACACTCCTCTGTAAATGGCACGTAGAAATTACCAAACGCGTAGGTAAAGATAACTAAGAGGTAGCTACCTACCCGGTTACCTAGGGCTAGAAATTACGGGCATAAGAACGGTGTTAAGTTCGACCAGGCCGAACTTGTTATAACCTCCACCACGAGTTGCATTGAAGTAAAATGGAACAGTCAGTTTCCTTTCGTCTATGAAGAAGACTAAATACCAAATTTCAGCAAGTTCGGCAAAACAATGTGACAAACCTTCAAAATAACGAAATTCGGGGAGCACCGTTCCATGGGGGCTATATCAAAACATTGATCTATACCTAAAAATTTCTGGCGGAAAGTTTTTAGACTCAAAGGAGACTAAATACGAAATTTCCGGTATTTTGGTAAAACCTTCAAACTACCGAAAATCAAGAGGTACACTTCTATGGGGATATAGCAACCCGCGGACCTATAGTGATAATTGTCCTCTGCAATATTTTGTAACCCCTTGGAAGACTAAATAACAAATTTCAGTCTTTCGATGAGATATTGACGTCACAATCGATACGTGGCTTTTACCTCCAACAAAGACTAAATAACAAATTTTAGCCATTTCGGTGTAGTATTGAGGCCACAACCTTCAAAATACCGGAAATAGGGAGGTACCGGTGGGAGGTGCTGTACTAAGGCGTGGACCTATACCAACAAATTTCATATGGAACTTTTAATACCCCAAACGAAGACTAAGTACCAAATTTCAGCCATTTCGGTGGAATATTGAGGCCACAACCTTCAAAATACCGGAAATAGAGAGGTACCGTACTATGGGGGCTATACTAAGGCATGAACCTGTACCGACAAGTTTATAGAAGAAGGTTTTTTACCCCCAACGAAGACTTAATACCATATTTCAGCCATTTCTGAGGAATATTGAGACCACAACCATCAAAACGGCGAAAATCGGGAGGTACGTTCTATGGGGGCTATATGAAGGCGTGGACCTTGGGGGAGGTGTTGTGGGCCTGGGTTTCTATATGAAAGCGTGGACCTATACCGATAAATTTCATATGGAACGTTAAATACCCTAAATGAAGACCAAATATCAAATTTCAGTCATTTCGGTGGATTATTGTGGCCACAACCTTCAAAATACCGAAAATCGGGAGTTTCCGTTCTATGGGCCAATATGAAGGTGTGGACATATACCGACAAGTTTCTGGGGGAAAGTCTTATTTTCCCAACGAATACTAAGTACAACGTTTCAGCCATTTCGGTGTAAAAATGAGGCTTAAATCTTCAAAATATCGAAAATCGGGTGGTACCGTTCTATGGGGGCTATAGCATAACGTGGACCCATATAGCCCATTTGCAATACCAAACATCCTAGGAGTAAAAGAAACTTCTATACCAAATTACAAAGCCCTATCTAAAAAATTGGGAGCTGTATCTTGATTTCAACAGACGGATGGACGGACAGACGGACATGGTTATATCGACAAATTTAATTATACCCTCCATACTTTGGTGGAGGGTGTAACAAATATTTCGTAGGGGTCCTCACCGGCTCTAACATGGCAAAGCCCATGCCTTAGCTTTGTCTTCTTTCACCTTAGGTGGACACTAAGTGAAGCCACCCACCTGGTGAAATGCCTTTAACAAAACAAATTGTCTTGATTCACCAACCCCGTAAATGGATTGTTTGTAGGATGGAAGGCATTGCCTCATCCGTACAATAAAGCAGATTTAATATATCTTAAATTGGAGAATGCCATTGTTGTATTTACACAAACTTTAATAATTAATGGCCAATTTAGAACTCGAAGTATTAGACAAATAAGTTTTTCGATGAAAAACCAATAATGTTTACCTACAAATACATACATACATATATACATATTTACGCGTATTTTAGTTAAATAACTAAATAAATATTATATCATGGCCTATTTCAGTTATTATAATTGCCTAATAAGTCATAGATATTTGAAGGCCATAAAAATGATATTAACACTTGTCGTTGTATTTAGCCTTAAATTAGGCCAAGTACATACATATGCATATAGAAATTCTTTTGAAGTAATAAAAGACTTGACAATAAGAAAATCATTAAAATGTTGGGCTTTTTGTTGTCTATTCAAACAATTTACAAGAAAACGGATATTAACCCAAGAGAGAGGGAGTTTGGATGGAGAGAAAATGGGAATGAATTAGAATTTAGTGTTTGACAAAGAAGTAACACATCAAATGAGTCATGTCTGTCTATATTAGATGTAATAAATATAATAGATGTAAAAAATTTAAACATAATCTTAAGTTTTCTTCTCAAAGGAATTGTTTTACTAACAAGTATCCATTCATGTATGAATACACAACAGAAAGATTTCATCATTATAATTTTAATTTTTATTAACACTATTTATAAGAATTGATATTGATAGAAGCATCTATAAATTAAATAGACTTTATATCTCAATTAGCAACTGAATTGTTGACACAATACTTGAGAGAATATGTGCTGCTTTTATGCACATAAACTATGCAAAGTGTTTAAATGCTGTTAATTGTTAGGCTTTGAATATTTTATGATGTTAGCCAATTATTGTGGTAGCAAGTAGAAGATATTGAAAGTTTCTTTCATGGGATTTTTAATAGAGTTATAAATGTTGTAAGATTGCTAATAAATTAATGAATTGCCATTATGAAATAATGGAAAATTGAATAATGGAATAGACATTATGCAGGGTTAAGGTAATATAAAAGTTACAATATTATATTTCGAACACCTGCAGATTGAAAGGAGACTGATGTAAACTGAGAAGTAATTTACTCGGCCAACATTGTGACTAAATACAGTCATAAAACTTCAGATTGAGCTATTAAAACTACTAAACACACTTGTTTGAAGGTTTCGGGTTAGTATCCCATTATTGAAGAAACAAGTAAGAACGGCGTTAAGGTCGGCCCGGCCGAACTTGTTATACCCTCCACCACGTGTTGAAGTAAAACTGAAAAATTAGTTTCCTTTCGTTTATGTAGAAGACTAAATACTAAATTCCAGCAATTTCGGTAAAACAATGTGGCTAACTTTCAAAATACCGAAAAGAACGGCGTTTAGGTCGGCCCGGCCGAACTTGTTATACCCTCCACCGCGTGTTGTGTTGAAGTAAAACTGAAAAATTAGTTTCCTTTCGTTTATGCGGAAGACTAAATACTAAATTCTAGCAATTTCGATAAAACAATGTGGCTTACTTTCAAAATACCGAAAACTGGGAGGTACCGTTTTATGGGGGCTATGTGAAGGCGAGGACCTGTACTGACAAATTTCGGGATGAACGTTTTATACCACCAATGAAGACTAAATACCAAATTTCATCCATTTCGGTGGAATATTGAAGCCACAACCTTCAAAATACCGAAAATCGGGAAGTACACTTCTAGGGGGGCAATGTGAAGTCATGGATCTATACCCACAAATTTCAGGTGGAAAGTTTGGAAAGAAGACTAAATACCAAATTACAGCCATTTCGATGGATTATTGTGGTAATAATCTTGAAAATATATATAAAGATTAAGGCGTGGACCTGCGGAAAGTTTTATACCACCAACGAAGACTGAATACCAAATTTCAGCCATTTTGGAGAAATATTGAGGCCACAGCCTTCAAAACACCGAAAATTTGGATGTACCGTTCTATGGGGGCTGTATGAAGGCGTGGACTATACCGACAAATTTAGAGCGGAAAGTTGAATACCCTCAATGAAGACTAAATAACAAATTTCAGCCCTTTCGGTGGAATATTGAAGCCAACACCTTCAAAATATCGAAATTCGGGAGGTACACTTCTATGGGGGAAATGTGAAGGCGTAGACCTATACCTACAAATTTCAGGTGGAAAGTTTTACCCACCCCAACGAAGACTAAATACCAAATTTTAACCATTTCGATGGATTATTGTGGCAATAACTTTCAAAGTACCGAAAATAGGGAGGTACCGTTCTATGGAGGCTATATTAAGGCGTGGACCTGTACCAACAAATTTCTTGGGGAAAGTTTTATACCACCAACGAAGACTAGATACCAAATTTCAGTAATATCGGTGGAATATTGAGGCCACAACCTTCAAAATACAGAAAATCGGGGGGCTTATGAAGGCGTGGATCTATACCGACAAATTTCATATGGAAAGTTTTGTAACCCAAATGAAGACTAAATACTAAATTTCAGTCATTTCGGTGGAATATTGAGGCCACAACCTACAAAATACCGCAAATCGGGAGGTACAGTTCTATGGGGACTATATGAGGGCATAGGCATATACCGAAAAAATTCTGGAAAGAGTTTTATACCAACGAAGACTTATTACCAAATTTCAGGTATTTCGGTGTGATTATGAAGCTAAAACCTTCAAAATACCGAAAATCGGGTTGTACCTTTCTATGGGGGCTATATCAAAACGTGGACCGATATAGCCCATTTGCAATACCAAACATCCTAGGAGTAATCTGTACCAAATTACAAAGCTCTAACTTAAAACTGGCGAGCTCTTTCTTGATATCAACAGATGGACGGACAAACAGACGGACAAGGTTATATCGTCTTAGAGTTTTACCCTAATCAAGAATATATATACTTTATAGGGTCTCCGATGAATATTTTGATGTGTTACAAACGGAATGACAAATTTAATTATACCCTCCATATTATGGTGGAGGTTATAAACAGCAAGTAATAGTCCACTCTCTGCAAAGTATATACAAGGTGGCGCAAAAGTAATCCTCCTATCAGAAAATGCTATAAATTTTGCGATTGGCCCCTAATGTCAGTTCTGTTTTGACATTTGTGTAGTAAATAAACAATGTTAAGCTACACTGCTCCAGAACGCTGAATATTGGTGACAGTTTGTTTGACCAATAATCGGTCGGTGACTTTGGCACGACGTGAACTTCGTCGCAGATTTTGGATTTGACCGCTCCAGACTTATTTTTGTGGGGCTTTTTGAAGTCGCGGGTTTATGTCAACAAGCCTCAGACTCTTTCAGCTCTTAAAGACTATATCCGTCAAGAATGTGAGGAACTATCTCCGGAAGCTTTGGCCAAAATGATGGAAAATGCCATAAAAAGGGCTCAAATTACAATAAACAATGGCGGCGGCCATTTATCTGACATCATATTCTCGACATGATGTAAAAAAAATTAAAAGACCAAATAAAAATAATCCACAAGAAAAATTAAAGGTTTTCATTTTTTATATTTAAATTACAACCAAAAAACATCGGAAGTTTACTTTTGCGCCACCTTGTACTAACAAGTAAAAAAGTTGCGCCTTTCAGGCTGTTTTCTCAAGAAGTATGGACTTGCCTCTGAAAAACTCTTGCCGACGCACATTGGCCTCAAATGTGAATTCTTTGGCCAAAAGTCAATTTTTTGACATTCTTCTTTTGAGTTTTTTTCTTCGCAATATTGAAGTAAACACTCCAAAACAACAAAAACAATGATTGTTTGTTCCAAATTTGCATTTAACGTTAGACGAGAAGGAGTCGAAGTAGAGATTTGTTTACTGTGTTATAAATCGAGTTGAGTGCGCAGTATTTTGTGATAATTTGTGGGTTATAAAATCGCAATAAGTAAAAGTGTAAATGTAAAACTCAAATATGAAGAAGAAAGAAGAATGTAAATAAAATCATTTTCCAAAAAGAACAGAAGAAAAATTCGGTCTAAGAACAAGGCTATCAACATATTTCTGAAACACTCTTAAATTCTTACATTTTGTTTCAATGGTAAAATTGTTATGGACCGAAATAATTTTGATCGCTAGTGGTCGATGTTAGAAAAAAATCAAAAATACTTTGATGTGTATACTTTAATAAAAAAATCACTTCAAGGTGCGATTCGTTGCGAAATATTTCATATTCGGCTGGTACAAAATTAATTCTAAGAAACACAATTTTGAACCAATTTTCCTGAAAACTTGGTATTTTTATTTCGAGAGTCCAGAGAATATTTCAACCGAAAATTGTCGACATAGGTCCACGTTGGGGTATAGCCCCCATATAGGGGTACCCCCAATTTAAGGTAATTTGACAATTTTAGCCAAATTTTTAAGCCGATTTAGCTGTAATTTTGCATTTTGATTTCTTAAAAGATATGAACCCTTCGCATCAAATATGATGAACATAGGTCAAAGTTTTAGTTTAGACCTCATATAATGGGATCACCCTGTTTAATATATTTTAACGGTTTTTTGGAAATTCAGGGTAAAAATAATTCTGAATTAATATTTTGTGAAGGTATTTATAAATAAAACTAAGTATTATTAAAAAGTAGCGGGCAAATAGTTTTGGCCAGAAAAATTGGATTTCGGACCAGTGTGCGACGTAAAGGAGGCAGCTTATGCAAGCTGCTTCAACAGAAACCAAAGTCATTCGAGAGCGGACCTTAAAGTGAATTTATCCGAAATTTTGTGTGGGAGCTACCCGAAGGAGTGGATAAATATAGTTCATATTCAAACCTGACCTATATCTGGTAGACATATTAGGATGTGTAAAGTATGAACCAAATCGGTCACTCCATTCAAGAGTTATCGTGCGCACAATTTTTCCGAACATTTTTGAACTTTTGTCGGGGAGGTACCCGAAGGAGTGGACCGATATAACCCATCTTCGAACTTAAAGAAAGTTTGGACAAAATATTATGAAAGCCAAATGTTGGACCAAATCGGTTCATCCGTTCGAGAGTTATCGTGCGTACCAGCCAGCCAGACAGACATACAGACGGACGGACATTGCTAAATCGACTCCAAATTGTCTGAAACGGATTTCGTCCAAACATACTTGGGGTCCAAAACCATTATTTCGATGAGGCACATTTTTCCCGTATGAAAGAGTATATACCCTCGTTAGCATAAATGCTGAGGGTATAAAAATCGATGGTACGTGTCGTAAGGCTACTGAAAAGAAGAACGGACAACCTTGCTGCCAGTAGCCACACGAAACGCCAGGGAAAAAATATGTGGAGAAAAAGAAAGAGGAGAATCATATTTTCAGAAGAACAAGTAAGAAGGTATCAGTAAGCTGTGCCGACAGAGATATTCCCTCAGCCTCCGACCTTAAAAATAGAAGTAAACACAATACTTCTGGCGTCAGTAGGGGTTTTTTTTGAGGTTTAAGGCCAATTTCTCAAGAAGTATAGTATAGTACTTGCCCCCGAAGAAAATTTTACCTTCGCAACTAGGATCGCATACACAAACAGAAGAGTCCTTAAACATCACTATTTCCAAACATTGTGTGGGAGGTACTCGAAAGTGTGGTTTGGTCGTTTGGACCAAATTGGACCACTTCAAGAGTTACCTTACGTATTACTCAGGGTAGTATCTGCCGGTAGGCTTTTTGGAACTTTTGGGCCATTATCTCAGGAAGTATGGACTTGCCCCCAAAAAAAATTGTGTCTTGTGACAAGGCCCGCAGGAAGAACTCGCAAAAAAACTCAAAAGGATCCAAGAGGAGCTCTTAAACATTATTTTTTTCGAATTTTGTGGGGAAGGTACCCGAAGGAGTGGACCGATATAGTTCATATAATACGATGTGCAAAGTCTGAACCAAACAAAAAATCCATAAGAGATTTATCTTACGGATTTTAGTTGGTGCCGTTAGGGTTTCTTGGTGCCTTTAGGCCATTATCTCAGGAAGTATGAACTTGCCCGCGAAAAAGGTTCTACCGTTGTAAAGGGGGCCGCAGGGACAACCTGCTGAAAAAATATCAAAATATCGAGAGGTGTTCTTAAACTTCACTTTCTCCGAATTTTTGTGTATGAGGTAGCCGAAAGAGTGGACCGATGCAGTCCATATTCGAACCTGATCTATATATGTAAGGAATAATATGATGTGCAAAGCTTGGACCAAATCGATTGCACCCATCGAGAGAATTTTAAACTTTTGTGGGGGAGGTGCCCATAGGAGTGGCCCATCTTCGCACTTAAACTAAGTTTGGGCAAAACATTACAAAATGCTTAATTTGAATCGGTTGATCCATTCAACAGTTATCATGCGCATCAGCCAGCCAGATAGACAGACGGACGGTCAGTGCTAAATCGACTCGAAATTCGTCCAAACATACATGGGGTCTAAAATCATTATTTCGATGAGGCACATCAGCCAAAAGGCTAAGGGTAAACTTAAAAGGACAACATAGATGCTGGGTTGTTGTTTCTTTGGGGACAATCCAGTACATAAACCGATCCCGGAATGCCAGCCCCGGACTCTTTTTATCTGTGCCGGTATAGTGGCATGTTGTGTAGGTGAGATGTAACGGATGCCGTGAATGGGTACATTCCAGGAATTATTCAGCCTGACCTTCCTGATGGAACATACCGATAGGAATTATGTTGTTTCGTGATGCGCTAACTTGATCCTCAGTGAGTCTACGCCGTAGTTATCGGATAATTAAACTCCCCAACAATTTTCCCAATAGCAGTACCAGAGTATTGCTGCTCCATTTCCTGATAATGTAAATCCTGCAGTTTAACTGCAATGGTGCCAAGATCAATGAGATTATGAATTTTATGAGTCGAAGGGGTGCCACCGTGGTCCAATGGTATGCACACCCGCCTTGCACACTAAAGGTCGTGGGTGCGATTCCCCGGCCAGGCAATATCAAAAATTTCAACGGAGGCAAAATACCCCTCAGTAATTTTGGCGACATTTCCTGAGTATTTCAGCCATGTAAAACTTCTCTACAAGTGGTGTATTAGGACACGCCGTTCGGACTCGGCAATAAACAATAGGTCCCTTATCATTTAGTTAATATGAATCGGGGAGAAGTCTCCCTTGTCCCGTATGGGATGTTTGTGGAACAATATTATTATTATGAGTCGAAGAAGTATAATGGTCGCGGCTAAAAAGAAGCTGGGCACAACGTACTTCGCTTAGATGGTACGAGAAGGGGAATGTTGGACTTGCAATCATATTGCACCAGTCTGTCCAGTATAGACCTACCTCGCTTGCGCTCGACTGTATTGACCCATACTTGGGGTATATGGGGGTAACGGTAATGAAATATATCTGCTAAATGTGTATGTCCCGCCCATTAATAGTTGTGTCCCGCGTTATTCTCCTGACATCAATGCGAATCATGTGCTACGACAATCAACCCTAGGAAATAACCAGAGAGGCATAGTTCTGTATATCCAGTCAATTAATAGTTGTAGGAGGTTTCAATGCGCACCATCAGTTCTGGCAAATAACCCTGGGGAATGACCAGTGAATCATAGTGCTGTCTGATCAAATAGAGGTACATATTTCACACCGTGACATAATTCACCTGACATATTCAACGTGTCACCTGGTCTGATGAATGATGTGACTTGGCAACCCGTAATTTCCCTTGAGTCGGACCTTTGCATCAAAAGACCTGCCGACTTAATAATTTCTGAACGACGTAATGTCCTTTACCATTAGAAAGTCAATTGGCAAGATTGCCAAAACAAGAACTATAATTCAATACATTTGCAACTAGTCGATTGGACTCACTATTCCCACTGCTTGAGTGACCTATTATACCGCTCACCGGTTAATGAAAACATACAAAAGAACCGATAACTGCGAATTCAAAACATTCAGTAAAAAGTTGTACCAAATTTCGTGTGTTTGAAAGCAGTAGGCATGACGTACCACTGTCACGCCTACTGCTTTCAAAATTTTGAGCTAATTTTTGCGTTTCCTTAAATGATGAAAATTTATGAAAATTGGCGTTTTTGCGAGAAAAATAGAAATCTGTAGGTCTAAGCCAGTAACATGTGCTCCTTTGTGTATAGTGTTACAACTCATTTCACTGCCGCATCCATATAACCTCCTCAGCAGATTTTTCAAAACATGACACTTTGGGCTGTCACGTTACAGAAACCCGCTTTTGTTTAATAGCAGAGGGCCACTTATCAATTATTGTTATTTTCGAAAGTACAATTATTTCATTGATAATTTTTTTTGTGGACGGAACCTTCCGTCTATAACAGATCACCTGATAACCTGCCTGATGTTGGTGCATTATTATTCTTCATCCCGCTTAGTTTCGAAATTAGAAGTCTTTAAAAACAAAGAATTGGGGGTTTTGACCAAGAAAATCAACTGTGAAAAACTTTGTAACTCATTTTCCTTTTTGTTTCTTATTGCTTCCTACTTTAAGGCAAAAAGGAAATATGCCAATAAATAAATTGTGATAAATATGTACCTTTAACTTATATTCCATTCATTCAACTACATTTGCTTTTAGTTAACGAGCACAAAGAAGCAAGCAAATAAATTCAACGCCTTTTCTATGTTTTATCTTAAAGGAGAAAAATCCTTTTGTGTAACAAATGTTATCACTAAAGGCGTCCATAACTATGATATAAATGTCAACAACATCAAAACAATTCTCTCTAGAGAAGCTTGAAACGCCCTTTTCAATATCTGCTTCATCTTCGTCATCATTGTCATCACCATCATCAACGCCATCAGCGTTTTTTTTTCTGCTCACTAGCTGTCATATAACAGAGTATTATTCTAAGCTATTTTTATGGTATTTACCACGCCGTTTGTATATTACACTCATTCTTTATCAGCTACTACTACTACTGTTATTTGTTTTCTTGCGGTTTAAGCTTTTGAAGAGAAAACGAACGAATAAAAACAACAAAACCGCATGGCATTCCAATGCACAAAGACAAGATATTCCTGGCAAAGTTGTTATTCGGTGCGGCCTCAATAATGTTAAGCTGCTGAATGAATGTAACAAAGAAATTGTGTCTTAAAGGCAAGGATGTGATAATGGTGGTGGTGATGAGGATAGATAGATACTCGTAGATGGCTGGATGGTTAGATGGGGCGGAGACATTATAAAGATTCCTTTCAAGATATTTATTTATATATGGCATTTCATTAATATATTTTTTCCTCTTTCTCTATCTCTATCACTCGGTACGGAAGATATTGTAACGACTTGCAAGCAGGACATAAAGACAAGCGACATTTACAAGAAGCTATGACATATATCCTATTGTTCTTGTTTTGAAAATTGTTACAGTTTCTCAAGAAGATTATGATTGTGGAAAAGAGGATATTTGTGTTGAAATGATGGGCCATAAAAATTTATTTTTCTTTTCTTTTTCTACTTTTCTTGTTTTCGTTGAGTAGTGCAATCATTATTTTTATTGGCTTTACATTGGCCTATTTCATTACAATATTCTCTTGGTACACATACCAATTATAGCCTAAAAGTAGCATACGAATAGCTTTGCTTGATTTGCTTTCAAGTGTTTACAATTTTGCAACAAATAGTTTTGAAAAAAAGAAACCTTTTTTACTTATTATTTTCGATGAATAGCACTCAAGGAATTGTAAAGAGGTTGGGTTGGTTGGGTTTTTCTTTTTTTAAAGCATCCCATAAATTGTAGTTTTCTTCATCTTCCCATTTGTAATGGCGTAGCATATTTGTGGTAACGTTATATTCACTGCTTTAATTTCCTTTTCTTATCATTTGGTCCTTAAAAAAATACTCCCTGAAGGAAGTAAACGTAAGAGTGGTCAGCTGATTTGGTAGTTTTCTTTTTCTTTCTTATTTATTTTTATTGCTTGTGGCCAATAGGAAATATGTGTGTCCAGGGAGTCATACATATAAATGGTTTTCTATTAAAATTTATCACAAATACAAATTTGCTGTGGAGGAGTTATTTAATGGGTGGGGAACATTTCATTGAACTTTTTTGCGTATCCCTTTTGGAACAGAAAAGCTGGCATTAAATTCCCTACAGTATATTATGCTAGCTGTTGTTGTTTTTTACGTTTTTGTACTATCCTCTTCTGTCGAACATTGTGCTTCACAAAATATTTAATGGCCATTAGCTGTGATGTAATAAATTTATAAAGCTCTTCTCTTTCTCTTTTAACATAGCACACCTTCTCTGTATGAATGGCTAAATTTTAATATTTTTTTATATTAATTAGTCTACTTTATTATTATATAATAGAGCCATATAAAACAAAAAATTAAGATGCAAGAATAAAATGGAAGAAGACCTATGGCAAAATATGATAATTATCAGTAGAGAATATCAGTTAATAAGCAAACTGTTAAAGAGAGAACAAGACTAACAATTAGCGTGTAAAATGGACGTTAGACCATAATAGAGTAATTGGTCTATAAATTATGGTATGAATTATGGCCACAACGTTTTTTTTTGCTGTTAATACAATAAAGAACAAAATGTTAATGGCCGAGTGAGAAAAGACAATAATCGAAACGGGACCAAACTTAACCACGCAACGTCACACGAAGGGACATATATTTGTCTGTTTTGTTAGAGCAGCAATATCTATTTGTGTCAAAACTTTTATTTTTTTTATTCCAGAATTTCAATTAAAAATTTAAAAATACCATCGTCCCACCAAGCTTAAGAAAAACAAATATTGGAATTAATAAATATGGTCAAAATCACCTACAAAACAAATTGTCTTCACAAACATGTCCTACATTTTTTACAACCAGAAAAGCACTTATTAAAACTTTTGGTCCGATTCATGTCAAATTTTGGGACTGGACATATTTTTGGCTTCTGATTAAATTGCAATCGAAACATATGCAACAAATATTTCAATAATAGGTACAAAAATATTTGTATGTACAATTTTTCTGTTTAAAATTCTTTTTCAGCCATTTTGGCAAAATGCCTGAAATCGGGAGGTCCCGTTCTATGGGGGCTATATGAAGACATGTACCTATACCGACAAATTTCAGGTGGAAAGTTGTATACCCCAAAGGAAGACTTAATACCAAATTGCAGCCATTTCGGTGGGATATTGAGGCCACAACCTTCAAAATACCAGAAATCCGGAGGTACCGTTCTATGGGGGCTATATGAAGACGTGAATCTATACCGAGAAATTTCAGGTGGAAATTTTTATACCCCCAACGAAGACTAAATACCAAATTTCAGTCATTTCGGTGGGATATTGAGATTACAACTTTCAAAATATCGAAAATCGGGAGGTACCGTTCTATGGGGGCTATATGAAGACGTGAACATATACTGACAAATTTCAAGTGGAACGTTTTATACTCCCAACGAAGGCTAAATACCAAATTTCAGTCATTTCGGTGAGATATGGAGGCTACAACTTTCAAAATACCGAAAATGGGAGGTACCGTTCTATGGGGGGCTATATGAAGACGTGGACCTATACTGACAAATTTCAGTTGGAAAGTTTTATACTCCCAACGAAGACTTTATACAAAATGTCAGCCATTTAAGTGTGATGTTGAGGACACAACCTTTAAAATATCGTTCGATGGGGGCTATATGAAGACGTTGACCCATGCGGATAAATTTCAGGTGTAAAGTTTCATACCCCTTACGAAGACTTAATACTACATTTTAGCCATTTCGGTGGGATTTTTAGACCACAAATCCTTGACCATATTTTTGCATATGGTTTTGAATATGCTCATTTTATGCAAATATGTAAAAATATGCACAATATGCAAAAGATGCAAAAATGTCTGGGCCTAATTCGTTTTATTTTGTGATAAATAAATACATTTGCATAGGATTCCGCTGTCTAATAATGACTCATTTGGTAAACATTTCAAAACGATTATGAACAGCCCATAAATTGCACATAAACGAACATTTTGAAATTTAGTAGGGTTGGCGTTTTTTATTTGTGATGACGACTTCCATTTTGTTTTTCAAAATAGTAAAGCCTGACTATTTTGAAAAACAAAATCGTTGTTTTAATATTTTATTAAAACAACATTAATTTATTAGTGGGAAAAAAATGGCGCTGTTTACCAAGGGGTAAGGCAGGGAAGACTATAGTTTCAGATTTCGCCACGGATATTCATTAGTTCCCTTGTTTCTTGTTTTTCAACAAGAAACTTTTTATACCCAAGTGAAATTTATTTGAGAAAGATACCCTAAATATTGTCCAATATAGACTTTTTTCGACTTTAAGATGGACTTTTACTAAACGCAAAGTTTCGGCCAAATTAGGCCATTCTCTGGAAGTATAGACTTACCAAAAACAAAATATAAAACTGTCGTAGTATTAGCCGCGGAGACAACCTGCTGCAAAAATGTCAAAACGATTCGAAATATTTTTTTAAACTGAATTATTTCTTATTTTGAAATTCGTAATAGAAAAGTTAGACTGTAATTAGACATGCCGATACTACTTTAGACCTGGACCAGGTATTCATATTAAGTCTAATACGCGATGGAAGCTTATCGATAATTACCATTTCTTTGTCGACGGCAAGGCTGCAAAAAAATTCCAAAGGTAATTCGTGAAATTGGCCATTTTATTTTTTCTAAATAAATATATGTTAGTCAGTTGACTTAGGGGGTTGGAAGATACGAGGCACTGATCCCGGCCGTCTTTAACATGGTAAAGCCCAGGGTCGAGTTTTGGGCTAGTAACCCATCTGCCCAAAAAGCCACGTACTGTGAAAAAAAAAAAACAATGAAAAAAAACAAACCTCTCTAAAGTTGACGACCATCGCAAATGTTTTAAGGATCATGATCTGCGAATCTGCAGCTGGAATGTTCAAACACTTTATAGAGAAGCTGGAGTTTACGTATTGGCAGATGTGCTTAAAAAATACAAGGCCGATATTACTGCCATACAAAAAACATCAAAACACCTAAAGCTGTCATGGCTAAAGCAAGCGTTTGGTTGCGAATTTTTAGTTGGTCGGAGGTTAAAACATGTATTTTCCCAGCGAATGAAAGACTTGCTACAATACGTGTAAAAGCTAAAATTTGCAAAATTAGCTTAATTTGCGCTGATGCTCCCACTGAAGACAAACACGAACAGACCAAAGATATACATATTGTACGAGCGCTGCCCATGACATTAAAATTAGTCTAGGTTATTTTAATGTCAAAATTGGAAAGGAGAATATCGTTGGCCCAACATTCGGCAAATTCAGTCTCCACAGTGAAACATCTGACAATGGAATGAGGACTTCGCAGCGCCAAAGCCACGGTAGTTAGCAGTGCCTGATTTAAGCATCACGACATTCTCCAGGCCAAAAAAAAAAGAAATCAAATTGTTGGATGTACGATCGTTCAGTTGGCTTCCAATTCTAGCGAAGAGGACAAGGATACCATAGACCCAATCTCAGAAGATGATAATGTGTGTACACTGCTAGCCAATATGAGGTAAAAACAGGAATGGATCGGATGAAGAATAACAAGATCGGAGGAGCCGATGGCTTACCCTTCGACCTGTTTAATACTGTAGGCGACACGCTGGTACAAGGTGGCGCAAAAGTAATCATCCTATCAGAAAATGCTACACATTTTGCGATTGGCCCCTAATGTCAGTTCTGTTTTGACATTTGTGTAGTAAACACATGCGAAATACACGTTAATAAACAATGTTACGCTACACTGCTCCAAAACGCGGAATATTGGTGACTATTTATTTGACCAATAATCGGTCGGTGGCACAACGTGAATTTCGTCGCAGATTTCCTGGCCTTCTTTTTGTGGGGCTTTTTGAAGTCGCGGGTTTATAGCTACGGCTCTCATTGACAACTAATTGATTTTGTCGCGTTTTCGTGGTCGTTTTGTGCATTTACCCTGTTCTTGTTCATAAAAAGACTATATTTTGTTTTTTTGTATATTCGTTACAGAACATACAAAAACACAAAACACAGTTTTTTCTGAGCTAACAGGGGTAAATGTCAAAAATGACTATAAAAACGCGGCAAAATCGATTAGTTGTCAATGAGAGCCGTACCTAACAAACCTCGACAGCCCTATACGTTCAGAAGTACAACAATCATGTCTGAATTTGGTATTCAATTAGAGCTCAATAGGATTTGATACCAAACTGATACCTGGCCCTCAGTTAAAATAGAAAGAACCTCAATGAATAATTTAGTACTCAAAGAGGTTTCAGGAATGGAGACATCCTTTGGCGTGATCCTTCAACATCTTGCTGGAAAAGGTGATAACAGAGTGTTAAAAGAATTGATACAATATACACAAGTATTCCCATGATACTTGGTTATGCTGACGACATTGCTAGGACATCAATTACTAAAAAATAAGTAACTAATACCTTTAAAATAGTGAAAGAAGAATCTGGGTATGGCAGAAACGGGGATAATACCAAGTTAATGGTATCGACGCACAATCCGTCCACAGAACTCTGACAATGCCTATAAACAGGGCTGGTTGACTTTGAGAGAAAAATTCCTAGAAAGAATGAGCGATGATGAATACACTTAAAAGGCACATTAATACGAGCCGCATGACGGTACATTCAGGACAGGAAATCCAAGTCTTCGATGGAGTAAACAAGAGGAAAATGAAATAAAAAATCAACATTCTGAATTGGGAAAGAAAACAAATCGAGGATGAGTGGAAATTTATTTTCTTAGTCCGGCTTTTAGATCAAATGTTCTGGAGAAGGCCCCCCAAGTGAGTACATAAGTAGTTTAAGGGCTGTTCGGGAATTGTTTTGACATTTTTATTGAATGTAGTCCTTGTGATTTTGATTAAAAAGAAATAAATATTTTCTTAGGCAAGTCTGTACTTCCTGTGTTAATGAACCGAAAGCTCTAAACAATCCTACGATGGCCAACTAAAATGGTTTTTTGGCACGATAATTATCGAAAGGAATTACTCCCAAAATTAGATTTAGTTCCAATAAGGATACGGTGACCAATATTTTTAGATGACAAAAATGTTAAGAGCAAAAAAGGCGGAAATTTCTAATACTTTGACAACAAATTTTACTAATTTAAATGCATCTATTACTCTGTGACACACAATGGAAATCAAACCCTGGGCGGTGGAAAATTTTTCTACGGTTCAAGAAAAAGGGCGATAACATAGAAGGAGTTGAGAAAGAAGGATAAAATGTTGTACAAAAAGATTCGACATTCGATTTGATATATAATCTCAAAACGAAGCTACAATAACGACGAAGAGAGAAATAAAGCTATTTTCCCGAGCATTATAGGGAGGTTATCCACAAATTTATGACGACATAACTCAGAAACTTGACCTACAGCGAACATTTCCGTTTGAATTCTTTATATACTCATCTCCGGAAGGACTTTTCCACCTTCCAAGAACGAATTCCGACACATGTTCAAAATTTTACCGAAATTGTGCATCCAATATATGAAATCGGAAGCTATATCCAAATCTGAAGCTTTTTTCACCAAAATCAATAGGGTTCGTCCTTTGGACAAAGAAATAGTATCCTCAGTTTTCACTCGGATAGGATAATAAATGCTAGTTGTACTTTAACTATAAAAATACATGGGCAGACGGACATGCATACAAATATTTAGAAATTGATCCTTTGTATATTCCTGAATCCCTCGTATCCTTATGCATTTTACACACAAATGCATAGAAACATAATACCTTTTACCGCACTGTAAATAGCATTTTCTGATGGATCTTTCCATCGCTGCACATTGTTATGTTTAGGACAGGGGTCGAATCACAGAATTTCTGTGGGCAAGGTGGATATGCTCATCATTGGACCACGGCGGATCTTTGGACAAACATATTTACTCTATTTTATTATAAACTAGCAGACCCCGGTCCGCATTGCTGGCCCGTTGTAATGAGTTTTAATGACAACTTTTTATGAACTTTATGCTTCATTATTCAAAAATTAGGAGAACCGGCGAACTTCGTCTCGCAGTTTGTTAGGTACAGAACTTGATGGCTTTGATTCAAACCTATAATACTATTATTGCCATCACCTTGTTCAGTGGCAAATATTTCTTTGTTTTGAACTGTTTAGGATGATCTTTGAAGCAGATGTACATTAGATCAGCGTCAGGCACCATACTTTTCTTTTGCATACTTTACGGGGTGTCATTGTGTGAGTGCATGCTTTTTCAATGGGTTGAATTGTGTGTGTGGAGAGAGCAACGTTAAATGAGCGCACACGGGCGCCTAATCGCCTGACGCTGCATTAGATAATTGTACTTTCGACAATTGTCAGTTTGACGAAGATAGAAGGTACTGAGAGGCAAAGTGTTTTGTGCTTTCTTCGACTCTCTCTCTAAATCGGGACAAAGATATATTTTTTTAAGCAAATAACACATTTTGCGATTTAAATAAAAATATTCGGTAGCATAGTTGAAGCAAAATAATATCATAACGCCCTATTCGTTTCATAATCGATGGTTTTCTACAATTCTTGTTTTAACCACTGAACACGATATTTCATTCAAGTAATTGAACTCGTAGGAAGGAATGCGATCGTAGGAATTTGAATTTAATGCTGAATATAGTGCTTATTTAAATTTGCGTTTTAATCAATTAACCTATTTTGAGCAGAATGATCCGATCGTTATCAAGTAACCACCTTCGTCAGCTTTTTTCCTGACATCTCTGTTTAACGTGATCTCCCGAATTCTGCTTGCATTGCAAGTTCGGAAATAGATGCAATGGCTCTGGTAACACGAACAAATGCGGAAATTGAATTTTGACTGAGACTGTACCATTCAGTACTTGGTACATTGATCCTTGTTAGCAGAGCTATTCTATTAGATGCCGTTCTCTGTGTGTTTAGGATGCTTGAAGTCTTGTCACACTGACACGTGATTGTTGTCCATTACTTGGTCACCCTATATTTAATTTCGACGTAAATAACATAGTCAAATTAATATCACAAACTTTTTAACGTTTAATAAGTATTTACCTATTTATGTTGCCTGATAAAGAATATTTGTCAGATAATTAGACCAAAAAAATCTGCAGTACCTCCGATTTCTTGTTTTTTTTTTCTTTCCAATTTTGAATATCATCCTTTTTCGATGTACATACATACAGTGTATCAACAGTACCAATGTACATATGTATGTATTTGGTCATTTGTAATTGCCTTCCAGCTCTGCGGGAACTAAACTGATTGAATTCATACACCTTTTCAGTGCGGTACAATATATATCTGGTACAGCGTAAATTTTATCGGCATAAATCGGAAGTTGGTCTTTCGAAGATGTTTTTACATACAGTTTAAAAGTATACATACAGTATCGGCCAAAACTAAAGCACCCCCTCAGTAAATCTTTTTGAAATGAGAATTTTTTTATGAAAACTAAATTATAAAATTATTTTTTATTTTTCTTTTTATTTATTTATATCTTTATAATTGAAAACTACAAAAATAAGGAGATCAGAATTTAATAAACAAAAGTTAAAAATCAAAAAATATGTTAGGTCGCAAATTTAAGCGGACAAAACTAAAGCACCCCCCAATTTGAGGTACAACAAAAACTATTGAAATCAATATTTCGTTGCGTATCCTCTATTCTGAATGACACAATCACATCTTTTTGGTATAGAAGATACTAAATTATTAATTACTGCAGGCGAAATAATTGATTTTCGGAAAATTTTGCTTAAATCCTCAAAATACTGAAAATCGGAAGTTACCGTTATATGGAGGCTATACCCAAACGTGAACCCACGTCCACGATTTTTGGTGGATATGTTTTGTGACCACTAGGAACCCTAAGTACCAAATTACAGCTAATTTTGTAGGAAAATATGGCTTAAATATCCGAAATACCGAAGATCGGAAGGTACCGCTATAAAGGGGCTATACCAAAACATTAGCCGATATTGTTCATATTCATCCAAAAATGATGCTACAGCATCCACTAGTCAAATACAATACGCTAACGTTTAAAAATTAGCAGAAGAACGAATTTCAGAAAAACGATAGACGCCGGATTATTCAGTCGACGCACATAGGAGTAATGTATGTTAAAAGTTGATTAAAACTCCTAAAAACCTCATTTATAATCCGATTGATATAATATTTTGCACAAATCATATCTTTGGTCCAAGTACTATTTTTGTAGAAAATAATGAAAATCGGTCCAGATTTGGATATAGCTCCCATATATATTAGCATCGGATAAGAGGTAAATAATGCACTAAAGGCGTAGTATAGGTCCGATCAAGCTGAAAATTGGTGCAAACCTACCTACCTTATTTCTACACGGCTATGTGGTGGTATTTTTGATATTTGCAAAAAAGTGCAAATAGTTATAACCCTTGTGCGCACTTGTTGTCTTACCCATATTTTAATTCAGAAAAACCCGTGATTTTTTCGAATGGCGCAAACATTTATCAAAAGTTTTGATTTAGTCTGATAAATAAGAGCCCCGGCTATAAGACAGATCAAAAATTAGTGTTGGCAAACGTTGCCAAAATATTTTTTTATTTTTTTTTTTTTTTAAATTGATTTACATAAATTATTTGAATTTTACTTCAGAAAAACCAGTGATTTTTCCGAATGGCGCAAACATTTATCAAAAGTTTTGATTTAGTCTGATAAATAAGAGCCCCGGCTATAAGACAGATCAAAAATTAGTGTTGGCAAACGTTGCCAAAATATTTTTTATTTTTTTAAATTGTTTTACATAAATTTTTCCTATTTAACTGCAGAAACAAATTTAAAGGTTTTCATGATTGCAGTGGAGAAAAATATGATTATTTCAGATTGGCGCAACAATGCGTAGCGTATTATCTTTGAATCAGCATAATCTGCAGAATCTTGCATAAAACATCAAAAGTAACTATGGTCCGCAAACGTTCGCATCATGTAGTATTTCACCATTGAAATTTGAGTTATTATAAAAGATATCTATGAATGACGGGATGTATCACAATAAAATAATAGTGAAGATGCAAAAACAATTATCTTTGGCGATTTTTATGAGCTCTAATACACATGAGTACAAATAAAATAAGTAGATTTGGCGAACGCTGGAACCAAAATATATTTCTATTTTGTAAATGTTTTTCTTAAATACTTCCATATTTAAATAATTCAATGGTTTTAGTTGATAAAAATTAGATATTTTTCAGAATGGCGCAAATATGCGCAATATATTATGGTTGGATCTAATGTAGGAGACTTCAGTGCATAAATCACCAAAAGTAATTATGGTCCGCAAACGTTCGCATCATGCACTTTTTCACTTTTGAAATTTGAGGTATGTTAAAAATTTTCATAAAAAATATGCATGAAGGAAGAGACGTACCACCATTATTAAAGAGTGAAGCTGCAAAAACAAATTGGAACTTTTATAAGCTTTTCTTGTACGGAGAATATACAAAAACAAAAAACCTTGGAAATTATAAATTTTCGCGAAAATATTTTTATTTCAATGTTCACTTCATTTTATAATATTTGAGAATGTACTTTTTTGCTTTCATTATAGCTGAGTTCAATCGGCTGCTGCTTTGGATTGGTTAACCGCAGATAGTTGCGGATGGTCATAGCGAATGGGGAAAAGGGTCAGGTGACTGTTTACCAATAGTTTGTTTTTAAAAACGCGATTTTTATATGTTGAGTTTTGATCAACTTTTGGCCTATATTACTCGTATGTGCGACGACTAGAAAAAAAACCTTTTATATCGACTAAAATGAAGGAGCCAGACTGGCATTTGCCAAGACCCATTTGAACTGTTTTCCGATGAATCTATGTTTAATTTAAAGTATTCAGATGGTAAAAGGCTTGGACCAAATGGGCAACCGTTAAATCCTAAATATTGCAAAGACGCTGTAAAATATGGAGGCGGAAGGTTTTTTGCTGGTCGTCGACTGAATAAGCCGGCGTCTACCGTTCTTCTGCAATTCGTTTTTTGCTAATTTTTAAACCTAAGGGATTTAGTATTTGACCAGAGAATGCTGTAGCATCATTTTTGGATGAATATGAACAATATCGGCTAATGTTTTGGTATAGCCCCCTTATAGCGGTACTTTCCGAACTTCGGTATTTTGGATATTTAAGCCACATTTTCCTACTAAATTAGCTGTAATTTGGTACTTAGGGTTCCTAGTGGTCACAAAACATATCCAACAAAAATCGTGGACCTGGGTCCACGTTTGGGTGTAGCTCCCATACAACGGTAACTTCCGATTTTCAGTATTTTGAAGATTTAAGCAAATTTTCCGAAAATCGATTATTTCGCCTGCAATAATTAATAATTTAGCATCCTTTATGCCTAAAAGATGTGATTGTGTCATCCAGAATAAAGGATAAGCAACGAAATATTGATTTCAATAGTTTTTGTTGTACCTCGAATGGGGGGGTGCTTTAGTTTTGTCCGCCTATATTTGCGACCTAAAATGTTTTTTGAATTTTAACTTTTGTTTATTAAATTCTGATCTCCTTATTTTTGTATATTTCAATTATAAATTAAAAGAAAAATAAAAAATAAATTTATAATTTAGTTTTCATAAAAAAATTCTCATTTCAAAAAAAAATTACTGAGGGGGTGCTTTAGTTTTGGCCGATACTGTATATCCCACAACCTCATTTCCAATGAAATTACCTCGGAGCTCTTGATTTTTCAAATAACCCACCAATTTTGTGGATTTGTACTTTTTTCCTCAAAACTGTGGAAACCGCTTTCGGCGTTATCATCTTCATCTTTTCAATCGGCATCTGACCGAAACCACCACTAACCTTTACAAACTCTAAACTAAGCCCTCTCCTTTTAACCATTTTTCGCTGTTAATTTCCTAAAAAAACGCTTGAAAATAAATGAAAATCGATTTCATTGCGAATAAAAAATTCGATAAAACTTTCAAAAATTGACAAAACAGAGTCGTACAATGGACCCTCACAGTTGGTGCACATACAATTTTCGCCAAAAACTGTCCAAATAAGTGTCAAGGTATAATCAAAACGCGAATCTCGATAGAAATTTGTGGAAAAATTTACTTTCATGAAAAAATATTTTTGCAAAATTTTCGCAAATTTTCGCAATTTTTTGGGTTTTATCCTTTTCTGCCATGAGACCATTCCGAATTGGTGCGAATTGTCAAAATCTGTTCAGCCGTTCTTGAGTTATAAGCGTAGTAACTAACATCATCCTTTTTTATATATATAGATTGGTATTTTCTACCCACTTTGTAAGTAAGCTTTCTTTCCTCTTATGGACGTTTGTCGGATTTGTTCGACCATTGATGCTGTTTGGGATTTATTATCGTCCATGTCCCCTGTCTTTATCCTAAAGCGATATAATTATAAAAGTTAAAAAAAAACATGGTTAACTCGAACTCTACCGCTTAGTGGGACTTATATGTGAAATGTCTACCAGACTTAGATGAGGTTCAAATATGGACTCAATCGGTCCACTCCTTCGGGTACCTCCCACACAAAATTTCGGATAAGTTCAGTTTAGGACCCGCTCTCGAATCGCTTTGATTTTTGTTTTAGCTACTTGAATTCACTGCCCCCATACGACGGTACATGTTTCATCAGGTGCAAGTCCATACTTCCTGATATAATAGCCTGAAAGTTGCACAAAACCCCTATGACACCGTGTGAGATGGTTGGAGCGCAAGATAACTCTCGAACGGATCTGCCGATTGGGTCCAAAAGTTGGCCTTAGTAATATTTTGTCCAAACATAGCTTAAGTTCGAAGATAAGCCATATCGGTCCACTCCTTCAGTTACTTCCCCCACAAAAGTTCAAAAATGTTCGGAAGTATTGTTCGTATGTTAACTCTTGAAGGGAGTGGCCGAATTGGTCCATATTTTACACATCCTAATATACAGTCTGTCGCAAAAGTTAGTATACACCGTTGAAACCCAAATGTATTAAGGAAAAATATCACTATAACTTATTGAAAACAACAAACAATTAGTTTGATTTGATAGACAAGAAGGTTGTCTTCCGTAATAACAATTAAAAGTGCGCAATATTTGCATACATTAGCAAATGTACGGTTCGAATCCCAAAAAGACCAAAATTTATGTCGCAAAAGTTAGTATACAACGGAGAATCCTCGTGGAACTTTGTAAAAAATTCTTGATATTTTTGAACCAAATGAAGCTAAATCAGTACTTAAGATCATAAAGAGTATACTAATTGGGTTTAATGGCAGTTATAGTACTTATAGCGACAAGTCCAACGTACACTGTATCGTAAAATCCACAAAAATTGGTCATCTACAAATACAACAACTGTAGCGGCAAAATTCCGAGTGTTATGTCCTGTTTATGAATTCTAAAGCCATGAAATGCTCAGAAAAGCTCTAGAGTTTCAATTTGGGGTGATCTTGATCGAGTTTCGACTTGTCCTGTTTGAAAAAACGGAAATTTCTTGAAGGAAATCCATACTTTTGAGGCCATTGTCCTTTTGAAACATGTAATAATCCTTAATCCTTACACATAAGGACTTTCCTTTTGAGTCAATTTTCTCACAAATGTTGCCCCTTCTCATATTCCCACCAAAAATAAATAGTAGGAGAACCTCAAGTTATGGTGTAAGCTCTACAGTGATACTCCACCTCCACAGAAGGATATGATAGCTAAATTAAAATTTTTCTCTGCTGTTATAACGCATGGATTGTGCAAAAACGTTCTGAAAAGCTGTGTTTGCTTCACTTAGGACCAAAATACAACTAAATGGATCAGTTAGAAGTAGTTCATTAGACATTAGTAGTAAATTATACACTAGGGATACGCGAAGCATGTCCGATACTGCTGAAAGGCCGGTAGGACAGTATAACTGTAGGGCTTACAACGGACCTTGAGGTTCTCCTACTATTTACTTTTGGTGGGAATATGAAAAGGGGCAACATTTGTGAGAAAATTGACTCAAAAGGAAAGTCCTTATGTGTACGGATTAAGGATTATTACATGTTTCAAAAGGACAATGGCCTCAAAAGTATGGATTTCCTTCAAGAAATTTCCGTTTTTTCAAACAGGACAAGTCGAAACTCGATCAAGATCACCCCAAATTGAAACTTTAGAGCTTTTCTGAGCATTTCATGACTTTAGAATTCATAAACAGGACATAACACTCGGAATTTTGCCGCTACAGTTGTTGTATTTGTAGATGACCAATTTTTGTGAATTTTACGATACAGTGTACGTTGGACTTGTCACTATAAGTACTTTAACTGTCATTAAAACCAATTAATATACTCTTTATGATCTTAAGTACTGATTTAGCTTCATTTTGTTCAAAAATATCAAGAAGTTTTTACACAGTTCCACGAGGATTCTCCGTTGTATACTAACTTTTGCGACATAAATTTAGGTCTTTTTGGGATTCGAACCGTACATTTGCTAATGTATGCAAATATTGCGCACTTTTAATTGTTATTACGGAAGACAGCCATCTTGTCTATCAAATAAAACTAATTGTTTGTTGTTTTCAATAAGTTATAGTGATATTTATCCCTAATACATTTTGGTTTCAACGGTGTATACTAATTTTTGCGACAGACTGTATCTACCAAATATAGATCAGGTTAAAATACGGACTATATTTGTCCACTCCATCCGGTACCTCCCACACATATCATATCGAATCACTTTGATTTTTGTTGAAGCAATTTGTATTCACTGCCTCAATTACGATGGTAAAAGTTTTTCAGGGGCAAGTCCACACTCCATGAGCAAACAGCCCGAAGGGTGTAAAAACACCATATGTAGTAGCTGAAGATCCACTTCCATAATGGTCAGTGTCGATCCCTTCCTTTAAGTATATTCTTCGCAAAACTTTTGGTCTTTAATCCTAATCAACATTTTTGTCGGTTTATACGCCGAACATTTTTAAAACCCCTTTATACATACATACGTTTTGTGGGAAAAAATTGTTTCAATATACACAGGCTGAGGGTATATCTCTGTCGGCTAAGCCGACTGATACTTTTTTACTTGTTTTAAATGTGGCAAAGGTAAGTTTCAAACCCCCTTCGAAGTTCAAGAAACTATGCATCCTATTTCCAACGGGGTCATCCCTGTACATTCCCTGACAATTTCAAGAAAATCGATTCAGTAGTTTTGTAGATGTAACAGATTTGGTTCCCAAAAAAGTAGGTAAGGTCGGAAACACAACCACAATTGTCTCGCAAACCTTTCGTACATTCGTAATTATTGTAAATAAAGCATTTTTAAAGAACCACTGCTAATTGTATGGAACCTATCCGACTTTAGATATATTGAAGATTTATGCCCGGGTCATTCAAACATAATTCGCTCATCAATGAAGGGAGAAAGTTCATGTGTCCCTTTTTGCCATTGAAATCCCCTATTTTATTATTATGTTTTTTGTACAACAAATAATTTTTATCCCAAAAATTATACGATCGTAAAATGCTGGCATTTGTTATTGCCCAATAAACAATAAACGCCTGTATATAGACTACACAAAGAACAATTAAAAACCCACAGAAATAAAGAAAAACACAACAACAATACACACAACCATCCGCACATGTTTGTGACTAGACTTTGCAATGAATTGGAAAGCCAAAAGGAATAACAAGGCAATGTATTTTTGTTGAGGAAAAATTTCAAAGAGCGAAAACAAAAGCCTTTGGTAACTCATCAATAAAATTGCTTATTTAGCCTGAAAGTATGTACTAATTGACATCGTTTCTTCTTAAAAAAAAATCTCTCTCAGCCTATTAAATGCACCACATGTGATGAGTGTATGTATGCCTGCCTCAAATACATACAGCAACAGCATTAAGATATTTATCACAAAACCCATACAGCCTTATTAAAAGTTGAGTGTCATACTTTTTGCCTACCATGCCTATTAAATATGAAAGACAAGCAGACATGAGTATTCGGCTGAGAAAAGCAGGGCATATGGGAAAATATTGATTTTTGAATGTGATTAATTGATAAGCCGGCAACGTCATGCTTAAGAATCGACGATCATTAGAGAATATGAAAACCTTGTGGCATACATTCGCCTAATGCTATGCAATATATTTTTTGTTTTCGTCCCAAAAGTATAACAGCTGTTTTCAAAATCTCAACTTTTCCAACATAATAAATTATTCACATATAAGATTTTAAGCAAGAAAGAAAAAAATTGTCTTTTTACAGAAACAAATGATGTTTGAGATAGATAATATTCAAATTTTTAACATCTGGCGCCATTAGACATTATTGCCTACTTTTAGGATGTTGGAATTAAAATTAATTTATCCAAGACTGTAAAGCATGTTGCTGCCTCACACTGAAATTGAAAATGTTTTTAAATTTATTTGGCTTCGAATTGAGTTGTTGTTTTTTGAATTCTTGGCATAGAAAAGAGGTCGCACACACACACTTTTGCACGCCAGCCAGCCAGCCATCCAGTCAGGCAGGCAATCAATATAGAAGAGCCTTTGATAACTTATTTGCATACCTTTGGGCCAATGGCAAAATACAAATGGAAATGTTTGCAAATGGCATGTCAGCCTGGCAAATATTTAATCAAATTTTCGTTTCTAAACTGTTGGCCCATATTTTTCCCAACAATCTTGTTAATAGTAGAAGAAGAAAAAAAGACAAAAATAAATGTTTTTATTTGAAGATTAGTTAGTTAGGCTGTTTGTGTTTGTCCAAAAATAGAAATTATTGATATGGAAAAAACGATGACTGGTAATCTCCATTGATGTTGAGAGGTTTTTATGGGGGTGAAGGAAATTAAGTGAAATGTTTATTGAAATAGCTTAGATCAAGAGAGCAATTGTTGAATGTATTTATGTACGAATATATTGGTAATATAGTCATTAAGAGGCAAATTCTATACCAAGCCTTCCCTAGCCATAATTATGTGTTGGATAATCAACATAAAAATCTGTGAATTAATTTTTATGGCATCCTTGCTCCACTACCTTTATACCTACGGGTACATTAAGTAAGCATAATTTAAATTAAATTTATTTTAAAGCTCTGCTTCATATTTCTACGACTTAATAAACATTAAATGCTTAAATATTGGCCATAAAAATTATATTTAAGAAGTCTTAACACCATTAAAAATAGTAATCCAAGTAAATTGTTGTTAATGAGGGGAAAAAGCTCGACCACTACCTCCTTTCGCAAAAATTATTCACCAACCAATTTGTTTACAATTACCAGGACAAACATGCCAGAGAAAAATTCGAAAATTAATGGGCTTGAGAAAAAATGTAATAACCTCAACTCATACATCCACATAACTAAACTAAAAATTGTATTACACAAAAGTGTTGGGCAGCGAACGGTACCTATTTCTTTGTAATCACCTATTTTGAACAAACATTTGGGTAATTTAATTTCTCTTCCAAACAAAAATTTCTCATTAAAAATTGTTCATTTAATATGCGATACATTGTTACATTCTTGCTGAAACCTGCGCCCTTTTTGAGGGAATAAATTTGGTAACACATGGTTTGGCCAACTGATGTTATTTCAGCTGAAAGAAGACCATCAATATGAGCACCACGAAACACACAAAAATTGTCATTTAGCTCCCCCTCGGCTACACTATAAAAGTGACCACATTTTATGCCACACTGGAAAAGCTGTGAGGAACTACAATGGGCTAAAAAAGATTTTCGAAGAGCAATCTTTGTGGGTAGATAAAAATGGGTAAATATTTGTTGTGTTGATGAATGTTGATGAAAATAAATTCTCTTCTATAGAAGACTTCTAAATAGGTCTACTATTCAATAGAAGACTCCTAAAGAGGTCTTTGATTGTATAGAAGACCCCTAAAGAGATCTTCTATTTTAAAGAAGACCCCTTAAGATATCTTCTATTTTAAAGAAGACCCCTAAAGAGATCTTCTATTCTATAGAAGGCCCCTACGAAGGTCCTACGGACCCTTTTCTACAGAAAACCCCTAACGAGGTCCTCTATTCTATAGAAGACCCCTATTCTATAGAAGACCCCCATTCTATAGAAGACCCCTACGGAGGTCTCTTATTCTATAGAAGACCCCTACGGAGGCCATCTATTCTATAGAAGACCCCTATGGAGGTCTTCTATTCTATAGAAGAGGTCTTCCATTCAATAGAAGACCCCTAAAGAGGTCTTCTATTCTATAGAAGAGGTCTTCTATTCTATAGAAGAGGTCTTCTATTCTATAGAAGACCACTACGGAGGTCTTCTATTCTATAGAAGACCACTACGGAGGTCATCTATTCTATAGAAGACCACTACGGAGGTCTTCTATTCTATAGAAGACCCCTACGGAAGTCTTCTATTCTATAGAAGACCCCTACGGAGGTCTTCTATTCTATAGAAGACCCCTACGGAGGTCTTCTATTCTATAGAAGACCCCTACGGAGGTCTTCTATTCTATAGAAGACCCCTACGGAGGTCTTCTATTCTATAGAAGACCCCTACGGAGGTCTTCTATTCTATAGAAGACCCCTACGGAGGTCTTATATTCTATAGGAGACCCCTACGGAGGTCTTCTATTCTATAGAAGACCCCTACGGAAGTCTTCTATTCTATAGAAGACCCCTACGGAGGTCTTCTATTCTATAGAAGACCCCTACGGAGGTCTTCTATTCTATAGAAGACCCCTACGGAGGTCTTCTATTCTATAGAAGACCCCTACGGAGGTCTTCTATTCTATAGAAGACCCCTACGGAGGTCTTCTATTCTATAGAAGACCCCTACGGAGGTCTTCTATTCTATAGGAGACCCCTACGGAGGTCTTCTATTCTATAGGAGACCCCTACGGAGGTGTTCTATTCTATAGGAGACCCCTACAGAGGTCTTCTATTCTATAGAAGACCCCTACGGACCCCTACGGAGGTCTTCTATTCTATAGAAGACCCTTAAAGAGGTCTTCTATTCTATAGAAGACCCTTAAAGAGGTCTTCTATTCTATAGAAGGCCCGTAAAGAGGTCTTCTATTCTATAGAAGACCCCTAAAGAGGTCTTCTATTCTATAAAAGACCCTTAACGAGTGCTTCTATTCTATAGAAGACCCTTAACGAGGTCTTCTATTCTATAGAACACCCTTACGGAAGTCTTCTATTCTATGGAAGACCCCTACGGAGGTCTTCTATTCTATAGGAGACCCCTACGGTGGTCTTCCATTCTATAGAAGACCCCTACGGAGGCCTTCTACTCTATAGTAGACCCCTACGGAGGTGTTCCATTCTATAGAAGACCCCTACGGAGGTCTTCTATTCTATATAAGACCCCTACGGAGGTCTTCTATTCTATATAAGACCCCTACGGAGGTCTTCTATTCTATATAAGACCCCTACGGAGGTCTTCTATTCTATATAAGACCCCTACGGAGGTATTCTATTCTATATAAGACCCCTACGGAGGTCTTCTATTCTATATAAGACCCCTACGGAGGTCTTCTATTCTATATAAGACCCCTACGTAGGTCTTCTATTCTATAGAAGACCCCTATGGAGGTCTTCTATTCTATAGAAGACCCCTACGGAGGTCCTCTATTCTATATAAGACCTCTACGGAGGTCTTCTATTCTATAGAAGACCTCTACGGAGGTCTTCTATTTTATAGAAGACCCCTACGGAGGTCTTCTGTTCTATAGAATACCATTAACACGATCTTCTATTCTATAGGAGACCCTTAACGTGGTCTTCTGTTCTTTTGAAGACCCTTAACGAGGTCTTCTATTCTATAAAAGACCCTTACGTAGGTCTTCTATCCTATAGGCGACCCCTACGGATGTCTAAATCAGTTTGTGGGTGATAAATCCGGAGCGTTTAACCTCTACCTCCTCTGTATTCCACAACCTCTAGGCAGTGTTGAGATCGTAACGTATGCAGATGATAACGTATGGTGATAATATTTGCAAAAGACTGAACTCCGTTTGACAGATCTTACCATCTTTTTAAACGCTACGAATATACGACTCTGTTTACGACGTGGACAGCGAAGCTACGGTCTTGGTCTATTATACCAGAAATCAGACCGCTAACTACCCCAAGATTCTAGGGATCATATTCGAGTCGTCCACAGCAATCTACTATAGGCTGTGAGGTAGAGCAAGGTTCTCAAATCCCTAGTCGGTAGCACTTGGGGTGCAGACATAGAAACCTTTTTGACCATATCGAGATAGGTGGGACTGTGGTAAGCTAGGGGGCGCCAGTATGGTCTTCGAAAATAAGTGCAACGCTATGGAAAAATATTCAAACTTGTCAGAATCCCGACCTGGGAAATGCAACAGGGTGCCTCCTCAATTCTTCAGTTGATCATCAACATAAGGAGACAACGATTCTTTCAATATAGCAACACAATGGCATGCTCTCATTGAAGTACATACTCGGGTGGTGAGGTGAGAGCCATCCTAATGACCATATGGTGGCTAGGGCCCCTACTCAGGCAATGCAAGAAGGATCTTTATGATTTAGAAAAGGAGGTCCATAGTTACAAGAGAGCACCCCCTGGATCACCAAGCCTATCAAGTAGGTTTGAATAGCATTCACACAGATGCAGTCACATATACCATAAACAACGTTAGGCGACGCGACAAATTAGAATCGTTTTGCTTCACTACGCTCGGGATAGTGCAGCCGTCTAACTTCTTATAGGGCAAGTATTGATGACATCGTGTCCGCACGAAACACTGCGAATTTTCAACTCTCCTGTCAAACCTACTTTACTATGTCAGTAGCATTTTGGTAACAACCCATAGAATCAGCCACATTCCAAAAACTGGAGATAGATCCAGAGCCAGATTAAGCAGAAAAACGAAGATACAAACATATTATGCTGTAACAACAACAACAACCACCCGTATGTAAAGACTCCCTCCAGCTCGACTACATTCCAGCTCGTCGATAATTACTACCTTAATCTCGTCTATAAAACTACATAACGCTCGTCTATAAAAACTCCCTAACGCTCGTCTATATAGACCCAGTCCAGCTCGCCCATAAGGATTTCCACAACTTCATTTATACAGATTGTCTACTGCCTGCTTATAAGGTCTATAACAACTTCATTCCCCTACAGTTCCTCTCTATAAAGGTTCCTTGCAGCTACTGGCTGACTGGTTCGCAAATTGAGGCGTCTACTGTAGAGTAGATGACCCTCTGGGTCGGCTAATCTATAGATTAAATGACCCACTGGGTTGTCTACGGATGAGTAGATGGTCCACTTGGTCGTCTAATCTAGAGTAGATAACTCTCTGGCTTGTCTATAGCTGAGTAGATGACCAACTGAGTCGTCTACTTTGGAGTATATGACCCCCACTGGTTCGTCTACTGCAAAGAATTTTTTATTAGTGGATGGTCCCCTTGGTCGTCTACTGCCGAGTGTGGCCCACTGGGTTGTCTAGAACAGAGTAGATGGTCCACTGGGTCGTCTACTGTAGAGTAGATTACCCTCTGGATCGTCCCTTGTAGAGTAGATGACCCACTGGGTCGTCTACTTTAGAGTATATTACCCCTACTGGGTTGTCTACTGTACAGTAGATGGACCATTTGGTCGTCTACTACAGAGTAGATGGCCCAATTGGTCGTCTACTGAAGAGTAGATGACCAACTTGGGTGTCTACTGTAGAGTATATAGGTCTACTGTAAATCGCCCATAGTTTCGTCCACTGTAATGTCTATGTACCACTGTTACCGAAATTCAACTCTTTGTTGTAACCACTAAATGGTATTGTCCTGGACATTTTGAAGTAGTAGCATGAACATAAAAATACAACGAATTTTTATGATGACACACATGATGTGTTATGGAGAGCTATATAAACCTTTACACACTTTGATATTTTCTTTTCTTTTCAAACTTTTGTAGTTCGGTAATGATCATTGACCATCAGCATATTGTGAAGCATATTTATATTGTTGCAGACAAAAAGTAACAACATTTTTTTATAGAGCTTTTAAAAATTTAACGATTTTGTACACATTAACATACATATTTCAGAATAACTAGAACAGAAAAAAAAACAAGGGGAGAGACTACAAAACGTTTATGTTTCCACCACCCGCCTTCGCATTTTATGTTGGCCTCCAGCAATACCTCGCTTTGGTGTCTGAGTATAAAAATGTCACTTTAAAGAAATTTATTGGTCTGTCATGTTTAAGTGCTGTGTGTATGGAGACAACGTAAAACTTATAACATAACAACCAACCAACAATGATGCAAAGGATCGTCATTTCCAATGCAATAACAACAACAACAACCTAACACGCTCAAGTACAACACACATCTCTAACTGACACACACACACACACACACACACATTTGTACATACACTTTGAATGTTGTTTTTACTATTATCCTCCAACCATTACCACCACAACACTTTCCCGCATCCTTTTCTCTGCGCTATCCTCTATCGTTCCGATAACAAAATGCATTTATTGGACTATAATCCTGAATGACAAGGAAAAATCAGTAAAGTGTTACTTTAACATTTATTGATGGGCTTATATCAGTTTTGTTGACATTAACCGAATGGGACTTGTTTTTATGTGTATTTGTTGTTGTTGTTGCTATTTTCAATGTGTTTTCCTGTCTTTGGCTTTTATGTTGGATGTTGCTAGTTCGTTTTTTTGGAAATACAATATATCGAGAGTCATTATAGAGGCAAAAAATATTTATTGCGCCAGACACTGTGTCATATTGCCGTATGTATGTATGTAAAAGCAGTGTCATTTGTTTCACAAAACGTTTAAAAGTTTTGTTTGCATATCAGAATAAACCCTTTTTTGGCGGTGATTCGGAGTTGTCCTATGGCGGAGGATGTCCTAGTCTTGTGTTTAAATAACGATGTGTATGTATGTATGTTGTACAATCAAACAAACATACATCATATTTCTGGCATGTTCCTGCATTTATTTCTGTTCTTAGTTCTGCTTTTTAAGAGGTTTCCACGATCACACAAGTGGTCAGAAGTCTACTCTGAACCGGACTCGGCTCCACAAATCACAGGTCCTCCATAATAGTTCAATAAATAATTTATGTATTTCATAAAATCTTTGGAACATTTGATATGTGAGGTCAGAACAGCATTTAATGGGCTAAAGAAAAAAATGATGCTGCGGAGGATGGCTACATTCTGATAAGGAGTATGCATCAACAGAAAAGAAAAATTCGGATCGTGAAATCCATAAAGAACAGATAACATGTTTGCATTTCGGGCAGGAGCTGAGAAGTTCCGGACTATTGCTATCCAGAAAGGGTCCTAAACAATTTCCCACATATTTCTGGTGATACATGAAGGCTAAGGTGAGCTGACAACTGGAAATCTTTTACCAATCATGTCTGACCTTTACAAAGAGCTTTGGTACAACTGGCAATGGTCTTGCAGTTAACCCAGAGAAGGCGGAACTTGTATTGTTTACAAAGAAATGCAAACTGCCCGATTTCCAGCCTTTAGTTTTGCACGAAGTTGCATTTGAACTTTCGAATGAAAAATACCTCGGTACAGTCCTGGACTACCGCTTGACATGGAAAAGTAATCTCGAGGGGCGGGAGAAGAAAGTACTTATTTCACTCTACTCTTACCAAAACTCAATTGCGAAAAGTTGTGCCCTGAGACTACAAGTACGCTTACACTGACTGAATGTAATCATTGTCTTGCCCATCGTAACCTTCGGTGGACTTTTTTGGTGAAAAGCACTTGAGTAAAAGCGTTACTGACCATACTATCAAGTGTCCAACGGACTTCGTCAATACTGATTGCGTGTTAAATTAAAAGCACGCATCAGGCCGACTCAAATGTAATCCTCATCTCCAACCTCTGGATTCTAATCCAGTTTAGCCTAGGTTTCGGAAGTCAGGGTGGTGGCGAACTTCAGATGCGAAAATCTTTAAATAAATCTCTAAATTAATTAACTGATTTAATTAAGCTGTTACGTAAATGATTATATGTCCACCTCCATCAAGTTCAACTCTTTACTCGTTATCTTTTCTATAAGATGCACATGGGCTGAAGGTAATTCTACTCTGAACGGTCTGACAATATATACCGAAGCGTCCAAAATGGAGGAAGACACTGTCGACTCCGTTTACTGTGAGAGCCCTCTAATTAAAAACTCATATACTTAATGATAGCTTCAGCAGAGATTCCTAATATCTGGAAAGTTGCAGAATTGGTGACATGACTAAAAGGAAATCTTATTGGACCGGTAAGTCTTGGACCATATATTCTACAGATATCCTTGGTTGCAGGAAAGCTCTGTATTATGTATATCTTTAGACTTTGTTGGGTTGCGGGATACAGTAATGAGGAACGAATTAGCAGATGAACTACCTCGTGGTGGCTCTAAGTCTATCGACCTACCAATGTGCTTCTAAATCGGCAAGCTTTGAGATATCTACATTGAGAAGACACATCGAAAATGGTTCTTGGAACCTGGATGCAGGTAGTCGTAGAACGACCTCCATTCTATTACTTGACAAGTTAGGCATGAAAAATACTGTGGGACTTACAGCAGGTCACTGCAATTCTGAGATCTCTAACTTCAAAATGGAATGACAGTGGCATTGAGTACTGTGAACTATGTGAAGATGCAGAAGGATACAGACTGCCGAACATATACTGTGTAGGTGTACAAATCCCAAAAACTTCTTAGTTGAAACGTGCTGAGAAATAGTTAGTTTATTGGGCCATTTATCATTAGTTTGGTGCTACACTCCCTTGTTAGAGTAATGGGTTAGTAGTATTTGGTAATGGGGTTTTTGCTGAGTCAAAAAAAAAAAAAAAAAATACAATTTGCAAGGAAATTGAGTCGTTGATCACAGGCTGTACCAGATGTAGTAAAACGAATACGTTGGCTAGGTCTTCATGTGTGAGAATGAATGGTCGTACCCTCGCTAAAGAAGCATAGGTACATTATCCTTATAAGGAGGGGTGAAGATACATTTTTTTGGACATTTTTAGCCATTTTGTTCATCCTGGTGTGGTGGAAAGAGAGGTTTCCGAAAAAAATGAAAAATTTTCGGTATATGTAGATAACAGAGAGAGTTCACCATTTTATGGCACAATACTTTGTTCTCGCTGAAGCCACTTCATAACCTGAGTAAAAAGAAGCAGATTTTTTGGCTCGCTTTGGCAGGTTGTGAGTGATTGTTTCTGTTTCTTTTTCATCTTTCTATAACCTGCAGTAGTCAACAGAATCGTCTCTTTCTCATCTGAAGGATATTTATTTTATTCTGCTGTGGTCGGTGATTATTCCTACCGTTTATTTTAGGTCGGACTTAGATTACCTAGATTACCTTGGATACCCTATAGGTAGGTTCATTGTGCCAAATCTGGTTAGCATTGTCTCGATACCTTTGTTCTGGATTAAGTTGTCAACTTCAATATCGGTTGACTCTGACACTATTTCATTCCCGTCGATGTTGCAATGACCCGAGACACAACACAAAACAATGATTGATTGCAGCGCTTCTAAGGGTGTTCTTGCCATCCAAAAGCGCTGCAGACTTGAGATAGTGGGATCTATGTGATTTAAGTGCCTCTTGACTATCCACATAGATAGCCAGCTATGTCTTTTTCTGCTGCTTTTTAATTAGAGATATCTCAGCTTGGAAGGCACTAAAATTTTCGTTCAACCTGTATGAGAATCGTAAATTTAGGGTCTCCCGTCTCCATCTAGGAGCCATCGGTATGGAGGTGGGGAGTTGTGGGCGAAGGATTTTCTATGGGGTATTTGTACATTAATCTCATCGAAGAAACGATGTCTTGCTCAAAGCATTCCACCATACCAGAGGTCATGACAATAAAACGCCATCTTGTGCTGTACCCCTGGTGAGAGACTTCTGAATGGAATTATCACCGAGATTTGAGTTGATTATCCTGCTGCTGAGCACTCCGTCACACAAATTGATCAGTGTGGAGGAAACACCTAAGTTAGAGAGTGCATTATGCAGGCTCAACGTTTTTAAAAGCACCTTCTATGGAAAAATTGAGCCTTAAGGAATGCATGTCACCTTCCTCCTTAGAGAAATGTGATCCAAAGTTGGGATCAATACCTCCACTGAATTTTGTAGCTTTGCAGGAAAGACACCGTCTGTATCGATTGATTTAAAGGGCTTGAAGGGATTTATTGTCCAAGCTATTGTTAGACGACTTATGATCTCCTCGATGACTCACACCACCTCAGTGGCCTGACTACATACGGTTGTAGCGCTTGAGCGGTGTATTCATGCAGTTGCGGAAGTGGGTATTGACTAGTGGGTCTAGACCGGAGTTAGTCCATGTGCCTTATGTCACATTAGGCAAATATTTGCTCCAGCGACTGGCAGTGTGCGCTTGCAGAGAGCAAGTTAGCGTAAATATTGAATTGAAATCTATGCTCACTTGATCTCAGCAAGCGCACAATGCCGGTCGCTGTTGCAAATATATGCCAAATCTGACGTAAAATTCGTTCGAACTACTACCAAACTTCTGTTTTTCAGAAATATATTTGAATTGTTTTTATATTAAATCAAACAAACATTTTCTACAACAGAAGGAGTTTGGTAGTAATTCGAATGAATTCGAATTTGAATAGTCTTAGAGGAACATGTAATTAATCTAATTAATATAAATAGAGCGAAGACACCCACAGAAGGAGATACTGAAAATATCCATAAAATATCAAATGAAGAAATTAATTTCAAATACATTTTTCTTTCTACCATAGCACAGTTGTCGCAATCACAAAATTTTTGGCCAAAATTATTTTTTTGAAGTTTCATATTTTTATAATTTTTTTGCGCGGAATAATAAAAAACACTTCAAACCATCCGAATATAATTGGTTTTTCTAAATACCATTAATAGCCGCTCGTTGGTGTAATGCTAAAGTTGAAAATTTTTTGTATAAAAAATAGAACAGACTGTGTGCTGTAAAATATATACTTTTTGGTGTGCTGTGTGGTCGAATGGGTATACGAAATTCAGACCAAAGTTATTATGAATCTGGAAGCTGATAATAAGTGCTTTCATAATATATAAAGAAAGAACGAAGAAAGTTGTAATATCTGGGTAGGGAGATAAAAGTTTGTGTGTATATTGAAAATTATTTTTTACAAATATTTTTGAAATCTTCTTAAACTTTAGAAAAAATGTAAAAATATCGTCTCCTCCAAAAAATTTTTGGAAGCTGGCAGGGGTATGTACTATCATATTCAGATGAAATATTTTGCCTTATTTTGCCTTTTTTAGAAAAAATGTATTTTTCTACTTTAAGTTGAGTGAAATTTTTTATAAATTGATGTTTTTATTGTATATAGTATTGAACTGAAAATGTGGGATAAAGACAAAGTTTCATCCGATTTTTCTTAAAATTGATATTTAAGGTTTTAATAGTATAAAAAACATTTCTGCAACATTTTTTGAAAATTGGCCCACACTGTGACATAGCCGTACCGTCCGATTTAAGATATTTTAAAGATTTTAGCGATATTATTTAACCGATTCGGCTCTAACTTTGCATTTTGACTTCATGGAAAGTATAAACTGTTTGTACCAAATATTTTGGTTAAGACCTCCCACAACGGCGCCTCACTATTTAATTAATTTTCGCTGTTTTTGGAGAAAATACATTTCAATAATACATTAATACATTTCATATAATTCTTGTATGTTTAACGTGTCAATTTCCCCTTGATTTGGAAAAATTTGAAAAATACTGTTTCGAAACAGCTAAATATATTCAGGGCCATTATCCTTGGGTAGCGATGACACCAACAGTGCACAAGGTCTTGATTCATTCTAAGCAAATAATGCAGAATGTTGTGTTGCCAGTTGGATGTTTTGGAGAGGATGCTGCTGAATGCAGAAACAAAATATATAAAAATGACAGATTATTTCACGCTAGAAACAGTAGTCGTGTCAATAATCTCACAGACGTATTTAATAGAGCATTGGATACATCTGATCCACTTATATCATCTATACGCCTAAACGCCCGCTTACAAGAAAGAAACCGGTTAAACCTGCCATCTGAAGTAATCGAATTGTTAGTTTGTGAACTAAAAGATGAATTACGGCCCGCGAATGATACTGATTGTGATGAAACCACAGATGAAGAATTCGAAGAAGAATATGGCGATGAAAATATAGTTCTGGAAAACGAAATATCTACATATATTCAATAATTAATTAATTTAAAACTTAATAGAGTTCTTTTATTTTCTTTACTTAATAGTATAAAACAACCTTCTTAAGCCTGTTTTAAGTCATACTTTTATAAAAAGAGTAAATTTTGAATTATGTTTACCGCATTTTATTTTGTTTTACAACTCATGTTTGTACTAAAACATCACATTTTGTACCCTAACATTTTGTATGCCTTTGCATATCTAAAAACCTAATAAATAGTACTATATTGTACCTTATGATTGCAGAAACGCGTTTTAACGGATTTGCAATAAATATTAATACTATTATAATAAATATTAATCTATTTATAAACGAAAAGTATACATTATGTTGTATTAAATAATTTTGGCCAAAAAAATTTGAATTGGGACAACTGTGCATAGGGACAACCCGTCTTAAATATCCACCTACATATGTATGTCTGTGATAAAGCTATTTACGTTGGACATTTGTTCTTAATTATGCACATGTTTTCTGCTTCTTTGAATTGTGCAATTATTGGCATTGAAAATCAAACGGACCATAAATGTACCATGAAAAAAATTTCCTCTTCATGAAAATTTTAAAAGCAAAGTAAGCAATTATTTGCTTAAACAAATTAAGCAAGCGTTAAAGAATCGTAAATTATATATTTTGCTGATACCTCAAACATTCATTGTTGTATTTTTTTCTCTTTCAGATTTCGTTTGTTTGCTTCATTTGCTTTCTTCAACTCTATATACTACAACTACAGCTGAGCAAATACTACTCTACAAGCAATAAATGTTTCAATTGAATGGTTGATTTCATTAAAAAGCTATATTTACTTTTGCTTAAGCATTTTTCTTTTACTCCCGATTGTTGGTTTGGTTGTTTTTTTTTTGCTCCACTTCATTTTCTTTGTTACACTATATTTTTATTCCCTTTTTTGCTTTATATTTTCTATTTGTTCAGGAGTAGCAGCAACATACAAATGTGCTGGAATAACGAATTGAAACTAAAATAAATAACATTCAATTATCAAAGGTATAAACGTGACTATACCTGTAAACGAAGTACGACCATATATTGGCAATGGCTTGTGGTAAACTTTAGCGTTTTTGTTTTTTTTTTTGCTTTCAATATTAGTTCGTTATTTTAATGGCAGTGCTGATTCTTTTGTTATTTGGGGTCCTGTATGTCCGGTCGTGCAATAAAAGTATACCAAAGGAGTGAAGTTTTTTTGGGGGTTTAAATAGTTAACGCTTTTTCACAAAGACATTAAATTTAAACGAAGAATTAACGACGTGCGCTGAATTCTGAATATGTTTAACATGGTCGCTTTCCTTGCAATCATCGATATTGTGAAGTGGAAACGGTGAATGGAAAAGACAAATTAGCGCCCAGTACCAGTCCCATTCGCATTGGAAAGTGTGACAAAAAATTTTTTAAATTAATGTATCGACTTGAAAAGTTTAAGTTAAATTTTGAGAAACATATTGTGAGCGCGGTTCACCTTTTGTAACGACCGATTTTTAATTATTTAATGGTTATAGTAGAAATTTCTCAATGGAGTGAAGTTGGAGTCTATGTCGCAGCATAACTTAAGGCAAATTGTGCATTTCTGGCAAGATGCCAGATTTCTATAATATATATAAAAATTATTATTAAATTCAAACTATGTTTTATAAAACTTGCTATAATACTCATGTTTTTCTAAAATTATTCATCGCAACCAGATGCTATGCAAAATTATAAAGCTTGCCAGATGGAGATGAGAGTAAAAGGTTAAAGAAAAAAACACCACTCATTAGTAGCAAAGACTTTGTTTTATAATCTATGTCTTGTTCTTCTCGGAAAATAATAATAATAATCATCATCATCATCATGAGCATCCTTCTCATCATAATAAATGCCAGTGGAAAAATGTGAGACCTATTTTTTGTTTGCACCTTGATTACAAAGTTCTTTGTATGTATCTGTACTTTATTTTAAAACCAAATTTAGCCCAAAGCCGCAAACGGCATAGAATAGCCAACAACTGACTCTCACACACACATCCATAGATTTAAAAAAAAACGAGGAAAAAGGAAAAGGTTCACGAACACAGACACAAACCATTCTACTTCCGTTGACGAACAAAAAAATGTGCTGCAGTATAGAAAACATCATTTTCATCCTTCCTGCCTGAACAGTGAGCAAGAGGAAATATTCTGTGAAAGCTAGGAATAGTAACATAAAAACTGGACGGGATCGTAAGCCTCATCGAGATCAGGTGTAATTTTGTGGCCAAGTGAAAATGTGATGGCGTTTTTCATTGTAGTTAATAAAGTTAGGATTAAATCTTTGTTATTCGAAGGTGTAGATTTCAAGTGGAATTCTTTAATACAAACATTTAATTAGGGAACACTTTTCATGAGGACACACAAGGTTGTGATTTATCTTTAAATGTAAAATTTAACGGTAAAAATTCATCATTGCAAATAGGTTAGGTTTAATGTTACTAATGTAAGCAACTGTAACCTATTACTTAAATGTATCACCACGTGGATCTCTCACATCTAGGATATCGCTTCTCAAAAGTTGCTCATTTTAGTAACAACCATTGAATGTTTAATATCAAATGCAGGCTTAATACAACTTTTTGGGAAGATATTAAGAGAACATTGGGAAAGTGAAGCAACTAAATTGTTGTTTAAATGTTGTTTTTCATTATAGGCGCCCAACATGGGGCAATGTAACACCACCACTCTATACCATAAACAGCGGAGTACAACCAATTGGTGCAAACGTATCAAAAGAAAATGACCTATTAAAAACAGATGCATGCAAAAGTAGCACACCCTTTACTCCAGGGAAGGTTCCTAAGAAAATACATTATTATATTATATTTTTTGCAATATTATTGAAGCCTTAGCAGATTTAACAACCCATTACCCATGATACAGTTTACCATAGCAAATTCACCAACCAATCATTCCTGATACAGTTTGCCCTAGCAGTTTCCACAATCTTTTATTTCTGATGCTTCATCGGAACATTTTTAGCGTCAGAGGGAGAGACTGAAACAATCCATATTCCATAAAGATCTAGCAAATCTTAAGAAGGTTTGCTGAAGGCTTCATAACAAAATGTATCCCTGATACAGTTTACCATAACACATGTACCAACCCATCATTTGTGATGCAGTCCACATTATCACATTCAACTATCGATGAAACTGTATTCCTAATGCAGTTTACCGTAGTAAATTCATCAACCCAACATACTTGATACAGTCTCCCAGCAAAAAATACCCACTACAAAACCCGCTACTAACCCATTACTTTAACAAGAGCGTGTCGCTCGAAATATGTACTTATTTTTTGGCCACGTATGTAGATAGTTTGATAAGTAGTCACGACAAAACAAAATATCTAATTATTTCGCTCGACATGCCCTTGTAAAAATAAGGGGTTATATTATCAGATGGGCTATATTATCAGATTCAATAATCCGTTATTTTCACAACCTTTTGTTTCTGATGCTTCATCGGAACGCTTTCAACTACAAGGTTTCTTTCAATAAATACAACTGTGAAACAAGAAGGCTAAACGTAAATCTTGGATCTGCTTTAACGAGTCGAGGGAGTAAAAAAACGTAACCTGACTTCGTAGGGTACTTTCGAAGGACTCCAAATCCATCGGCGGTATCAAAGGGAAGAAACTTCTGATTAGAAACTCTTGATTTACTAGCCAATACCCACTTTCCCAGGGTGCCACCGTGGTGTAATGGTATGCACACCCGCCTTGCAAAACACCCCTCAGTAATGTTGGCGATATTTCCTGAGTATTTCAGCCATGTAAAACTTCTCTACAAAGTGGTGTCTTAAGACACGCCGTTTGGACTCGGCGATAAACAGTAGGTCCCATATCATTGAGCTAATATGTATCGGGGTGCGCTCATTAATATGAGAGAAGTCTCCCTTGTCCCGTATGGAATGTTTGAGGAACAATCATTATTATTATTATTACCCACTTTCCCAACTGCACGGATGCACTAGAGCACCCAAGCGCTCCAACCGTACGCAATCAGGCCGAACCCCTTAAATCTCACGGTCCGGTTCTATGCTACAAAATGCATCGGAGGTGTTGATTGATTCAGAGCTTGTCTATGTCTATCGCTCTGTGGAGAGAGGTCACTGTAATGTACATCCACAAAGAGCGGAAGTCAAGTCATATACTTCCCAAAGACTATATATCGATCATCATATTTTCCTTTCTTTTCAAAACCAGCGAAAGGTGGAATATGACAGGCTCAAACTACACGCTAGCAGCTTTTCTTAACATATAAGATGCCTTTAGTACCGTTAAGCTTGAATCAATCCATAATTCAATTCCATAATTCCTTTACACGTAACAATTGGATTGGCGGAATGCTTAGCAGCAAGATAATCAACACAAACATCGGTGAGAGTTGCATTCGGAAGTCTGTCATAAGGGACAAACCACAGGTTGGTGTTCTATCGCCGCTGCTGCTACTTCTGATGATAAACGAAATATCTAAGGAATTTGATAAACTACGAATTAAAATAAATGATGAGCCAAATATCTAAGGACGTTGATAAACTATGAATAAAAACGATCGCTTATGCTGACGACGTGGTCGTATTGAACAGCGAGAAGTTCCCACAAACACTACCGGAACTGATGCAAGGAGCTCTAGTCATCGGATTGAGATGGGCCTACTGGTCTTGGAGTGAGCTTATCAACGACATAGAAAGAAGAGAAAAGTCGAACCATTCTCCCAAATAATGCTTGATGGAGTCACCCTGGAGCTCTCTTTAAAAGCCAAACACCTTGATTGAAAAGAGTTTGGGACTAAGACCACAGATCATCCATAGAATTATCACGATCATAGTACCCCCAATTCTTACTTATAATTCGAAATCATTCAAGAAGCTCTAATCTACCGATCCAGGTGGACAAACAACAAAGGTCTTGGATCTTACGAACAACAAGAAAGTGAAAACATTCATCCTACCAATGATATATGGAGTCACCCTGAAGCTCTCTTTAGAAGCCTCGGAATTATTCTGAACTACTAATTAACGTGAAAAAAATGTCGATTGGAAAGAGTTGGGGACTGAGACCACAGATTATCCATTGGACTTTCACGACCATAGTACGCTCAACTTATATTTACAGTTCTTTCTCCATAAAGTAAACAACGTCCAAAGAGCGGCAGCTTCACTAGTCACTGGTGCCATTAAATCAGCGATGAACAGCATCATTTTATATTGCGTAGTTTACGGGGAGTCATTGAGTGAGTGCATGCTTTTTTAATTGGTTGAATTGTGTGTGTGGAGAGAGAAACGTTCAATGAGCGCCCAATTGTGCGTCACTGCTTTAAATGCACCCCCATTAATGTCCTGCTTGGTATTTATCCATTGAATCTTGTTTTGCCAGTTCCTACTGGCAGCCAAGAGTGCACACCGACTTAAGGAGAGGCATTCATGGCACAGCTTTGAATATGGTCACTCTGCAATTTTACGACGATCGGAACTTCCACTGGGTTCGAAGGTATTAAGTGATTATGTATCACTACAACTACACTACGTTAATGTACACATACCCCAAAGAGAGACCTGGACCCAAAACTCTCACCTCTACTCGGTATGGGTGTATATACAGATGCCTCCAAGATTGAAACGGAAACATGATCAGGCGTCTACAGCGTTACCCACAATTTACGGCTTTAATACAGGTTGAACGAAATTTGTAGTGGCATTCAAACAGAGATCTGTGCATTAAAAAGCCGCAGAAGCGATAGGCAACACGTAAGGAGACATAGTTGGACCGGTGACTATCTATGTGGACAGTTAAACGGCCCTTAAATCACTTAGGATCCACTTTATCAAATCTGCGGCGGTTTTGGACTGCAAGAACTTCTTGGAAGCGCTAAAATCAATAGTTACTATGTGTTGGGTTCCGGGTCATTGCAAGCGTTGCAGATCCGAATCAACCTATATTGAAGTGGGCATCTCCATCCAACCACCCTAGTACCATTTCATGCGGCAGTTGGAACAAAGATATCGGAACAAGGCTAGCGAGATTAGTCTCTCGAACCTAGCTGTAAGGTATCCAAGGCCATCTAGCCTATTCTCTCCAAACGAAGAATTGTATCTCTGCCATCAATGAAGAAGTCAGACGTGAAACTTATCACGAGTCACTGCAGAATAAAATCAATATCCTGCGAATGTGAAAGAAATGATACTGCTGACTACTGAACATTATACGAAGATGAAGAAGAAACAGAAACAATGGAGTACTTATTATGTCACAGTCCAATGCTCATGACCCGGAAACTGCGAATCATGAAATACTGCACCATAAAAGATAACAAACTCTCTCTCCTCTCAAAACCTAATATCTTCAATATCTCTTTTAAATATGTTATATATTTCTCCGTCTTTGCAGTTCTTTATCAGGATGTTGAGGTATATCCTGATAAAGAGCTGCTCCAAGTGGAGTAGCAATCTACTACGACAGTTTTTTTACCTAGCCTAATCTTTATATTTATTGCGTTAACTTCAATTAAGAAAATGTTTGACAAAAATTCGTAAATATTATTTATGGAGTTATAGAGAGGTTTAAATATATGTGGAAAACTTTGTGTTTTCAATTTTATTCGTTATAGTGTAAAATCGTTACACTCGTTCGACCTGATAAGCTACTAGAGCTTTATGAACGAAATAATCTAAATGAACCTTATAAACGAACTAGTTCGATTTGTTTCCGTTTGTTCACTTCGTGGAATCATTCCATTGAATAAATTTGTTCATGAACGAGAGATAAAGCGAAAACTAAAGTACTATGTATTTACTGAAAGAACTATATTCACTCGTTAAGTCTACTAAATTGTAATGTGAAAGAGAGGAGCAAATCAACGACGTAATGTAAATGAACGATATAAACGAAAGTGCTGGATAAGGTTCCGTTCGTTCTCTTCATGGAATCGTGTCTTTGAACCAGTTTGTTCATGAACGACAGAACTCTAGCGATAAGTTAAATTTGATCATATCGACGAGTAAATAGTCTACAGAACTCGACACAAAAGACTTGATTAACCCGCATATATACAACAAAAAATATGACTTATGAAATAAGAAGAAGAATAGTATTGGCCAGCGAATGCTACTTCGGACTAAGTAACCAGTTTAAAAACGAAACCATATGTCGTCAAACAAAAACACACTTTAAAAACACTGATACTGTTCGTTTTAATGTATGTTTTTTGGTGTGTTTGAGATAAAAATTCTTCCAAATATCTACGGAGCAATCAACTTTAACAGAGAATATCGACACCGGCTATACAACGACATCGGCATTGTTAAACGTATCGATTTACCACGTTTTCTTTCGTTAGGCCGCATATACGGAGCACATAGCGGTACATGCAGCACGGGACGGTCAAGATTCCCATGGAGTAAACAAGTGAAACACTAGATAACAATAATGATATTCAAAATTGGATAAGAATAGCAATAGTTCGGCTTATAGGACAAATATTCTTTAGAGGTTCAACTAAGTAAGCAAGAAATTCGAGAAGTCAATTGTACCAAATTTAGTACCATTTAGTACACATAAGTACGAATTTTTAAACCTACCCCCATATGTCAATCCTGTAGTGTAGTTATAATTCCAAATATATAGATTCCAGCTTTAACCGTTGATCCAAATCAAATTTGTATCAATGTTAGTACCATTTACTAATTTTTGTACACATAAGTACGAATTTCCAAAACTACCTCCAAAAGCTACAACTACATCCATCCTGCACTCCAACACAAATCTAAGTTCCAAATTTTAGGTTTCCCGCTCTATCCGTTTACCCAAATCCAATTTGGTACAAATTTACTACCATATAGTACTTTTCATACACATAAGTACGAATTTCCAAAACTACGTCCACAAACTACAACTACATCTATCCTACACTCTAACATCAATCTTAAGTCCAAATTTAAAGTTTCCAACTCTATCCATTCATCCAAATGCAAATTGTACCAAATTTAGTACCATTTAGTACATGAGTAAAAATTTCCTTACATCCAAACCACTTCCCAACCTCGATTCCCATACCAAATTTCAAGATTCTAGCTATATCCGTGCAATATGTATATACAATTGGTACTAAATTTAGTAACTTTTAGTACTTTTCGTACACTTATGGATCGAATTTTCAAAAACCCTTTGGCGCATCTTTCTAACTCTCCATCAGTGACCCTCATACAAAATTTCAATTCTATCTCTACCGGTTCGCCTAATACAAAGGGAACCATATTTAGTATCTTTTAGTACTTTTCGTACCCTTCTAGTCGGAATTTCTAAAAATCCAGCCATATCTGACCACTTCGGACCAAGAGTGATCCACACCCAAAATTTCAATATTCTAGCTTCAGCCGTTTCGTCTGGGCGTTGATGAATCAATCAGTCAGTCAATCACTTTACTCTTTTATTAATATAGATATATGTGCATATATAATATCCAAAACGATGGCTATAAATTAAGAGGTGTTTTCTGAACAAGTATATCTACAAATTACAGAATGATATACAATAATCGAATTTTAATAAAACCCAGAAGGCCGTCTTATAGACAGGCAAAAAAGTTTGTCTATTTAAAGCAGCGATATGCAAAAGGGCGCACGTGTCCTCTGAGTGAACAGCACCCTAAATATGGAAAATAAAATATGTTGCCGATACCTGATATGAATATCTTTTTGTCTCATGGTTTAATTCAACTGCTCGTTCCCCCACCCCTGATGGTCATTCAAATTGATTTAACGTAACGAAATTTGTTGCGTCAGCCAACAGTTTAACATCTTTTTTCGTGGCATTTGGTAAAACTTACAAACACGTAGGAATGTTAGGGCTACAACCAAAAATACCACGCCGGTAACATGAATATTGTCCTGATAACGAAAACATGTGTTTTAGTTCGACTTGGTGGAAAAAGTTTCCGCCCCGACTTAGATTTCTAAATGCCTTTTGAACATTTTTATAAAGAAAAGTTTTGATTTTAGTGTTTTGAACAAACATTTATTTGTATACATATGCTTTATTTATGTTTAAATAAACGCTTAAAATATCACGAAATTTATGTATTAGACACATGTAGAATTTTCCGGTGCGGATATTTTTTAACTGTGGGGGAAAATGATAATTCATTTCATAATATTTTGTCCATGCTTTATACGGCCATGTGGTGGTATTTTTGATATTTCCAAATGATGCAGAAAAGTTATAACCCTAACGTACTATGTAGGTAAAACGAAGAATTGTGTTAAACGATTAAATTGAAACTTGGTCATTATTTGTCATACGTAAAGCAATTGGTGAACAAACATGTGCTTTTGGGCTATTGGAGTTTTTGTAATTCCGGTCTTAAGAGAAACAAATATTGGGCAGCTGAAGGTATGCATTTCCATTATAAACTATTGTAAAATCTGTATGTGAGTAAACATATAATAAACATTTTTTCCCGGACAAAAGATTTAAATGATATATGACGAAGCGTAAGAGCAATGGAAAAAATATGGTACCCAGCATGTGCAAAAGAAAAGCAAAGTAGGGGTCTTTTTTGGTGTTTGGGTGCGTATTATTTCTGCCATATAACCGTAAACAATGTTTGTTGTTGATAGTGACTGCCATTTCCGTTTCTGTTTCAGTGCCACTCATATATAACGCTTTTGAAACAAAAAATATGCTTATTGTCTTTTTATACCCTACACTGAATTTGATTATTTTACGTTGAGCTATAGGATGGAGCTTATACATTTACATTTCGACTTTTTATTGAAATTTCAAAATTATATTAAGAGTATTACCAGGATATTTTTGCTCTTTACAGCTAGTATCAATAAAATAGGTCACACATGCTGTTGTTATAGTCTCTTTTTCCACATACACAGTTCACACAATATCAGCTACTTAAAGTATGCAAAAGAAGTATGCCGCTGTTAAGTGCACCATATTAATTCGTTTTTTACCCTTAACATATTCCACCAAAAACTATGCTAAGAATTATCATTCGCAGACTACTCGTCCTTTTTACTACTAAATTCGAAGTACTAACGACGTTTGCCTTCTTAGAAGAATATCCAAAAAAATCCGCACAGTTGTAAGACCCAATTTAAAATTACATTCCCCAAAGAATGAGCTAAAAACATGTCCCTAGGTGAGCTTTTCCCTATGATTATCGGGTGTATTCGAGAACGGATGCGAATCTGCCGCAAAATATGCAGAACTAATGATCCCTCGCGAATAATTACTCTAAAAGCAGAGATAAAGTGCTTTGATCACATTATAAATAATTCGACCGCATTTTCGAACAAGAGCGTTTCCACGACTTTTGCAGAGCAGTAGAGTAGATAAGAGGGGCCCAGTTAATGACTCAATGGATTCAGAGGGTACACATATTGTTGAGGACGCTGCTAAAGCTGAAGCTCTAGCTGATTGATTGCAATACGCCTTTGGATCCACTGATAGAACCATTCTTTCTACCGTTCTGTTCCGATCCCCTTTTGAAACATTCTCACGTCCCCATTAACGGTTGACGGTTCGAAAATTTACAGCATCGATAGATGGAATCAGCCGACCTCAAGTCTTCTTAGAGAAGACATCAAGTCTGTTTAGAGAAGACTTTAAGTCTTCTTAGAGAAGACCTCAAGTCTTTTTAAAGAAGACCTCAAGTCTTCTTAGAGAAGACCTAAAGTCTTCTTAGAGAAGATATCAAGTTTTCTTAGAGAATACCTCAAGTCTTCTTAGAGAAGACCTCAAGTCTTCTTTGAGAAGACCTCAAGTCTTCTTTGAGAAGACCTCAAGTCTCCTTAAACAAGACCTCATATCTTCTTAGAGAGGACATAATGTCTCCTTAAAGAAGACCTAAAGTCTTCTTACGGAAGTCCTCAAATCTTCTTAGAGAAGACATTATGTCTTCTTAAAGAAGACCTCAAGTCTTCTTACAAAAGACCTCAAGTCTTCTTACAGAAGACCTCAAGTCTTCTTACAGAAGATCTCAAGTCTTCTTACAGAAGACCTCAAGTCTTCTTACAGAAGACCTCAAGTCTTCTTACAGAAGACCTCAAGTCTTCTTACAGAAGACCTCAAGTCTTCTTACAGAAGACCTCAAGTCTTCTTACAGAAGACCTCAAGTCTTCCTACAGAAGACCTCAAGTCTTTTTACAGAAGACATCAAATCTTCTTACAGAAGACTTCAAGTCTTCTTACAGAAGACCTTACGTCTTCTTAGAGAAGACCTTACGTCTTCTTATAGAAGTCTTCCTAGAGAAAATCTCAAGCCTATTTACAGAATACCTCAGATCTTCTTAAAAAGTCCTCGAGTCTTCTTAGAGAAGACCTCAATTCTTCTTAGAGAAGGCCAAAGGTCTTCTTAAAGAAGACCTTAAGTCTTCTTAGAAAAGACTTCATGTCTTAAAGAAGACCTCAAGTCTCCTTAGAGAAGACTTCAAGTCTTCTTAGAAAAGTCCTCAAGTCTTCTTAAAGAAGAAGATGTAAAAGTCCGCCAGGTAGCGCAATTTATGATATAGCGAATATGGAACGGATCGATTCGTTTCTTAATAGAGGAGCATTGAATTTTGTGGATAGAGCACAAAACCTTAACAATCTGGTGGAGTATTTCGATATTATTTACCACGTGTCATGCTTTAGTGCATTAATCGATCGACTCTTGCCGAATATTGTCGGTTTTTATTTATTTCTACTTTGTGTTTTCATTGTCCTTCTATACATTGGTTATATGCGTGAATGAATTGTTGTACGTCTGCTGGTCGTTTGCATCCGATGGACAATTTTTTGCATATGTGTAGGTATGTCCTTCGTTTCCCAAACACAATTATACTACAATGGTTTTATATCTTTGTCATTGGTAGTGTTTCAGCAGTTATGTATGTGTGTGATTTTTTTTGTACATTCACTTAACTTGTATTACTCTCGATCGACCCACTTCCATTGCATGGGCCCACATGGTGTGTGTGTGTGTGTGTGAAGGAACACATGTAAACGACACGTTAGGTCCCTGGACAATTTTGTAACACATTGAGATAACATGCGTGCGGGAGTGAGTGAATGCGTGTGAGTGTGTTGTCTCTTAGGCGTCTGTTGTCATTGAGTTAAGGTTAATCAAGATGATGACGTTGTTAAATGTTTTCCACACCCATCACAGGAACTACCACATACATATTTAACCATGTGGACCAACACTTGAATACCCCTCCATCCCCAAAAAAAGAAGACTAGTGGGAGACACACAAACTATGGTTAATGTTTTTACTTTCTCCACTGTTCCTGCCAGGCATGGTGAGAATGTTGTTGTTGCAACCACAGTTTCATATAAAGTTATTTACGTTCCTCTCGATTACTTTGATACGAATTTCTCAACAAAAATGTTGTGTGCATACGAGTGGGCGGGTGTATGCACGAGTAGGTATAATGTGGTCTATGGTTACAAAGTCATTTGCCAGCAATGTTGATGGCTTCTTTCCACAACCATTCCTCATAACTGTAAGAGGTATTAAACATAGCTGTGGCCAGCTTGCTAACTTTAGTAGTTAGTTATTATAAAGATTCCCTTGGTCATAGTGTCATTTTGACATTATGACAGTGGCAAAGACTTTCCTTTGCTTCTTTCATAACTTTGACCAACCAACCCGGTTTGTTTAACACATGGCTACATTGGCATGTGTGGCTCATGAGTGCTCGGAGTGAGTGCCTGTGTACTTGTGTTTTGGCAAGGACATAACAAAACCAGAACACATCCTTCCTTTCCGGCCAACATCAGCACCATTACGCGAACATAGAATTGTGGTTTCTCATTTTACAGAAAAAGAAAGAAAGAAATGGTTTCGTGGCTAGTGGATTAGGTACTGTTGGCTTTAACAACATTTTGGTTAGTTTCCTTTGGTGTTTTGTTGTCGTTAGTGTTGTTTGTTGTTGATCGTCGTCGACAAGGATGTGGTTATGGTGTTTGTGTTTATGTTTAAACATAACAATTAGCAGCATATTTTACTTAAATATAATAGTTTTGTTTATTAATTTAAATAATGTAGTTATTATGTTCCTAAGCAGCAGAATATGAGAGCGTGGTATAATCGAAAGAATTTGCGAAAAGAAAAATTGCATAATTTTATAAGAGGCAATTAGAGCTTTTCAAAAAGAGAGAAGACAAATACGTCTTAGCAATAACAGCAATAGCAATCCCACGGCGCACAATGGTTCATAGTTGTTTTTTTTTTCTGCTCAAAACTCTGTAACTTTTGAACGGATATTTTCATTTTTTTGTTTTGTTTGTCAAATAACATTTTCAACTTTACCATACGTCAAAAGCGATCAATACAAACGTATATATGGGCCCAAAGAGGACACTCTCAAGCATCTTTCAACGATAGCAAACCTAGTTTCATGCAGTTCCCTACAAGTTCTACTCCGCGAAAATTTTAAATTCGCTAAAATTTAGTACGTGAGGAAAATCAAAATAGCTCACTTCGTGTAAACGCTGCAGTAATTTATTCAAATGGTAGTTAAAGGCAACAATCCCAACTACCTAACAAATAATAATAAGCACAATAAATGTTATAGTTTTCGAGAAATAACTTTTTCTTTCTCCAGAAATTTGCAAAAATTACGTATTTTCCGAAATTGGAAAAAGTTGTCGTCTTTAGGAGTGCACCACGCTTACACCTTCCAATATTTTGACTTAATTTTTTGGTTTCCATGCAGAAATTAGCAATCGATGATGGCAAAAATTGTGGTTGTGGCCAGAAAAATCAATTTCTGAACCACTGTGTGGCGGCGGGTTCTCGACACCGGATTGACCCGGTACCACACATCACTCGTGTTCCGACCAGCGGCTGCCACCTCAGTGTACACATATTTGTGGTTATATTGTTTTTCTGTGTTGGGAACAGCATATTCCGGAATGCCTGCTATGGATTCTTTTGGTCCGTGCCGCGACGGAGAAAAACTCAGGACTAATATGGATGTGCTCGGTTTGTCACATCCGCATCCACAACCCTCAAACTTCGGTGAGATGCAATAAATGTAGAGAGTGGGTGCATCTCAGAGGTTGGTCTGGACTCGACCATGCGTGGGAGTACGACGGGAGCTATGTTGCTACATGCTGCGTGAACACAGCCCCCAATGAGTCGGCTGTCCAAACAACAGCAGTCGCACACCCACCACTTAACACCAGTCCTTGCTGTTCCAAGCCCTGAAATGCAACCTTTTTGGTTAAGAGGTAAGATCGAAGAAATTGTGGACTTTAATGAGTTTGAAGTATATCATGGTGACGGCGGTGCAGGAAACCATGCTCAATCCAACGGCAGTGGGTTCTTTGTACCGGATTGACCCGAACCAAGAGCATTTCATACTGTCAACCCAGCATCAAACCTATGCTGCTACAACAACTATAACTGCAGCTTACAACTTTATGATGGTTAAAACGTACTGAGGACGGATAGCGCCAGAAGTGAAGGTGTGGGATTAACTTTCCTATTGCACCAGTCTGTTCAATACAGAACTATCTCGCTTGAGCCTGGTTCTAATGGTTAGCAGTCAGGTGTGGTGAGTTGCTTAACATATACAACCCACCGATAAATAGCTGCACTCCAGGTTATATACCCAACATTAGCCCACTTTTGGAAGGTCATAGCCGTCTGCTCTTTGGGTACTTTAATGCTCATCATATTTTGTAGCATTCGGTCGTCGGCAATGACCAGAGAGGGTAAATTGCTGGCTGAGCAGATTGATAGCTCTTCGTTTTGCACGGTCAATGAGTCATTTCTCTTAAGTCAGACCATCACCCCATAATTGTCTCCATCAGCAGACCGGCCGATTTCATCAACTCTGAACGCCGCACTTCAATCAATCATGGGAAAGTCTAGTGGCCAAGTGTCAGATAATTCACTAATCACCGCTTCAGAGATCTGCCCAACCCTTTTGATGTTCGGGTAGCAAAGAAGACGTTTCAAGAAATCATCACTGCTCGTTGGTCGAATACCCGAATTGAGCACAAATTTTCCGGAAATGGTAACGAGATTATCAATTGAGCCAAAAGCCAACACCACTGACCCCGAGTCAGGAAGCCTACACTGGAAGCATTAGATCTCCTTCTGCCAAAGAGGAACCATCAGAATTTACAATGGACAGTGTTGGGAATGCCATCAGAAACGCTAAATCATCAAAAGGGTTAGACCTTGATCGCCAGTCGTACATGGAATTGAGGAACAAAAAGTTGAGGCCCCTTTGAGGACTTTCCCATGGTGGGATGATATCTCCGGAACCGTTTAACCTCTACATCTCCTTTATTACACCCCTTCAAACGGCATTGAAATCGTAACATATGTGGATGATTGCACGTTCTTGACGTCAGATACCTTCCCTGATGTGATTTGTAATAGCCTGAACTCATATTTGACTGATTAAACCACCTTTTACCACGCGAGGCATATGCAAATATTAGTGGCAAATATTTATCTACGGTCATTATGTTAACCACATGGACTGCAGATGTGCGCGCTTCCATGGTTGATTTCAGCAGAACTCTAACCACTAACTACCGCAGAATTTTAGGGGTCACATTTGACGGTAACCATTTCATAGCTATCGTCGACAAGCTGAAATGTACGAATAAGGTCCTCAAGTCCCTGCACTTGGGGTGCAGATAAGGAAACCTTGTTGACCACATATAACACGATAGGTAGGTTTGTGGTAAGCTATGCGACGCCAGTGTGGTCCGCGAATTCAAGTGCAACGCTATGGAACAATTTCAAACATGTCAGAATGCCGCTCTGAGGACTGAGGCAACAGGGTGCCTTCTCAAGTCTTCAGTGGACTAACTACATGAGGAGACAACGATTCTTTCAGTACAGCAACACAATGACATGCTCTGGTACTTGGGGGCTTTTGCCGTGAACGCCATCCAAATCACAATATTGGAGATATGACCCCCCATCCAGGCATGTCAGGTGAGATCGTCTTGATATGGAGAGAGACGTCTAAAGGCAAAAGCGATAACCCCTAGATCAACAAGCCTACAAGCAGGTTTAAATAACTTCCACACAGATGCATTCGCAGGTGCCATAACCAACTGTCGTGTGAATGTGGTTCTCGAAGAAGATTGCCAATATATCGCAGCTGAGAAGCGTCAGCTGCCACGACAAAGCAGAGTTGTTTTGGTTCAACTACGCTCGGGATAGTACAGCCTCCTAAATTCTTATAGGGCAGTGATGATGACACCTTGCAAAGCATCTGTCCAGCATGCCGAACGGCTTAGCTGCGGCATATTAACTGTCCTGCCAAAACTACTCAAACAGAACAACAACATCAACTTATATCTATCCCTATAAAACATGAATATATACCGTCCGGCCAAGATGAGGTAAAGACAGCAATAAACCGGCTGAAGAATAATAAGGCATCAGGAGGCGATGGCCTGCCGGACGAGCTAGTGTCCTGTGTCCCGTTCAAGCCTATGGTGAAGTAATTAATTGGACCTTACCAATGCGGCTTCATGCCTGACAACTCCACCATTGACCAGATATTTACCCTGAGACAAATCCTGGAAAAGACCCAAGAGATGCAGATCTACACTTACAATATTTTTGTCAAAGGTGTTCGGCTTTGTAAGATGACATTAACTGGTACTAGGTCCTCAATTAAAATAGGAATGAACCTCTCCGAAGAGTTTATTACCAAAAGAGGTGTCGGACAAGAAGAGAGCCTTCGAGTGACCTATTCAATATTCTGCTGGGAAAGTTTATACGAGATGCAGATGTTAAAAGTAATGGCAAAATTTATACCAACAGCCACATATTACTTGCTTATGCCGACGATATTGATATCATGGGTCGATCAGTAAAGGAAGTAACTGATAACTTTACGAAGGTCGAAGGAGAATCTGCTAAAGTGGGCTTGACGGTAAACACCGAAAAGACAAAGTTAATGGTATCGACGCCCACTTATAATTTTGAGGTAGTTAAAGAATTCGTCTACGTCGGCACCGCCATTAACACAACAAACAACATCAGTTGTGAAATAAGAAGAATAATAATGCTTATCTGATGCTACTTTGGCTTGAGTAAGCTGTTTAAAAACTAAGCCACATCTCGTCAAAGAAAAATAACACTTTACAACTCACTGTTACTACCCGTGCTAATGTATGGTTCCGAAGTGTGGGCACTTTCTCAAGCAGATAAGGCTATGCTTGGGATGTTTGAGCGAAAAATTCTTCGAAAGATCTACGGGCCGATATGAGTTGACGGTGAATATTGACGTCGTATGAACCACGAGATGTAAACGGGAACATATCGATATACAACGATATCGCTGCCTAGACCTTGTCATAAGAATGAGCGATGATGAACCTGCCAGGCGTATAAGTACGGGCACATGGCGCTTCACGCAGAACTGGAAGGCCAAGGCTTCGATGGAGTAAACAAGTGGAAGACGAAGTCGAAAAGAGCGGTATTCGTAATCGGTGAAATAAAGCAACAAATAGAGAGGAATGTAAATATGTTCTTAGTTCGGCTTATGGGACAAATGTTACGTAAAAAGCCAACTAAGTATTTAAGTAAGTTATTGCCTTTTCATACACTACATTGAATTTCAGTGATATATCCTGCAACCCTGCATTATAAGATGTAGGCAAAGACATAGAACTGTAAAGACTGGAAAAGATGGATAATGCAAACAAAATATATAAACATTTTAGCAACAACAGGGGTATGTTAATGATAAAAACCCCATTAAAGCGCAATAAGGTCTATACAAATTGTAGGAAAGCGAAAAGTTGGACTCAGGATTGTATTCCATAGCAGTTTCCAGTTCATTGAATATGAACTAGGAGGTTAAAACCGCCTGAAATGGTTAACTACTTAACAGAATGTTGTTATGATATCGTAACAAGAGAGCTTAACTGCATTTATTGACAAATTTCAACAATTGAGTTTTCCAATCTTTATTTATTTAAATCTTTGATAAAAATAAATTATTACCAGGGTTATTTGTGCATGATTTACTCCTAAAATATTCAGTCTAAGACTATGCTTTGAATTATCATTCCCAGACAACTTTTACTTTTACCATATATCAGCATTCCGCAGCCCTTTATTCGCGAGCAGGCAAGGAGAGCTCCTCTCTCCACTCACTTATTGAAAAACGATGCACTGACAACAGTGTTTGCTCAAATTGTTGTTGTTATGTGCCGATTGCCGCCATAGATTACAATAGATAACATAAATATAATCTATAATTGTAATTACTACTCCATAATTGTTTTTTTTTTTTTTTTAAATTTTTCGCAGACAATAGTTTCGGATTTAAATGTTGTCGTTTGTCTTGTACCTCCTAATTTGAAATTTAATAATTAATTATATATTATATAGTTTGTATTTTTTGAAAGAAACACCATTTTATATTTTCAAATAGCCTCTGACCTAAAATCCATACACATTTTCTATATATTCAACTATATATCATTTTTTTAAATTAACATTATAAACACAACCATTAATAGTAAAGCAAAAAACACATATTCATATATTTATATATAAAACTCCAAACTGACAACATAACAACACAAATATTATTTATATATGTAATGTATGCTTATATATTTATTGTGTATTATATATATTTATGCAGATATTTGAACTAATAATTTTCAATTATAAAAAACAAAACAAAATTAACAAAAGCATTTTTTTCATATATGTATATAACAATACAACTCAATTCAAAAAACAAGAACGCATCAAAACTCAACAAAAAATTATATGTATGTTGGTATAACACAAACCACAATTATTTCATACAAAAGAAACATTTTCATATAAGTTAGAGAATGTAAAAGGGGGGAGATTGAAGGGGGATACAACATAGTATTGTTCAAGTTTTATAAAAATTAATTTGGGCGTTTTTTGTTGTTTTAGTTTATAACACATGAACTGAATCATTGTGTAATAGTGACATACAGATGGCGTCTCAAATTTATACAAATTTAAGGAAGTGGGAAGTGGAAGATACATCTACCGTGATTATTGTGTCATGTTAGTTGTCAAACATCAGAAAAGTATAGGTCTGTATTGTTATTTTCCCAGCAAGAACTTTCTCAGAGAGTAAGGTCTTGTTATTCTCTTTTGCAAGAAAATCGTAAAAAGTAACCAGACACCTTCCCTCCAAAAACCAGTTAGCAATCAGCTGACTTGCCAAAACAGAACAATTTGTCCGCCAATAAAGGAACCAAAGGAAGCAAAAATGTTGTGTTTAATTATAAAAAAAGGATAAAATGACCCAAAAAAGGAATTTTCTCCACTTTGCAGCACTGTTTTCAAAAAAAAAAAAAAAAAAAAACAAACAAACAATACAATTAGGCCTGCTATTTCCATAATAAAATTGTTTTTAATTTTCACTAACATAAATTACCGAATAATTAAAAACAGATGATTGATTGTTTTCGGGAAGAAGAAGAGTTGAAAGTGGTTGCAAGAACAAATTTTTCCAGCAAGAAATCGCAAACTCTCAGTATACGAACTTTTAAAAATGTCTCTCTCGAATCGCTCTCTTTTGCTGACTTTTTGTGTTAAAAGACGACTTCCAGCAACAATTGGTACAAATTGTTACAAATTTTAGGGTAACCAGACAGACCTTATAATATACCTACACTGACAAATTTCAGGTGGAACGCTATATACCCCAAACAACCTATGGGGGCTATATGAAGACGTGGACTTATACCGAAAATTTTTAAGTCGAAAGAGTAAATACCAAGTTTCAGCCATTTCGGTGGGATATTGAGACCACAACCTTCAAAATACGGAAAATCCGAAGTTACGATTCTATGGAGGGTATATCAAAACGTGAACCGATATAGTCAATTTTCAATACGAAACATCCTAGGAATAATTGAAACTTCTATACCAAATTATAAAGCTATATCGTAAATATTGCGAGCTGTATCTTGATTTCAACAGATAGGCGGACTAACGGACATGGTTATATCGACTTAGATTTTTATGGTGATCATGGATTTATTTACTTTATATTCGGAACGAAAGCTAGACGTCGAAAAGCTGTAAACTCAACAGATAGCACAAGCCTACTCCGCTCAACTGACACACATGATGCAAGACGGCACACATTATCCCGACAATGTGGAAGCACAGTGGCAATAAATGACCCACTATTTTCAAACTGTCATAAAATCTCTATATTTGAGTATTAATAAACACCATCAAAAAATCCATGGTACGGTCAGAGAAGAACGCGGCAACCCTGCAGTGAGTAGCAACACGAAACGCCAATGAAAAATATAGGATGGAGAAGATGAGAGAGGAAAAGCGTATTTTCAGACGGAAGAAGAAAGAGCAGTAAACACGTACGCCTGAGAAACTCGAGATGTACAGGAGTCAGAATGAAGTCCGAAACCAGAGTGTAAAACATCAGACTTATAGCCTTGTGCAGGCACATTCTGATACAGGTAGCGTACTGAAGATCTACTTACATACCTGGCGCATTACAGAACATTTGTTCCATAGACCCAACTAAGAAAAGATCCCCAATTCTTGCTATGTGTTGCTTCGCACTCTGGAGGATCTGGAAGAAGCCATTCCTCTGGCTTTTGGTGTCGAATATTGGCTGTGATGAAGATCCTAAAGGGCGGCATTGAGTGTTTACCACCTAGCCAAAGTGAGGTCAATACAGCAATTAGACAACTGAAGAACAATGAGAGAGCAGGGGCTGATCGGACATACTGATCATTACGTGATTAGCATAACTTGGCTGGAGGAATGCATACCCAACAATTGGAGTCTGAGTCTGCTATGTTCCGTAAACAAGAAAGGAGACAAGATGGTTTGTGTCAACTACAGAGAGGCAAAAGTCTCCTGTCCATCGCATAAGGCTTATGGAACAAAATATTATGTTTGGAAATAACCCATCTAAGTAAGTATGTGTGGATGCCAGTCATTTGTGGAATACAGAAATCTTTCATCGCATATCCGTTGCTTAATCTACTGCCAATCTGTTGAGCATCTCGATGGCTGAAATTAGCGTCCTGCAGAATATAATGGTCGATAGTGTTCTGATTTCGACCACTAACTACCCCAAGATATTGCGTGTAACATTCGATAGAATATTTAAGTCGTCCGTAAAAGTAAAAACCACTTCAATTTGTGACAAGATCAGAAGTAGGAACAAGGTTCTCAAACCACTGGCCGGCAGCACTTGGGGTGCTGACAAAGAAACTTCTTATAAAACCACAGGTCAGTATCTGGTAAGTTTTGTGTCGCCAGCACACTGTACACTACAGTGTGGTATGCAAAAGTTAGTGCTATACAGTGCAAGAATATTCTAACCTGCCAAAAATGCCGTCCTGAAATCTGCAAGTCCAGGTCATTACGACGCAGTGCTTTAGAACTACAATATATTACACTGCTCAACAAAATTGAAAAAGTTGAATGTTTCAGACGAAGTTGCAGTTGTTTCTAGATGAAATTGGCGAGTAATTTTCAAATCCGGTCCCGGTTTTTCTCCATCAGTTCTTGTTTTTGAGATATAGCTCAAAATCGGTTTTTACGATTTTTACCCAGACTTTCGTTATTTTCGGATACAAACAAATATTTTTGTGGGTTTTTTTTGACATATATATATTAAGGAGATGTTGTACGCTCGATTCAAATCGTTTTTGAAATAATTATGGTGAGTATATATCAACAAATATAGAAAATATACGACGGACCTTGTAAAAATTGCATATTTTGAGTACTTTAAGCTGTAATTACGTCATCAGGGGAAGTCATAGGATCTTCATATGGTACTCCGGATATGCTTAGGGTGTTTACTATATAATCCAGTATTCAAATGTATAATATAAAGTTCATAGCGCCCATGATTCCGCCATAATCTAAAAACCATCATGAGGAATGCCATTGAAAAGTAAATGGCTTATGTGGTAATGATATCACTGGTAAATGATTTCCCTTTAGAAGTCTTCATTGCGATTTTTAGGTTATGGCCGAATCATGGGCGCTATGAACTTTATATTATATATTTGAATACTGGACTATATAGTAGACATCCTAAGCATATCCGCATTGCCATATGAAGATCCTATGACTTCCCCCGATGACGTAATTACAGCTTAAAGTATTCAAAATATGCAATTTTTACAAGGTCCGTCGTATATTTTCTATATTTTTTGATATATACTCACCATAATTATTTCAAAAACGATTTGTATCGAGCGTACAACATCTCCTTAATATATATATGTCGAAAAACCCACAAAAAATATTTGTTTGTATCCGAATATAACGAAAGTCTGGGTTAAACTCGTAAAAACCGATTTTGAGCTATATCTCAAAAACAAGAACTGAAGGAGAAAAACCGGGACCGGATTTGAAAATAACTCGCCGATTTCATCTAGAAACAACCGCAACTTCGGTTGAAACAAAAGTCGTGTTGACCAGTGTTATCGATGCAGTACCTGCTTGGATGTTATCGTCGTGATTGTGCCACAATCTTATGGACAGACTTTTTTCATCCAAGCCCATGATCTAAATCAGTGCCGGCCAAGAAGTGCGAAGCCACAAATGTGGATGTATTCAAAACATTGGCAATTTATGACAGTGTGTTAGTAAGATGGTATGTACGCAACCTACAAAACAAAAACCAATCAAAACATTTACTCTCTTGCACGCTCTTTCTTTGCGTTCAGATTGTATGTGTGTGAATTGCCGAAAAACTTCGTAACCAGCGACAAACGGCTGTTCGGCACTGATCTAAATAGAGAAGTCTAAAGTTACAAACGGAAACGTCTACAGCGAGTATCTTAGTTGGAGACCACCCCCCGTCCATCTCTCCTGGAAAATGTCTGGTGCCAAGGCAAACAAGAGTGTTTTTGGCTGGACTTAACTCGTATTGGGTCCGAATTGCCAGCATGATACCCAATGTTCAAGCGGAAAATGAATGTTCATCCAACGATTTTTTGTACTAAACTAATTTTGCGCGTGACCATTTGGTCCTTTGAGCCGGATATTTCTTTAAAAAAGCCGAAACGTCGAAATTACGAATGTTTTATATACACTTATTTAATCTAAAAATATTCTTAAGAACTAAGTTTTACAATATGACTTAACCTAACATAAACTAGTGTGTAAAAGAGGAAGGGAGAGTGCGCAAATTTGCACGAACGCATCTGCCACACAATCTTATGGTCGAGTTATAAACACACTTAGTTATCTTATGTGTGGACAGGAAAATCGCTACAAATGCTTATCAGTCTGCATCATAGATTACTTCCAGTAATCTATTTCAGACATAGGAGGGCTACTACGAAACATTCTGGCCTAGGCAACACGCAGTGTCGCTAGGCGTCATTTGACATTTTTGGAAAGTTTTACAGTTTTTAGCCTAAGCGTACTCAGGACAGTTTGACATGCGACCATGTGTTGGATTGTTTATATTGACTTGAAAAAATCACTTTGCAAAAAAAAAAAAATTACTTGTGAACATTTTTGTCTGATAATTTTTCACAATTTTCCATCAAATTAAATCTTTGTATGTCGATAAATGGCCATCCTATATCACTCTGAAAACTGGTTTAATGAATTCAATCGTGGGAGACACTCTCTAAAAATTGAAGATCGTAAGGGTCGATCAAAAACGACCGTTGGGTCAGAAAAAAAATTAAGCCGTGCGTGAACGGATAATGCAAAATCGCCATGTTATATATCGTCTGATAGAGTCATCCTTGGGCATTTCTTCCACCAACTAACATTTGATATTGTGAACAAAAACAATCGCGGTGCTCCAAAAGACATTTTTAAAATCGTCACGGACGACGAATTTTGGATCCATGCTTAGGAGCCCGAAACAAAACATGAATAGACCGTTTGGGTCTTCGAAAGCGAGCCAAATCCAACGAAATTTGTTCTTGGAAGAAGACCTTCGAAGCAAATGATCGCCTGTTTGTTCTGCAAAACTGACCGTGTGGCGACTAATACGGCTTGAGAAATGAAGGACGGTTAATTCTGAGTGTTACACTACAATTTGCTTGCCTGAAGTCTCCTGAGGAATTCGAAAAACGAACCAGAGAAGACGAATCGTTCTGTATCATGAAAAAACGCTTAGGCTAAAAACTGTCAAACTTTCTACTCTTGGTGAGTAGACTCTCACCACACATTTATTTCTTTAAGTGGACTGTACATTGTAAATAGATCCCCTGAACACCCAACACAGGCATGTGGACTGGGTCTGCATATGTTTAACTGCTCAGCTAAACCCACTCACATGACTCCCAATTCATTATGGACGCAGCCAGAACAGATTGCAGAATTTTTGAATCTGGACACAGAAGAACCAAATAACTCAAAACGATACACGACTGAAAATATTTGCGTTGCTACAACATCAATAGGCAAGAACGAGAAATATGCAGCACGCATATGGTTATATTTTCGTGACTTACATCCAGTTTCAGTCATAGTAGAGAATGTAGGCAGCAAATCATTTAGAGCGCAAACTGGAGAAAAATATGTAGAATAGGTGCAGCTATGTAAATTCCGTGTTCGATTAATTGGTACGTCTACCATTTCATCCCACACCTTGTCATTCGTTGAATATAAAACCTCATTTACATCTTTTAAGTTGTCAATTCCATAATTATCTGTCAAATAAATGACGCATTTGCCCCAAATCCTTGTTTTAAGCGCAAGTGTAAAATAAGTTTAAGACTAATTCCACAAATTACATTTTTATTTGTGAAAGAAGCGCCACCTGCATTTCAATTCACTTATTTTTTCAGTTCATGTGTTACATCACATCATAACGAAATTAAATATATAATACATAAATCATAAAACAAAAATAATAAACAAATAAATTTAATTTCTTCATATTTTTATATACAGGGTGATTTGACAAGTTTTTATTTGAACAAATTTTACTATTTCCATTATTAGGGATTTTATTTTTCAAGAGTTTTATTGAAACAAATATACTAATAATTTATTTCTTGTTTTGTGTGTAAATAATTTTGAATTAATCTTTTTTTTTTGGGTTTTTTGTTGTTTAATTAATTTTAATTCTCAAATCAAAAAGGAACGCACGTACAAACACTGAAACTACTGAGAGATAGAATTTTGATAGAGGTAGTTTGTATATAAGGTATATTTATAGAGTTTATAGAGAATTATACGTATATATAAATATTTATATATAAAGGGAAAGACAAAATATTGTTTTTTTTTTCTTGTATTTATATGGAATAAGGTAGAGGTAATGGGACATAGTTTGGAGTTTGTTAAATTGGTGGATGGGTTGGGGCAAAAGGTTTGGTTGGGGGAATATTCTGTGGGGGTTAAGTGTATTATATACTTTTTTCTTCTTACAATTTTTTTGTTTGTTTAATTTATATATAGTTATACAAAAAGGGATAGGAAGAAGGTTGGAAATTGTGTTATATTGTACATTTTGTTTCAATTTGTTTTTTATACTTTTGTTTTCAAAAATATATTTAGGCTTTGTTTTGAAGTTTGTGTAAGAGGTGCGAACGAGAGAGTTAGTCTTTTTGTCTTTGTGACATTAATTAATGATCACTGCAATATGAGTGAATTAAGTGACTTAAATTTTTTTTTCGTTTGAAGCAATTGAAATTGGCTTTTTTGTGTACCTACATTATGATAGGCGCTTGAAAGCAATGTGAGCGTTTTCGTGCTTTCTAAATGGCAAAATATGAGAGAAATTTTGTGTTAGTTAATTTTTGGGGGATTGATAAGCAGATTTAGTTTCATGCCATTGGGTTTTTTCTTTGTAGATTTTTTTCTTCATTGAAAAGAGCTTGTAGTTATATTTTGATTTTTTTTTTTGAAAAACTTTAAAGTTGAAAGCTAATAAGAAATATTATTTTTTTGTTAAATAAGGAACATCTAATATAGACCGGAGTCACGATATATGCCTTCCACCACTTTATATTGTATCCATATATGTCAAATATTTCGAAACATTTTTATCAAATTAAACATAATGTCAATGTATTCACATTGCATTCAATACCCAATCTTTTATTAGTATCCATTGCACCTTAGTTCAGATGATTCAATGTTCATTTGTCTCTTAGGTGTTTAAAAAAACTATTTTATGAATGACACGAAACGTAGTTTTAAACGAGGCAAAATTGATTAACTACTTTAACGAAAGATCTGTAGTACCCACAATTCCTTCAATATAATATAATAGTTTATTGAACTAGTTCATTCCGAAACAACACTACTCTAAATGTATTAGTTCAGTCAAAGAACATGAAAGAATCTACACATTTTTCAGCGAGTAAATCAACATTGAAATGTTGATTGTTGGGAATATATATTTACATTTTGAAAAAAAAAAAACAAAATTTTATTAGCTATCTCAATAAAAAAACGACGCCACCAATGTTCGATTTGAGAAACACTGGCACCGTTTGTATGGTTGGCTGCGACATGCTTCCAACGACATTTTGTTATGTGCATTCGTCGAAATTCAACGACACATAGCGGTGGAAAAAGTTTGGTTTGTTTCGCAAACACTTTCGTCGGTGTTGTGTTAGGTTGCCAAAGAAAAACTTCTCGTTGAAGTTTTTTCTTTGTTCACCTTTATACTTCCAGCTGACGATTGATGTTTGAGTATAAAAAGTTCTTGTTGAAGATGTTATTGAAAAATAACTTTGGTGGAGAATATCCACAAACAAGAAAGAAGGGAACTGATGAGATCCAGTGGCGTGGATCGAAACTAGTCTTTCCTGTCTTACCCCTTGGCGAACAATGCCAAACTTTTTCCACTAATAACTTATTTCTCATCTTTGTGTTTATTTCAGCTTTAGTCCATATTTTGTTGTATTCAAGTATTTGAATAACAACAAAATGTTTTACAGTGGATATGAAATTGATTAGTTGCGGGCGGAGGGTAGGGAATACTATAGTTTCAGTTGTCACAAAACAACTTCATCAGTTCCCTTTTCCGCCGACTCTGTATCGATAAACAGGTCAATAAGCCCATCCAGCAAATTAAACAAAATGAGAAATTTGCTATATGGCCCTAAAACTGATTACCCTACAATTTGAGTCGAACTAAAGAATTTTATATCCACCACTGTTTTTATGTCGTCTTTGCTTTGCAAAGAATACGAACATAGGAGTGTTGCTTCAATAAGCGGGGGTAAAACAACGAGAAAGTTGTTGTTTTTGCATTACGCATTGATCAACAAGGCCGTGCTGATGCCTATTATTGTTGTTGGCGTTTTTTATTGTTGGACTGCAGAATTTTACATCTTTGTGTTTATTTCAGCTTTAGTCCATATTTTGTTGTATTCAAGTATTTGAATAACAACAAAATGTTTTACAGTGGATATGAGATTGATTAGTTGCGGGCGGAAAAGGGAACTGATGAAGTTGTTTGGTGATAACTGAAACTATAGTATTCCCTACCCTCCGCCCGCAACTAATCAATTTCATATCCACTGTAAAACATTTTGTTGTTATTCAAATACTTGAACAATGTTCGGCAAAAAGGGGCACACGTGCCCTTGATGAGAATAACAACAGAACAACCACCTCTCAGTCTTCGTTCAGAAGTCAAAGAAGAAGGTTCTGTTGTCGGTTGTTTCAATGATTTTTAATTTTAGCAATGCATTAACGCACACGCTGTTTGTGGAGAGAGCGAGAGAGAGTCGTATGCGTGAGGCCGCAAACAATGCATTTGTATTGGTGCCGATACCTGTACTTGAATACAACAAAATATGGACTAAAGCTGAAATAAACACAAAGATGTAAAATTCTGCAGTCCAACAATAAAAAACGCCAACAACAATAATAGGCATCAGCACGGCCTTGTTGATCAATGCGTAATGCAAAAACAACAACTTTCTCGTTGTTTTACCCCCGCTTATTGAAGCAACACTCCTATGTTCGTATTCTTTGCAAAGCAAAGACGACATAAAAACAGTGGTGGATATAAAATTCTTTAGTTCGACTCAAATTGTAGGGTAATCAGTTTTAGGGCCATATAGCAAATTTCTCATTTTGTTTAATTTGCTGGATGGGCTTATTGACCTGTTTATCGATACAGAGTCGGCGGAAAAGGGAACTGATGAAGTTGTTTGGTGACAACTGAAACTATAGTATTCCCTACCCTCCGCCCGCAACTAATCAATTTCATATCCACTGTAAAACATTTTGTTGTTATTCAAATACTTGAATACAACAAAATATGGACTAAAGCTGAAATAAACACAAAGATGTAAAATTCTGCAGTCCAACAATAAAAAACGCCAATAACTTATTTCTTTTAAAATAATAAAACAACAACAATTGGATTAAGCCAGACTATTTTGAAAAAAAAAAAAACAAAATTGTATTAGCTATCCCAATAGAAAAAACGACGCCACCAATGTTCTATTTACATTTTGTATCTGCAGTTTGTCTGTTCCTTTACTTTGAAAAATCGTAAAAGTGGCAAAAGTAGCAAAAATTGTGAACTACACACGTATGATGGTGTCAGAAGTAAGGGAACGATTTTGAGTAAAAAGTTGTAAAACTTGAGGATTCTTGTACGTAAAGGAACAGACCATGTGTGAACACACACAATCTCAATTGTGGTGAGATTCGACTTTACTCTCATCACCGATCATCTTCTTAGTTTTAGCAATGAATTAACGCGCACAACGTTTATAGAGAGAGGGCTGGAAAGCCTCGTGTGTGCGACCAACACAAACAGAGCGGTTGCATTTGTAGTGGTTGGTGAGCCAAGGAAAAAGCTGTAGTTCCTAAAGTTCCTTTTACAGAATAGATTATTTGAATTAGTTCATATTCCGGAACGACACAGCTCTAAAAATTTTAGATCTGAACTTAAAAGAATCTACACGTGTTTCAGAGTGTAAATCAACATTTTAAACGTTTGGGAATATATGAGCCTGAGTAAATTATCGATTTTTTCTAGATACGACACCGATGCCCTAAATGTGCATGAGTTTGGGCAAAACTGGGAGACAGTGGTCTTTTTTGGTATTTTATCAAGCAGTTGTGTCCGCATATGGTAATATTTTCATGCCTTACAAACGGTTTCAGTCGCAGTAGGGAATGTAAGCAGCACATATAGCGAAGCGAACTTTTAAACAATAGAAAGTAAAAAACTTGTAGAAAGAGAAGTAGTTCCCCAAAATCCTTTCGCGGAATATATTAGTTGAACTAGTTCATTTCGAAACGGTACAACTCTAAATATCTACAAGTTTTTCAGCAAACATTTCTCCTTCAGCCACAGTAGAGAACGTAAGCAGATGATATAGCGAAGGGAACTTTAAACGATACAAACTAAAGAGCACGTTTGAACGAATAAGCTACAGTTTCTACAGTTCCTTTCACAAAATAGATTAGTTAAGGTAAGAACATGTATTGTTGCCAAGAAAAGTTTAAATCTTATTCAAGACTACAATTACAGTGATGGAGATACGACTGTAATGGGGTTAAAAGTAGACTCTGGAAGAGCCTTAGTGGTAGGTACGAAGTATCTACCATTTATGCACCACGCATATAGTTATATTTCCATGACTTATAGCCTTGGTCAGTCACAGTATAGAATGTAGGAAACATGGTCTCCCGTGTTGCAAATAAACATCCAAAGCGACGACTGCCAAACTTCTACTCTCCCTTACAAAACCCAAATTGGATATTTTGTCCTATTTATACAAAAATAAGTTTTATGGACTAAACGATGGGCGTAATTCTCTATTCTACTAACCTAATAAGAAAAAGATCCGAACATGTATTGTTGCCAAGAAAAGTTTAAATCATATTCAGGTCTACAATTACAGTGATGGAGATACAACAGTTGTGAAGTTAAAAGTACACACTGGAAGAGCCTTTGTGGTAGATACGATGCGAAGTGGACATCAAAGGGCGTTATTTATTCCCCATTTCACCCACCTAATGGGGAAAAGGCAAAAACATGTACATCAGCCAAGAAAGTTTAAAACAGTAAAAATTGTTCAACATACATCCCAGAATGGACGAGGGAGACTTCTCTCATATCAAAAAGTAGTTCTGATAGAGCCTCGTTGCTAACAACAGTCTATAGCCGTATGAGATGGCTGAACCACCAAACCATTTGGTGCACAAACTGGTGAACGGAAAGTCAACTAGGTGCAGTTTGGTAATGGGCTGTGATGCAAATGCTCATCATTCATTCACTGGGAAAGTAGTGAGGTGAATCCATGTTCAATTTTATTTTAACTGATAATATAAAGTATGAAATAAGGGAAACACGGCCAAATTCTTGAGTTCCAGAAGTTCACACAGCGAGGGAGGGACATTGATAAACAGGTGAATGATCTAGCTAGTACTCTTTGGGATTGCTGTTAGATGTAGTGCTCATTAACTTATCCTTCTCGAACCACAAGGCGATACATTTTCAAATTTCTTAAAGAAGTAGAAAGCAATCGCCTCATAAGAAATTCAAATCATTAGCTTCAAAACGGCTGGGCGAAATTCGAGAAGTTCACACACGTATATTTCAACAGCTGATAGATCGAGTTATTTGTTACCGAAAGACTAAAGATTGATTAGCCTTTCGGCAGAAACTGCATAACTTGGATTGGTGAATTATAGAGAAAAAAACATGGAGGAATAGCTGCCTTTTTGGATATAGAAGGAACCATATATATTGTGAAACTCGATCCGTCCATTAGGCTCTAGAGCAACTGAGGCGTTCCACTTTTATAACCGATGGGATTAACCAAGTGCTGGAAAGCAGACTAGGCAATTCACACAATGTGGTGAGTTCCGTAGGGAAGTCTGTCAGCGAACACACAATTACTTTGTGATTACTTACTTTCACGCTGGGCACATGATCAGATGCCTGGCCGACCCTAAGAATGATGAATATGGATGACAGGGCAGATGGTAGAGCTTTTGTCTCTGGAATACCCGATAAATGGTATCGGTAGGTTGGATGCCTGTAGGTTGGTTGACTCTGACGACAACAGAACCAACTACAGTAGTCCGCTACGATAACCATCTTCTGTTCCAGCTGAGGGCACGCTTTACAGCCACTTTTACATAAGCCCACACCACTTGGCTCAGCAACCTCCACAGACGACTGTTCCGCTTGCCCCGACAGCACCACCGGCTGGTGGCTGGCCGTCGTTTTATTTTCGGCGTACTAAATATTAGTGTAACTATTCGACGCTAGGTGTTCCCATCACTTTTTGATGGTTTCCTGTCTTATCACTAGGGGATTTTCAGACCATTACATTTAATTTATAAAAATAAAAAAGATTATGTGGCCAAAAACGAGTACCCAAGACTATAAGGCGTTAGAACTATGCTTGAAATTCTAGCTGGGACGACTGTAGTCTTAAGTTCGTCATGGGATAAACTGTCCTCGACCTTAGCAGAAACACTACTCTGACTGACGTACTAAATATTAGTATAACTATTTGACGGTAGGTGTTCCCATCACTCTGTAATAGTTTCCTGTCTTACCACTAGGTGACATTCTGACCATTACATTTAATTTATAAAAATAAAAAGTTTATGTTGCCAGAAACGAGTACCCACGACTGTAAAGCGTTACAACTTTACTTGAAATTTTGAGAAAGACTCGATGGGACGAGTGTGGTCTTAAGTTCGTCATGGGTTAAACTGTCCTCGGCCTTAGCACAAACACTGCTCTGACTGAGACTCAGAGCCACCGTTTGTTACAGAAGGGGTTGCAATTGTGTGATTTTATCGTCGGTAGTAGAATGAATATCTCCAGTTCTGGTTTTATAATTGTCCATGGTTGTAGCTCATTTGTTGTCTTCATTTGGGTTTGGAAATAGTTTTTGTTTTTAATTGGTTATCAGAATCCCTGCGTCATTTATAGATGGGGGTATAGAGGTCTATCATGACATAGCCATTATTTACCATGGCAAGGACTAGTCAACCAGGTATATACTACTTTGAGGCGCCCAGATATCAACTAACAACAGTTAGTGCCCTAAATGTATATCTTGGAACTCTGATGGACACGATGTACACCAGACATGCCAGCATTAGGGGATCTCTTATTCGTAGGATATCACTGCGTGTTCACAATTTCCAGGGCTCTTAGTCCGCGCATCACGTCAGTTTGTTAATAGGTCTACTTGATAACCGAAAAATTTGTACAAAATGCTGTTCGATAACAAACTTGTTCAATAATAGAGAACTGAGAAGTATTGCAAGTATTTGCAAGAACTTGCAAATTCTGTTTACTTGCGAAGTTATCGAACAGACCTATAGTGGTAAATGGCATATTATAGACGACTCCGACCGCTTGACTGACACGTTTAAATATTATATTGTTTACTTTATATACGTTAATTTTATAACTTTTAAATTTTATGAAGTTTTCGTAGCTCTCAAACTTTAAAGTTTTACCTTGCATATCACCGCAGAATATCGCTTAAATAGGTTAATCACCCTGCATATAATTTTCGTTTTTTGTTTTGTTTTTATAAATTTTAACACATTTAACAAGCTAATATTAATAATTTTGCATAAAATTTTCGCATATAAAACTTTCCAATAATTAAAATTTTGTATTCTTGCAAAAAGAAAAACAAAATGAAAAGACAAAGTAAGGCAAATGAAAAGGTTAACACTAAAAGCTTTTGTTTTGAATAATTAACGTTTATTAAATTTTTTTCTTGAACTCTTTTGTTTTGGAAAGGAATAAAAAGCACAAACAAGTTTTTTTTATTGAATTGAAAATAAGCTCTTTTCTTTGTATAATAATTTTGGTTTTATTTGGAACAATGTTTTTAACGCATTTGATTTTTTTTTGGTTTGAACAAAATGTGTGAGAAAGAGCTTTTATGAAATTGAGTGAGGGGGAGTTTTTGGCATTTGGTAATGGAAATTAGGGAGAAAGGATATATCGAGGAGAGATTTTTAAGGATTACATAGGTATAATGAGATGAGGGGTTATTAACTTGCATGAGTTAGTTTGAAATGTGTTGTTTAGAATGTGGTGTTGGTGATCATCAGAGACATAGACAAAGAAATTGAGAGTGTTCGAGTGTTTTGGCAAGGAAATTGTGAGTGTATGTTTAGGAGGTGTGTATGTGTGCGAGTATGTGTTTGTGAAGGGATAGTGCAACATCACTATGGAAACATCATGAACTCACCATCATGTAGCGGATCTATTGTGTGAATCATAAGCTGCAATAGGCCATGACGAAATTTTGCACCAGTCTGTGTAGTATTTGCATTTCCACCACTGCTATTACCTGTAGTGCCAGCACCACTACTGGAACCGGGCGGTCCCGAGCGTGTTTCCGATGCTGCTCTCGATGTCATCGAACCACCAGGCTGTGTGGCCATTGAAGTTTCCGAAGAATTGGCGGCATTGCCCTTTTTTAGGGGGGAGAGATACAGTGGGAAGAAACAAACAGAGAGAAGGGGAGAGCAAGAAAGAGAAAAAAGAAAGAACAAAGATAAAAAAGAGAAAAAAGAGGGGGAGAAACAAAACAGATGAATATACAAATTATGGACATGAATTTGTTTTGGCGCCCAATATGAAATGGCGCACGCACACACATTTGCATTTAGTTAATACAATACACAGACACACACATTTATACATGTAACATACACACAAACAATATGAACATGAATAAAAACAAATAAAAAAGTGATATAAAAAGTTTGGAGTGTTATAAGTTGTGACGTTAGAAAGAGAGAGAGACAGAGACAGACATGTAGATAGAGAGAGGGAAAGACATAGAGACAGAAAGCGAAAACAAGAAAGAAGAAAATTGAGGCAAAAAGAAGAGAGAAGGAAGAGATCATGTTATTAAATATTTAGTTACTTGGCTTAGTATCAGTTATAAATAAAAACTGAAGAAACCGAAAAATAACCAGAACATATAACCTATTGTCTAATATATCAAATAAATAGATAACTGATAAACTTTTCCTACAACTAGAGGACCAAGGGAAATTGTGTTAAGCATTTTTATTTGGTCTGATTAAATGTTTAAGTAGACTTTTGAGAAAAATTGTTATTCTATTTGTATATTCTCTAGAGTTAGAATTTCCTGGCAGTTTTAAATGTCGACAAAAAATAATGAAGATAGAATTATGATGAATGTCATTGAGTGCCATTCGCGCAGAAGAGCGAATATTTGCCTGAAAATTTTCATAAAACCAGAGATCCGATTTGCTCGATTTTAATCGCGAGTGGAAGTGATCGAAGAGTACGAGTTTTAAGGGGTGACCCCCAGTTGTAAAACCCAATTATAGCCATTTTTCATGAAATTTTTCCAAGAAAAATATGACAACTGTTTAGTAGATGTTTTTTTCACCTGAAAGAGCACATCTTAGTATACTTTCTGAGTTTTTCTTGTTGAAAAATATTTCGTAGTTTTGTGGCAATTGACCATTTACCAAATCATGTTTTTATTGGAGCGTTTTGCGGTGTCAACTCTAGCTCGAAAACTAAAAAACCGATCGTGATATATTTTTGTATGCTTATTAAGAACATAAATATCTAGTCCTTCATCGATTGATTTTCTAAAAAATATTAGGTTTTAGGAAAATGGTGGAACCAAAAATCAAAATTTCAATTTTTTGTTTTAAAAACTAAAGTTTTTTGGCCAAAAATATTTTTTTTTTTTTTTTTTGATTTTCTGAAATTTGAAAGTGGCGTCACCCCTTCGCTAGTACTCCCTGCTCAAAAATTCATAATGTTCGAAATAAAATATGAGTTTATTCTATGAGCGAAATCGAGTGGAACAATAAATTTGTTTTTTTTTTTGCCGATTTGTGTTTTCGTGTATTAATGTTGCTGCGAGGAGAGAACAACACAAATGAAACAACGTCATGACAAAAACTAAAAGAGTACTCTCACTCGAAAACGATACTCGATTTCTATTTTTTCTACTTGCACGAGTACTCCCGCACGAATTCAGCCAGGCAGTTAAATCCTATGGAAGCTTTGGAAAAAAAAGGGTTGAATTTTCATTTTTAGCAATCAATTCAGCATGAACAGTTTAAAGCCAATGTGTTCCTCTTTGACAATTTACACACACACGACCCGAATGCAAAGAAAGAGAGTACAAAAGAGAGCAAATGTTTTGATCTGTTTTTCTTTTAAAGCGCTGGTGCTCAAAATATTTTGTGCATTAGTCTCTCACAGCGAGTCTTTCCTTTGCTGAACCACGACAGATGAGAATAAAGAGAACATATCGCTCATTTACTTAAAGAGTGACACATCTCAAAAAATCTAATTTCGAGAAAAACGCGATTAAAGTGGGCGATTGAAATTTAACCTTCCAACTTAAAAAGATTATTACGTAAAAATAAAATAATTACTTGGGCCATATATTGCAAACAGCTATCAGTACTTCTCTGCAGGATCGAGCATGGTTTGAAGTGTTTTAGTGCTTCATAAACTCAAAAAACTTTTTTGTTGAATTATGCCAAACCCGTAGTAAATGAGCTGTAACTCCATGAGTTTTAGAGATGTCAGCATGAAAATTTGACACAAAATAAAGTAGAAGTCTTAGAAAAAATAGAAATTGCTGACTCAGAAAACGCATTTAACTCGATGAGTTTTAGAGATATCAGCATGAAAATTTTACACAAAATAAAGTAGAAGTCTTAGAAAAAATAGAAATTGCTAACTCAGACAACGCATTTTTTTAATTATGCCACTCTTTGAGTAAATAAGCGATATGTTGTTGTTGCAGTCACGTTAACGTATATGGGTGATCTTCACCGTTTTAAAGCATGGCTGCTCAAAACGTTGTTTTTTCACAAGGGAATAAAACACCATTTAAGAGAAATTAGGAAAGAACTATTTTTGGAAGTTTTTTTTTCGACGTTTCATGCATTTTTGCACGTCAGTATCGTCAAAAACTATTCCCCTGATTAAGCAATTAATAATTTAAACCAAAAATCTACAAAAATATTCACTTATTTCGGTTTCAACAAAAACTGAAAGAGAATTGGTGTGGAAGCATTAGATCAGGCTCAGTCAATGTGTGCACTTTTGCCCTCAATAAGCGTTAAACTCATCACACATGCACTCACACAATGACAACAATGTGCGCTTCAATTTTTGTTGTTGTACGCCTGACTCTGGTAAAAATTGACAGAATGTTCGACAACATTTATTTAGGTGAACTAAAGCTTCATCGTCCAGATAGAGAAATATTAACAATAAAACCTAATTTAGGGAAGGAACTGTACTATGTCAAATCAATCATTTTGGTAGTGGTGACAAATATCCAAATGCCATAGTCAACATTCATCGTTCGTTCATTATTTAAATGCTGCCAAACACCCACCTTACATTGCTGCAATTTTTTTTTATTTTTAGGTCAATTCATTCAAACAAAAAGAACGATGAAAGAGAAAGATTGAAGTATGTTCTTCTTGGTACTATGGAACTACATTAAGGAAATCGTTCCATTTAGGGCAAAGAACTAGAAAAATTGATTCGCTTCGGAAACTAGATTGCCTAACTCTATTAAAAACAAAGTTACCGAATAGCTTGTCTGAACTCTTATAGGTCAATGGAACCCAGTAATAAATGGCCACTGGAAACTGTTGTTTTACTCCACAATAAGGTACCTGGACTTCATTGTAAACTGTGAAGTCAAATTACGGCTTAATGTGACTTTATTCCTTCAGGGGGTTTCTCTTCCCTGGAAACCTGTAATATTTTTATTTTTGCCTTATTAAGGCGATGGTCATTTTATAGTGATATTTTAATTAATTCTTTTTCGAATTGAGCTGTTATAATTTAACAGGTGCTTGGAAAATTTAGAAGTCCACCGACGTCCCACACATTCAACCATTATGCTACGTGTCACGGGTGTTTAAGTCCGATCATCAGGCATATTAGAATGTTATTTTAGTGGGCGGACGCAGGCTAAGCTTGGAAACTAGAATTTATAGGTAAATCATTGGAAAATTATATATACGAATTAATGTCAATTATTTAATTCCAAACTTTTTCTTTGTCCAACTGAAACGAAATTAGAGCATTTTAGTTTATTTAGCAAACGGCCCATTCGCATCAGAATCGCTTACCGGTTCTAAAATATTTATATATGATTTTTCCTATAGAATACCTAATAAGGCGTTCTTCTTTTTTTTGAGGTCTTCTTTTTTTGAGGAAGATTTTTTAAAGTGATCTTCCGCCTATACAAAATCTTTTATTATCTTCATCTGCTTATAGATGAACTTTGAAGATCTTCTGCGTATAGAGTATCTTCTAAGTTTTTTTGTCTATAGAAACCTTTTTAAGGGTTTGTCTGCCTCTAGAGTATATTTTTAAGATCTTCTTCTGCCTATAGAAAACTTTTTAAGGTATTATTTTGTCTGTAGAAGATTTTTAAATGTCTTCTTTTGCCTATAGAAGATCTTTCTCTACATATTGAATATCTTGTAATATATTGTTCTGCATATAGAAACCCTTTTAATAGCTTCTTCTGCCCAGAGATGAACTTTGACGATCTTCTGCTTATAAAATGCCTTTTAATGGTTTCTTTTGCCTACAGAATATATAGGTCCGTTTCTGCCCCTAGAAGACTTTTTAAAGCCTTCTTCTGCCAATAGAATATCACCACTGGTCTTCTTTATTTTAATATCTTCGTCTACATATCGAACAATTTTTTAGATCTTCTCCTGTCTATACATGGCCTTTTAAGAACTTTTTCTGTCTATAGAAGACTTTTTAGGGCCATCTATTGCCAATAGAAAACATTTTAAGGTCTTTTTCTGCCTATAGAACTTTTTCGGCCTATAGAGGATTTTTTAAGACCTTCTTCTGTCATAGAAAGCATTTAGAACTTCTTTTAAGGTCTTGGTTTCCCTATATTTCTGTAGTTTATGGTAATCGCCTCTCTATAGAAGACATTTTAAAAGACCTTTTACTTTTACAGCAAATATTTAAATACAAAAAGATTGGAAAACTCAATTGTTAACATTTGTCAATAGATGGGGTTAATGGGGTTGTTACGATATCATAACATTCTGTTAACTAGTTAACCATTTCAGGCGTTTTTAACCGCCAAGTTTATATTCAATGAACTGGAAACTGCTATAGAATACAATCCTGAGTCCAACTTTTTGCTTTCCTCCAATTTGTATAAGTCAAATTGAGCTTTAATGGGGTTTTATCATTAACATACCCCTGTTGTTGGTAACATGTTCATATACATTGTTTCATAAACATTTGTGCATTATGCATCTTATCCAGTCTTTACAGTTCTATGTCGTTGTTTAAAGGGAACATTTATCGAGTAAAATGTGGTAAAACACTACGATTTTTAAACACTACGATTTTTAAACTTCAACACTACGATTTTTGAACTTCGCTTAATACCTTTGACAATGTGGGTTGAGCCATCCAGAGGTTAAAGTCATTGCCATGGGATTTTTGAAGGCTTCCTTCTGCAAAAAACCTAAAAGCAGCACACTTTACGTGCGTTAACTATATTTTCTTCTCTATCATCAAAAAATAGTTCCACTTAGCTTATCATTTTAGAAAACTATAACTTTTATGTACAACTTGTTTTTATACCCTCCACCATAGGATGGGGGTATATTAAGTTTGTCACTACCATATAAGGCCATATAAGGCCCCATATAAAGTACGCGTCATTTTAATATATTTTGAATGTATTATACCCATTTGACCACAGAATAGGTTGTAATTTGGTATTTTGTGTCTTCAGAGGCCAGAAAACATTCCTACCAAAGTTGGGTTATATAGGTCCGCGTTTTGGTATAGTCCCCACATAAGACCCCTTATAAAGTACGCGTCATTTTCATATATTTTGAATGTATTAGACCCATTTGACCGAAGAATCGGTTGTAACTTTGTATTTTGTGTTTCCAGAGGCTAAGAAACATTTCTACCATAAAATGTTTATATAGGTCCACGTGTTGATATAGCCCCCATAATACAATATCTCCCGATTTTCGATATTTTGAACGTTTTAGCCTCATTATCACACCGATATGGCTGAAATTTGGTATTTAGTCTTCTTTAGGCGTATAAAACTTTCCCCCAGAAATTTGTAGGTATAGGTCCACGCTACTTATAGCCCCCAAAGAACGGTACCTTCCGAATTTCGGTATTTTTAAGGTAGTGGCCACATTAATCCACCGAAATGGCTGAAATTTGTGGTGGAGGGTATAAAAAGTTCGGGCCGACCGAACTTAATGCTTTTTTTACTTGTTTTTTCTCATTTATTCAAATCAAAACAAAAAACGCTCCGCTACATTGCCGATAACTTGTTATCGGCGATTATTTTCTATGGCTTTACGTAGTACAAATTTTTCGCTGGAACTATTGACAACGTGATACGACTCGTGTCGCAATACGGAATCGACCCATTAGTGATCTGTATGTTTATAACGTTGGGTGCCACCGTGGTGCAATGGTATACACACCCACCTTGCACGCTGAAGGTCGTGGGTTCGATTCCCCGGCCAGTCAACATCAAACAATTTTTCAACGGTGGCAAAATACCCCTCAGTAATGTTGGCGACATTTCCTGAGTATTTCAGCCATGTAAAACTTCTCTACAAAGTGGTGTCTTAAGACAAGCCGTTCGGACTCGGCGATAAACAGTAGCCCCATATCATTGAGCTAATATGAATTGTTAAGTTTATAACGTTAGCTTATAGGTTAGAGCTGTACCTCCGTAAATATTAGGAAAAATGTGGTTTTAAACTCCTGAACTTTTTTTTCGATGCCCAGCATAATCTGATGATGATACATGACAAATGCATATATATAGTTTTGAGTCACATTGCTTGTGAGTGTATATTAACATTTATGCTGAAAATCAGAGTAGTATTTTAAGTATTTTATTCCTTTAACATATTCCTAATAAATGAATGAATTTATTTGCATTACAAATGTTTTCTTAGCTTTTTACACAATTTCCATTTGTCCTCTGTTAGACATACATTATCACCTAACATACATAAATACGTAACAAAATTATATCCTATAGTTGCCAATTACATATAAATAAAAATATGTTTAAAAATTAGAAAAAAAAAACTAAAAATAAATTATAAGAAAATATATTTTAAATAACTGAAATATAAAGTTATTTGCTTTGAAAGCTTTGCAATTGTTTTTTTTGTTGTAGTTGTTGATTGTTGTTGTTGAAGTTTTCAGTGAGTGAGAACAAATAAAGCAATACATATTTTGGTTTGTAGTTTTTCAAAAATGTATAGATTGGGAAGTTAGTTTTTTTTTGGGTTTTTGAGGTTTGGTGGGTTAGGAAAATAAAAGTAAAATTAGTTTTTGGTTTGCTTTTGAAGTGGTTGCAAAAATTTATTTGTAATTATGCCAAACTAGGGAACGAGCAACAGAAAAATGTTAGTAGTTTGTTTTTATTTTGTTGATAGGTGATTTTTTACCACAAGAAGTTACCAAGGATAGAAGCATTGAAGGTGGAACTAGTTTTGGCTTAAAGTCTAGATAGAGTGTTTGTGAGTGTGGCAACAACAGAATTAAAGCCTCGATGCAACATACATATAAGTTTTTGCAGTTTTCTTTCTTTACAAATCGAACCACCACATTAAAATCAAATGGGGAGACAAGGTAGGATGAAAAATAAAACAAAAAATAGTTTTGAAATAAACTCAAAAAATCCATTTAATAACACGCATTAATCCAGAAACCAAATCGGGGGAAAGGGTGTGGTGTATGAAACTCAAAAAAATTCCAATAACCAAAAACACATCAAAAAGCTTTAAAGAAGTAACTTAAGGTCTGAATTCGTTTTTTATTTTCCACACAGAGAAAAACTAACAAAAAAAAAAAAGGAAAAAGCTAACAACAAAAAATCTGTTCTATACGAAAGTAACGTAGAGAAAGTGAAAAATTTGTTTTCATAAAAATAATATTTTTGTTTCTGGTTAATAGAAAAAAGTATTTCGTTAAATATATAGAAGCGCAGTGGGAAGTTTTTGTTGTATTTTTAATTTATTTTTATTTTTAAGTTTTTACTCTTTTAAAAGTATTTCATTTCTTTCATTTCATCCATTTAACATGTTTTCCTTTTTTGTTTCAAGGTATTTTGTTTTTTTGTTCTTTTATTTTCAAAGGGATTTGACATTTTCTAAAAAAAACAGAGGAAATAAAGAAAAAATCATAAGTTTAAGAAACTAAAAAGAAGAGAAAGGAAATTTTAAAGTTAAACACAAATAATAAAAGCTATACAAGCTCTAGTGAAAATTATATAGTTTAGCGAGCGAGCGTACGAACGAACTTTTTGCCGTCAAGCTTTTTATTATTTTTATTTTTTTGTTTTGTTTGAGTCTGTAAAAAAGAGAATTATATTATAGCATTAAAATAGACTTGAAAGTTGTTTAAATAAAACATTGTTAAGCATTAAATGTGAATATATGTGTGTGAATAGTGAAAACTTTCTCAAGTGGATAGTAAAGATCATTGGCATTATAAGTAACCGGGAGAAGGTTGTTTTTTTTTTGTTTTTTATAAAGGAAACTATGGTTCTGAATGAATAAAGAAACAGATGATATCCACTTCTGTGGGTATGTGAGATCCACCAGTGAGAGCTTTCACCATTGTATGTATAGCATAAATGTAACGAAATTATAACAAGCTTTTTATATAAATATATATTTTTTTTAAATTTATGGAAGCACAAATATAACTTTTTATTGTATTTTTTTGACAAAATATTCCTTAAAATTATAAAAGTATGTTTTCAAAAAAGAAAAGAAACTTATTTTTTTTTAATAATAAATTTGCTTAAATTGTTTGAAATGAAAGTATGTGTTTTATATTTGTTCTGGTAAATGGATGAATAACAGGCGCATAATGAACGTTACTATATAATTTGTATATATATTTATTAAAAAGAAAGTAAATATTTTATGAAAACTTATTTTAAAATAATTAATTTTATTTCAATTATAAATTAGTATTAACAAATTAAAGAATCATATGTTTGTATAGAATGTATGGCTAAGATAAAATACTTGGGATGTATTTTAATTTAATTAATTTAATATATGGTTCATTCTACATAATTATGTACAACGCAAAAAATAATTATAGGTAAAATCGGGCAGATTCTGAAAGTGGACCGAAAAATAGAAGACACGTGTATCGGGATTTTGAAAGTTTACGTCGAGAGGTAACCTAAAAGGGGGTCCAATATTTTGCTTTGTGAGCTGTTTTGGAAATATTCGGAGTAAGATTCCTCGTAATACTTGCATTTCAGGAATATAGTGTCTTTGGCAATATTACTGAGAATGTTCTGTGGAATATGTTAATGCTCTAACGTCTCGCTGAAGGGGTCTGTTTGGTCCCTTTTTTAGAAAAGTTTTAAAATCTTCTTTAAGGGTGGGTCGCAGCGGGTTCATATATTCCACAAAAATGTCCGCCATAAGATTTTACTATAGGTCTCAAATCTAAACTAAGGTTAGAAAATGTGAAAAAAACTTAATTTAGGGTTAAAGACGCACTTTTTCCGAATTGGCTCCAGATTGTCTAACAAAACATAATTTTAGAAACAAAGTGCCAACCATAGCTTTAATTCATTAAAACGAAATGTAGCTTTATTTAAGAACGCAACTAAAAAAAATTTTCCAAACAGATTTCCAATAGAGTCGTCATTAAAAATTTTGAAAATAACCCTAGAAAAGAAATCCTGAAACCTATAGATGAGAAAATTGGCTTGTTTAACTTAACAGGATATACAAAAGGGTATTAGAACATCTAGTGGAAATTGTTTAGATTTGTCGCGGAGGCTGCCGCTGCTCGGAAATGTGCCACCTATCGGCACATGACCAAAACCAGAACTCAACTTGGTTCCTCTTTCATCTCTAGTGGACACTGGCCTTCCTCCTGGGCAGCTGCATTTATCACCAGTTAAAGGTAGTGAGCTAACATGTACCGCGCAAAAGCAACATACTATGAAAAAAACAAGGAAAAAGAAAAACAAACAAAATTCTTCAACATCAGCTTTCTTGGATCTCATGCTTCCACTGAACACAACTACGAACAGACCAAAAATATATTGTACGAGCATTTAAGAGAAACATATGACCGTTGTCCAAAATTGGGAAGAAAAATATCTTTGGCCCAACAGTCGATCTCCACAGTGAAACATTTGGCAATGGAATCAGGCTGATAGACATCGCAGCGGCAAAGACGTGGTGTTAGCAGCAACAGATTTAAGCATCTCAACATTTATAAGGGCAACTCGCTGACTCCAAACCTGGAAATCAAACTGATCTCGTTGTGATAGATGGAAGACATTCACCGATCGTTTCGAAGAACAAAAATCGACACAACACCATCATCCCCACACCATCAACAAGCTGATATCGCAACAGATAGTCACAGTATGTTCTATTAAACTTGCCCAATTGCTTAATCAAAGCACTCCTCGTCCCGATAACTTGTCAGCACAGTGGCAAACTATATCCGACTCCATGCAAGCAGTCGAAAAATCCATACTTGGATACATCCACCAAGGATCCCATGGTACGAGGGGAACTAGAAAACTTTCTGGCCGCAGTATTGCCAGGCGTCATTTGACATTTTTTTGTGGAAAGTTTGATAGTATTTAGCCTAAGCGTACTCAGGACAGCTTGACATTCGACCGTGTGTTGGGTTGTTTACAGTGACTTGAAAAAGTCACTTTTCTAAAAAAAAAAAAATGGAATTTACTTGTGAACATTTTCCTCCGATAATTTTTCACAACTTTCGACGTGGATAATCACGGCAAGTGCATCGATCAAATTAAATCTTTGTATGTTGATAAAGAATCATCCAATAGCTCTATGAAAAACTGGTTTAATGAACTCAATAGTGACCGACAATCGCCAAAAAACGAAGGTCGTGAGGTTCCACCAAATTCGGACGTTGTCCCAGAAAAAAATAAAGCCGTGCGTGAAAGGATAATGCAAGATGGACATGTTATATACCGTGAGATAGAGGCACCCTTGGGCATTTCATCCACCAACATTTGATATTGCATGAACACCTGGCCGCAAAAATGGCTTTTTCTCGCTGGATCCTGCAAAATTGGTCAATCGCTCGAAAAAGGCTTTTGTAGATTGGTGCAATGAAATTGTGAATAAAAACAATAGCGGTGCTTCAAACGACATTTAAAGGATTGTCACAGACGACGAATCTTGGATCTATGCTTAGGAGCGCGATACAAGAGAGGAATCAACCGTTTGGGTCTTCGAAAGCGAGCCAAATCCAACGAAAGTTTTTCATGGAAGAACACCTTCGAAGCAAATGGTCGCATGTTTCTTCCGCAAATCTGACAGTGTGGCGAGTATACAGCTTGAGAAAAGTAGTATGGTTAATTCTGAGTGTTACACTACAATTTGTTTGCCTCAAATCTCCTGAGAAATTCGAAAAACGAACAAGAGAAGACGTTCTGCATCATGACAATGAGAGCTCTCACAAATCGATTCAAACCAACGCCTGTGGAAACGTGGAATTTATGGGTCATGCGTCCTGCTGCCCTGACTGGGGATCCAATGACTTCATTTAGCATATCAAGATAAAAGGCGTGGTCAACGATTTTTGTCGCCAGAAGATGCTGTACAAGCGTTCAAAAAACATGTTTTGGAGGGGTCTCAATCAAACCACAGTAAACAACCCAACAAATGGTCATATGTCAAACTGTCCTGAGTACGCTTAGGCTAAAAACTGTTAAACTTTCCAAAAAATGTCAAATGACGCCTGGGATACTGCGTGATGCCTTGGCCAAAATGTTTTCTAGTGCCCTCGTATGACCAGGAGCGTCGTGCGATAACGAAGATAGAATGCGGTATATAGGGGGGCTGCTCGACAATTAGTAGCAACGCTTAGCTCATGAGAGAGGTATCGGGAGAAAAGAAGAGAGGAGAAAGGTCTTTTCCGCAGGAAAAAGAGTGAAATGGAAAAGCGGGAAAAATCGAGATGTTCAGATTGAAGCATCAATCTGATAGCTTAGATACAGTTACATCCACCTGTAGAGACGATCAAGGCTATTTTGTAACTGATAGAGATAGTGTGCTCAAGATATGAAAGCTAATTTTTCCAAACTGCTGACATCCAATTCTAGCAAAGGCGACGAAGATACCACAGGTCCAAACCCAGATGATGGTACTGAATATACACCGCCCGACCAAAATACCAATAATTCGGCTGAAGAATAATAAGGCAACAGGAGCCGATGTCTTACCAGCCGAGCTGTTCCAAACGAAGGCGACATGCTGATAAGGTATATGCATCAGCTAGGTAGCACCATCTGGCAGGAAGAACACATACCCGATGATTGGAACCTGAGCATTCCTGTGTCGCGTCCACAAGGAAGGAGATAAGGCTGTGTGCTCTAATTATAGGGGCATAAGTTTGCTTGCTATTGCTTATAAAATAGTTTCAGCCACCAGAAAGGAGATAAGACTGTGTGCTCTAATTATAGGGGCATAAGTCTGCATGTTATTGCTTATAAAATAATTCTTTAGATCTGTATTTTCATTTTTCATCATTTTCATTTTCATTTTCGAGTTACCGACAAAAATCGGTAAAATTAAATATATAATTAATTATAATTTCGATAATTACCGATATAATTCGGAAAGTTAGCGACTAGTTGCCAACTTTTATTTGAATTTTCATTCATAATTTTTCGTTTTAATGTTACCGATTTTTTGTCGGTAACCCTTACGTTCAGTAGTGCGATTCTCTAACTAATTTTTTGAGTTACCGACAAAAATTGGTGAAATTAAAATGCTTATAATATCGGTAATTAACTATATATTTAATTACCGATATTATAAGCATTTTAATTTCACCAATTTTTGTCGGTAACTCAAAAATGTGTTAGAGAATCGCACTACAGAGGTATTCCAAGACATGTCTGAATTCGGTATCCTCGTAAAGCTCAATCGGCTTTGTAAGATGACTCTAACTGGTACTCGGTCCCTAAGTTATGACAGCCTTTCTTATCCTGCATTCTGCAGGAAAGGGTTATACAAGCTGCAAATGTCAAAAAATAGAACAATATACCCCAATATCCACATGCCACTTACTTATGCTGACGAATTGACATCATCCGTCTATCAATAAAAGATGTAACTAATACCTTTAAAAAGGCTGAAGAAGAATCTGTTAAAGTGGGTCTGGCAGTAAGACCAAGCTGATGATATCGAAGCAAAATGCGTCCATAGAACTCGAATTAACTGTGAAAGATGGTTCATATAATTTAGAAGTAAAGCCCTCGTCTACCTCAGAACCGCCATAAAGGCAACAAACAACATCCGTTGTGAAATAAGAAGATGAATAGTACTTGCCAACAGACCAATTTTTGGTTTAGAAATTTTCTAATAAAAACAAAATATAATACGTCATAAAATTCATATTTTGATAATGATTGGATTGTTCGAATAGGTTTATCGCGGTCCGGTTAAGTTAAAGATAAATTTGATCATTAAATTTTAAAGAGGATCTTCTTCACATTAACTTTTAATTTGAAAATTATATTTTAAATATCTCCAAATTGGTTTATTTTTCGATTTAAAATCCATCCAATAGTAAATAAAGTTTAAGAGAAATATTACCATCACTCAGTCACTCTTTTTAATAGTTGTCGTGTGCATCAGCCACTTTAGTTGGTCATCGTAGGATATTTTAGGGCTTTTTGACCATTATTTCGGGAAGCATTGGCAACATTATATAACTGTAAACAGGACTAATCGGACACTCAGTTCGTATGTTATTATGTTCATCAGCCATTTAATTGGTTTCGATGCAGTTTATAGAGCTCTCAAGAAGTGTGTGCTTCCCCTCCAATTAAACTGTAACGTCATACCCTTATTATGACGTTACAGTTTAATCGGAGGGGAAGCACACACTTCTTGAGAGCTCTATAGCTCAAAGACAAAATATTGCAAAAAATTCAAAACGATCCGTGGCCAGCCTCTTAATCGCACTTTTAGGACAAATTTTGAAATTTTGTTTGGGAGGTCCACTAATTGAATGAATTAAATAATTTTAAGCCAATTGGAATGACTGAATAATCGTTTTAATACCATTATTACGTTCGAAATTTTAAAAGCCTATTCGGAAAATTATTGTCTGAGGCCTTGGTACATAAACATCATGAAAATCTTAGTTAATTTTGTCAAAATAATAAAGAAAAGTCGAGCCAAATACGAACTAGGTTGCCCTTTGCCTTTTAGTATTTTTCCTGAAATGGCTAAAGCAAAAATGCCAAGCTTCTTATGTATCGAGGCCTTTATGCCCCAACATATTCTACAGGTTTTAATGAGTGTTTTTTTAATTTAAAGATATTATTTAACCTAATATTTAATAATATTTAACCTAATTTTTTATTCCTTTTGAAAATTGCAAATATGTGTATTTATGTCAGCAATAAATCACTCCACTACATAACTAAAGTTGTCCCTTAAATCTAATTAAAAACTTGTTGACGATGATAGTTCTGTATATAGATTTATACATTTCGATGGCACAAATGGACAAACAAAAAAGACAAATAGATGCCAATGAAATAACAAAGCAAAAGAAAAAAAGTGGACAACAGAAACAAACCACTTGTGGATGCATGAAGAGGCAAGAAAATAAAATTAATGGCTACGGACAATTTTATTGAATGCCATATATAAATTACAACAATTCAATACACAAAACAAATTCAACAAGATAGCAAGCAAGAATGTTGAGTATGTTTTTTTTTATTTTTATTTTGTACAAAACAAAGGTGATAAATGTGAAGGAATCTATTTAAATGTTAAAAAAGGAAACATAGTATGAACTTTCAAATATTTAATAAAAATATTTTTTGTAAGGTGTTGCAAATTAAATTATATACTAAACTGTAACAGGTAGAAATGAATCGGTGGAACTGGTTAAAAGTAAATCCCCATATAGTCACAATTATAAGAAAATTTTATCAAACAACAAAACTCGAAAAAAATGCAACAAATTGAGATAGAGTAAATATTACACCTTCAACAACATCCGCTTTGAATACTGTAAGTTAATCGCAATATATTGGATGGATGAAATATATAGTACCCCCCTTTAACAAACATTTAGTGAACATCATCTGCCTTACAAACTCTCACTTAATATTCACGTATGATTTTGAATATAAGCACAAGTGTGTTTGTGCTGTGTTGAAATAGTTTGAAAACTATTTGAAAACCAATATGTCACACGTTGTCACAATTTGTAACATTTGTTGTAAATGCGCCCTTCAATCACCTAGAAAAACCACAAGTAATATTTACATCATTCCCCGTATGGCATTATAGATAATAGCTTGGCGTCCAACTTAGTGTCATTGCTAATGAAAAATGCAAAACGATATAAAAATGTTTTTTGTTTTATATTTTTAATAAAAACTGCAATTTATTTAGGAAACTAATTTATTTTTTGTAATAATCTCCACTTGTTTTAATACAAATTTATACTTTAATACAATTTATTAAAAAAAAATATTTCTTAGGTTCTTTTACATTTTCGTTTTCATTCTTGCCTGTGTTGTGAATGACAAACGACTTTAACAGAAAGTTGAAAGAAACCCCCTGGCACACTCATCATCATGAGCATCAGCTGACATATGTGACATATTTTGATCTTTGGTTTATTTTTTTCAAATCTCGAGTCGGTGTAGAATATTGCTTTGGCAGTAAGTAACTAGTAACGAAACAATTTAATTAAATAGAATCTTGGAATTTTGCAAGACATGAATAATGTCAACATCCCGACAGTGCAGCGAGAAACTTCTCCCATATGAACGACTACGCGGCGTGTCCAACGGGATTACTATTAATCGTATCCAAAACAGGCTTTCTGTGTGCAAGGACTCAATAGACCCAATTACTTAAAAACGCAAAACGGAACAATGACATACAAAAGTAAAAAAGTGTTTCATATACGTCAAAGTTCTTGACAACATGTGAAGTCAAATTTCACTCGATTTTCCTTTCGATTTCGGTCCGAAGTCGAAACAAAGTGTCGACAAAACTTCCGAGTTTCTTGCGATTTTTCGTTCCGAAATCATGCCAACCTCTCTATATGACTTTTGTTACAAATTTGATCCGGAATAGGATTAGAAAATTTGAACTATTTCAATGTTGGACTGTTTGGTTAACTGGGAAAAGATAGCGAGAAGTTGTTTCTAGAGATGGTATTCTATAGGCAGACAACCTCTTGAGCTGGACTCATCAATACATATGAGTTAGTCACATATAGACAAAAAGCCACTTGTGGTGGTATTCCATAGACAGAGGATCCCTTGAGGTGGTCTTCCTAAGACAGGCGATCTCTTTAGTGGATCTTGCATAAACAGACGACCTCTTGTGGTGATTTTCCATAGACAGGCGGCCACTTTAGGTGGCCATCTATAGTCGGAAGACTTCTTGTACAAACACAAGACCACACAATATAAGCACAACACCCCTTGAAGTGGTCTTGTATAGAAAATCGATCTCTTGAGTGGGTCTTCTATAGACAGAAGACGATATATAAAGGAGCAATTCAGGTGGTTTTCCATAGAAAAATGCCGCTTGAGATGGACTTTTATGGACAGACGACATCTTGAGGCATTCTTCTATAGACGTCTACCTCTTGAGGAGATCTTCGATAGACAAAAGGCCCTTTGGAGTGGTCTTCCATAGACATAAGGTACCTCGAAATGGCCTTTGAGAGGCAAAAGGCTCTTTGAGGTAATCTTCGATAGACAAAAGAGGTGGTCGTCAATAAACAAAAGATGTCTTGTAGTGGTCTTCTTTAGACAGGCCACCTCTTGAGGTGTTATTCTATATATACATATTACCTTTTGACAGACGACCCTTTGAGGTTGTCTTATGCAGAGAAAAGACCACCCGAGGTGGTCTGTCAAAAGAAGGCAACCTCTTTAGGTGATCTTTTATAGGCAGATGACTTCTTAAGGTGGTCTTCCATAGGCAGACACCATCTTGATCTATGGTAGACAAAAGACATCTTAAGGTGGCTTTGGATAGACAAAAACACCATTTGGGCAGTTCTTCCAAATACAGAAACATTTTGAGGTGTTTTTTTTTTATAAACAAACGACCCCTTGAGGTGGTATTTTATAAACATACGAACTCTTGAGGTGGTTTTCGATAGACAGACGATCTCTTAATGTGGACTTCTATATATATGTAAATTACCTGTTGGTTGGTATTTGAGGTTGTTTTTGGTAGAAAAAAACACACCTTGAGGTAAACTTCCATAGGCAGAAAACCTCTTGAGGTGGTCTGCTATAAACAGAAGACTTCTTGAGGTGGTCTTCTATAGACAGAAGACCTCTTGAAGTGGTCTTCCATAGACAGATGGCCTCTTGAGGTGTTCTTTTATAGAGAGATGACTTCTCAAAGTGGTCTTATTTAGACATATGTTCCCTCGAAGTGGTCTTATTTAGAAAGATGACCACAGAAAGTAGTCTTTTATCGGCAGACGGCCTCTTGAGGTCTTCTTTAGACAGACGATCTAATTGAAGACTATCCAGTTAGCGATTTCCTAACAGTTAGAGGTCACCTTGGGATGTAAAGCGACCACGTGTCCATCGACCACCATAAACGCATAATTAATTTAATGATAACTTTTAGAGATATCCGGACTCCAGTTTGTATGGGAGGGACTAGCGAAAGATTTGAAGGTTTTATGATTGCTGCCAAGAGATGGTATCATTCCCAAACGAATTCTATGGATAATTGGAGGCAAGAAAATCTGTATTTTAAGGGAAAAGTGGCCTATTTGTTTAATCAAAAGTCCACTATCATCCCTAAACTTAGCGGAGACTCCATATTTTATGTTTATGCTCGGTATAGATTTTTCTTCACTAGATACATACAAGGGAACTCCATTAGAACGTAGCGTACAGAAGCAACCCATATCGAGATTATTATTGAGATGACTAATGTGGGAAGCACCTGAACATCTGAAAAACCAGCAAGAAAAACATCAAAGTATGGGGAAGCCGACTATATTATACCCTATACCATAGTGAATATGTACATTACATAGTTTCTCTTCAGTAGTAAAAGTACTTAGTTCCAACTTCACGTCATAGCTTATTATTCGGAGGAGAAAAAAAGATTTATTGGACGCCTTTCATGTTTCCGGTACATATAACGGCTTATGAGCGAGTTAAATGTGAGAGAAGAAACACATACATATGAAATCGAACCGATTTATATCTTAATAATTTATTTATATCATAATATATATTTTTAAAATGTTAATAGGTCTGTATAGCTATAGCCCGCTCGATATCTGTGTGAATTTCATAATAAAATATATGTATATGGGAGCTATATTTAACTCCGAACCGATTAATTGCATGATCGGTGCACCAAAAATATTAAATCGGGCGAAAATTTATGGGAGCTATATCAAAATCAGAACCGATTTCAAAATAACTTGGAAAATTCTCTAAAGTTTTCTGTCAATCCTTCTCTAACACACATGGTACCATACAACTTGTTACTATTGTTCTATACAAAGGGTTTTGGCGCAATTATGTTCTGTTTGTCCTCCTTGTGGGGTATTATTCATGTATTTTAAAGGTTATGATGTCAATTCATTTTAAATGTCACAAAAATATTTAAGTATGTACTTGTACATGCATTCATTTATATGCATTGTCATAGCTATGTGCATTTTTTTTCAAAAAACGTATTTTGTTTTCAAAACTTTATTGTTGAAAACAAAAACCATTTTTTTTTTCCTACAAAAAAAGTTTGCTTTAATTCAAATTATTGTTTGGTCATGTAACTATAAGCGACCATTGTGTTTCCGCAATATATGGTCGTTGGATATATTCATATCTCTTTGTATGTGCATGTATGTGTTGCAAACATACACATTCATAAACATGCCTACGTGGGCGCTTGCATTATTTAGAACACTCTACGTGTTTTTGTGTGAATTGTTTGTTGGTTGGCATAGAAAACCTCCCAAACGTACGACAACAATCCAAATGTTTATTTCAAAATCCCATAGAAATGCATCAACGAAATAAAGAGGAACTGAGCTCAGAGTGGAAACCATCTGTTTCAATATTTAATTGAAAACGTTACCATGAATTCTGGCACAAAATTCACCGCCACCCATCCAACCACACACACACACACACTCAAACTCACATATATTATTTACACAAAACAAATGGAAACAATTCCTAGTTGAAGTGGTAAACGTGCATGCGTGACCTCCTTACAATTGAACGTGTTCCACTCACCCACACACGTACACATGTTGTGTACAGCTGTGCGTGTTCCAGAAGTGTGCGTGTGTATGTTGTGTATTTAAGTAGATTCCCTTAGTTTTGCTAGGTTTTAACATCAATAAAAATAAAGGAGAAAATTAGTTGCAAAGACCATTAATGTGTAATTTAATAGTACTTAAATTATAGACATTACTACAATGACTAATCGTTTGATATACAGAGAGAGAGAGAGAGAGAGAGAGAAAATAAAATGTCAATGAAGGTCATTATTCGTTAATAGGCTTTTGAAGGACATCGGATGGCATTTTTGGTTAATTGTTAGTTAAATATATAATTGATACTTAATATGGTCTTTGGAATCTAGTTGAAGGTTTCCTAAAGGAAAGAGGCATGGAACCGTGTTCTTTAATTTGGAAGGATACTTATCCTGTGAAAAATTGCGGAACATATGGCTTCGAATTTTCATAATATAAAAACCTTAAATAGATTTATGCCCTCAGGCTTTAGGTTATACTTTCATATGATCAAAATTTTTCCTCAACAAAGTTATAATGATTTTGAAAACTAAGTATATTTGGCAGAAATTCGTTTCAGACAATTTCGAGTCGAGACCTGTCCGCCCATCTGTCTATTTGACTGGTGCGTACCATAACTTTCTAACGGATCAACAACTTTGGTCCAAACATTGCACTTCGTAATAAATATTTTCTCCAAACTTAGATCAAGGTTGAACATGGATTGGATCGGCCCACTCCTTTGGGTATCTCCTCTACAAAAGTTCAATATTTTTCGAAGGTAGAAACCGATTTGATCTAAATATTGCACATATATCAGGTTCTAATATGGAATGTATCGGTACACTGCTTCGGGCAACTTCTACACAACATCAAAATTTATCGCAAAAGGAAAGTCTCGGATGGGTTTGAATATGTTTGCATCAAATTTTTCCGTGGGCAAATTCATACTTCCTGAGTAAATGGCCAAGAGCTCATTCTCCACATGAGTTTCCGATAAGGCCGAAACGTTGCACATAAAATTTCTTCTAAACGTAGATCATGTTTGGGGATAATCTATTTCGGACAACTCGTTCCGCTACCACTCGTTCCATACATACATATGTTCCCACAACATCCCCGAAGGGATAATGGAGACTTTTCACATATCAATGAGTACACGCCGATTCATATAGGCGGAAGGATGTTTAATCTACTTTTTATCGCCGAGTCTGATGGGATTTGCACTGTCTAAAATTTGTATGCTCTGGTCGGGTATTGAACCGCAGACCTTCAGAGTGCAAGGTGGACGTGCTGGGCTGGTTGGGACGATAACTATCGAAAGGAACAGCAATCAAAATGAAATCCAGTTCCGAGATGTGCTATGCCAATCCATTCCTTCAGGTACCTCCTCCGCTAAAGTTCAACACTTTTGGGCTTTAATCCCCATTCTCGCTTTAAATTAAAAGCGGATAATAGTTGCGATCACTCCGGTAGATAAGAAAATTGCCACAATCCGTATAAGAGCAAATTTCTTTAACATCAGCCTTATCTATTCCCACGCCCCGAGCTTCTTATCGGTCGAACAGACCAAGGATATATTCTAGGAGCGCCTAGGAAAACATATGAATTTGCCCTGACCAGGGCATTAAGATCGTTCTATAAGATTTTAATGCTTAAATTGCGAGGGAAAATATATATAGTCGGCAAGTTTAGCCTTCATGAGGTAACATCCAACAATAGAATGAGGCTAAAAAATTTTGCAGCTGCAAAATAATGGTAGTGAGCAGTGGATATCCCATGATGGAAAAGGCAGAAACAACATCGATCATGTTGTAATAGACGAAGACAATCTTCGAGTCCGATCGACTTCGATGAGCGAACATTGATTCGGGCCATTTCCTTGTAGCAGCCAAGGTACGCACTCGTCTTAATGTTTTGGCAAATATTCAATCTAACACAGGACGGAAGCTGGATGTCGAGAAACTGCAAACATAACAGATATCACAAGCCTACTCCGCTCAACTTACTCACATGCTGGAAGACGACACCCCTTGTGCAGATAGTGTGGAAGCGCAGTGGTAAAGAATAGGCCACTCTCTTTAATCAATAAGGCAGCAGAAGCTAATGGGTGGACCTTCCAACTGTTCTGATAAGGTTGATTAGCGAAATTTAGCCGGGAAAATATATACACATTAGAACAGAAAGCGGGAAAAAGGGGCACACGTGCCCTTGATGAGAGTAACAACAATACAACCACCATTTATTTATTTATCTATTCCCACGCCCCGAGCTTCTTATCGGTCGAACAGACCAAGGATATATTCTAGGAGCGCCTAGGAAAACATATGAATTTGCCCTGACCAGGGCATTAAGATCGTTCTATAAGATTTTAATGCTTAAATTGCGAGGGAAAATATATATAGTCGGCAAGTTTAGCCTTCATGAGGTAACATCCAACAATAGAATGAGGCTAAAAAATTTTGCAGCTGCAAAATAATGGTAGTGAGCAGTGGATATCCCATGATGGAAAAGGCAGAAACAACATCGATCATGTTGTAATAGACGAAGACAATCTTCGAGTCCGATCGACTTCGATGAGCGAACATTGATTCGGGTCATTTCCTTGTAGCAGCCAAGGTACGCACTCGTCTTAATGTTTTGGCAAATATTCAATCTAACACAGGACGGAAGCTGGATGTCGAGAAACTGCAAACATAACAGATATCACAAGCCTACTCCGCTCAACTTACTCACATGCTGGAAGACGACACCCCTTGTGCAGATAGTGTGGAAGCGCAGTGGTAAAGAATAGGCCACTCTCTTTAATCAATAAGGCAGCAGAAGCTAATGGGTGGACCTTCCAACTGTTCTGATAAGGTTGATTAGCGAAATTTAGCCGGGAAAATATATACACATTAGAACAGAAAGCGGGAAAAATTCGAATTACAAATGAAATAATTCGAATTACAAATGGAATAATTCGAATTACAAATAGAATAGAGAGGAACCAATTTGGTCTAAACGTTGTACATCGTATTTATTCCTACAGCCTCGAATTATGTCCGAATATTGACTACATCGGACTACCCTTTCCGGTATCTCTCACACAAAGTTTGGCAAGAGTGCAGTTTAAGGACCTTAAGGACTTAATTTTTGGCAACATGTTGTGTTTTCTGTGGCAAATCAATATTTCCAGAGAAATTGGATCAAAAACTCAAAAAGCCCCTATAGAGGTCAGAAATATTGTATTTGAGAATTTAGGTCCGAGGCTGAAGGGAAATATCTCTGTCGGCACAGCTGACTGATACTTTCTTATTTGTTTTTGTAGTATTTAAATTCGCAATTTAACTTTTGCAAACTATAGTTGTTGTCATTTACCTTGGTTTGGGTGTTGACAGTTGGCTGACTATGTGTGTGGGTAATTGACAAGAGTGGCAGTGCCACTGAGTTCTGTCAATGCCATTGCCACTTAAACCAGGCTAGTGTTATTGTTGGTCTTGTGAATATTGTAATTAAGGATAATAGACAATCGATATATTTTCCCATACCAAGCATGTGTATGTGCGTATTTTTGTATTGTATAAATACAAAGGGACAGACAATGTGACAAACATCAATTTTCAAGTTTTTCAACTTAGCGTTTGGGGATTTCTTGCATCGATTGCCACTACAACTGGATATTTGTTAAACAAGGTTAAAGCTATAAATTCTTTGTAAAAATTATTTGTCTACGCCCAATACGTACGGATTGTCTGTCTATATGAATGAAGAATGACAGCAACAATAATACCAACAACAACACAAACAACGTCTGTGAGCTGTATAGATTATAAAAATTCATTAAAGGAAAACTTGCATGTCAAGGCCGTAATATGAACGCGAAAAACAAAGTTCATTGTCTGTCATTGTTGTTTTAGGGGGAAGGGGAGGGAATTTCACTTGTACCATATCTCTTTTGAAATTTAAGAAAGGAAACCTTTTTTATTTTAAAGCATTTAAAATGATTGATTAAATAAAAAAAAAACAAAAAAAAACTCTTAAAAATTTAAAGAAAATGAAGTTATAATCGAAATTTAAATGCTGAAAACTATGAAATTGCTGCTCTTTCTATAAACAACAGATTATTTAAACTCTTCAAGAGTATTAAAACACCATTAAAGTTAAACATAAAAAAATCTGGTTATTTTTGAAAGCGGACAACTGCGAAAACTTTACCTCACAAAAGCTTTACCTTACATAGTTCTCCCGCCTAATTGTGTTGTGGAACTTAATAAAATTTCACTTTTATATAAGTTTCTCATTTTAATTGTTACTGTTGTAAACCATTTCTGGTCGCTTTGCAAAGCGAAGCCAAATTAATGAGTTTTATTTCTCTTTCTGCCTTTCTGTCTGCCTGCCGGGTTGCCCTTGCAATCATTTTCGTGTTTTTTCCATCTGCATATAATATAATTATTAATTATTCCCCAATTGATGTTTACGCATTAATGATTAATAATTTTGTATATCATAATTAAAAACTCACTTGTGTATGTTTTACATAATACATGTCGAGTGTGTATGAGGATACATACATACACATATACCTTGAATAAGGGGTACAATAACAAGGCGAGAGCAAAAAATCAAAAGGTAACCATAAAGCAATGAAGTGTAAACGTTTTGTGTGGTATCAAGTGTAATGTAATATAACATACATAAATAACATTACTTGCAAATTGTTAAAGATTTTAAACATGATTTTTATTGGACTTTTATGGTTGTTGTTAAAAAATCATATGCTTAATTATGAAGGTTGCCTGAAAGTATGCAACATTTTGTGCACATTTGGAATGTAGGGATTTTGAGAGGACAGGTAATATATTAATGGAAATGTGTATGTATATTCATTGTACAAATATGAAGGTCGTTCTAGTTTGAGAGTTTTTTGGGAAGAACGAGTTCACAGGGACGTGTTATGACTAAAAAGGTTGATTAAGATTTAAAAAATGTAAACCATCTTAAACCTATGAAATGGCAGATTGGTATTTGGTTTACACAAGGTTTAGAATGCCCGCATTGCATGCAGAGCTAATGCGAAAGATACTTGATATTTCTATTGGTGCCAAATATGTTAATGTACGTGGTCAGATAACAGAGTTATACCCTAATATATTCATAGAAACCATATTTTAGGGAAGCTTTAGTCTGCGACCCGCTATTTAAAGTCTGGCATTAGATGGCTGCTCATATTAATAATGGATACTCTTAAACTTATGAACTACAGTGGAGAATTATTCCCGAGTTGGGTACTGGTGAGAATCATGACTAAAATCTTAGGTCAAATTTAAGTATATGATCGAGTTGGCATTACAAATTATGTTTTCTTGGTGTAATTTGTAATGCCAACTCGAGTTGTATAGTTCATGAACGAACTAGTTCAATTGAACGATTCATTGAAAAGAGCGTAGTAACTAGATCAGTCAATATAGTTCAATAGTTCACTGAACTAGAATCAGTCGGTGACAGGACGATCAACGAACGAACGATTCACAATCTAGTTCAACATATAGTTCACATATGAATAAAGTGAAGCCGTCGTTTGTGTAAAGTGATGCCTTCGTAATGTGTAGAGTTCGTTTATGTTTTGGACCAAGGTACATGTTCGAAAATAAAGATATCTACAAAAACATAAAGACATAAGATATTCCAATATGTCGAACACATTATGTGTGTTCGTTTACTCAAAATTCATACAAATTTTTACTGTACGTTGTTCGTTTACTCTACAGTACAATGCAAAAGACCTTAAGGCCTCGTCACATAAGAAGATTTCTGGCTTAATTCATTGAGTTGCATGTTCTTCCGGCTTTAAGTCAAAAGTCAAAGCATACGAAAATCGTGTTTTAGCACACATTCAGCCGCGTAGAGATTCGGCAGCTTCGGTATACGTTTTCATCAAGCGAACGATTAAGAGGCGGTGAACGATTCTGATCCAAATGATTGAACTGGATAGTGAACTATGAACTAGATTACTCCACTAGTTCAGTTAAAAGTGCTGAACTATTGAACTAGATCTTTGAAATGAATTAGATTGTACAACTCTAGTCGGGAGTAAACTTATTCCAGCAGTTGATCTAGACTCGTACATTTGAGGAACTACAACAAGAGCTATGTTGCAGTATGCTGCGTAAACACAGCGCCAGTGAGTCGTCATCATCAGAATACGAGCCATTCCCGCATTCCCCCAACAGCTGCCGCACACGCAGCACTTAACACAAGCCGTTGCTATTCTAATCCCTGAAAATACATTCTTTTTGCATTTTAATTGCAATGGACTCCGCGGCAAGATCGAGAAAATAGTGGATTTTAAAAGTCGTAATAATATCATGGTGCCACCGTGGTGCAATGGTATGCACACCCTCCTTGCACACATAAGGTCGTAGGTTAGATTTCCCGGCCAGGCAACATCAATTCACTTTTCAACGGTGGCAAAATACCTCTCAGTAATGTTGGCGATATTTCTTGAGTATTTCAGCCATGTAAAACTTTTCTACAAAAGTGGTGTCTAAGACAAGCCGTTCGGACTCGGCGATAAACTGTAGGTCCCATATTATTGAGCTAATATGAATCGGGATGCACTCATTGATATGAGAGAAGTCTCCCTTGTCCCTTATGGGATGTTTGTGGAACAATTATTATAATATGGTGGTGCAACGTACTAAGGAAGCATCGCACCAGAAATGAAGGTGGGGGACTAGCTTTCCTTTTGCATCACTGTGTTCAGTATAGACCTATCTCGCTTGAGCCTAAGATAAAGTTGCCTAACATATGTATACATCCCGCCAATAGGCCCAACATTAGCCCGCTCTTGAAAGCTCGTAACCGATTGGTCTTGGGGGACTTTAATGCCCTTCATGAGTTGTAGCATTCGGTACTTGGCACTGACCAGAAGGGTGTAGCGCTAGCTGAGCAGATTGATAGCTCTACGTTTTGTACGGTCAATGTGGACGTCACTATCAGAATAAGCGGATGGCTTGCCTGGTCTCAAATGTCGTCACCTGGAAACCGGTTGTTTCTCTTTGGTCAGACCATCAGCCCATAACTGTCTCCATCAGCAGGCCGCACGATTTTATCGCATCTGAACGTCGCACTTCTATCAATCATGAGTAAGCTTATTCGTTTAGTTTAAGAGAGTTGTGCGAGGTTTATGTATTTTTTAATTAAAACAAAGGCACATTTGGTCTGTTCCCGTACTTTATAAAGTGGTAAAAGTTGTAAAAGTCGTAAACGATTTTCATATAAATGTTGTGTACGGGAACGCAAAATGTGTAAAAGTGGTAAAAATTGTAAAAACTTTTTAGTTATGGAACAGAGCTATTTATAAAAAGTAACAAAACGTATATTTGGTTCGAATGAAATACAAGAACTGAAAATTATAATTTCAAAATGAAAAAAGTATTTTTCTGTCAATTTAAAATTCAAAGAAAAGGTGATGTAAGTTTACAAGTACAAACATTGTAAAGTATGCACCTACAGAGTCACTAATCTCCGCTTCAGAGATCTGCAACGGTTAAGTCACCCTCGAACTCTCAAAAGGAGGAAGTTATGGCCTCAGTCACGTTTGGCGACGTTACAATGACTGAGTGACAGGACAATGAGAAGAGTACTACGTTGTATTAGATCTCTTCCTGCCGAGAAAGAACCACCGAAATTTACAATGGATGAATGTTGCGAATGCCATCAGGGACGCTAAGTCATCCAAAACGTTGGCCCCGATTGAATCTCTATGGTAATGCCGAAATAGCTGAATTAACAGGGAATCTAGTATTTCACCAAAGTTCTCCATCTGTGGTCCCGCTACTGAAGCCAGTCAAGGATGCCAGAAAAGTTGAATCGTACAGACCGATTTTACTTTTGTCGCCCGACACTTGAGGCTTTACTCCTCCCCAACTGCAGAAATACCTATCCTGATACATAGTTGCGTGATGTCATTTGTGAAATGATGAACTTCTATTTGATTGATCTTACCACCTTATATGCAAAAAAACTGCTACTGAATGTACGGTTACTCTGTTCACCACATAGACTGCGGATGTGAGCACTGAGCTAAATGTCATGGTATGCTCTCGTTGCAGTACTTGCTGGAGTGTTACCGTGAGAGCCGTCCTAATTACCATATAGGGAGGGTCCCTCCTCTTATGATCTGGAGAGAGACATTTTATGCTACAAGAGAGAACCCCTAGATCAGCAAGCCTATTAAGCAGGTTTAAATAGGATTCACACAGAAGCATTCGCAGATGCCATTTGGTCCACATCCTAATATTTCCTCGAATAGTCCAGTCAAAATAGACATTGGAAGAGCAAAAATTCTCATAAAGCTGAATTTTGGTGGTGAGCTAGGGTTTGCCATTAAAAGCAATGTCCTTAAAATCCCCATCAATGCCATGTGTGCAACAACAGTTCGGGGTCAAAGGTCAAAATTTAGGAATTATTATGTTTTCGGATTTTTTTTTTTTTGAAAACGGTGGGTCTAATCAAAAATTGGCTGGACAAATATTGTATACAGAAAAATTCTCTACAAATTTGGTTTTAATATTTTGTTTCTTGAAGAAACCACCCAAAAATATATGTTTTCTTTAAGATCGAAATTATACCTATCTTTAAAAAACAAAATCCAAAAAAATCGGAGTGTGTTTAGTAGATTTATTTCATGTTAGGGTCATTTTATGCAAAACTAGCCCATTTAACCCACATGTGTCATCGATATCCCAACGGGAACGACCCCAACGAAAACTTACCGATTATTTGTATACCCTCAGCATTTATGCTAACGAGGGTATATACACTTTCATACGGTCAAAATGTGGCTCATCGGACGAAACACAGAGAATTTGGGGTCGATTGAGCAATGTCCGTCCGTCTGTCTGTCTGTCTGGCTGGAGCGCGCGATAACTCTCGAACGAATCAACCGATTCGGTCCAAAATTTGGCTTTCGTAATTTTTTGTCCAAACTTAGTTTAAGTTCGAAGATGGGTTATATCGGTCCACTCCTTCCGGTACCTCCCCCACAAAAGTTCGAAAATGTTCGGAAAATTTGTAGGTACGATAACTCTTGAAGGAAGTAACCGATTTGGTCCATACTTTGCAAATTGTGAAATGTCTACCAGACTTAGATGAGGTTCCAATATGGACTCAATCGGTCCACTCCTTCAGGTACCTCCCACACAAAATTTCGGATAAGTTCACTTTAGGACCCGCTCTCGAATCGCTTTGATTTTTGTTTTAGCTACTTGTATTCACTGCCCCCAATACGACGGTACATGTTTCATCAGGCGCAAGTCCATACTTCCTGAGAAAATAGCCTGAAAGTTGCACAAAACCCGATGACACCGTGTGAGATGGTTGGAGCGCAAGATAACTCTCGAACGGATCTGCCGATTGGGTCCAAAAGTTGGCCTTAGTAATATTTTGTCCAAACATAGTTTAAGTTCGAAGATAAGCCATATTGGTCCACTCCTTCAGGTACCTCCCCCACAAAAGTTCAAAAATGTTCGGAAATATTGTTCGTATGTTAAGGGAAGGGAGTGGCCGAATTGGTCCATATTTTACACATCCTAATATATCTACCAAATATAGATCAGGTTCAAATACGGACTATATTTGTCCACTCCATCCGGTACCTCCCACACAAAATTTCGGATAAGTTCACTTTAAGACTTGCTATCGAATCACTTTGATTTTTGTTGAAGCAATTTGTATTCACTGCCTCAATTACGATGGTAAAAGTTTTTCAGGAGCAAATCCACAATTCATGAGCAAACAGCCCGAAGGGTGTAAAAACCCCCTATGCCACCATATGTAGTGGCTGGAGATCCACTTCCATAATGGTCAATGTCGATCCCATCCTTTAAGTATCTCCTCCGCAAAACTTTTGCTCTTTAATCCTAATCAACATTTTTGTCGGTTTATACGCCGAAATTTTTTAAAACCCCCTTTTAAATACATACGTTTTTTGGAAAAATTGTTTCAATATACACAGGCTGAGTACCCTACACCACTGTGAATATGTAAAATATAGGAGATATATATCAATTTGAACTGATTTCTATATCGACACCTCCAAATAATAGTATGCTAAGTCTAAAAAGTGAGTTTTGCAGGAGAAGCTCTCAAAGTTTGGCAATTTTTTTGAACTTCAGTACTATGCTAAGTCAATATTTGTTTATAACTTCTGTTCGGATTGACCGATCATTACCAAAATTAGACAGAATTTAAGTTAAAGGACGTTCGACACCTCCAAATAATAGTTTGCTAATTCTGAAAAGCGAGTTTTGCAGGACAAACTCTAAAAGTTTGGAAATTTCTTTGACCTTCAGCACTATGCTAAGTAAATATTTGTTTATAACTTCTGTTCGGATTGTCCGATCATTACCAAAATTTGACACAATTTAAGTAAAAGGACGTTAAATATAAAAATGTAAAGAACTTAAAAACATGCTAAGTCGACTTAGCATACTATTGTTTGGAGGCGTCGATATAATATGGTACACTTATTACTAGAGATAATTCAGTCAGACATTCCAAATTTCATCAAAATTGGACAAATCGGGCGAAAGTATACATAGGAGCTATATCCAAATCTGAACCGATTTCGATATATTTTGGTACATTTGTTTATAGACCTAATTCCGTGATAAATTCCTAATTTCATCAAAATTGGACAGATATAGCGTGTTTGGTGCATCAAATACCTCAAATCGGACGAAAATATATATGGGAGCTATATCAAAATCTGAACCGATTTTCACCAAAAGAAATTGCGTTCTTCCGACGGCTAAAAAAATTATCTGGCCCAATTTTCAGTCAAATCGGACAACAAATGCGACCTGTACGTTGCGAACGGACGGACGGACATGCATAAATCGACTCAGAAAGTGATTCTATGCATATCCCTAGAAGGAACTATGGGTCTATATCTTTTCCTTATGCATGTTACATACAAATGCACTAACACATAATACCCCTTTACCACAGTGTGGTGTAGGGTATAATGACTGATGAGCGCGATAACATATGGAATGGGTATTCGATTTGGCCGACGTTCTTTATATCGTAAATTTCTAAACGTACATCAAGTTCGAAGAGCTATATCGAACAACATCCTCGGGTGGCTCCCTCACAAAAGTTAAAAGTTTCGCTTAAGAGCAGTTTCGAGGATTTATTTTTTAATTTTTACCGAAGGTACTACTTGTGGTCTTATTTACAATTATGTTTTTATGGGCTTGGTCATGCTTCCAGACATAATTCAATTGCCACCAATAACTCCCTCACAAAAGTTAAAATTAAAGTGCCCTTTAAAGGCAGTGTGTTTCTCGGTTATTTTCACACACATGACCCGATTATAAAGAAAAAGCGTATAATGGAGAATAAATATTTTTATTTGTTTTTGTTTTGGAGCTTGCGGGCGTACAAACTCACCAACACACTGTTATAACTTGTCAATCGTTTGAATACATTCATATTTTGACTTGCTCTCTTCTTGGTCACTCATGCTTTATTGTTTGGAAATTTTCATAGAAAGTACACAGAAAAAAATATTTCAAGAATTTTTACATATTTTCGTTCGTGATGTAGTTTTTTCACACTGTACAGGTACCTCACATAAGATACATGTACAGTTTCTTATTTCCATCCAAAAGCCACTATTTTTTCAAAAATATGTAAGATTTTCATGAGATACAAAATCATTTTCTTATTTTTCCCAAATTCCAATATTTTCTTTTATATTTCCTCTCTTGGTGGGTAAATGCTCTCAACTTTGTTCTCGTTTTCTTTGAATGGTCTCGTCGTCTCACCATCAAATTGAAACTATATCAACAAACCACACCACACACATACCCACCACAACACATACCTAAACTACGTAGCAACCATTTTGTTGTTAGTTAACTGACAAACCAATCAACTACAGTGCGTTTGGTGCCGAAAAAACAAAGTGTTTGGGGCTGTATAGTTCACAACTACAAATTTTTAATTTCTTTAATATAAAGGCAACATCTAATATATCAACATAGTGCTGATACACTCAACATGTGTGTATATATGGTTCGTATTGTTCTGCTATGTTCACAAGACGATAACAACTACATTGAAAATCATTAGAAGAAACGGTAAGATACAATAATACAAAATAAAAGAATTTATTAAAAGTAGCAAAATTTGTCTCTGGTTTGGTGGTTGGTGGCGGTTGTGTTAGTCCAACAATAACAAAAACAACAACACGTCAAAAAATTTTTTCAATCGCTCAGAAAAACCAGTATTTTTATTTGCTTTATGAAAGGCGTTCATGAAATGCAGAAATTTGAACCTTGGCAAAACTTTATGAACACTATTCCTGAAATGCAGTAATTATTTTTTTCTGTGTAGTTCCTCCGATTCTGATTACAACATTAAAATTTTTTGTGGGCAAGTCCATTAGCCTTTCATAATGACCAAGATAACAAATGAAAGGAATGTTTCCAAAATTTGGATGTAGTTCCAAGATGGACTGTGCCGGAATGGACCAAAAAATTTAAAATTAAAATTTAATTAAAGATAAAGAGCAAAACTGTTGATTTTTTCGGTTTAAAACCTTTTTTCAGATAGTTTTGACATTTTTGTAGCTAGTAGTTGTTGTAATTACGACTAAAACATTACAATGTCAAAATATTTAAGGCCACTCTTTCACACATCTTGCACGAAAGTTTTTAGTAGTTTTGGTTACAACGTTATAATTTTATTCTATATATTTTTCTCCATAATGACCCTATCAATTTGCCCATTGAATATGCACTTTATGTTAATGGCTAATTGTGTGTAAACTTCAAATTATTAACCACTTGCTAGATTTTTTTTGACGTTGCAAAGTGTTATGAAAATGACAGTCATGAAACAATAGTTAGCTAAAAACAATAGCTAAATAGTTTTTATTTCGCAACTACTGTCATATAAAATGCAAAATATAGTGGCATTGAAATATAAATGAATGAATTTTTTGTTATAGTTCGTTAAACAATATAAGTGAGACAAATTGCCATATTTGTGTAAATACATATTTTAATTTTTTTTGTAAATTAGTACAGTTGTTCATAATTTGTGCCTAAAAGTTGGCAATAGTTTTTGTTAATTTATAACTTGGCTCGTTAGAGGAATTTTAAAACATTTTGTTTTTTATTTTTAAAATAGATAATAAACAAAACAACCACAGAAGATGCCACCAGCAATAGTCGACATTGTTTATTGCATGACCAAAAATATGCAAACGAATGAAATTTACAAAAAAAAAAACTGTTTGGATAAGGCGTATGTTATGTTAGAATTTTAGTGGTTACCTCTGGTACGTACACCTATTGCGTGTAACTTCTCCTATGACCAACATATTTTGCATAAATTCTAAAAAACTTTCATTCTCTTTTTCTGGGGTTAATATTTTTGAGTTTGCTTGTTATCCCTTTTTGGCGGGTGTCTAATCTAAAGCATAACTTTTGCCAGCAAATGTTGGCAATGTTCTTGGATATGCCACATATTTCACAAAAAAAAAAAACAGCAAACTTTTTAATGAACCTAATCTGAAATACATACTTTCTCAGGGACAATATAACAAGCTGAAAAAAACAACAGCAACAATAATTTGTCCATTCATTACCAAGCAACATGGTGATTAATATACAAACCTAGTTACTGGGATTTTTGTTTTTAATTTAAATATGACCAATGAACAGCATTGTAACATTCAGCAAAAAATATAAAGTTACTGCTTATGTGGTTGTAGATAATCCCAGCAAAATTTGACGGAAGGGGTTCTTTGCGATGACGTGATTTCATGTCATCTTTTGCATTGGTTCAAAGGAAGTCGTGAATGATCCGATCTTTTCATTAGGATTTGAACCAATGCCAAGGAAGTCGTGAAAGATCCGATCTTTTCATCAGCATTTGTACCCATTCCAATGATCCAATAGAGATGATGCTTGTGTTTTTATTTACACACCTGTTTATTTTCATTTTGGTATGTTCCAGTACTGCAAAAATCTACTAATTTTTACTATTTTTTCCGATAACATAAAGGAAAAATTGTTATCGTAGTAAAAATAAGTAGATTCTTGCAGTTTCTGGAACAGACCAAAGTTGTTAGAACTGTCGTCGTGATGTTGTCTTACATTTCCTGCATATCAAACAACTAAAATTTCTAAACAATTGGTATTATATGAAGTCCCAACCATCGAGCTAAAAATAGAATCGGACTGCACACACTGCTATTTTAAAAGTTCCCTTGTCTGTTCTAAGTCTGACATAGAATGAAATCAATCAAATCTCGCTTCTTGGAATTTGAAAAAAAAAGTCCGAAACGAAAAGGAACAAGAATCTGAAAATAAAGAAGAAACTACTTTTGGAAAGAAACAATTAAAAATAAATTAATTAAGCATAAATGGTATTTTCCATAAAAAGTCTTTCCTCCCCGTTCGTTACATTTTGTTCTTAGAGATCCCTAAAGCAAGCCGGGTTGTAGATCCCTACATATTTCCGTCACTAAACAAAAGGGTATAAATTACCAAAATGTTTTTATAAAATAACAAAATTATAAAATAAAAGTAATTTACGAAATAAAAATACTTAAAGGAGTGCATTTGGAGTCCATGTTGAAATCTGAACTGGTGATGGGAAGATAATTGAAAAAGCCTTATGTAAGATGAAAGAATATCAGTTGCGGAGAACGGAGGAAGTAATCTTTTGCGTTGCAGCGTTGGTGATTACATTGCAATTTTGGATGTAAACTTTTGAAAAGCTAAACTGATAAATTAATTGTAGCTATTTCATGAATTCGTTTGAATTAATAAAGAGTTTTGTTTTTCATGAAAACCATATTTCAATAGAGCATTTCCATTTTCCAAACAAGACATGAAAATTTCATGCCAAGGGGTTGGTGAAAATGACATGCCAAAGCATTGGTTAAAATGACATGTCAAAGCATGGGTGAAAATGACGTGTCAAAGCATTGGTGAAAATGACATGTCAAATCATTGGTGGAAATGACATGCCAAAGCATTGGTGGAAATGACATGCCAACGCATTGGTTAAAATGACATGCTTAGGATCCAGAAAAGAACGTCATCTTTTGGGGTCCACGCTCATATAAAATTCATCGATGAAGATGCTAAAAAGATGACATGCTAGATCACTTGCACCCATGATTGAATGTCATCTTTGGCATCGAACATTTTGCTGGGATTTTAAAAAAGTTTGTTTTCATGAGTGGTGTTTTTTGTTGTCTTTACAGTGGGTGGTTAAGTGGGATGTTGTTGCAGTACTTATTTTTTTATTTATAACAATTTATGTGAATAATGACTTTTTCTCATTGTTATTTAAGTTAGTCTTTTATAATCACCCTTCCACCTATTTAAACCCTCTACCATAGTATGGATGAAGGGTGTATTAAGTTTGTTTTTACACATCGAGAAAATCACAAATTTTATATTATTGATCTGGATAAGGTTCTTGAATAATTTTGTTTTGACTTATTTTGTCTGCTGTATTCGAAAAAAAATAGTAGTCCAACAAAAATTATAGAGACAGGTCCACACAGGTATCTCCCGTTTTGAGGATTTTTTGGGGTAATAGCCCTATTTTATTACCGAAAAGCTGTAAATTAATATTTTAGTCTCCTAGTGATTTCCTACCTAAAATTATGGACATAGTTCCATGTTTTTTATGGACCCCAATATAACGCAAACTACCTCCCAATTTGTTATGTTTGTGGCCGACTTTAGTTACGTTTTTTAACCAAATAAGCTGTTTGTAATTTTTAAAAAAATTATTTCTTCAATTCTTTAACTGCTCATAAGCTCCCTTCTGTAATACTCTTAACTAAATAAATAGTCCATTTTTTTGAATTTCCATTTAATTTAAACTTACACAATTTCCTCTCAGTGTACAATGCTCAGGGCTATGTATGTATGTACGAAAAAAATATTGCTTATGAGACCATTAACTATGATTGTTACCAATAACAATGCCATCAACATTTATGTGTTAGTATTTAAGTATTTTACGTTTTTTTGTATTTATTTTGCAAGGTCATTTTGCAATAATGTTGCTGTTGCTGCCAATGGTACCCTGTGAAATGTCTGGGTTTTATGTGGGTGTCTCAAAAATGGGGTGGTTTGTTGGTTGTGCATAAATATCTATTTTTAGATTTTCAGTTTTGGCATTGATTTAAGTGGATATGACAACATGTGTTTATGTATTTTACCACAATGTAAGAACAAAAAACAATCATCCATTGATTGCACACAGAATTTAAGGTACAGAATTGAATTCATATTCATATTTTGAAAAAAGGTAAATTCTAAACTATTTAAGGGGTAGACAGGTTTATTAAAAATTTATTGGACAAAATTTGATTACTTAATAAATTTGACATTCTGGACGTATTCCGATGTATGCATAATTTAAGAATATTTAATTAAATTTAATACATTATTTCCACAAAAGGGTAGTTTAAAAAACATTTTAAGATGTAAGAACTACATTAAAAATTTTTAATATACAGTATGTATGTAAATAGGGACTGAACCGAGCATGTGATTCCCAACACCCTGTACATATGTTTTAAACAGATCAAAGTCCCTCTCTAAAAGGAAGTTAAATAATATAAGCTATTATAGCCACATATTGAGCACCAAATAAGCCATTTTCATGGATTTTTTTTACAAGGAATCTACCAAACTTTTTCAGGACAAAGTTCTCACCTTGAGCTACTTTTGTGCTGAAAAATATTGCATAGTTTTCTGACGAATGTCCGCCTATGAAACACTGTTTTTACTAAAGCAGTTTGCGGTGCCCACTGTAGCTCGAAATCGAATAAATTAACGCTATCATATGTTTTTGTGGAATCATTAAGAATCTAATAATATTGTCCTAAAGCGAAATGGAATCGAAATCAATTTTTTTTATAAACGTACATCGGTTATTTCAAAACTATGAAAAATTCGAAGAACTGGGCTCAATCAATCAATAAGCAAATTAGGGAAAAAATAGGAAACTGGTTTTGCATCTCATGAAAATCTTATATATATTTTTGAAAAAAATAGTGGTTTCGGATGGATATAAGAAACTGCACATGTATCTTATGTGAGATACCTGTACAGTATGAAAAAACTACATCACGAACGAAAATATGTTAAAAATCTTGAAATATTTTTTCTGCGTTCAGTAATGAATGTATTTGGTTCCACTGTCGCATCCAAGTGGTCTAAGATTTTTCAATAACTAAGGGCGAACCTTTTAGACTGGAAATGAGCGTAAACTCAAAAAAACAAAAAAAAAAAACAAGTAAAAAAGCGTTAAGTTCTGCCGGGCCGAACTTTTCATACCCTCCACCAGAGAATATTTTGAACTAAAATGGAATAATTAGTTTTCATTCCTGTCCCTAACTTTAAGTGGGTACGTTAAAATGTCAGATAATGTACATAAAATGCTTCATTCGGGAGACCCTTTTTTATGGTGGCTATATCTAACTATGTATGTTGACAATTTTTGGTGGGCTAGAAATTGGAAGGTACCGTTATATAGGGGTTATAATAAAACATGGACCTATGTTGTTGTTGATGGGATCCTTTAATGTCAAATAACTCCTAATTCGGTTAAAAATTGCAGCCAGAATCCTCAAAATACCGAAAATCGGTACATAACGTGGGAACTTCAAATGTCATTAACAGCTAGTTCGGGGGTATGTGGGCTATACGAAAATATGAACTTAAATGAACAATTTTTGTTGCAGAATTTTTGTTGGCTTTTAAATTTCAAATAACAGAAAGTTCGTCCAAAAAATAAAGCTAAGGTACGGAAAATCGGGAGGTTTGTTTTGGGGCTATACCAAAACATGGACCTACGTTGCACGATGGGGCCAATGACAGGTTTTCGAGGCAACAAATCACTGGGGTAAGCTAGACCTTCCCAATTTTGTACAGGTGCTTATAATGGGCTTAGAAACTAATATGCCAAATTTGGTTCATATCGGTTCATATACACATATAGCTCCCGTATATATGTTCGCCCGATTTCAAGCAATTGATGGACCAAACACGCAAATTCTGCCCAATTTTTATGCGATTTGGAAAATACCACGGAATTAGGACTACAAATAAGTTTGCCAAGTTATATTGAAATCGGTTCAGATTTTGATATTGCTCCCATATATATTTTCGCCCGATTTTAGGTATTTGGTGCATCAATCCCGCTATGTATGTCCAATCTTGATGAAATTTGAAATGTGCGACGGATTTTGGTCTAGAAACATTTTTGACAAATCATATTGAAATCGGTTCAGAATTGGATATAGCTCCCATATATATGTTCGCCCGATTTAAATGACCAAGCATGCAAATTCCATCAAATTACAATAAAATTTGGAAAATGTTACGGAATACGGATACAAATAAGTTTGTCAAGTTATATCGAAATCGCTTCAGATATAGATATAGCTCCCCTATATACATATGTTAAAATTTCATGGTTTTGTCTGTGGTTTGTTATAAGTTAATAAAATGAGGTTCCATGAGGTAAAATCGGCTAAGATTCCGCCACAAAAGCCAAAGTTTGTCTGCGATATTTTTGAAATTATATACTATTATAAATATATTATTATGTACGTCCATTAAATTTTTCCGAAATCCAATTGATAACATTAATGAATTTCCGATTATTCTCCAACCAAAACATAAAAATGCCCATATTTTTAAGTATTACGACATCTGAAATCGGATTTTTATGAAAAGGCGCAGATGGGCGCAGCTAATTTTTTCACAAAATGATAGTACACATTAATACCTTTCACCACATATATATAATATCCTAGATCTACTTAGATCTCAAAAGTTATACTCCAGAGAACATATTGATAACAAAGCAAAATACTCCAAAAAATACATCACATCTTACCTCAAAAATACGTTTACCACACATAACATTTTTATTATTTGTTAACACCATCTTATTTTACATACCAATTAAAGAGCTTTCCATGTTTAAAAAATATAAAAACGTTCCTTTTGGTGCATAAAATGCTTTCACTACTTATTTATAATGAATGTCGGAAAACGATGCATATGAAAATATGTCACCATTGCCAGATCAGTATGTCGCTACGTGATGTTACCAGATTGATTTATTTTTTATTTTTAGTGATTCAGAGTGTTGGCAATCGAAATCCGTTATTATTTTTTTCAAATTGTTAACTTCAAAAATCGACTTTTTGCCTCGAAAACCTGCTATTGGCCCCATCGTGCGTTGGTTAAACATTTTAAGTAAAATCCTCAAAGTACCGAAAATCGAGAAGTATCGTTATATTGGGGCTATGTTGAAAATTTTTGATGCAGATGTGTGGTGACCACTAGAACCTTCAAATGTAAAATTACAGTTAGTTCGGTTAAAAATTGTAGCTAAAATTGCAAATTACTGAAAAATGGGAGGTACCGAACATGGACCCATGTTGACAATTTTTGATGGAGAGGTAGTGGTCACAATACAACACACAACAAGAACTTCAAATGTCAAATTACTGCTAGATCGGTTTAATATTGTAGCTAAAATCATCAAATTACTGAAAATCGGGAGGTACCGTTATATGGGGGCTTTATCAATACATCGACCTTTCTTGACAATTTTTGGTGGAGAGGTGTGGTGACCACTAGGAATTTCAAATGTCAAATGTTCAAATTACAGATAATTCGGTTAAAACTTGTAGGTAAAATTCTCAAAATACCGAAAATCGGGAGGTACCATTATATGGGGCTATACCAAAACATGAACCTATGTTCATAAGTTTTTCGAATAGAAGTTTTTTGGTCACTAAGAACCATAAATATCAAATTATAGCTAATTCGGTCTAGAAATGTGACTTAAAACGTCAAAATACCTGAAATCGGGCGGTAACGTTATATGGGGGCTATTCCAAAACATGGACCTATGTCCACTAGTTTTATTATATAAGTTTATTGACACTTAAGAACCCTAAATGTCAATTTATAGCTAAATCGGTCTGAAAATGTAGCTAAAAACGTCAAAATACCGTAAATCGGGGGTACCGTTATATGGGAGCTATACCAAAACGTGGACCGATATAGCCCATCATTGAACTTGACCTGCCTGCAAACAAAATACTCATTTCCCCAAAATTTCAGCGTCCTATCGCCATTTTTGTGGATGGTAGAGTGATTACCACAGCCGGCCGGACGGACGGACGTACATGCATAGATCGACTCAGAATTTTACTCTGGTCAAGTATATATATACTTTATAGGGCCGCAAATGAGTATTTCAATGCGTTACAAACGGAAAAACAAACTTAATATACCCTCCATACTATGGTGGAGGTTATAAAAATTGAGAAATAGAAAAGGAAAACAAAAACATTTAAATTGAATAGATAATATCATATAAAAAATATGGGCGAAATTAGAGGTTAGTGCATTCTCAAAAAAGTCGTGTTTCAGGTCACGTGTGCAGAAAAATGTTTGAGTTGTGCGAGTTCGTGCCTTGTTTGTGAAATTGAAACACGCACGAAATATACGTGCCACGATAGTGACACCGTGCACATTTTTAAGGCAATCTTGTGCAAACAATTCGAACTGAGGAATTTTTGAAAGTACAAACCCAAACGACAAAAAGCCCAAGTTGGGTTTTGTTGTGTCAGATTTTATGGCTCCACCTAAACATGGTTAAATATTGAGTTTTTAAAGAAATTTGGGGCTATATCTCTGAAACCAATGCGAATCTTCTTTTGACCTCTGAAGCAAATTTGTAGATAAGGACAAGGATAATATATTTGGAGAATAATGAACTCGAAAAACTACTATTGCCTCAAATTTTAAAATATATCTGAAAATTCCATAATTTGAATACATTTCTTACCATATCTCCAAAACTGTTAATTTTTTTTTAATGTTTTCTTTTGGAAAAATATTCGCTGGAATGTAATACACAACTCTTCAGAACATGCTATTGTTGTAAAATGCCTCTATCACGTTGTTTTCACTATATTTTTCAACGTCGATTTAATAAATATGTCAATAATGAACTGAAATCCGAGATGCGAGAATAATCTGTTGGTGTGAACTGTGTTTGAAATAGGTACGACTATTATTTATTAACAAATTTTCCTTAGGATTTTTCTTCATGGGGAAAAAAGATTGAGTATCGGCTGAACAAGGCGTTGTTTTCTACTTATTTCATTGTTAAATTGTCTGAGTAGTTTTCACCTTCTTTCAATAAAATTATTTGATAACTATTGTGTAGCAACTCTTTAATTTTAAACCAAGTTAAAAACAAAACTATAAAATTCACCTGTATATTCAATGCCCATTTGAATATTCCTTATAATTCAATTTATGCATACTAAAGCTCTCAACTTTTTTTGTTTTTTCCTTTTTTTTTGGGAAAAGTTATGTGCAAATATTTTTCTTACTATAATTTGAATTTTTGATGATGGAGGGTAAATCCTAACGAATATACTGGTCACATACAAACATAACTATGTAGGTATGTGGATGTGGATATACCGAAGAAAGCCTTCAACTAAAATAAACTTAAACCA